>NC_039270.1:16943890-17692230 GCF_003368295.1 Carassius auratus | reverse complement strand
CTTCCGTGGTCCACACACGGAAACCCAGTCTCACGGCAGTTCGTGATTTTGTCACGTAATTTAATCTATTTATTCGTGGCAGGCACACGTTTATTTCCTTATTTTCATGATTGCAGCACGTTTTTTTAAAACTAATGCATTTCAACTGGAGGCATCTTTCGTGCATCAGCACAATATTTTCTGATTAATTATTATTATTATTTAATTTTTCACAGGACAACAGAAGAAACTCACTGAAACTTGAAAAAAAAATCGGAGCTTAACTTACTGTACAAAACTGAGCAACATACTGTATTGCTGGTGACAAAAACACATTAAAACTTTTTTAGCTGTAAAATGCGCAATGGTTCTTTTTTTACTTTTTCATTGATTTTTATTTTTTTCATAGGCCTAGATTTAATTTTTTTTTTATTACAGAATTCAATATCAAGTCCTTGACACATAACTGTAACACATTTTCACATTAAGAAACAATTTAGTTTAAATAAAAAGAACAAAAAATATCTAAAAATAAATAAATTATTTATTAGCGATAGGCCTACAGATTTTTTTTTTTTTAATTTATTTTTATTTTGTTACTTTAGACTCTAAAGTTAAAAGTTTTTATTAAGGCTATTGTAAAGGCTTCTTAAAAATGATGTCGCTGATGAGCCTCTGATCGCTGTCAGATTCTGTGATATGAATGTCCGCTAATGGGTTTAGAATGAGCCCCGCTCGGCCCGTGTTCTGGCTTACTGTAATATTTCACCTGTAATAAGACCGAAATAATATAATTAAAATAAAGAAATGAATGAATACATGATAACATCTAAATAAATGTTGATATATTTAGCGTTATAGTTTTAAAAATATTAATAAACAGCAAATCAACACAGAAAGACCTAAATAATAATAATACATAATTAATAAACAGCGCCGCCCTCCCACTACGCGCATCACGCGCTGTGCGTCAACCCCAAAGCGTCAAAAACTGAAGCGTGGTCAAGCGCCTCTAGAGTCACTGACATGAGATGTTTATCGCTTTGAAATCACGTTCAAGAAGTCTCATTCAGCACACATCGCGATACTTTCCATCAGTTTGCAAGAGCCGCAGGATGGGTGAGTTATACAGTCTATGGTGAGTAGTAGTAAATATGCTATTTTAATGCCTGTCCTAAAACGTATTCTGTCTTCTTATTAATCAGATGAGCGCCTTATGTTTACTCTCTGTATTACATCGGTCATCCGAGGCTGTCTTTGAGTTTCATTGTGTTTAACTAAATGAACACAGCTGCTAACTGGTTAAACTCTATCGGTCACGTGACGTGACGTGCCACAGACGTGGGATCCGTTTTATATTCATTTCAGGTTCAAAGATGTAAGCTGTATTTGTAGTAAAATCATGGTAACCATGACACCTACAAAAGTAGGTAAAACCCAGTAAACAAGACATTTACCATGTTTTTTGTTTTTTGTTTTTTTACCACAGTAACTGTAGCTTTACTGTAGTATAGTAATAGCACATTAATCACCAAATTAACTATAGTTGTACCACTGTAATGGTAGTGTTTTAATGTGCTTTTATATGACTTATTTCACAGTAATCACATTACTGTACCATGCTTGTAATACCTTTTTAATGTAAAAAAAAAAAAAAACAAAAAAAAAACATTTTTCCCATCTTGCAGTTCAATTCATATTTGTTTATATCTTAAATATTTAGCTCACAGATCACTATTATAATTCTGTATATAATTCTGTTTTATTTTCTTTCCCCTTGTATTAATTTTTTAGCTGAAAAGACGTAAAGTAAGCAGTCACCCCAGTGGTGTTTGTGGAGAGGTATTCCTTCAGAAATGGAGAAGACAGAAAGCTGCAGAGGCAGGTTGGTCTGTGATAGTTTGTCCCTTTTATCAAACATTCCTGTTGTTATCATTTGCACAGCATTTTGTTGTTTCTTAAACTGTTGTACGGTCCAAATACCCACACTTGCCATCTTTGCACATTTCCTTTATTTGGCCCAAGTGAGCATGAAGATCACAATGTGTGTCGATCTTAACATGACAAAGTTCGTTTCAACTTTGTATTTTAAAAGAAACTTCTAAATGTCTTTTCAATAGTCCCTAATAATACATTTTAATGCGCTTTTCTAGAACCCAAAGCGCTAAAATTAGCACCCTATTAACCCTATTAAAGATGACAATTTATTTTGTGGTGCTTCTAATTAAGTGATAAAAAGAAGTTACAAATGATGTACAAAATAAATATACTTTTCTGTGCACCAAGAAAACATGCAACACTTTGTTTTACTACTAAATTAGTCTCAATTTCTAATTATTATAATTAATATTTCACAAACATTGGAAAGTTGCGTGACCTCTTGTTAAACCCCTGCAAAAAGTCTCACATTAATTCCAAAACATGATGCATGATGGGATACACTAAGCGTTGTATAGCGCTCCGGAGCAGTATTGGAGAGGTTTAGTGTGTGTTAAGGACAACCGTGCTTTGGCATTATTAAGACCGTGTTATACAACGGGGACAGTCTCATAGTCACGTACACACACTCTCAAGTGAATAAGACCTCAAGTGTGGGTATCTGGAAAGGGGAAAAGTCTTTAAAATGATCCCTAAATACAGTCGCACGTCAAAGTCTTAATAATTCACTAATTCAATTTAACACTTGTATGATATTGTACAAGCCCCTGGACAATCTCATCTGACACTATCACAATATTGGAAAATCAGTTGCCCCACACAGTCAGAAAGTTTATATTGTTCATTGGCTTCTCATTAAATTACTTTAAATAAGCCCCATCAGTTCATGTTCCCACTATACGTGATCTCCATGACTAGATATTGCTATTAATGACTTGCTTTTAATAATGGATGCATTTAACATTTAATTATACAGCATCTTTGCAGATTATGCTTTCATGGTCTAAAAAAAAACACAGTAATGTTGCATTTAATTACATAATATTTCTATCCTTTCTGTCTTACAGGATTGTTTCCAGATAACACTGTAGTTCTCCGTCATGCACAAGGACTCACCTCTTTAACTCCCCCCCCCCCCCCCCCCACACACACACAGAGAAATGGTTCCTGGATCAGTGACTCAAGACTTTGCAGTGGTTTGATTTCTGCAGAAGATGTAACTTTGTTTTAATTAACCTTATAATGAATACATCGTGACCTTCCAGCAACCCATATACTGTACTGTATACAGAACCAGTGATGACAACAATAGTTAAAAAATAGCATTTATCATATTGATAAAGCATTGTGTTCTCTTTGTCAAGCTTCATACAGTAAACTTTACTTCTGGTGCTTTTATCATAAAAAGCTTCAGTTCTCATCAGGAGTTTTAGTAAAGGACATATTCATGCACAGCAATCCCCTAGTTCCAGTCATGAAGTGAATGATGTTATTGTTAAAGTTATATTTCTGCATTTTTATGTAGCAGGTGTTTGTTTTCCTGAACACTTTATCTTTCTTCCATTGTTCGGACAATCAGTGTTTACGTGATGCTCTGCTGATTGAGTTTTATAGATGATATTGCACACTTGACATGCATGTCTTCATGATGTTTTTTTGTGAGTTTGAAACATTTACATTGTGTTGTATCACTTTTTGGTCAATAGAATCTTTTATGAAAATTTATATTTTTACGGTGTTCTCTGAAAGATATATACCATATTTATAATGTTTTGTTTTTTAATAAAAGAATTTGCACACTGAAAAATGTTAACGTTTACAACATAACTGCCTTTTTTTTCTTGATAGTTTTATTCTTTAAAAACGAGCTTGGTGACAGTGCAGTAATATGCGCACTTTGTCTTTAAATGAGTTTGACATATCTATAAATACTGGAAAACTCTTACAAAATTATGTATGTTCATTATGCTTTATTTCAGTTTTTATTACTAGAGATTAATTGGTAAAGCAAGGCAAATCACAGAAACAAATTTAAATAATTTAATAACTTAATAATTTCACTCTTTACTTTTTATTAGTAAATGCTCTTGTCATTGCTCAGGAAAAAATGTATCTTTTAAATTGAATGAAATGAATCTATTGGTTAGATAAGATACAACTGTGACTGTGCAGTTCACATCACGTGTTGGACACACACATGTACACATCGATATTGCCAAATTGTTGTCAAGCTGAATAACAATAATTTCTGTATTTGCATTATAGTTGGAAGAAGGTGTAGACGTTAATAAAACACTATCTAATCGGTGGCAAATTTAATTTATTGTTAACCAATCTATCCCTTTAGCCGAAAAACGGAAAACAGCGTTCATGAATGACAATAAATGGTTAAGGAAGTGTGATGACGCTGCTCAGCTTTGATGTCATTGGCTGTGAATGTCCCTTGTCACCACAGGACTGTCTGTGGTTCGATTATCTTTTAACCCATATTAAACAGCGGATCATGTTACAAAAGTATGTTTTGCTGCTATTATCACATAAGTAAATATATTAAGTCAACATTGGGTGTTTCTATGTTGAGAAAAATCACCTTTTTACCGAGATCCTAACACTAACCCTAAGAATAACTTCAATGAACTACAAAAAACAGCGCCTAGAATTCCCTTTCCATAGATAGAGCGATGGAGGCTTATGGGTAATGTAGTTTAAAAAGTTTTATTACCGAAATGAAATAAATAATATATTGAATGGTAAACTAGACATATAAATATGTTCACTGTGTAAACCACTATGATATATTTGAGAGGCATGGTGAAATTTAGTATTTTAGAGTATGCAATATTTAAAATGCCTTTATGCCATCTTTCCATTAATTTCTGAAAACTGTGCCCAACATTATTTTATCAGCATAGCATAAGTAGTAATCATGCTGATTTTCGCTTTGATATGTTAATTGGACTCTGATTTACAGCCATTTGAAATGTACAGTTTTGGGCTCTTCCGGGGGTGCTACTGGGCCCCTGGGGGTAGAAGGGCAGTAAAACCTACATATATGTATTCTCCTCATCATGGAGTCACATTTATATCTGACAGTTTTCACAGTCCTCTGTTTTCTAATTCTTACATCATTGCTATTATACCTTTTGACAGGACATTGTGAGGCCATCTGATGAAACATGGAAAAATTATAAAGAAATGTTTTGATAATAAAAATAATAGATTATTTATTTTTATTTTTGAAGTAAACATCAATAAATATAATGGATGAACCCAACATGCCATTATCTATTCCCCACTGTTAAGCAGTAATCAAGGACAATGTATACACATTGTGATACTTCACTATTACACAAGGACAAATTCATTCATATATATATATATATTACTAATAACTAATTAGCAAAAATCAGTGTAAAAATGTCCTCCTCACCCCCGTATCTTGCTCCTCAGGTACTGGACATCAGTAATGTGCCTGCTCTTGGTTTTAATGCAGTACAAGATCCCGTTGATCATTCCTGCTACATTCTCAGTTATCCCTCAAGTGTTTGTAACTATAAAGCCCATGGCACCATCTTGTAATGCAAAAATAATTAATCTCGTAACTCCCTTTCTTTCACAAAACAATTGGTATTTGTTACTAAATATAAACAATAATAACTTTCTGGTGTACTGATGTCCCAGATGTCATTAATCTGATCAAATATTTTTATGTCTTAAGTAAAAAATAATCCCAATAATGATTATGTAGTTTTTCCAAGTCTAAAATAAACACATATGAGCCTACCTAGTAAAATGATGTATTTAACAAGAATCTTCAGAACACAATATTCGTCATATTCATTTTATTGAAGCATAGACTATAAAGATGATAAAGTAGCATCAAGACAAATAAGATTCAAGGAAAATAATTATTCATAATCAAAAATACATTAACCTCTCATCCAGTGAACTGTGATACAGATCATGTGATACATATAAGACATTTGATACTGTTTCAGAAAATAATGATTCCTTATCAACACATCTAAACTGGTTTCATCGTGATCTTCTCTTGTGTCTGGAAACAGCTTTTGGTTGATATCCAGCACTGATGTGGTGTAGCTTGTTCTCAGCCAGAAGATTAGATTAGATTAGATTCAACTTTATTGTCATTATGCAGAGTACAAGTACAGAGCTAATGAAATGCAGTTAGCATCTAACCAGAAGTGCAAGAATATAGTGTTTTATATACATAAAAGTGCAGAGTAAGTAAAGCTATGAAATACAGAATTTACAGTGGAGTTGCTATATACAATATTGATCAGAGTATATACAGAATATAAATATGAATGTAATGTAGGGATTGTATGTACATTATGAACAGAGCAAAGAAGAATTATATATACATTATGAATAGCAGGAACTTGAGAACAGTGGTAATAAATACAGTTGAATGAGTGTGCAAAAGTATAGTTTACCAATTTATTATATGCAAAATAATAGTAGTGCAATTATATTTATTGTAGAAATAGTTTACTGTGCTTGTACAGTAACAGCTTTAGACAGTTTATAGTGTAATGGATTTAACCATGTGCAGTCTGTGCAAAATATGAGTAGTGCAATACATGTATGTAAAGTACTGTGACCAGTGCAGTAAAAGAGCAGGTGCAGGTTAGATTGGTGGTGCGGTGTTCAGGAGTGTCACAGCCTCGGGGAAGAAGCTCTTCCTGAGTCTACTAGTTCGAGAGCGTAGGCTCCTGTAACGCCTGCCGGATGGATGGAGGGTGAAAGGTCCATGGTTAGGGTGAGAGGCATCCTTGATGATGTTTCTTGCCCTACCCAGACAGCGCTTCTGATAAATGTTCTCTATGGAGGTTAACTGGGTGCCAGTGAGATCTCTCAGTCTTAAGATCCCAGACCTGGTCAAAGTGAAACAAACAATCCAGATGAAGTTGTTTAATGGACAGAGAGCTCATCTTATGTTCTGTGTGATTTTCGCAGGGTGAGTAACTATGACCCTTGTAGTACTGTACACTTACCATTCTTCAAGCTGTTTTAAGATCTTTTGAGAAGCTTTTTCTCTGAAGACAATTTACCACATCCTCTTCTTTCAGTCCTTTCAAGAGCATCACTTGGTCAAAACCCCTCATTTGGCTGATGAGATCATCTGTACAAAGTACAATTGTTAAAATACTGCAATAAACAATTTCATTATGCAAGAATTTAGAAAAAGTTACAGAGGCAAAGGTCTTGCTCATGAGACTCCATTAGCATGTGTAGATCTCAGAGACTCTAGAATTCATCTATTGTTGCAGTAAATGGGTTTTCTTCCTCTAGAATCTTTCTCCAGAGCTAATGACTTCTCTCACAAATGTGTTTTAGTCTGTGCAGTGTAAGGCTTTGCTCAAACCAATCAACTATCAATTCACAATTTATAACACAACATTCACAAAACAGTAAGATAATGTCAATTGGTGTTTATATCAATTAAACCACTTTTATGACACTTGTATGCTTTTAAGAATAACAGGTGGTGTTTTTTTAAAACTTTAGATTAAAAATGTTCCAGTCAAACTTTGCTAACATGCTATAATTATTATAGCTGTATCAAATAAAATAAAATAAATATAAAAACATTGGAAAGAATAATTACGGCTGACATGACCAGTCCTGTGAGAGATCATCATAAAGTCCTGTAACACAGCATTGCTTCAACACACACATACCAGAGGACTTCTGTTTGCTTGAGCACAAGATGACCATTTTCATTTCTCATCCTGAGCAAATCATTTCCTTGGTCTTCCTTCTCTTCTGTGAAACAAGATAATCTTACTCTGTGTGCAATGAGCAATATTGCTCATTAAACATATAATTAAGTTAATTTAAAGTAAGATTCAGACCAGAGCATTTGATGAGTAAACAAATGTACCTGGGAAGAGCTGATCGTGGCAAGAGTCGCTGAGACTCAGTAATAGCTCTTTTAGTTTTTAGGAAGGTTTGTGAGGGTTGGCCCACCAAAAACTTCTGAAAAAGAAGAACAGCATTATCTGCAAACAATCCTGTAAGACAGAAAGAAAGGAAATATTATTTCATTACATGCAACTTATACATTACTATATACTTTAACTTATACATTACTTACATACATTATTTTTTAGACCATGAAAGCATTAGTGAATTATTAAGACTTTGATGTGGGACTGTATTTAGGGATCATTTTAAAGACTTTTCCCCTTTCCAGATACCCACACTTGAGGTCTTATTCACTTGAGAGTGTGTGTATGTGACTATGAGACTGCCCCCGGTCTTAATAATGCCAAAGCACGGTGTCCTTAACACACACTAAACCTCTCCAATACTGCTCCGGAGCGCTATACAATGCTTAGTGTATCCCATCATGCATCATGTTTTGGAATTAATGTGAGACTTTTTGCAGGGGTTTAACAAGAGGTCACGCAACTTTCCAATGTTTGTGAAATATTAATTATAATAATTAGAAATTGAGACTAATTTAGTAGTAAAACAAAGTGTTGCATGTTTTCTTGGTGCACAGAAAAGTATATTTATTTTGTACATCATTTGTAACTTCTTTTTATCACTTAATTAGAAGCACCACAAAATAAATTGTCATCTTTAATAGGGTTAATAGGGTGCTAATTTTAGCGCTTTGGGTTCTAGAAAAGCGCATTAAAATGTATTATTAGGGACTATTGAAAAGACATTTAGAAGTTTCTTTTAAAATACAAAGTTGAAACGAACTTTGTCATGTTAAGATCGACACACATTGTGATCTTCATGCTCACTTGGGCCAAATAAAGGAAATGTGCAAAGATGGCAAGTGTGGGTATTTGGACCGTACAACAGTTTAAGAAACAACAAAATGCTGTGCAAATGATAACAACAGGAATGTTTGATAAAAGGGACAAACTATCACAGACCAACCTGCCTCTGCAGCTTTCTGTCTTCTCCATTTCTGAAGGAATACCTCTCCACAAACACCACTGGGGTGACTGCTTACTTTACGTCTTTTCAGCTAAAAAATTAATACAAGGGGAAAGAAAATAAAACAGAATTATATACAGAATGTTAATAGTGATCTGTGAGCTAAATATTTAAGATATAAACAAATATGAATTGAACTGCAAGATGGGAAAAATGTTTTTTTTTTTTTTTTTTTTTTTTTTACATTAAAAAGGTATTACAAGCATGGTACAGTAAATGTGATTACTGTGAAAGAAGTCATATAAAAGCACATTAAAACACTACCATTACAGTGGTACAACTATAGTTAATTTGGTGATTAATGTGCTATTACTATACTACAGTAAAGCTACAGTTACTGTGGTAAAAAAACAAAAAACATGGTAAATGTCTTGTTTACTGGGTTTTACCTACTTTTGTAGGTGTCATGGTTACCATGATTTTACTACAAATACAGCTTACATCTTTGAACCTGAAATGAATATAAAACGGATCCCAGGTCTGTGGCACGTCACGTCACGTGACCGATAGAGTTTAACCAGTTAGCAGCTGTGTTCATTTAGTTAAACACAATGAAACTCAAAGACAGCCTCGGATGACCGATGTAATACAGAGAGTAAACATAAGGCGCTCATCTGATTAATAAAGAAGACAGAATACGTTTTAGGACAGGCATTAAAATAGCATATTTACTACTACTCACCATAGACTGTATAACTCACCCATCCTGCGGCTCTTGCAAACTGATGGAAAGTATCGCGATGTGTGCTGAATGAGACTTCTTGAACGTGATTTCAAAGCGATAAACATCTCATGTCAGTGACGCTAGAGGCGCTTGACCACGCTTCAGTTTTTGACGCTTTGGGGTTGACGCACAGCGCGTGATGCGCGTAGTGGGAGGGGCGGCGCTGTTTATTAATTATGTATTATTATTATTTAGGTCTTTCTGTGTTGATTTGCTGTTTATTAATATTTTTAAAACTATAACGCTAAATATATCAACATTTATTTAGATGTTATCATGTATTCATTCATTTCTTTATTTTAATTATATTATTTCGGTCTTATTACAGGTGAAATATTACAGTAAGCCAGAACACGGGCCGAGCGGGGCTCATTCTAAACCCATTAGCGGACATTCATATCACAGAATCTGACAGCGATCAGAGGCTCATCAGCGACATCATTTTTAAGAAGCCTTTACAATAGCCTTAATAAAAACTTTTAACTTTAGAGTCTAAAGTAACAAAATAAAAAATAAATTAAAAAAAAAAAAATCTGTAGGCCTATCGCTAATAAATAATTTATTTATTTTTAGATATTTTTTGTTCTTTTTATTTAAACTAAATTGTTTCTTAATGTGAAAATGTGTTACAGTTATGTGTCAAGGACTTGATATTGAATTCTGCAATAAAAAAAAATTAAATCTAGGCCTATGAAAAAAATAAAAATCAATGAAAAAGTAAAAAAAGAACCATTGCGCATTTTACAGCTAAAAAAGTTTTAATGTGTTTTTGTCACCAGCAATACAGTATGTTGCTCAGTTTTGTACAGTAAGTTAAGCTCCGATTTTTTTTTTCAAGTTTCAGTGAGTTTCTTCTGTTGTCCTGTGAAAAATTTAATAATAATAATAATTAATCAGAAAATATTGTGCTGATGCTCGAAAGATGCCTCCAGTTGAAATGCATTAGTTTAAAAAAACGTGCTGCAATCATGAAAATAAGGAAATAAACGTGTGCCTGCCACGAATAAATAGATTAAATTACGTGACAAAATCACGAACTGCCGTGAGACTGGGTTTCCGTGTGTGGACCACGGAAGAAGAGTGTCATTGACTTGCGTTAGAGTTATCCGTGATCTCAGCACAGACTCACTCCGTGCTCGTATCACAGATTTTAGTTAGGCTAACAGAATCAAAGTGAATCTGTATGATGGCAGGACAATGCAATAGTTACAATAACAGTCAGGTTGGTCATGGTTTTTGGTGTTGAAAAAAATAAATACTTCAAATGTTGCGTTTCCAGATGAGATAGCACGTCCATTGAGTGAGGTCTGTACTCCATCACTGAAACGATCCGTGTGTGGACCACGGAAGATGAGTGTCATTGACTTGCGTTAGAGTTATCCGTGATCTAAGCACAGACTCACTCCGTGCTCCTATCACAGATTTTAGTTCTGACTATAGCCAAAATGTGTGTAAAACGCCATCAAACTGGATTTTATGATGACAGGACGAGAAAAAATGCCAAGTTAATTACATGCCATTGCAACTAGTGTCGACGAAAAGCTTGTAAGTTCCTAAACAAGTGAGTGAGGTCAGGTTGTGGAGGTCCGTGCCATCACGGGACTTTTGTAACTGAAACAAACGTAATTTTTATGATGACAGGACAATGCAATAACTACAACAGCTGTCTGGTTAACGTCATTATGGCATTTGATATTGAAAAGAAACAAATACTTCAAATGTTGCGTTTCCAAATGAGAAAGCACGTCCGTTCAGCGAGTTCTGTACTCCGTCATTGAAACGGGTATCCGTGTGTGGATCACGGGAGGTCAGTGTCATTGACTTGCGTTGGAGAAATATCCGTGGCCGGGTCACGGAATTTGGGGCAATTCCGTGATGGCTTCACGGATTTTGAGTTAAGGACCCGTGGACATTTCACGGAATTCTGTGAGACCAGGTTGTTTAATTTACGTTAAGTCCCATAAAAACTTTTTTGCCATAAACTTGCCAGATTACTATTTATGGTGTAAAAGAAGACAACAACTATCAACAACGGTGGTAGCGATAACTGTTCAGTGACACCACAGATCACCCAAAATTGTCAAGTCCACACCTCCACCTCATCATCTCCTCCATGACCAGCCTCATGCCTGTGGGCAGAGCCTCAGGGTGGGTGAGTGCTGCTCAGGCCACCCACGGTGTGCCCACCCAGAGCCTGGCTCCGGCGCCAGGAAGGCCATATGGGCTCATGCTGGCACACAGCCCCTCAGCTGGGGAAGAGCCAGTCTGTCGGAGTGGATGACTTAGCTGGGTCTCCACCGGACCTCTGGAGAGGGGTGGCCATCTGGTGTCCCTCCCCCCAAAACAACTCCCCCCACCCTAAAGGTTTGAAATGGAACAAGAGCGTAATGAAAGAATGGACAGTGAACTTGTGCTCTCTAAGTTGTCACGCAGGTGTGATATCAAGATGGAGAGGAGGGGACTGCTAGCAGCTACATGAAGCCAATGGGGCGCCAGAGCACTTACATTTATTAAAGAGCACAGTGTATTATTGAGGTCAATCCTTTTGCGCAAATGGGACCTCGGTTATCATAGCAGGAATGTAATTTCTGGTTCCATATGTGGAAGTGGTATTAAAATACATTTCTATGTATGATAACTGTATAATCGAGTGTATGTGTGAAATTGCCTTTATGATAATGTAGGCACACAATGTCATGTTCTACAAAAATGAAGCTGAATACTTGTTAAATACAACGTTTCAATGTTTCTTTTACCAGGAAGGTGAAAGGAAACTGAATAAAAATGAACATGCAATGGCACCTTAAAACAAAACAGATTTACCAGAAAGTTTCTTGTGTAAACTCACCCACAGACTGTTTGTCATGCTTATTTGGCAGGAGACAGGAGTGAACAAGAATCAACAGTTCAGCTACTGAGCCTTCCCAGCAATCTGGATATAAACCTCCCACTATGCAATCTGCCTGTCATTTAACCAATTTAACTTTTACATTTAAACAAGACACGTGAATTTCCCACACAATAATCTGTCATCATCATTCACAGTTATCAAATATAGCTCTGGAGTGCACCGATAACAATCACACATAACATAAAATAGTCATTTTTCAAGTTCTGCTTTCTTACTTTCTTTTATCGCTTCTCATTTCGGTATCAGAAGCCAATTAGAATAGAGGATAATGAACCCAAAAAAAACAAAAAAAACAACAACAACTGGATAATAAGTTGCATGATCATTGTACGGCACATAAAACAGCCTAAAATTCTCATTCACATCTAAATTGGTCAGTCTACTCCTGTATCTATCATTACTATTAAGATTATTAAATGTGATTGTAGTTGTTTAAGCAAAATAGTGACATTTACGTAAACAATGTATATATATACTATACTATATTTTCCCCCTTAATTTTTTGAACAATGTTGGCTAATATTAGATCAAAACTGTGTAGACTACTAATAATGCAGTACTCATGCTGTTTAAGCTGCTGTTGTTAAATTTTTGTTATGCAAATACATGATCACTTTGCTGTCAAAATAATTTGTATATTAGGGTCCAACTGTACACTACTAAAAACTGTATGACTAAGCTAACAAATCTGCAAATGTCAAGATTATATCACTATATATCAACTATTATTGCATTTACATTTCATTTCACCCTGGTCAGTAAATGTCATAACTTTTATGGTTAGTCCTTCATATAAATTCTGGAACTTTCTTGTGTAATTGTTACCTTTTCTTTTCATTACTTCCTGATCTCTCTCTTTAACCCTCTACTTCTCTCTCTCTCTTTTATATACACATTCTCTGAGCTTTAATAATGCTTTAGATCCTCTCAGGCCTCTCTTGTTCCCTGAGCACCTGTGCAATAAAGCCTGAATCTCTGAACTACAACGCTATTTAACGCAAACGGCTGTCAGAGGTCATTCAGTAGGGAGCTTTCCAGAAGGGCTATATTTACATTCATCTTTCCTCTGCCTCGTTCCTTCTATCTCAGAAAGCCACCAGTCTCGCACACAATGTCTGACACCACGTGACCCTGAAATTTACATAGAAAACCCCCCTAGCAAGTCTTAACCGAAACAACAATGGGTAACAGACAGGGTCCAAAATAAACACCCATAAAAGGTGTTAAAAGTTAGATGGAAATGTACTAGGAACTGCAACTTTACATGGTTTAAACAGAATTCTAAGGATGATAATCTACATATTTCTGATGATTTGTAAACTGTCTACTAAAGAAAACATCAGTTACAACTCTTTTCCCTCAGTAGATTCCTCAAGTTTTGGTGTCATATGTGAAAAATATCTGCCATTAATTCACCAAATCAAATTGTGCTATTCTAAATGCAAAAGCGTTATTATTATTCAATAATAACCCAAATTGGGATGTGGCCAGTATAAACAGTGAATGTTCTCATTTCATTTGCCATTGGTGCATTTTGGACCCGGCTAACAATATAAAGTACTTTATCTAATATAAAAGAAGTCAATAAAAAGGAAAAAGGTGAAAGACCAGCAACTGCTAGCCAAGCAGGATCTTATAACTTCAAACAGTGGCATATTTGAGCATTATAAACAAGTTCACCCAGGGTTCTGTCAAAAGCAGAGTTGCAGCACAGTCCCAGCACTAATTACCAATGGACATCTCTGCCACTCCTTTAAATTGTTTATTCGCCATGGTTGTTGTTTCAGGAGGAGTGATTTTTTTTTTTTTTTTTGCGATCTCCAGTCTTTCTGTTTCACTGTCATTAATTTGCACCATCTGTCTCACACTGATGTCAGAGTGAGGTGACACGACGAGGTGTCTGTTGTCTATTTTTACCTCCGTAACAAGGAATCTTTGCAGATAGTCTGCATGCCATTCAGACACCTCCGCCTAGCCGCTACTGGACCATATGGCTGGGAGGTTGGGGACCCGGTGCCTAACACTGATGCAGAGGGTGAACAAGTTCACTGGACTAGTAGCTTTAGCCCCATATAATGCCATGGGACCGACCGGCACAGGGAAGCAACAGTCATGAATAGGATATTTAAAAACAGAACTGAATGGTTCTGTTAACAGTTGCACATGCATTCTTCTGCTGATGGCCTGATGCAAACCAAACACGGTACTAAAGTACTTAAATACTTACCTATTCAATGGCTCGGCAACACCACCTCTGAATCAAAAAGAGAAAGCACAATCAGTGCAGCCCAATTCCCAAACAAATGACTCTTATGAGACATCTGAGTCTTTTTCTTTGACGACTGACTCTAATAAGCAGGTTCTCTTTAATGAATCAAGAACATACAGCACAATCATTGTAGTCTGATTCATGAAAGACTGTAATGAGCCAGTTCTTTTTAATAAATTAAGAACATACCGATCAACCAATTTAGTCTGATTCATTAAAGACTGACTGTATCGAACAGGGGTTTATTAATGAATCAAAAATATACAGCGCAGCTATAAAGGTCCAATTTCTGAACGATTGACTTTAATGAATCAAAAACATATGTCGCAAACAGTCCACTTCCTGAAACAATGACTAAGGTGGTTCTTTTTAGTGAATCAAACATACAGCTCACAGCTTAACTGTGAGACTTAAATCAATGGAGTCAAAGATTAATTGTTTGAATATGTGACTCTGTACCACAAAACCAGTTATAAGGTTTTTTTTTTTTTTTTTTCATTGAAGCTGATTAAATTCAAGCTGAATAAATGAGCTTTCTACTGATGTATGGTTTGTTACCATTGTCATGGTTTGTCCGAGGTACAACTATTTGAAAATCTGGAATCTGAGGGTGCAAAGAAAATCTAAATATAGAGAAAACCCCCTTGTCCAAATGAAGTCATTAGCAATAAATTAAGGTTTTGATATATTCATGGCAGGAAATGCACAAAATATCTTCATGGAACATGATCTTTAAATAATATCCTAATTTTTGGCATGGAAGAAAAATCAAAAATGTTGACCCATACAATGTTTTTTTTGGCTATTGCCTCAAATATACCCATTATGACTGGTTTTGTGCTCCAGGGTCACATACAAAGATGTAAACAGGCTTTCTGTAATTGCTTTAAATGATTGAAATAAGTTCTTTCCTTTTTTTTTCTTCCAAATGTTTTCAAACTTTTTTTTTTCCTTCAAAGGATCATTAATGGAACCATTAAGGACACAGAAGCAAATTTTTTATTTTTTTATTTTTTTCAATTCCTTTCATGATGCTGCTGACAATCACTAAACTTCTGGATCCCTGAATAAAAGCCTATATGTTTGGCCCTTAGCAAAACATAAAATAATTGAGAGGTTCTCGGTATTGAAGAATAATCATAATGCACAAACCTGGAGGATCCTCACTGGACCTTTAGACTGGTTCATTAGCTTTACATAAGATATTACATCAAAAGGAAATGATCTGCTTCATGCACTGCCTTTTTAACATTAGACATGCGGTACTTGTGATGTTGATGCAATCTGCCTCAATTTCACTCGTAATCAGAGGGACCTTCAGTCTCCAAGCACTTAACAGAATAGCCAGGGTCTCAGAAGCTTCAGGAAATTAGAAATATGAGCCAAATCATCTGTTGAGAGTCATTTACTGTGGTTTGACTGGCATGTGAATGGAAGCACAGGAAGTGATGGAGGAAGACAATGATGTTTGCACGGCCAGCTGCTTCAGGAGTGCACGACGCAGACAGTGATACAGTACATCACTTGCTCAGACCGCTCTGTGCATGTGTTAATCCAGTTCACTCTGTGCATCTCAGTTTGTGTGGGTATGTGTGCGATATGTAAACAAGTCCCTCACACAGCATGACTAATTAAACGCTTATGGAATGTAAGGAGAAATGTGCAGATTGGTGCTGGCGTACACGCCATGCTTAATTCTGCATCACTGCACAAAGGGCTTCTAATCTGATGTCAGACCCATTCGCAAACAGCGGGACCTGGCAGAGGAGAGACCCACTGGAAAGCATTTCCACACAGCACACATACAAACACACAAGCTGGGACACTAGCTTGTTTCACACACTGTAGAAAATTATATGATTAATAAATCATTTACATATTGTATGTTTTTAATCAAAAACTCATCAAAATCAGTAAGTCAAGCTGATGGAAACATTTTGCGTTGCATGTACAACGTAAAATCAGCTGGTGTAGAAACAATTTTCATTTGGAAATTGCTACTGAATTTAATGAAGAAACAGCCAGTAACTTATTGAATTAAACATACAATTTTGAAAGAGTGAAATTGCATTTTCTTGTAAAACTTACTCAATTAATCTTATAATGTATATAGAGCAAAAACACTCGTGTGTGCATTTTTGTGCACTATAAAAATTGGTTAAATCTTCAATTATGTCCCCTGTATAGGAAAGCAAATAAAAGTGAACAAAATAAACCAGAATAAAAATAAACCTTTAAGCAAATAAAGATGCTTAATGGTGTTGTGTGTACTGTTAATGTCTTTTAGGTTAACAAAATGCTCAGATGTCCTCAGAGATGTCATCCTCTGTGAAAATAAGAATAATAGAAAATAAGAGTACTTTCTCATTTCCCTTTGCCATTTTATAGACATTGCTCAATTTGTGTGAGTAGTCTTACATGTCAGTTTCTGGAAAGCAGTTTGCAAACATTTCTAACGTTTTTGCAGGTATATTAAAATAAATAAATAAATAAATAAAATCAGTCATTCTGCACCTTAATTTTCCATGTTTTCAGGGTTTTTTTTTTTGCATTCTCTAGATTCAAAAAGAAAATATTCTCAAATATTCTGACAAAACAATATTGGGCTCCACTCTTTTTTCATTGTATTTAAAATATCTGCTTCTATGTTTCATTAAAGACAGACAGTAATAAAGGTTTGGAACACCATGAGGGTGAGTAAAAGTATAAACTCCCTTCAAAGTCAATATGACATGGAAAGAATTCACCCCGTCTATTTTCTAACGAAGAACAGCCAAAGAAATGAAGAGAATTTTATTTACAGAATCACCTTGCTGCATTGCAATGAATTGTGGGGGAATTAATGATGGGATCACATCTGTAGTGGGCTATGTGCTTGTCTCCTGCTTCAGAAGAAAATACCCTAATCATTTTGTATGTCTCAAAAATGTCACCAACTGTTCCCACATTTTCCAAGAAACAAATATTAATATTAACATTCTTATCAAAAACATCATATGCTATTCACTATTAGGGACTAACGGTTTCATGCTATTTAAATGGTCTCTATAACAATTCTGTTTACTATGAGTAACATTGTACCTACAGGTACATGTCTATCTCTCATTAGTTTTCACAGAGTATTAGTAGACTAGTAGGGTTAGAATACATTGATATATATTTGCAAAGATACTTACAGTCAGTAGAATGTTTGCTGGAAGGCGCTCACTTTAATGTGTTATATCAAGCAGACAGTCTACTAATATTCTAAAGAGAGTTGGTAGACATGTACTAACAATACAGCTCTATTGTAGCTCTAGGTCAACCATTCTCTCATTTGCTTCTGCTTTTATTTCTCCTAAGGACTGGTGGGAAATCTGAGATGCTTAAAAGACACAAGTGATGCCATTATGTCTCCTGAGCTAAAACGGCAACCTTTGAGCAATAACATTTCCTGTGGGCTGTTTTAGGAACACAGCGCATGCAGTGGAAAGGAGGAATGTGTGTATGTGTGTGTGTGTGTGTCCTGGTTGTGCAGCGGTTGCCCTGTGAGGCAGTCAGGTGAAATAGGCAGGTAATTGAAAGCTACATCATTACATCCAGCTTTGTCTTCCCTCCTGCCTCTATTTCCCTCACCTCCTCCCTCTAGCACTTCTATCTCTCCGCCCCATTGTCTACAGTCCAGTCCCGGCACACAAAAAAAAACCTTCCCTCTTTCCTGGCTGGGCTTCTGCAACAACTGATCCAATGTCTCAATACTGATGTGAACTCGTTCCCTCCTCTGCTTTTGTTCTCCGTCCGCTTCTTTTACCTTCTGCCCGTCACTATCCACAAACATTTAAAAGCTGCTTTTCTTTGAAACTGAGGTGGTTTTGTGCTGGAGCGTGATTTAAATTACAGCGGGATTATGTGTGTGGCAAAGAGTTGGATTAAAAACGAATACACTTATGCACACACGCGCACACACACAGACACAAACACTGTTTATTTTGTCCCTTTCTCCATGTCTTCTCTTTTACTGTCTCTCACTCTGCCACCTCTCTCTGCCAAACCTCTCACACACACTTCTTTGTCTGAACCCAAACAGAGCGGTATTGTGAATGGTTTAATGAAAGTGGGAGGCTTATTTGCAAAAGAGAGTTCACTTTGGTTGCTAGCACTGAGCGCTGAGAAAATACAGGAATTATACAGATTTGATGCTGGAGGGTGACATGCTATAGAAACGAATGCCTCTATATAGCAGACACTTAGAGGTCAGAGGGTCAACAACCATTTCGGATATGTACAAAATGAAAAAAAGGAAGTGAGAAAAACATGCCAAGGGAAAAACTAAAAGCTTTTGTCCTATATGATAAAACACAGCTGACCTTATAGTCATACTGAACACTGTGAAAATATATTTGTAAATGTAAAAAAAAAAAAAAAGACAGAAAGAAAAACAGCTGTGGTTGCCCAGATATTCACAGAAAAAAAACACTGTAACAATGTTTCCAACTTTTAACCAAATATTTCATTAAGCAATTAGATGTTAACCAAGCTACTTGAACTACAAAAACCAATTTCAGACCTTAAAATGTACTGATAACCACCATAATAACACAAGTGGTACAGCAGAAAAATATGGATGAATGGTGAAATTTTTGCTAAATAACATAAAATGCAATTAACCCATTAGAACTACACTATACAATAAAATAATAATACAAAATCGATTTAAATAAAGTAAAATCATATGGAATGTGCACTTTCAGGAATGTCACTCTAAATTCATAGTTTTCTATACTTTTAAAAAAGACAGTATTTTATACTAAAATTGCATATAATTTGATGTTAAAATGATTTACAAATGGTCACTATATTTAATAAGGTATCTTACAGTAACTGTTTTAATCAAACATTTTTATACTATTTTTAAATTAGACAAATATTGTATATATATATATATATATATATATATATATATATATATATATATATATATATATATATATATATATAGTGAAAAAGTCCAGTAAAAGTCTAATTACTTTTACTTTACTTAAAGGAATAGTTCACCCAAAAAAATGAACATTTTGTCAACATTTACTCACCCTCATGTCGTTTAAAACCTGTAGGAGTTTTTTCGGTAACACTTTATAATAACTGCATGCTATTAATCATTAGTTAAGCATTAGGAAACAGTTAATTCATCATTTATAAAGCATTAATAGACATTTATAAGCAGTTTATAAATACAGATATAAATGCTTTATACCTGATTTAAGAGCATATCTATAATGTATTTAATAATTGTTTTTTCATACTTTATTAATGATCAATTTATCATTTCTAAATTAAGTATAGCATTATTTACACACCAGTTATTAAGGAGTTGTCAGTGGTTCATAAGATCACTTAGAAATTGTAAGTAAATGATTAATAAACTATTTAAATGTGCATTCATACATCTTTTTATTCAGACATACAATAATAGTTACTTATAGTGTTAATAAATAGTTTATTAACATGTATTTCTACTGTAATTCAGGGTTAATTCAGGTAGTTATAAAACATATGTAGTTGTTAGTTAACTATTTTTGTGAGCTCATCTAAAGTGAGGACTATTTATGCCTTGTAAAGCTTTTACAAATGAGATTTAAAGGCTGTTAATATTTCCATGTTCTGTATCACTGTGTGGTGTTTGTTTCCGTTTTTTTTGTTTGTTTAGAAGATAACTGAGCCTTTAAATATCCTTTATAAATGCTTTACAAGGCATAACTAATCCTCACTTTAGATGAGCTCACATAAATAGTTAACTGACCACTACTAAATGCTCTATAACTACCTGAATTTGCTACATTTCTTGTGATCTTATGAATCACTGGCAACTCCTAAATAACTGGTTTGTAAATAATGCTATACTTCATTGAGAAATGATAAATTGATCATGAATAAAGTATGAAAATACAATTATTAAACACATTATAGATATGCTTTTAAATCAAGAATAAAGCATTTATATCTGTATTTATAAACTGCTTATTACTGTCTATTAATGCTTTTTAAATTATGAATTATCTGTTTACTAATGCTTAATTAATGATTAATAGTGTGCAGTTATTATAAAGTGTTACCGTTTTTTCTTATGTTGAACAGAAATTAAGATCTTTTGAAGAATTATTTATTTGATTACCAGCGTATCTTCTTTTATTTTCAACCTAAGAAAGAAACCATTTTTTGGGTGAAGTATCCCTTTAAATATTATGCCTGTAGAAATGGAACTTTCATATCAATATTTCTTCTGATATTAGCTGGACCAGCCAGACAGTTCACTGAACACATTTTTTAAAGTGCTATTTATGCTAAAGAAGCTAAATTTATGGTGCCATTGTTCTCAGAATGTATAAATGAGTAGAAATATGTTATTGAAACATAACCTTGACAAACAGTTTTGGACATTTGAGTCTTTGCAGAGCTGTATTTATATGCCTCTTACCTACTGTACACACAGTTGCCCATTACCAAGAAGGCTGGTGACTGAACGGTCTTGCCTTTAAGGATTGTGCAATACAAGTCAGTCAAGTAAACCATGTAGTTATAGCAAAATTGTTGACAAAATTGGCAACTGACCTACTTATTTCCTCTTTTTTTAGTCCACAGATTTGTAGCCAGAGTCTAATAATAAGGGGTTGTTCTCTCCGGTAAAGCCCAGAACGTTTTCCGGCTGGGATTCTCGGCAGGTGCCCAGACCTGCTGGGTTTTGGACTCGGTCAGGGTGGAGGACTCATCACAGAAGGAGGGTGAGAGTGCAGTCAGCAGGGCAAAGTGTCATACTCAAGTCTTCCTGCCGTCTTTTCAGTTAAAGACCTGTCAGAGAATTAGGACTGTGGAGCTTTATTTTAGGATAGAATCTTTGGAAATGACCAAAAAGCCTTAAAACATGTACCGACAAAATAAAACGCCTGAGAATATACCCCGGTACAGGTCACAGCTTCAGTATGGAGAGTAATGAAAATCAAAAATTGATGCCACTAAAATCTCTGAGAGCTTTTGAACCATTCGCGTGCATCAGTACAGCAGCCATAAAAAGCTTTACACATTTCATTAATGCATTACGCTTTATACAGTCCGGACTGCATAACTAGTAAAACTGGTCAACCTCAAGGGATATGATTGGAACAAAAGGTTACAAATGACTGTTCAAGCAATAAAATCACTCAATATACTGTATGTGCTATCATGTAAAAAGATGCCGTTCAATAGCCTTTGCTCCAGCAACAACAACAACATCCATTAACACAATTCATTTCCCCAGGCTCGTCAAAAAATAACCTGCATAATTCCTAAATTTAAAGCATATTAAAGAGACGGTGTTATTCGCCGGTCCTGGTTATGCTAGAGGCAGACCAGGAAGATCTTGTAAGAGGCTCTAGTTAGAGCTCAAAGGGGGTATTTAATGTCATAATTTACTCACAATCGAGATTTGCTCCCCTACAGCTGCTCGCTTTGGAGACTTCATGTCTCCTGCTGAGCTCTCGCTCCAGGGACAGAGAAAGAGACAGAGAAGGACAGTTGAGCTATGATGGCCCATGCATCAGTCCCTCCCTCTGTAGGTAAACATGCTGCGAGTCAACCTATCTCTGCTTTGATAACATGTTTTTTTTGTTGTTGTTTTTTTGTTGTTGTTTTAAATTTGTAGATATGCTCCATAATACTATCAGGTGAGAATTTTGTATCACCTTTCATTTTAGATCCATAGTACACAAGATTACATACGTAAATCACATACTCTCTTTCTCTCTACGAAAACACACACAGAAAAAGGTGTTGTCAGCTCTGCTCTGACATGTTTTATGAGTAAAATAGTTTTTAAAAGCTTAAAAGCTAATAATTCAGTGGCCTGACACCATTTTACAAATACCTGTTTAATGTTTTACTTTGAGACTTCCTTAGTTATTTAATACTTCTGCTTACTTTTTGCTGAGTAAATAAATCATGGTTAACTGCAACAATGGCGGTGGTAACAGAAAATTGCATATTGACTTGCACATCATAAACACCAAAAACTACTGAGTGCAACTTTAATTTGTTCCAAATTCAAATAAGTCTGTAATGGCTGGAAGTCCGTTCAGGATTATAGTGCTGAATATTGTTTACATTGACAACTATGCAGAGAACAAAAAACACAGTTTGTAAAAATCACGAATTGACCCAACAGACTGTGCATCCATCTCTCACAGCAGTTGGTTTTCAACAAATTAAATGTGCCATCTACTCCAAATGACTGATTAATGCTCGTTTCAGGTCATACTCTCAAAAGCACAGTCCTCTTTAAAGTTACTGTAGTTTTAATCCTGCCAGTCCCTCTATATTTGGAGCAGGTGCTCATGGGAGGAGCAGGAATGCATTTACTCCCTCGGTGAGAATATTAACCCCTCAGAACAGCAGGTTTAGTGAATGTCAGAGCTGGAACTCGGAGGCTGGATGCTTTTCCCTCTGCGCTGTCTGTCTGAATTTATGGACTCTATTCATTTCCTCTGCTGGAATTCCTTCACACAGGAAATGAATCATAGATTCTGACATAGAGTCATAGGAGGGTTTCTGCAATAAGAACAGCTTTGGGTGATAAATGGAGGAGTGATTGTCCCCCACAATCCGTTGCATTCTCTCTATGTCACTGTGGGCCAACACATTGTGACATTGACCAGCAACGGACAGCTTTTATATCTTCCAGTTTTAATTTTAACTTAGTTTTTTTTTATATAAATGATTCGATGGTAAGACTGTTGGTAACAAGACCAAAAGGCTACATATTTAACATTAGTTATAGTGACTCATTCTCCAAAAATTCAAGGCTTTATCCAAAGTTCTATTTACATTTCTTGCTTTTGCTGTAATTTTTCATAGTTTGCTATCTCTGTCTCGTCTTTCTCACTCTCTTCCTCGCCATCCTTCCCATCTCCTGTCACTTTCCCTTAATCACAAATGGCAGGTTATTGATTTGTGGTTGGGGCATTTTTCAGAAAATAGCACCTGACTGACAGTGTATCCATGACCAAAACATCATTCTCTTTACAGAGGCATGGTGTGTTTGTGTGTGTGTGTGTGTGTGTTTCAGCTAAGTGCAAGCATTATTTATTTCATTTTTGATGCATTTCTCACATTGGGGCAAGGTTGAGGAATCAGACCTTTCCTGAATATGAAAAAAGGAAAGAAAGTTCACACACAATTGTGATTAATTAGCTGCCTATCATGGCGGTTGTGGGTTTTGTGAATGGATGGATTGGCTATTAGAGCTGAATGGAGGAGAAAGAGGCCAGCAAGGTATACTTGTCTGGGTCCTGATGGCTGGAAAGAGAGCATGTTTGCCCAGTCAGTCTGAAGTCTTAGCTATTGGCACACAAAACACACAGACACATATACAGTCCACTTTCATAAAGCATCATTTATAGACTTGATTTCTAGAATCAACTGTAAGACACAGCAAGAATGACCCCTACTGTACATATATGTATATATATATATATATATATATATATATATATAAAACTATTTGGACACTACACACACAGACATACATACAGTACATAGATGCATATTTTAAATTTTGAAATATATATACAGGACTGTGTAAAAAAATTGGGATTGGTATACATTTTAATTCTTTTGAAAGAAGTCTCTTATGCTGACCAAGGCTACATTTGATTCAAAAAATGTGTGAAGGATTTGCTGCTCAAGAAACATTTATAACATTTATGTTATTATCAATATGTGCTGCTTCATATTTTTGTGGAAACTGATATTCATGTTCCAGGATTCTTTGATGAGTTGAAACTTAAGGGAAAAAAAAAACAGCATTTATTTGAAATAGAAATATTTTTGAACATTATAAATGTCTTTACTGTCACCTTTGATCATTCTTATGGAATAAAAGTATTAATTTCATATTTTTTTTAAAAACTGACCTTACACGTATAAACAGTATACATACCAAATCAAAAGCTTTTTTTTTTTCAGGACAGCACAGCCACATTTTATGCACAATATTTCACAACAATTGGCAATACCACGACTTAGGTGCCCTTGAGCAAGGCACTGAACCACCCAACTGCTCCCCGGGCGCTGCAGAATAAATGGCTGCCCACTGCTCCGGGTGTGTGTTCACTACTGTTTGTGTACACTTTAGACGGGTTAAATGCAGAGCACGAATTCTGAGTATGGGTCACCATACTTGGCATAATGTCACGTCACTTAAAAATATACTAAACTCAATTTAACTTCAATGTATAACCTTCATAGACCATCAAAACATAGTGGGACTTGGCTCATTACTAAATAAATCAGCTGCTTTGTACGAATTGTTAAATTATTCTGTGACTCACTGAAGTTAATTTGCTGCCACCTAACCTACTGGCAGTTTAGTCTGATATTCATTTTATTTTTCCATCATATTTCTATTTTCAAAATTGTATTTTAAAAACATTGACCAAAATGTAAAAAAGTGTATTCCTGCATCTGTACTTGTACCAATTCAGGTGCAGCTTCTGTGCTGCCTATGCAGGGCGAATATGAATTATGTCATTCAAGTTAAACTTCAAATCTACGGTAACTTGCAATTTTAACCTAAAAGAGCGATACCTTATGTAACCCATGAAAATTAGATCTGTTGGTATAAATCAATGAATATTCATAGGTTAGTTCATAGACACGAAATAATATTTTGAACTTGAATATAACAAGTTAATTTAGATGTTGCCATTTTTAGGCTTGTGTGCCTTTGATCTTTTGTGTCTTTTGTACGAATGTAAAACATTATGACATTTCAGTTTGCAACATAAGGTCCTTTTAAACTACCTGCACACGCGCGCACACACTCAAGCATATGCGCGCAACAAAGATATTTTGAGAGTGCCATCTGCGAGTGTGCCAACACAGACTGAAGTTCCTGTAAATGTCTCTCTTGTTGATCAATCCTTAATTATTCCCCCGACTCCTCTTCTGGCTCACTGCCCTTCAGTCCCACACTCTTAATTACTTTTTTTTTTTTTTAAGAGAAACAAACAATTATGCAAAGATCTTCACTCCTTTTATTTATGAAGGAATTCCTCTGGGAGGAGGAGTGGGGCCAGAGGAAAGTTAATAAGTGCTCATCCTTCTCTTGTTTTGTGAGATAAATGAATTGATAAACAAAGCACCCTCCCCAAAACCTGCGGCTTGACAGCAGGCACAGTCCCAGAAGGCATTGCAGCATCAGTGCATTTTTGTCTCAGTGCCGTGATTGGATAGATCCTGTGCTCCGGTGTGGCTGCGAGGCACTGCTGGAATCTCAACCCGGTCGATTGGAGCTGTGTTTAATGGCTGCTGTTGTTTCCTGCTTGTACACGACAGTGTTGAATGAATTAGATTTGTGGCCTCTGCGGCTCACAGATCATCCATGAATAAATATTGCAGCATATATTTATGACGTATTGATTTGCCCCGGCGCTCAGACCGAGAGCTGATTATGTATAGCGGGCGGTTTGTGACTCGAGGGAGTGTGCGGTGTGGCTGCTCCGCTCTGAAGGAGAACGGTGACTATTAGCTGAAATCAGTGTGACTTTGGTAAGGTCATTTCTCATTAATATGAGGTGATTTCAACAAGCCACCTCAGATGACCACACTAATTAAAACAGGACTCTCTGTCTTTCATTTTCTTCTCTCTCCCCACCCCCTCTAATAAACCATCTCTTACCAACTCTTTTGCAGTCGTTTTTTTAATCCCCATTACTTACATTCCACTTAAAAACCTAGTTAGGAGGTCTGTACCAGGAGGAATGCCTAATAGGTTTTTTAACATATATATTGTTTGAGAGCTTATTAAAATAACTCCCATGCTGCTTGTTTAATAGTAGGCATACCTTTCCCTAATGTTTCCTACTTAGTGTGGTTGTGTACCCTATTAAAAGATCCTGGACATCAGAGAACAAATTCAATCAGACCCTGCACGTCCCCCTTCCACATTTACACACCAGGGATGTGCTCCATTCAAAACTAACAGAAGTTTATGTGAATGCAAATTGTGAATGTAAAAGTGTATTTTATAAGGACAATTTATCAAGACTTTATCAAAACTTTGGATAATAGTTTAACAGAAAAATAAATTAATAAATAGTAAAAAATTCCATTCATTTATATTTTTTATTTAGTAAATTCCACTCTCTGACATTCCAACTAGTCATCTTCAGCCTTATTCGGATGAGACTAGTTTTCTCAACTAGGTTTGAGTTTCGATTCTGACCACCTGAGGTCTGTGATTTTCATGCACCACTTCGGACGGGACTAACATCTCTGTGTTTATTACTGGTCTGTTTTGTACATCTGGGCATCGCAGAGAAACACAAGGAAACACGTGAAATAAAATATCGCCAGCAATCGCAGAGAATCGCATTTGGACGGGATTAGTTTTCTCAGAGGATCACTAAGTTTGCTGAAAACAGTAGGTAACTTGCTCTTGAATTACTACAGAGATTGTGTGACAGATGTGGCAGGTTCGGACAGGATTAAAATCACCAAGTACATCTGTGAAATGCAAATTTCTCCTGTCCGAATAGGGCATTTCATTCTAAAACAGAAAACTTTCTTTGATGATTTCTCTGAAGAAACCAGGTTATAAATAGCTAATTAATATCATGGCACAATCTTTTCTTTGGTATGGCAAAATTTGACATTGATCAGCCAATTAATTACTCAAGTGGAACCAAAATGTTTTTGTTTGTATACAACATGTATAATATATCTGCAACAGTTTGGGGCCCCCAAGTGGTCAGAGACCCCTGGCCACTGTGCCCCATTGAATTGCATGTGTGTGTTTGTTTCTCTGTGATGTCTGAAGCATCCAGTGTATAACAACTTTAATGAAAATAAATGTGTGCATACAGAGGGGGCGTGGAACAGATCAATAGGTTAGCATTACCAGGACTGAGAAGGGGGTGATTATTGCTGATCGGGACCCACAGGAGATCGATGACTCTCACTCCGAGGCTTGTCCTCTGATGGATGCTCTTTTGCATATAATCTGTCCACAGAGAATAGGGCTATGAGACATATTCATTTAATGTTATACTGATGGCACACGACGTTTAAAGGGACATTTCACAAAAAAAAATGTCATCATTTACTCACCTTAATGACATTACAGAACTATGCCTATATAAGGATTTTTTTTCTGCGAAAACAAAAACATTTTTTGTACATTTTGTAAAATACTGTATCTCTTTATATATATATAAATATTTTTTTTTTAAGTAAATTAGGTCCAGCGTTGTTTTTTTGGGGTAAACTATTCCTTTAAAGAGTTTTTTTAAAACACATTTCCAAAACACTCCCCCTGCCTGCCATTGGCCAGGAAGAGATAACTCCTCCCCGAAATAAAAGCCTGTTGTGCCCAGTGTTGTTTTTTGGGTAACCTATCCCCTTAAAAGTGAAGCATGCAACATACACCACTAATGTCATCAAATGGTACTGAAAGAATAATGACTGTTTTCACACACTTTTTCCAAAAACTCCACCTGCCTGCCATTGAGAGATCACCCCTCCCCCAAAATCAGGGCAAAGGTTGAGTCAGTGTTGCTATGTAAGGCTGGTCAGGATTTTTAAACAAACAGAACAATGTTTTGATGCTGTCACAGAGACACAGTGTTTACACTTCCCAGGGAAATAAACCAACGTATGCCTCACTTACAGTCTAAGCTGAGAAAATAAAAAAGTATTAAACAGAAAAAGCATCACTTCACCTTTAACCTTCAAAAAAAGATGATGCTAATGCAATTCCCAGAGCAGTCCCACATTTTCACATCTGATTTAGTTTAACTGAAAGAAATCAGTCTGGATCTACACTGACTACGACTAAGCCTTTACAGCAGGGCTAGTCAACTCTGGTCCTGGAGGGCCAGTGATCTGCATAGCTTACTTCCAGCCCTTCTCCAGCACATCTGTTCATCATTCTGAAATATTCCTGAATACTTTGATTAGCTTGGTCAGGTGTGTTGGAACTGAACTCTGCAGGACACCGGCCCTCCAGGAGCCGAGTGGAAGAGACCTGCTTTACAGCAATGGTCTATCGCATGGAACACTGCATGCTCAAATCAATTAGGTTTAAACAGCAAATAAAAGCATAAAATAAAAAATATATATAAGGAGATCATAGTATACATGCAAGCTCAGTTAGGTTTACCATATGAGCCATTTTCCCAAGACACGTCCTTGCCAGGATTTCTATATTGCTTAAAACATCCAAAGTAGTTTGACCAATAACATGCAGGTATGTTACATAATTAACCAATCGTATCGCGTGAGAAGGTGAGATCTACAGAGAACGATCAAAGTAATGCAAATACATGTACATGTTAAGTATTTGTTCGTTCATTCAACTTGAAGCGTCGCTGTGCACCGATCATTGTATGACACAAAGGACCAAGAGAGTGATTTTAATGCATAAGGAGCCGTCTGCTCTGCTCTCTAGCTCTTATGAATGTCATATAACGATCGATCTGCAACAGCACAAACAGCCAAAATCTGGATATTTTACCCAATATAAAAATCCTGGCAAGGACGCTTCCTGGGAAAATGGCTCAGTACGCTAAAGAGGCTTAATACAAAAAAAGAGGGGAAAAAGCCTTTAAGAAGGGCTCAGTTTCATCTATGTGTGTGTGAGTTTGTGTTATTCTGATTCTGCACACAGTGATTCTTTCAAGTGCACTTGACATTTCATGTGTTGCCAGGCACAGTGGGCCACATCTGTTCCCTTTGCATTATTGTTTTCAGAGAGCACTGACTCCTGCCATGATACTAACATAATCCTCTGATAACAAACAAGGCGACAGAGTTCCACTAGTGTTTACTTCAGTCCATAGTATTCATTCAAGCCTTTTGATCAGTGCCTTTTGATCACAGAAGGAGATTTTGTCTTGCTGTTCCAATAAAAGCTGTTAATTCATGAACACTGTGGTTCTTGATTATTCTTGTGAATTGTGTTTTCATGCTATTGGTCGAAGCACCCAGCCATGCAGCACTCTTTCAGAATCAGGGGCCGGAAACATTTTTAAGAATAAAACTCTTCTTCACTATTATTTTCTTTTCATGTTCTAACTTAAAGTCCCAAATGAAATGGACATAGCAACAGAACTTTTCATTTATACTGCGAGGTACTTCTGAGTGAAAGAAGAAAAATGTAGGGCAGGTACTTGGTTCTTTTCACTGGTTGTTGATTGGATAGAGGCAGATCTGAATGCAAGCTTGCAGTCGATTGTGAGAAAGGGGCAGAGTTGAAAGGAACTAAATAATTCAGAATTGCTGCGAGTCTTAAAAAGGCCTTTAAAAGTCTTAATTTGCAGTTTCACAAATTCAGTCATCAAAAAGCTTAAATCAGAGCAGACAGTCTTTAATTCTTAAAGTACTGGCATTACATATTGTATGCGGAGAAAAATATTTTCCTCAGTATTTTAGTTTAAATATCTATTCATTCTTAAACCAAGATACATAAAATAAGAAGTATTTTTTATAAGAAATTTCTCAAAGTGAAATGAGTTTATGATTAAAACAGGAGCTTATGCTTATTTATTTTTTTTATTTTTTTTGTAAAATGATTAAAACCTGTTTGGTGGTGTATTGTAAGTTGGATTTTCAAATTCTAATGCATTGTTAATGTTGCATCCTTAATTTTTTTTTTTTTTACTTGGTCTAAAAAATGCCTTAAAGGGTATGACATTTTCTTTCATAAGCGCTATTCAGGTGACTTCAATTAGCTGTTTGATTAGCAGGTATGTTTGTTTAGGGTTGGAGCTGAACTCTGCATAGTTGGTCTCCAAGAGTCAGTCTGGTCAATGCATTTCTTAAGTGGTGGTATGTGTCTCCATGCACTCCTGGCTCCTGTATTGAATATCAACATGGTTGTGAGGTAGGGAGCGGGATCCCCTCAAAGCAAGGGGCCCTATGCGCCTGCACCAGTTGCACCAGTTGCACCGCCCAAAGGACAGCCCTGATTGTGATTATGTGCCTACAACCAAATCATTATCGTGCAGACATTAAGTGCAACAGCAGCCTTGCTCGTGTGATATCTCTTAATTGAAGCAAACATATTATGCTAATTTCCACTCTCCTTCATTACACAGGGAAACAAATGAGGCTGTGCCAGGTCTTGAGCGGGCCGAGCGAACCCTTGAGTGTTAATGAGGACACACCTGATGACATCGCGATGACACCCCCAGTGGGCTTTAATTGGGGACTTACAGATTAACAATCACAGTGGAAGCCAAAGGTGTGTAAGCCACGTACGTCAGGATTGAGAGGCTCTGTCATGTGTCCAACACCCACTAGAAACCAATTCTCATTTTCACTTATGGAGAGTTAATTAGTCTCCACAGTGAGAGTAATGGGATAAATGCGCATCGAAGAGAAAGAGAGCGAGAGACAGAAGACAACGGATGTAAGAGAGTGAGAGAGGGATTGTGTTTCTGTGACAGCTCGCTGTGGAGGACCGAAAAAGATAATTTGGGATGAGTGAGTGCCATCCCCAATTACTCCTTATTGCTTTTAGAGGACAGAGAGTAGGAGGCCGTAAATGAAATTCACGTGGCATGATGGCCGTTTTTATAAGACCGCCGAAGTGAAGGTCACCATGTGCAAGTCTGAATTAAATTTTGATTGATTTATTTACTGATAGGGTGTGGACTTTCATTTTCCTCGCCGGGGTCATTGGAGATGAGCACGATTTGTCTCTGTGTTCAGCAATATCCACACCGCTTAATACGGATCAGTATTTCATATTTCAGATGTGTGTCAAAATGTGAAAGATCCTCATTCAATGCCCTCATGTTTTCACAGTTGTTTAGGGCCTGGTTTACAACCCACCAAGCGTTTGTTCACACTGCAGCAGAAGCCTACAGTTGTCAGTCTTTTAGAGCACTAAATACGGTTAGGTTCACATTCTGTTTGGTTATAAACAGGAGTGAAATTGCTTTCAATAACCCAAACTGACTTAATTAAAATGTAAAGGGATAGATGAGCCACAAATGAAAAATCTGTACATATTTAGGTGTGCATTTAGAGAATGGGTTGGTTAGCATAATAGCATGTCATATGTAAACAGAACTGCAGTGCACAACTATATGTCATAAGGTTAAAACAGTAAAACAGTAGTTATTGTGAAAAAGACTATATACAAACAAAATGAACTCTTGATTTGGGGAGCTCTCCCATTACATTCCTGTTGTCTGCAGGCTTCTTATTACATCGAGATGTGCATCGAGGGAGTATGTACACTTTCAGTTTTATTGACCCATAAACACAAACTGATGGTCAGTTCCACTTAAGTTGTTACAAGTAAGTGGTTAGCTTAAGGAGAACTTAAATACTGTGGAGACGTAACTGTGCATTTCTTTCACAGTGAGTCACTGCCTCACTGTTTCTCTCTGTGGGGCCTGACAATGATCCATACAGCACTCACAAACAGCCATTACACAACTCCAGCATTCGCTCCCTGGGGTTTACTCAGGAGGGTGCTGAGGTGGATTCAAGTTCACAGTGTATTTTGTAACTGTTATCTTGTAGGTTCAGTGGCCTGACAGTTCTCTGAAACAGCAGAAGCTACTGTACTTCCGAATGGATCTAAATTGTGAGGGTTGCCTGTTTTTGTAGAAGCACTTCTGTCTGAAATCAGAAGATGAAAACAAATGGCTATATTTTCTCTCTCTCTGTGTGTGTGTGTGTGTGTGTGTGTGCGCGCGCGTGTGTGCGCTCTTGTTTTCATGACATATCAGGATAAGTCTCTGTATAATGACATGGGTGTAACACAGGTATTACAAGGAGAGGGTGACTTATGAGGACATAACCCATGTCTCCATTTTTCAAAATGCTTATGAGTCATACAGAATTAGTTTTTTTGAGAAAGTTAAAATGCACAAAGTTTCCTGTGAGGGTTAGGGTTAGATAGGGTTGGTGAAGGGCGATAGAATATACAGTTTGTACAGTATAAAAACCATTACGCCTATGGGATGAACCCACTTTTCACAAAAACAAACATGTGTGTGTGTGGGCATGTTTTTGTGAAATATCAGGACACAAATCTGTATAATGACATGGGTATGACACAGGTATTACAAGGAGAGGGTGACTTATGAGGACATAACACATGTCCCCATTTTTCAAAACGCTTATAAGTCATACAAAACTGCACAAAGTTTCCTGTGAGGGTTAGGGTTAGGGGTAGGGTTGGTGAAGGGCGATAGAATATACAGTTTCTACATTATAAAAACCATTACGCCTATGGGATGTCCCCACTTTTCACAAAAACAAACATGTGTGTGTGTGTGTGTGTGCGCGTGCGTGCGTGTGTGTGTGTGTAAAATGTATAATAATTAGAAATGTTTCTTGAGGACCAAATCAGCATGCAGACCCGGTAAGCATTAAATTAAATTTACAAAAGATAAAATACAAAGAAAAATTTACCTCTATTACTTTGTAAAAAAATATATATATATTAGGGCCGGGACTTTAACGCGTTAATTGAGATTAATTAATTACACAAAAAATAACGCGTTAATTAAGATTAATTAGCTACAGAAAAAAAAAATCCCGCTTTTTTAATAACTTATTTTTGCACCGCGAAACGTTTCTCACTGGATGAGTTTCGGCGGACCGATTATACTGAAGCACCAACTAGCGCTCGCATATCACCGCAGCAGCACATTGAGCCTCAGGTATCACCTCAACACAAAACATATAGCAGCTAGCGTGGACTTTACACTTGATGTTGAACTATGTATTAATTTTTTGGTGCAACTGGCTTTCTGCAAATGGCAATAGGACCACTGGGAGGAGCCAGAGGAGCTTGATTTTTTTCACAGATTATCTGTCTCATATTCTACTGTCAGGACATAATGACAGGTTTAACAAATATGTCAAAAATATATATTTACAAAAGTTCCCTACTGCAGCTTTTATGTTAAACTCTTTATTGTCTTGGCCAAGGTTATTGAGAGTTGGACTTAGTATGTTATGGCCTCTGAAGCAACAGAGAGATGTTTTCTAATAGTCAGGGTTTCCAATGTTCTGAATGTAATTGACAGTATTGTGTTTTACTTAAAAAACTCTTTACAGAAGGTTCCAGCACCTATAAGCTTCCTGAATTTCTGAAAGGTATTATTTCTAAATTGTTTCTAAATATGCTATTGCTACACTTAATGGCAAAAATTGCACTGGTCTGCTAGACTTGGTAGAACAAAAATAAACAATATTTTGTTGCTTAAGCTTATGTATTCAGTCATTATTCAATGGTATACTATCAATCCATGTGAAAAAAAATTACTTCGCACTGTTCTCAGATCAAATATTAATATGCGATTAAAATGCGATACATTTTCGATTAATTGATTACAAAGCCTCTAATTAATTAGATTAATTTTTTTAATCGAGTCCCGGCCCTAACATATATATATATATATATATATATATATATATATATATATATATATATATATATATATATATATATATATATATATATATATATATATATATATTCTAAATATCTCGCAGATTATTCTAGTAATTTTACCTTTATTTACATGGCACTTTATATTATACAGATTGTTTCAAAGCAGCTTTACAGTTATAGAATACATGACTAACTTAAGTTATCATCAGAAAAAGGTACTTGTCATGTAATCAGAATATAATAAAAGCTTACTGGAATACTATACATCCATCTAGCAACCAGCAAGAAAACAGCAACCACATGCTACAAGCCACAGAACACAACAGCAACTGCATAGCAATGACCCACTACAGGTGTTGCATTGTGGTAATGTGACTTTTGCAAAAGGTAAGAGGCACTAAAATCTTATCTTAAAAATGTTTAAGATTCTTTACATTCATTTACAATGTCATTAATACTGATATTGCACATTTGCGTTTGAGCAGATGTTTGCCTGTTCGTGTGTGTGAAGAAAGAGTGACAGCGGATGAACTGTGGGAATGGATGAGCTTCTCCTGGGAAGTGTGTGTCAGCTCATTGTGCTGTAGAGTGTAAAGGCTTTTCTGCACGTTGTCAGAGGAGTTTTAGGACTTGCTGAACTGATGTCACTAATCTGAGAGAGAAGTCTGAGACATGATGTGAAAAGGGAAATTTTCAAGGAGACTGGGTAAAAGTGACACTTTCTTTTTCATTTCATTTTCTAAGCTTTTGGCACTTTTTATTGAAATGACAGTAGAGATAAAGGAATGAAATTATGGGGGGGGCAGATGGCAATGCAGGACAAAATCAAATCTATGTCTTCCACTTGTGCACCACCACTCACCAATCTACTACACCACAGATCCAACAAAAATATTAGATTTTCCTGTCATTGTGTAGGCCAAGGTTCTCTCTATTCTATCAGCGCCGAGGAAACTGGCATCTCTTTGAGTGTAACCTTGTGACCAGTGTGAGCCACATCATTTGACATTTTGATTAATATCCTGTAATATTACTGTAGTGAAGATAAATCATGCTGGGGGGCAAGACCCTCATTGGTCACTTGACCTTTAGAGATCTGTGAAAAGACCCTGCAGAAGCAGCACATAAAAACACATGTACATGATAGACAATAATAACATTTAGAAAAAGTGTGCTTCTGTCATACTAGCTGCAATAGCATCTATATGTCACTCACACACTTTGACAGCAAACATAATAATATATTACCTTTTTGTTGATCTTTTCAGTTGAATTCATAATCACAATTAATATGAATAAATTAAGACTCTTAGATGCACAAGTCTATAATAAAACTGTAAATAGTGCAGAAAAAAAATGATGTAAAAACAAAAATAGTCATTTATAGAGTTTCATATTTAACACACAAACACACACACACACAAATGTTGTATAAACAATTTTCAATTAGTAATTAGTAGTAAATTTCTTACAAAATTACTTACAAAGAGATGCCAAGCATAGGTAAGTAACGTTGATTTAAAACAAAGTTTAAAGTAGAAAAACTGAAACGGTATTCTCTTGTAAGATGTACTGTATACTCCACTCATCTTTATTACAACTTTGAAAAGCAATTATTAATAGTGTATTGCTGTAGTCCTGCTGTAAATTCAGCTTTGCCCTTACAGGAATAAATAACATTTTCAAACATATTCAGATAGAAAACTTTGAATATTTCACAGCATTATTGTTTTATATTGTATTTTATTTATTATTGTAAATAGGGTGTATAAATGAATGTGCAGAACTGTGTATAATGGAACACAAAGATGGGCAGTCTCATGTGTCCCTCTTCTCACATACACACACACGACTCATGTACAGCGACAGAGATGGAGTAAAAAGCTGTGTGGTGGCCTTTTAAAGTGTCAGCTGATGATTTAGGATCAGTCTGAGGAAGGGAAAGGACTCTGCTCTCTTTAAGGCCATGGCCTGTCACACCACACACTCCGCAGAGATATGCGTACTCTTAAACACTTGCACACACTGTGATGGGAGCGACAGGCGAGAGGGAGTTGGAACGGGGGCAAAAATCCATAACCAGACTCGCACTGGTCTGTTCGTGCCATCTCACTGCATTCGTCTGCAGTCAAAAGAGAACCCTCACACCTTTGATCCCCTCGTCCACTGAGCACAACGCTTAATTGCACTGGTGGGAGTGGGAGGAATCGAAGGAAATGTGCACGTACACACACACACACACACACACGTGGGCGTTCGTGCCCTCGGTCGACACCGGGATGACGCGTGTGCATGTTGAGGATGAGGGGTGACAAGACAGAAAGGCAATAAGACTTATAATTGATTCTGAGCCACTCAGGATCTCAGAAGTCAAATATAGAACACGTGCACACACAACTTACAGTAATCACCACACACACACACACACACACACACACAACTGTCATGAATTCCCAATAGAGTCCCTGGTCTCCTATTGAACGGCTGTGTGTTTACAGAGAAAGGTTTCCCATTGGTTTTTGTGATCAATGGGATTATATTTCTTATGAAGGAGGGATGAGAGGATATGTCTGTATGGAGGAAAAGCGAGAGAGTGAATGAGGGTTGAAGGAGCAGAGAGAGAACAAGGTGAGGAAATTTCCCATGTATGCACGCTGACTGGAGTGCAAGACAAGAAAGTATTGATTTGTCTTCCTCTCTTCACTTTCATTTCTGTCTCCTTTCGCTCAGCACTTTTTCATTTGTCATTATGGCTCCATTTTTCATCTTTTCTGACAATTCTGTCATCATTTACTGATGCTCACACAGGCCTCATACTCCAGAAGGTGACTAAAGTGGTCACACGTGCAAAAAAAACAAGACTGATTCAATTTTAACTTCTATGTAAAATGAATAATTTAAATACTAGCATTGGTGACAGTCTGGAAAAGGTTTGCCGAAGGAAGCACAAGTCATGTGAAAAATAAAAAAGGGCCTTAGATAACCACACCTATGGTGATCTATACTCTTATTTTTTCCTTGTTAGTCATCACTGTCAATTACCATCTGCCTTTTGACTTTTGCTCAGGAGGTTTTGTGTGACATTTTATGTGTTGTTCAACCTTTTGCTCTCTCGCTTCTCAAAAAATAAGCTCTTAAGCAACAACCGTTCTATGAATCATAAGCTATGTTATTTTACCCAAGATTATATTTCCTTGAATTGTAAATTGCTTGAGAACCACGGTATAAATGTCTACATTCAATAAACTTTTAAGACTCTGAGGACACTGTCCCTTGTGTGGAGTTCTTCCCGTGATCACGAGAAACCAAAATCTAACCCCACAAACAACTGTCTGTTATGAACAGTGTCTTTATAGCGAAATCAGTCAAAAACAACTCTTTAAACAGCTGGCCAATTTGAATCAAGCTCACTCCCTTACTATTATTGTATGGAAAAGAGCAGCGTGGACATTCTGTTAGACAGCTCCTTTGTGTTCCAAGAAAGTATGTTTGTGAGTAAAGCATGACAACAAAACAAGAAATTGTTGAACTATCCCTTTAATTGAAGTTTCAGTGTTTACTTTATAAATGCTGTAGAGGACAGCATAATAGCCACGCTAACACAAAGGAACTGTCCTCCTGACAAACCAAGAAGAGCAACACTGACAGAAGAACAAAAGGAAGAGACGAATAGGATGGAAACAATGGTATGATAACTTCCCTGGCTTTAAAGAATAGAGAGACGAGAGCCAATTTTGGGAGAGAAATCAGAGGTAGCAGAGCCAAGACATGACAGAATCATACAGAAAGAGAGAATGAGAAGACAAACAGGAACTGTAAAAGACATTTTAAAATATAAATAGAATGAGGGAGATAGGGACTTGTGGAACCACAGACAAAAAGGGGGGAAAAAAGAAAGAAAGAGAGAAGGGGAAAAGACAGTTGTCCCAAATATGACAACTACATAAACAGTAAACATGAGCAGGCATGATTGAAGCACAGAATTATTTCCAGACCAAAGAAAGAAAGAGCCCATGTAGTGAAATACAAAACGTGTGATAAGACGCCGAAAAATGTTTGTTGGGAAAAAAATTTGCATTTTACTGAATTAAACAGATACATTTCTGAAGCAATAGATTCCACAAGAGGTATAAATTTTTAATTTTAGAACTGATAAAAAATTAAGATATATTGAAATCACACCCGGCAACCTCCCATCATAACTCTCGCTGCATATTTGACACCCACTTTAACCTTTTAATCAAGTTTCCAGTCTGGTTTATTCAGATAAATGACTCAACTTTAACCCCCTTCAATTATTTATCTATTTATGTAATATTTGAAATTCAGATGATGAAACATCATGGTTTTCCTGCTTTCGGCAGGATCTAAACTAGTCAGACCAAAAATTGTGCAAGTTCTGGACTATCCAATAGAAATCTGCATACCTTCAAGGGCTCAGCCTTCTGTCTTTTTGACAAGTGAGTTTAAATCATTCCTGCGGGTTGCAGCCTCGCTCTTGCTACCTGGAGAGGACGCAAATGTATTCATGTCGCACACCACCCTATCGATTACCGGGCTGCAGAGGAATAAAAGGGCACACCGCACAAATCATCATTAAACAAAAGATAAATATTCACGCATCCCCAGCCCCTCGCTGAATCTCTGGAAACGCTCTTTATCTCAGCTAATTTGAATTTGGGGATGCGGGAACATGCCTGGTCATTAAAGCATCAGAGATACACAAAACGCCCACACACACAAAACATGCACCTCAAGTGCTCTCAAAATGTGATTAATGCCTAAGATTTGGAGGAGCATAAACAGAAAAACATTAGTCGGGCATGAAACAACAAATATGTATAGTTTGAGCACCTGTCCTTTTTTCTATTACATTTTTTTCTCATCCCCACATCACTGTCTTTTTTTCTCCCTCCTTCGCCTCTCATCTGCCGAGTGGCAGCATATATAATCCCTCTGTAATGGACGTTTAATATTTACACATTTGGTGTAATCACTTAAATGCCTGTTTTACCACGGCCTTGTTTGGGTAGTTGGAGGGCATCTGACAACCTATTCATCACAAAGTGAACGTGTGGAACCTCTCGCCCCCCTCAACAATCAATCAACCGACAACTCCAACCCCCTACACACGCACACCTCAACCTGACTGTGCGTAATCATTTCTGTTTGCATAACCCCCACACACACTTACACACAAACCCAAGAACGATAGCTATTAGTCCATCATCTGAAAGCCCTATATCTGTGAATAGCTCCATAGGCTCCAGGGATTAATCTTTAGCCCTTCAGATGCACGGCAGCTCTATGCATTTAGAGAGCCTCTATTGGCTCGGGTAATGGGATGTGGACTTTACACTGAAATACATCTAATCATAAGGTTAGCTTTTGATTTCCTTTGAAAGGATTCAGCCAATGCTGAATTACCTCGGCTGGTGGAGAGAATGTGAATCAAGCGGTTTATTGGATAGCTTTAGTTGCACTACTTCCAACAAATCGCTTTGAGCTTTTCTTGGTTTACTGTAAAGACAGTAAAAAAAAATGATTCAGTGGCTTATGGGGACTACTATGAAGCAACATTTAACAAATTGATTCATTATAATTCATATAAACGCATCTCAATGGCTACATTAAATATTTAAAGGGGCCGTATGATGATACATGCAGTTTTGCAGGTTGTGTTGAATTGAAATGTGTGTTGGCCGTGTGTGTTCACAACAACCCTATAATTATAAAAATCCACCCATTGATTTTTTTTAACCTGCTCAAATCTTTACCCCTTTCTCAAATCGAGCCAATCTCAGATGCCTGTCTGTGTGATGTCACAACAACAGGCCCCTCCCTCGATAGTTTGATTGACAGGAGCGTTTCACAACAGACTTAACTGGTGTCTTACCTTAAACCTGCCCTGAGTGAGTCATCAGTGCACCATTGTTTCACCGCTAGAGATGATGTAGACAAGAATGACTCCTAAGCTTTTGAGGTGTTTTGATGTTAGATGTAATAATAATAGCAGTCTTTTTACTCCGACATCTGAGCTGCTGAAGACACAGTGGATTACATTTGTTTCTGAAGGGAATGCGCCCCCGATCTATCTTGTGATCCAGCTTCACTTACAGAAGAAGTGAGTATACATTTTTTTAAGAATCTTTGCAAATCACCTTTCCTAATAATGTGCTAATTTGCAAGTTTCAAGATGAATGAGGCTGAAGTAAACACTCTCAAAGAGCTGCTCCGAAGAGAGGGGCGGGGTCAGCAGAGCTCATTAACATTTAAAGGAATATGCTACAAAACTACGTGCTCTGAAAAGAGCTGCTTTTGACAGGGTAAAAAAGGTGTATTTTACACTACCATTGAGAAATTTTAACCAAACTATGTTACAGACTTTTTATGGTGACCCATACTCAGAATTCTTGCTCTGCATTTATCCCATCCAAAGTGTAAACACAGAATTGAACACACACACACACCATGAAAACACAACCAGAGCAGTGGGAAGTCATTTTTTGGGCTGCGGTGCCCGGGGACCAGTTGGTGCCTTGCTCAAGAGCATCTCAGTCATGGTATTGAAGGTGGGAGAGAGCGCTTTAAAAACAAAGCATAAAAAGAGTAGTTCACCCAACAATTTACATTCTGTCATCATTTATTTACCCTCAAGTAGAGGTGTAATGGTAAACAAACATGACGGTTCAGTGCATACCTTGGTTTTGACGTCACGCTTCAGTACAGCAGGAGGAAAAAATACTAAACATAAATTGTTGTTTTTTTAAATTAAACAATGTTTTACAGAACAACTTATTCTTTATTTAAATAAATTCAATGATATTAAAATTGTCTTTAAATTTGCCTCAGTAATAAAATAATCTACCTCAGCTTCTGCTCCAAACTAGGAGCCCTTTTTACATTACCATAAGGTTATAATTAACAACAGAGCCCAAACTTAAATTTAATTAGCCTACTATTTATTTATAACTGTAATGATAAACACTCAAATTAAAAACTTGTAGGCAAATAGATAAATTGCACTCAATAAAACCAGTAATAAAGAGGGTGGGATGATCAGAACTGAGGTCTTTATACATCAAAGAGCACCAAAACGGCATTTATTGTCCGAATTTCCTGGGAAAAAAAAAATTGAATGATTTGTTGGGTATGTGTGCATACCGAACCATTTTTTTTCTTATAAAGAGCTTGAATGAGGACGAGTGAATTACTGAGAGAATTATCCTTTTAAAAGAAAAGCATAGCGCACTTAGCATCTGTTTTAAAATATATGCATAATTAATGTAATATCTCCAGGAATGTACAATCTTTTATAATTAGAAGAGGATTAATGGGGTGAATAGGTGTATATTTGCTGCCCCCTATTGGAAAACGAATCAGGGCCCTGAACTTTCAGTCAGATGTGTGAGTGCATCCCGAACCTATTTCTGCAAGGTGTGCGAGTTAAAAAAATTTCAGGAATGAAGGGGAAATGTATGTACATGCAGTGGGACTCGCAAAAGTCTCAGTTTTGTCAGCTGTTAGGGAGCAGCTGTATGCTTTCGCTCTCTTGCTTCATCTGACCAGACATGTTCAATCACACACTGTCACTCTTAGGAAAGATGCTCTAACATGCTTTGATAATATGTACTGTAGTGCAAATATTGCACAAGTGTGCTATAATCTCTCATTGCTCTTGCACTCTGTTTTTTAAGCCTTCTGTCATTCTGTTTCACTTTGCACAAAGTTTTAGGGCGTTGGTGGATTTGGTCCTTTCAATATTAACTTTAAGTTCAATATTTGCACCATAACCAACAAGGCATCACATTATGTCATGTTTTCATCAGCACTGAGTCAGTAATCTACCTACTAAAATATGAATTGTTGCAGAATTAGCAAGTACATTATTTTTGTTTTTGTTGCAAGATGCCTCTTGTCATGATGTAGTTTTCTGGGCATGAATTCTGGAAATGGTGCTTTGTGGATGAAGAGTTATGCAAGCAGTTAGTCTAACTGTGTCAACTCCCACCAAACTCTCCCACAAATGTTTCTGCTATTATTTCTATTTTTCCTGTCAGCATTGGAAGGAAAAGAAGGGGACAAGCAGGTGTTTGTGTCTCTACTAGTGTTTCTGTCACTCACCAACCACTTTGTTCATCTACGCTGAAACAGAGGCCCAGCAAACCCTCAATTCTCTCAGCAGCAGCAAGCTCTCTTAATAGCAGGTGACTTTCAGGTACTTCTTAACCAGTTCCATGTGTGTGCTACAAAAACAAAAGCTTTTACCTCAAATACAGAGATGAGCATTAACCCTTAATTCATCTGCGATGTAACGATGGTGAAAAGTAGAGTGCTGAAGGGTTTGCTATACAATCCATTTGGTTAAAATAATAATTATGGAGCAGAATATACAGAATAACTGTCCCTTTGTACTTTGCAGAAAGCATTTCCTTTTCAAAATTATTTTGTTTTCCAGTCTCTTCATAAACAGTGTGAGACATCTTGCTCTGGTTTTCAGTTTTGTCCTTTTTGGTCTTTTTCTCCTACGCACCTATCTATTGCCATCAGTTGTGCAGGGATTGATTGTTAATTGACTTCTCCAGTCTTTTCTTAAACTATTTTTCCTCTTTCATAACTCTCACAGAAGCAACTATAAACACTAATAGGAACTGTACAGTGGAGATCACCAATGTTAGCAGCGTTTACTGCCTTATCAATCCAAAGTAAGGAGAAAATCATGCTTTAGAATGTGATTTTTTTAAATGAAGTTTTTAGCTAAATCTGTTTAGCGAGTGACAAAACTCTTTAAAAATACAGTTTAAAATGAAGAGAATTATATTTTGGTCAATTGTACACTGTAAAAAAAATCTAGTTGAATTTGGTAAAATTCTTTTGATGAGTTAAAGTAATGAAAAAACAAATGTTACTAGGACTTATTGATCAAAATTTTTGTGCAAATTCCTTTCATTGACTCTCTGTTATTTATTGTAATTGTACATATCCATAAAATATTATGACCAATGTAAACGATAAACTTCTTTCAGAGTGTAGATGTCCAGTGGGTTCAGTTACCATCCACCTCAACCCACCATCCGCACCACCAAGACCAAGGTTTGCTCATTCGCTGAGGATGACAACACTGCCACCGGGGCTGTGGGCATCCTGACCTATGACCTCTTTCACATGCAGAACCGTATGTGCACCGAGCGCATGGCCGTTCTGTTCTCCGTCCCCTTCGACTACCTCCTCTACAAGAACGTGATGGGCATCGGGTTGTTTGAGAGCAGCTGTGGATGTGACAAGGCCCTGTACAAACACATGTATGAGGGGAAGGACTTCAGCCAGTTCACCCGTGCAGATGTGGGGGGAACTGGAATCATCCACAGAGGAAAAAAACTTAAGGGCCACCATGTCTACTGTGGGAAAGGCTATTATTAAGCTAGAGGTCTATGACAAGATGGGCTAAACAATAAACAAAATTAGTCTCACAGTAACAGTACACATATGGAATTGAAATACTTTTTCCATTTACTTGTTGTCATCTTAAACATTATATGCATATGTAATGTCATAATGCATTACATATGCATATAATGCATATGCCATTGTGCTTTCAAATGTTGATGCAACTTTTTGATGTCTGTATTAATAAAATTTTCTGAATGTAGATCCCAAATCGTGTCTAAATAAAAAGACTGTTTTGAAAACGTATTTTTGTTTATATACTGTATTTATATGAAATAAATAAATATATATATATATATATATATATGGTCATTGGCAGGTCTTAAATTTTGGAAACTAAACCCTCAGATGAACAACAACACAAGACATATTGCTCAGTGTCATTATTTATTGACCAAAAATAATGCCAAAATTACTTTTCATTCAAATACTTTTGATTAAGTGTGAGCACCTCTATAAAAGTTTAGGCGGTTTGTTGGTCTAGAGTCTTCAGGTGTGTGTTTACACAACGCAAAGAAGGAAAGACTTCAGCAACGATCTTAGAGAAGCAAATGTTGCTGCCATCAGTCTGGAAAGAGTAATACAGTCATTTGCAAACAAACTGAAGTCCATCATTCCACAGTGATGAAGATAATTCACAAGTGGAAGACATTCATTCTTCACCGCATACTCTACAGGCCTCAGTTAACATGTTCAATTATAAAGTTCATGACAGTACAATTATAAAAATATATGGGACAAGGATGGCATGTTTGAAAGGTATGACAGAAGAAAAAGCCTCTATCCAAAAGCACACAACAGCATGTTTTAGGTTAGCAAAGTTGCATCTGAACAAACCATAAGACTTCTAGAACAATGTCCTTCGAACATACAAGAGCAAATTGGAGATGTTTGGCCATAATGCACAGCGGCAAAATTGATGAAATCCTAAGAAACCCTAAAGAGCAAATCAGCACAAACGCCTCATAGCAAAAGACACACATGATGGTGGAGGGCTGATGATTTTGGGTTTGTTTTGCACAGGTCCTGGGCACCTTGCAGTAATTGAGTTGACCATAAACTCCTCTATATACAAAATTATTCTAGAGTCAAATGTGAGACCATCTGTCATAATTGAACATGTTAACTGATGCCTGTAGAGTTTGCCGTGAAGTTCTTGGGTTTTCTGCCATTTCTCTGAGAGTTACATGGTCTGATCTTGGGGTGAATTGCTGGGATGTCCATTCCTGGGAGGATTGGGGTCTGTTTGAATGTCTTCCACTTGTGAATTACTGTGGAATGATGGACTTCAATTTGTTTGCAAATGACTGTATTACTCTTCCCAGACTGATGGCAGCAACATTTGCTTCTCTAAGATCGTTGCTGATGTCTTTCCTTCTTCTAAAAAATTACATTCTCACCTAAAACTCTTAAAACTACATTCTGTGACAATGTGAAAGTATTATTTTTTTAAAAAGGAAATGAAATGAGCACATTTCTAGGCTCATTATTCAAAACACGTAACAGAACAAACATTCCAATTCAAACAGTCACTATTATTAGTGTACTGAACAGTATAAAGACTAATTATTACCAATTATCAGGAAACCTCACCTAAAATGTATCCCTGTAAATGCTATCATACCTACACGTTTGAATCTGAGCTTGGAGAACCCCTTCAAATTGTAGTCATTTCCTGGACAGATCTTTACTTGCAACTTCACTTGGTCTAACAAATCTAACGACCAGTTTTGGGTGTGGAACTGTTCCAAGCATGTCACTGACGCCTCTTGAGCTGATGTGCGTGTGAGAGTGTGTCTCCCTGTTTGTGTAATGAGGGTGTACACTAAATTTGAGCAAGCATGCTTTTTTTTCGCAGGTGGGTATGTACTGTTCTTGTTGCTGATGATGAAGACTGGGAAAGGGACAGAGTAAAAACGCAGTGACTCTTTCAGAACGCACTGTTTACTGAGTAACACACACACACACTCCAGAGTGCCACAAAGGTAAGACTTCATTCTCCTTGGGATGAAATAATAATAACTTAATAATCAAAACTAAATGCTAATTTCCATATTAAAATTACAACTTAGCAAGACAGTTTATTCAGTTATGGACACTTGAGCAACTCTATTTCACACTGTTTGCTTCTTTTAAAATCAGTGCATTATAAAAATGAAGATCGCTACAGGCCCAATGGGTTATGAAGTGGGGTCTCTGTGTGTAATTACTGTAACCTGTTTATTTGCTATTTAACATTGACAAAGGTAATAAGAGAGAGGCAGAAATGAACTTGAGAAGGGTTATGTGAACTTTAATCTAATGCATATGCTTTATATTTAAGTGTATGCACATACACAGACCAAAATTGTTTTCCGTAATAAAACCTGATTTTAACACATTAATTCAACACAGCAGTTTAAATAGAGAGATCACAATAGAGATCACCAACCTGACAAATGACTACTGCCTCTTCAACCCAAAGTGGGACTTCAACCAGAAGCAAAAAATAATGTTAAACCAAGCACTCAAAACTAAAACTTTGTCTCTATATGTGTAACATTATGGTCAAAAAACGACAACAGAATTTGAATTCGGGGGGGTGAACTATCCATTTAAATGTGCATTTTGTGTAGCAATAAATGTGTGCATGTTTGTGTCTGTTCACAGGGTCTATCTTGAGAGTGGTGAAACCTTCAATCCACCTCAGCCCACAGTGTGCCCGCTCAAGACCGGAGTATACACCTTCACCTAGACCAGCTCTGAGGTCACCGGCAGCGTTGGGGTTATGACCTACGACCTGTTCGAGCAAAGCAGAAATGACTACATCGAGACCCTGGCCGTCATGTTTTCTGTCCCCTGGGACTACAATCTGTATAAGAATTGGTTTGCAGTAGGCATCTACCCGAAAGAAAAAGGAGTGTGACCAGACCCTTTATAAAGAAATGTACTATCAAAACAACCCACAGGGCTTTGTGAGGGAGGAGGCCAATAGGTCAGGCTTTAACTTTGAGGGAAAATCTCTGGACATAAGGGCCACCATGTGTCCTTTAGGGGGGGCTATCATAAAACTGGAGGTGTGGGACAAGCTGCTGTCTCCTTTGAGAACAAATAAACCAGTCTGCCATTTTACCAAACCAAAATAATTTAGCAACTTTTTTTACATGCCCTTATATGTTATCACCTGTATCAAAAATGTTTGCTTATACATTTACCAGTGTAATGAATGACGGTTTCTTTAGCCAGCTCTTTAGGGTGACTCTGTAAAACGATCTGAGAGTGTTTAAACTGGATCTAATACCTCTCTAATGTCCCACACTTTAAACTGTTTGCTTTCTCTGTCAGAAAAACGCCTCAGATGTGTGTTTACAGTCTGCTTATGCTTCCTGCAGACTAAATCCGCTCTCAAATCAGGCAGCTATTGCGTTGCTATTCAGTCGAACCATCTTCTTGTTGAAATTTCTTTTTTTTTTTTTGCTCCCTCATCAGGGCAGTGATCCCTGTGAACAATACGCACTGTCTGTACTGACTGCCACCGCTGAGGTATTTTCAAATAAATATTTATCTGCAATTTCGTAGTAATTCCTTTGCCTTTTTACTGAGCCTCGAAGGCTTGATGCTGTATGTATTGGTGTATTTAAAATCTCAAATGAGAGCCGAGGCTGTTTGCCATAAGCTGGAAAGGGTCCTGTGTAAATATTTTGCAATATGTTTTTGAAAATTCTTAATGCCTGAAGAGGGCAGCTGAACCATGGGAACCGAAAGACAGAGACGGAGATATAAAGAATGAATCACAGCATCAAAGAACTGGCAGAGCACATTTTACATCTTTAAACTCCTCTTGACCTGAATAACTCCTTCAGCAGGCACTGAATAATGTCTCTCCAGCTTACTCAATACTCACAATTCCCAATCAGAAACATCAATGCTAATTTATCAGGAAGAAATGGAGCTGCAATTGGAAAATTAAAGGTCTTACAAGCAACTATTACTACTTGCCCATATCCGGATGGGTCTGATATTGATTTAACACAAACCAGAAGTTATAGAGAGCACGCATCAGAAGACTGCAGCACTATTGCCAACATCAAAAATAAAAACAAATCTGTTCTAAAATCTTAATTCAATGGAGTAAATTGCTTCTCAATCCCTTCTTAATACAACAGCCCCACTATCACCAAATAAGAGCAATAATCAAAGGTTTCTTTCTCTATGTGCTTTGACATTTGCATGGAAAGCCATACATAATACAGGCTAAATGTCAGCTCTTTAACAGATATCCCTGGAGCATTACTGCACAATGTAATAGGGTGGTGGAGAACTGCTGTAAACAGATGGCAAGTGCTTTTCTGACGCTACAGTGGGTATGTGGATTTCCCTCACACTTGAGCTTGAAGCAGTATTCTTTTCTTTTCCCTAGTGAATTTATTTTGCACTGCGAGGGAAATATTCCCCATTTTGCTTAAACAGTAGTGTATTTGTGCATTTGAGCGTGTGCATGCATGTCCGTGCACACCACTGGGAAATGGCAATTAATATTGACAAACATATCAAATAAATATGCACCTGTACTTAAAGGTGTACAATCTTAAAATATGTTTTAGCATATTTAAACTGAGCTAGAACAAAGTAAGCTATTCACAGAGTTCAAGTTTTCCACAAAAAGTCTAAATGCTACTGTTCTGTGCAAACATAGCTGTTTTTGTCTGAGCCAAGGAGGCAAGTTTTGGCTGGTTATCTTCAAACGAATCTCTGATGGTAGATGTCATTACGCCAGTAAATAGATGCCAAAAAGTATTCACCCTTACCAAGAGCAAATCCTGCTATGTTCCAGAGTGCAAGCAGGAGGGTAGGTATTTTTTATTGACAGCCATTCAAAAATCAATTCTCAGAAAATACGGACAAAAACAAGCAACACATGAATTGGACATATTCCATTATATTACTGAATATACTTTTGGAAGGCTCTTAAAAGTGTGAGATTCTGTTTTTCTGTGAACCTAAATCCTGAAAAAAAAATTTTTTTTCCCATTTCTATTTTTGATTTCCATTTGGAGGACAAGATGTTTATTCACTAGAGCTCTCACAAGGAGAAGTGGTAATTTGTGAAATGACACACATAAAGTAAACCTCAGAGACATCTGAGGAGGGAATTGGGCAAAGGTTGTCCTAAAGTGAGGGATCGGCATGAGTTCATCTGAGGATTTTCACTTATATAGAACAGTGCACAAGATCAGTAATGAACTGATAGTGTCCAAGTTCAACTGCAGAGGGTGCAGTGATGTGAATTCAAGATCATAGTAGCGTCCAGTGTTGGGGGTAACACATTACAAGTAATGCAAGTTACATAAACAGATGACTTTTTTCTGTCCGACATTGAGTACCCCAACTCTGGATCACAGTGAGAAGTCCAAGAAGTCACCTTGCTCAATACCAGCTTTAATTGCTATGTAATCTGACACTTAAATGCCTAAGCTCTTTAAAGGCAGATTTTGGATGTTCCGAAAAGGGTTCCATCAATATCGTTCCTCTGTGCCACTTTTATTACAGCTGTGGTTTGCACTTCCCTGTTCTCACATAATGAGAATGATTATTAAAACTTTATAGTCATCATGGTCATCGTCCCATGAACAGGCCTTTACAATGCATTCAAAACACACATTTTATTACATTGCCAGGGAATCTAACCTCAAAAATGGTTAAACACATTCTTTAAAAAATGGATACTGTCTTTGTAATGTCCATACATGTACATGACAGCTGTGATCCCAAGTAATTATCTTTACATGTATTGATAACACTTTTCTTAAACATTTTATACCAGAAACTTCCACAAGGAAAAATAGTTTTCTTTTCGATCCTGAAAAGAGATTGATATTGGTAAATCACAATTATATGGAGTTTACTGCTGCTATTTGTTATTTGCTATAGGCCCTGTGCTCCTTCGTGGAGTCAGCGGAATAAGATTTGCTGTGTGAGAGTGCCACTGTGTGGAGGCATGAGGTAAAGTGACTCATGCAATATATTAGGATGCTATGAGCTGTTAAGAGTCATGTATAAGACTAAATTTCATATAAATAAAATGGACAAAAAAGCTTTCCGTTTAAAATTCAACTATCTGTTACTGACAAAAGGGAAGAGTGAAAAACAACAGAAACGACTCGATGTGTGTGTGTTTGCTTCTAAAATTATTAACCCCATATTTGATCCGTGCTTCAGTTTTTCACCAGGCCTTCATACTGTTCTCTGATCTCAGCGATAGCAGCATTCAGACACGCTGTAGGTTCTGTGTCAACACCCACCAGCAGACGCCCACTCCACTGTGTCCAGAAATGACAGCATCTCCTACACAAACAAGAATATCAACAAATCCAGCAGAGTACCATCTACCATGTTCCAGATATATGTGTGATGTACAGTACAGCAAAATAAATCCTGGATCAACATTACTGTCCAAAAATATAGACTTAAACCCAATCCCTGCCTCTAAACCTAGAACCATCTAAAACTGACATTTCTTGAAAACGTATCCCTCGACTCATTGCTTGATTGGTATATTGTTCCAGGATCAACAAGGATGTTGGTCCAGGAACATGTTGTACTTGCTGAAATCACGCTCACCTGCTTAAAACGCATCTTGTTTTATCTTTTGAATTTTTATCAGTATTTATTTAGAGCTTGAACCACACATGAACTTTGAATACATGTAGAATATGTCACTTTTAAAGCAACCAAATGTGCCTTTTAAAATGTTTTAAAATGTTTTTTTTTTTAAAACATTAAACTGTTGTGAACATTAAGGTAAACAACATTATGGAACACTGTCCAATAAATAAATAAATGTTGAATGCAGACAGGCCTACTAATACTATTATTAAATTATTAATAATAAGTATTAATAAGTAATTATCAAAAGATTAGTAGCTTTGACCAAAAAAAAAAAAAAAAAAAAAAGTTGGTTGGTTGGTTGGTTAAGCATTAGCCTACAAACAAAGTTTGGGCACGTACACAGTGGCCTAAAACCTCACAAGAAATTAAATAATTGACATTTACCTGTATTATTCGGCATAGTGAATTTAGTCGTTTTAACTAGTGACTTTTTTTGCACTATAGCAGGAAACATGTTAAAACGATTGAGTAAATAAATTCAGTTATTTAATACATTTATTTCACATATCACTTCAGTTTTATTTTACATTTGGTGGGACATTAGTGAATTAAATATCTTACCTAAGCGCGAAGGTAAAGTTTCTCATAGCCCCAGTCGTTGACGTAATATTCAAGCGCCGACTAGTAAACGCTTACGCGTGCGACACCGCGCCCACCTAGAGCCTTTCAATAACATTCATCCATTATTCCGTTATCAAAACAATCGCAAACATGCACAGGTTTGTCAGACCTCAGCTTATGCTTCGTGATTCTAAACAGTCATTATTACCGAGAGCGTGTCAACTTTGTACAAATCACAAATGTAAGTAAAGATGCAGTTTCATAACTGCCCTTATGACTACACTTTGCATTACATTTCTTTTTTATTAAAAAAAAAGACACTCACAAACCCGTAGTTTTTCAGAAAGTCTATTTGAAATGCAGAGCAAAAAGAACTTACATGTTTTCAATGTATGATATATTTATGTATGCCAAAATTATGCGATATTTGGCAAATGTGTTATGTTTATTTTTTATAATGTCATTTCTTGTATATATATATATTAGAGCTCAGAACATCTGTATTTTAAAACAAACTGCATGTGTGTTTGTGAACACACCTGTAATGTTCTTTCTATGGTCCTCACTTACCATTGCATGTTTGTGTGACTCTCAGCTGTTGTGTCCAGTGTAAGGGGATATGTTGTGTTGCCTCCCACCAATGATGAAGAAGAAAAAGCCATGCTTCACAGGATGATGAGAGTGGACCATGCAGGAGAATATGGTGCCAACCGAATCTATGCGGGTCAGATGGCTGTTCTTGGCCGTACACAAATCAGTCCACTCATTCAGGTATCAGTCCATAAACCAAAGCTGGCAGTTATCACACAAAGATTACCATTTCCCTACATCACGTTTGGGAGGGTTGTTATATTAGTTTGTTTAGAAAGAACAGCATTCATTGAGTCTGGTGTTATATGGAACTAAAGCATTGAATGTGATGATATATGTTAATTAAGGAAATGTGGGATCAAGAGAAGCAGCACCTGAAAAAGTTTAATGAGATACTGGCTGAGAACAGAGTGCGTCCTACCCTCCTGCTTCCACTCTGGAACATAGCAGGATTTGCTCTTGGTAAGGGTGACCTTTACATTATTTCTACAATATTTCCTTTATATATATATATATATATATATATATATATATATATATATATATATATATATATATATATATATATATTATTTATATCCGAATACCACAAGAACAAATGTGATTTTACACAACAGTACATTAAATAATATGTTAATAATGTGTTCTTTTTTAAACACAATATTGTCTGTTTTTGCTCCGTTTAGCCAACAAAAATATACCTATAAAGCCACAGTTTAACATTTCATTTCATTGTTGAACATTTCATTTGAACATTAGTTTCTGAAATAATGCTGATTTCAAATGAATCAGCGTTTGAATGAATCGGATGAATCAATGATTCAAAGGTTCATTCAAATGAGAGAGCCGTTTACCTCATTCCTGAATGAATTGAATGAAAGACTCATTTTAAAGAATGGCAAATGTATAGAAATTAAAGGAGTAGTTCACCCTAAACAAAATGTATTCACCCTTGAGAAAGATGTTTGTTTTTTTAATCTGAACCGATTTTAAGAAATTTTATCAGCTTTTTGGACTCTCACTCTTACAGCACCCAATCACTGCAAAGGATCCATTAGTGAGCAAGTGATATATTGCTAAATTTATCAAAAAGGGTTTCTATTCCTTTACTATTCCTTTAATAAAATGCTCAACTGAAATTGCTCCTTTAGGTGGAGTGTCTATGCATTGATTTTTACAAATTCTTCTTCATTTTGTGAAAAACAGACAACTGGAAAAGTCATGGAAAACGTCTGGTGTGTCAAACATCTGTTTTTTGTACAGGCGCTGGCTCTGCTCTCTTGGGAAAGGAAGGGGCGATGGCCTGCACTGTGGCTGTGGAGGAGAGTATCTCAGAGCACTACAACAGTCAGATCAGAACTCTAATGGAGAAAGATCCTGAGAAGTACACTGAGCTGCTGCAGGTGTCTGCAAGCCTTACATGGTGGACTTCAAACATCACACGCAAAGAAACTGTAGAATTATTATGAAACCTTAAGTATTAGAAGATTTGCTTCTTTAATGTCACAAATATACTGCAAGTACTACTTAAAAAAAAAAAAAAATTATGATGTAATTTTTAAAAAGTGTGATGTAATTTTAATTTAAAATGTTAAATAGAAGCATGAACTCAGTCTCGAAACCAAACTGAAAAAAAATATATTGATGATGATGCAGATGCATAAACTATTACTCATTATTATTATTATTCTTTTTTTTTCTGTCAGCTGATTAAAGAATTTCGGGACGATGAATTGGAGCATCATGACACTGGACTGGAGCATGATGCTGAATCAGTAAATCTGAATTATTTTCATGACAATGTCTTTCATGAACTACAATATTAAGATCCTCAATAACAGTAATAATGTAAATACAGAGATGTTTGTGCTCTGCCATTTTCTGTTTTACTGACAGGTGATGCATCTTTATTGCAGGTGCCTGGATATCAGCTGATGAAAGCCATCATACAGGTGGGCTGCAAAGCTGCAATCTACATCTCTGAACGTCTCTAAGTATTTTCAGAGTATTTAAAAGAGTTAACCTGATATCTTGTAAATATGGATGCTACCTTTTCTGTCTTTGAAGTGTTAAAATATTTCCCAGCTTAATTTGCAGATACAACTATAAGCAAGCCTTTTTGGGCAAATTTTTCTGAAATGTGTAAACACTGTGGTTCTATCAAAACTTTGCTCTGTTTGTTTGAGCATCCCATCCAGCCCAACACAGTAATACAGACTCAGCCAATCTTTAGCCTGGAACTATTTCTTTGTGTGACCAGTAGGGGGAATATTTAAGCCTGTTTAAGTGTTTTTTTGTTTGTTTTTTGTTTTTACAGTTTCAATGTAGTGGCACTAGTGTTGCAGAAATTACATATTTCATTTATAATGACGTGTTCCTCACAGCAGTAAAAATATATTTAAAATCTATTTATTGCGATTTTATACATGGCATAAGTTTTTGTCTCATTCTGTAAGGTATACTCAAGAACAATAAAATAAACTTTTTATCAACCACAGTTGTGTTGCTATTAAAGTCATGTGTGTGAACACAAGAGGGCAGTTTTTGTCTGTTAAGTAAAAGGTACTGTGCAGCCACCAACACAACAGGGCGGTCTGGACTCAACCGCTGAAGTATTTTGGGTCACAAAGAAGAGACCACAGTCATATTATATAATATGCTAAACATGCTCACTTGTTATCTTGGTATACATATACATATGCATACACACACACACACACATATATATATATTTATATATATATATATATACACACACATATGCATATACTGTCTGACACATTTACATCAAGAATTAGGGGAAGTTATCTCACGAGTGGCTATGAAAACATGTATTATAATCTGTGTAGCAGAAACGTGGGAAATAGCTGTAACCATTTCCCTGTGCTTCCCATGACTTCATCTATGAGGGCATGAAGCCATCCTGGCCAGTCCACAGAGAGTCTGAGACCCTGGCTTTCAGCTCTGGTATCTGAGGGGTTTTACAGTGATTTGATAAGAAAAGAGCAGGCCATTAGAAATGCACAAATGATGCTCCAGGCCCCTTGCTTCAGTTTGTCTAGAGTCTTTTATGTTGACTGTACTGGAGAAAAGTTCTTGAGAGGCCTCTTTAGTTTGGCAGGTTCTGTTAGGAGGCAGAGCTACTGTACGCTCACATTCAGAGAGAAGGAGGCTGATGCAACCCCAGTGTAACTACAAGTATTCCTCAGCCTTTAGTGTACCATTAACTGTGACCACATTTTGTGAGGTTTTCAACTGCCCACTAGCCACAGGCTGCTTCTTGCCCCTACTGCCTTTCTCTTCTACTTTTGAAGGTTTTTGTTTCTAAACATATTCCCCCATATATTTGCATCGCTTAATGTGGTGCAGAAGCTATCACACAAACTTTAGTTCTCGTGTTGTGTCAGAGGAAGCTGACCCATCTGGAAACACTGCATGAGTTGCTCATTGCGAACAGATCACATGCCCTTGAGCCTTAATAGCACACTTTTCCAAGAGCTAAATGGGTAAGATACAAATAAAAAAATCTGTCTTGATATTTTATTGTAAACTATTTTGCCAGTATTTCAGAAATTAAAAGTAGTAAGCCTCTTAAAAACGCAAGTGTTTCTCTCTTTATTAGCACTTAGCATAGCTCACTACAAACAAGTTTTGACAGTGTATGTCTTGTGCTCAAAAGCTTATGCACAGACTGGTGTTATGAATCATATAATTGTGTAAATCTTTTTCTCTGAGCTTTTTTCCCTCAGGACTCTGACGCTAACCACAAGGCATTCTTTAAAAAGCAGAGAGCTGCGTTCAACTCGATGGTAAATGCAAATCATCGGTGCATTTATCTGCTGTTTTTTAGTTGCTGGTATGCTTCAGACAGCTTGATATTTTTAGAGGAGGCCACACTGATCAAAATAGCACAAGGGGTTTGATAAGAAGGTACATGGCAGAAAAGCATGCTTAGTCCCAACAGATCAGTTATATTGTTATCTAAACTGTTCTGTCAGCCATGTTTAGCGAGCTGTCTCTGTGTTTATCCTCTGACGGGTCATACAGGTTAGTGTGACTAAGCCAGGTGCTGCTATGTTCTGTGTCTATGAGTGTCCTTACTTGATGCATTACTTCCATGGCCAGTGTTTGTTTAAAAAAAAAACTAAAGATCTTGGTAGAAACATGCACATGGCAGAAGAAGGTGGAGTTTTTTCTGTTTGTGGCCACCTCAAGTGTGTCTGATTCGAAGTATGTACTGACTGTGTCTATTTGCTTAAATTCAAATTCTGCACACAGGACTTTATGTATTTGGGATAGTGTGATTAGGGCTTTGAATAAGCTATTCTAAAACCTTATGTCCATAAAGCAAAATAATATTAAAAGGCGTATGTCCTTACAGCAGTATAAAAGCACTCTGTGAACTGAATGAGAGAGATGACAGTGCTTAATTGTTTGGGTGACCGGGGGAGGGCTCACGCTGAGGTTAGGGGTCATTAACGGTTCGACAAAGATACAAATTTCTTACTGTGACACTCCCTTCACAGAGAACTGTGTAATAATTTGTGTGTGTGTGTGTACAGTGTTTCTCAGTGATCTTCTGTTTATAAGGGCCACACCCCTTCTGACATCATTTTCTATAATTTATTCCTAGCATTTTACAAAAGTTGTGTGATGCTATCATTGTAAAACAGTTTCCTTTTGTGCTCCACTGAAAGAAAAAGGAACTCATTCACGTTGGGAACCACATGAAGGTGAGTTTTTGGATGAACAGTGCTTTAAGTATTGCACCGTTTACTATTAACATTTGAAATGTTTATCATGTGGGTGGTTTTTCAATCCACGTATGTGTTTAGAAGTAATCATGCTATTTAAATCGCTAAGTTAAGGGTCCAATCTGTCAGTAAGCACTTCTCATTTTGAGGTCTGTTTCTTTAAGAGAAGAGGGAGGAGGAGTGTGTCCAGGCTCTGATTTTTGAACGCCTCTTTTTTTTCAAACAGAAATTCCTCTCTCAAGAGTTTGGCATTTCCTCTGAGCTCACACACTGAGAGCCCGCTCTCCTGTTTCACACAGTGCTCACTTGCGACAAAAGGGGGGATTTTCAAACATCCTGAATGAGAGGAATCCTCTTGCCCTCGGCACACGCCGCATCTGCAAGGAAACTTCACAGCAGTTTTTACTCGAGAGGACGGAAAAAACATCAGCTTGGTCTTGTTTTCAGCATCTGGGCGAGTGGTTCAACATGGGCTAGCCCCAACTTTTCCCATAGAGCTGTAGTGGACTGGCAGAGAACAAGGAGAAGGAGCATGAGTGTTTACACTCTCAACCTCAGGTTGTTCTGGCCGCTGGTCACTTGCATCCTCACTGCTCTGCTCCTATTGCATCAGTACATCTTCAGAGCAGCCGAGGACCAGGGGAATGACTGCGCTGACCAGGGACCCGGCGCTGTCACGCTCTTCAAGTACATCCTAGCTTTTATCTTATGTTACTTCTTCATAAAGTACTGCTCAACTCAACCTGGTACTGCTAGGAGGGGCTTCCACAAAGTCCCGGAGGTCCACGGAAAATCAGGAGTCTCCAAGAGAGAGCTACTGGACGATCACTACGAGAGGCATGTGCGTCTTTCTCCACATGTGCTGGGCCACAGCAAAGCCCATGTTGCCAAGCTGGTGAGTGAACTTGTCAGAGTGGGTCGCACCGATGTCCCGCCAGAGTCTTCTCTGGCCTTCCGGGGTGACTTCATTCAAATGGGCAGCTCCTATGAGGAGCACAAGGTGGGCTCACCTGACTGCTTTGACATCCTTGTGCCTCTGAGGGCACCTCGTGGGCTAAAACTGGAGGCTGGTGTTTGCACTGGCAAGCCAGGGGGGGCACCGCATTGCACGCTAAACACACCTCGCAAGGCGGAGTGGACACGCCGTCACAAGGCCTTCATGGACACGTTCATGCACTTGAACACGGCTCAAAGTGTCTATAGAATGAACCCAGATTCCGTCCAGCGCTGGTTTTACACAGCCACCCAGCGCTGCCTCGCTGCCGTCCGTTACCCATTTGAGCAGCGCTGCTCCCTCAGCCTGTCTCTCAGCGAGGAGCAGCAGGTGCTCCTCCGCCTGACCCCTCGCTCCGATTACGTCTGCTGCCACATCTCCATGGGCATTCGCCTGATCCCAGCCTTTCCTCTCGGCGATGGCGCCTTCTTGGTAGCATCCCGGCAGGGTCAGCGAGGAGAAGACCTATGGACTGTGTATTTTCCCAGACAGGAGCAGAGACTGCTGGCTTGGCTAAAAGGTAGACTGCCCCCCAACTCTTGTCATCTGAAGTGCCTTCAGCTCCTTAAAGAGGTTCGTAATCTCAGTGGGGAGACTCTAGACCACCAGTCTGGAATTGAGTGGGGAGGAGTGCTCTCGTCCTATGCTTTGAAGACCGCCTGGCTTCGTCTGCTGCTCAGTACACCCCCTGAATCCTGGGAGGAGTGCAACCTTGTGGACCGGCTGGATGATCTTCTTCGCAGTCTGAGGGAGAGCCTACAGTCTCGGGCTCTCTGCCATTTACTCCTAGGAGGAGTTAATGGGTTTCTGCCAGACTCTGTTGTTCTGCCCAAACTGGTCAAAGAGACGGTACCCGCCAACCTGTGGGCAGAATTCAGTGACGTCACCCTCGATATGGTCTCCGCCCGACTGGCCTACTCCTGGAACCACCTCCCTCGCCTAATTCGCCTCGGGCGACCACAGAGGAGCAGCCTTGGCAGAGGTGTCCGCTGCAAATATATTGATACAGAGTAAAGGTTAACTATAAATGGTATTGCTGAACACAAACAGATGTTGGTCACTACATCTTATAGTTGCTTGTTTTCAGTAACTGAAATATTTTTATGCATCTGACTTTAAAAATTCAGTGAACTTAAGTGGGGGATTTTCCCCCCAGAGGTAGTAGTCAAAGACAAGAATGTAAATAGTAGTACTCAGTAGGTACAGCAATACTTTTAATCAAATCGGTCTTTTTACTGTACAAATCAGTATTATACTGTAATTGCAGGACGTACTTTAAAAACCAAGCTCATTCGAATTTCAGTTCATGTTGATTTTCTACTCATGCAAATTTATTTCTAGAGAATCTGATATGTTAAAACTTGCTTTTTAAAAGCACAGTAACTCTTTTATACAGTCAGTTCTCTCCAGGCGTAGGTTTGGAGATCAAACTTGGAGACTTGTGTTGACTCAGGGTGACCATGATGTCACGGTTCTAGGGTAGTGAGTTGTCAAAACAGCATAAACACCAAAGCTTTTCCACACCCACACAGTATTAGTAATGCCAGCCTAAACAGACGAACATCCTGTTTTGCAGGGAAGAACTGCAGTGTGAACACTGTAAAAATGTCTTCTGCAGAGGCAGTTTGATTAAGCAATGTAAAATTGATAGCCTGATCATTGCAAAACGCCTTACAAGCCTAAATATATCCTTTATTGTGAACAAATAAATTAGTAATGTTGTTTCATAGCTGTAGTAATTCCAGTATTGCTTAAGCATTCCATCAATGAGTGAAATTATAACTGGTGCTGTAGTTCACCTCAGTTCATTACCTTAAGGCACTGATGGCATGCCCTTTTTCTTCACTTTATCTGACTTGTCTAAAGTGACCCGAACATGCGTGCACATGATCTTCTCCCTCAGAGACAAGCCTCTACAGTCTGTCCCTATGGAGACACGCTACCTCAGTCCAGGGTCATTTATTCATGCTGTAGCTTTAGTTTCAATGGCTGATTGCATTGCGTTTACTTTCACGAAGGAAGTAGAGATCTATACTGATCTCTTGCAGGTAGTGAGTGCCACGGGGTTAGTTTGTTATTCCCTTTCCTGTTCATACCTCATCCATAATCATGTTCTCGTTCATGGTCACGTTTGTCAGACATATGTTAGTTTCATCAGCTTCAGAGGGAAATGATTGTGGTACCAAATCAAAAGACTTTGAGGCTTATATTTGTCTGTCATCTGAAAGCAGAACAGAAAATGAAATAAGGAAATGAAACAGGGCACGCTCTGAAAAAGATGCTTAAATGTAGTCCAAAACAAGCGATATAAAATACAGAGTAACTAATGTTGAATGTATTTGTATATTAATGTATATGTCATTTAATGTATATTTGGTACTGTATGTGAATGTAAGTTGATTGTAAAGCACATTGTACTTGATGTACATAATAGAGAAAACAATATATAAATAGTAGATATAATTTATACATGTATTTTAATACATGAATTGAAATAAATATCTATATTTTGGACTGCACAGTTTTGTTGAATATTTGCTTACTGTAAGACCTGAAACTATTTTTGACAGAGTAAATAAAATATGGAAACAGATCCAAAATCCTGCACGTCAAGTCAGCAATTTATCATTTTACTTGCCGTATATTTTTCTATAAACATCTGGTGTGATTGTCTTCATTTAAATGAAATATGGTTTAGGTAGCTACAAAATATATCTTCTAAAAAAATGTTTAGATGACTTAATTTTTCTCAGTGCATTTTAATGTACTTTACTGTATTTTAATGTTTTATTTTTCATAATATTAAACTCCAAACATCTGTTATGCACTCAGACACAGTCAAGGTAATTATCTTCTGTATAGTCTTGTTTTCACAGTGTTTATTCTCAGTTGAGTATAATGTTTAGAGCAATGTGGCTCATTGTAAATTATAGTGTGGCCTAAAATTGGTGCTCTCTGACATAAGGATATCATCTCATCCTTTCTAATTATCATTTAAATTATGCATTTGCTTAAAGATTTGATTTGTTGGCAAAGCAGATCCCAGCTTTAGTCATGGACGCATGATTGGATGCAATGTGTGTGCCACAAGAGGTCAGTATGTGTTTGGGGGACAAGTAGGGAATAAAAAGATCATAATTCTGCTTTTTAAACGATCTCACAGTATGCAAAGTATGTCTTCTTTTATAGCCCTCTTATATCCTGTATGGCCCTCTAATAATGATTTCAAATGTGACAGATGTGTTGGATATAGGTGGGCCATATACATTCTTTATGAACCCAGTCGTTTGGAACTTAAAGTGGATATATTGCACCTAGATTTTCACCCAACATTTCTGTAATCATTTACCTCATATGCTTCATGTTCAACCTGAACGCTCAAATGACTTACAATAGAAGGGGATATTAGCAATTCATCACAGATCCAACAATATACCTGCATCTGTGCAGCTCCAAAATAGACACAAAAAAAGCATTATATTTTCCAAGCTTTCTGAAGTCAAATGATATCTGTGGATATAAAATATAGCAGAAAGATGCCTGATATAACAGCAGAGGTCACTGTAAGTCCATCAGACAAGCACTTCAACAGATTCTCAAGAACAGAAACAAATAAAACGCCTGAATTCACACATTTTCTCATTCTAAGTATAGTTCAAATCTATTAACATATTTACTGATATATTTCTGGAGATTTACTGATATAAAAATTACACTTCGACTTTATTTGGAGTAGGGCTGCTACTAGTGCACAATGTATATTTCTTAAAATTAAGCCTAAAATGTGTTTTAATGTCACTTGATGAGGATTGTGTGATCTTATACTAGTTTCACTTTAGCACAATCAAATAGTTGGACTTCATCACAACTTCTGCAGAATTAAAGTCCATTAAGCACAAAATTAGTTGTTCCAATTTAGCAGACTTCAAGTATACCAGTTTAGTATACAAAACATAATGGGGCATTTTTATTTAGTACATATAAAATGTATTCTTTTTAGGTATAGGTAGCATGAAATAAATGTATTTCAAATACATTATAGTGAATTTATTTTTCACTAGGGATTATTTACAGTACTCTTCTATTTAAACATCTTACTTTTTTCTTGCCCATGTTACTTTTTGGCTTCTTTAGTTTGTAAATAATTAATCTGTTCCAGGCACATTTATTTTTGTACCAAATGTATGAACTAGAATTTTTGTCTCTTTTGCTCACAAAGGCAGCATTTATTTGATCATGAATGAGTAAAACCAATAGTATTGTGAAATATTAATTCAAAGACCTGTTTCTATTTGAATATTTTTTTTCTTTATTGTAATTTATTCCTGTAATCCAAAGATGAATTTCCATCATCATTACTCTAGTCTTCAGTGTCACATGATCCTTCAAAAATTATTCAGATATGCTGATTTGCTGCTCAACATTTCTTAAAAAAAAAAAAATCCTATTATAACCAGTGCTTAAAGCAATTGTTCTTCTTTTTTTTTTTTTTTATTAAAAACATTAAATTCAAAATTCTTTGGTGAATAGATTGCTCAAAAGCTTAAAATATCATTTATTTGTAAAATAAATATTTTGTTTCCTAACTGTATAAAGCTATTAATTTATTTAAAAAAAAAATAATAACTTTTGAAGTGTAGTGTATGTTTTATAGCCGCTGTAGTTCAGTCCAACACTCTGTGAAATTTTTGGCTTCCTAACCTGACGTGCTCCACACGTCTAGTGAGCGAGGCCTTTCAGCAACAGGTCATGTGCTCCTGCCGTTTCCAAGGAAACTTAAAGTTCCTTGCGATCTAGCCACTCAGGTTACAATGCTGCACCACAAATGACCATCCTGTCATATACAGATAACACAAGTCACAGGCTCTCCGAACACAACCAGGTTTTAAAGCCAGCAGCACGTCAGCGTACCTCAGTCAGAGCAGCAGCAGGTGGCCACACAGACCCCAGCTTTCACCATCAGCCTCTCCACTCGCTCCGCCGTGAAGGGAACAACAAGTGTTTGCAGCCTGCGAGGTGCTGTAAAAACAGACTGGAGGAGGCGGGGAGGGATGCACATAACAGATTTGATATCCATCAGTGCTTCTGCAAACCTGGATGAGTCACTGGTTTTTGAAAGAAGCACGGGGCAGGAGGGGGAAGGAGGGGAGGAGGGCTCTGCTCTCTCCAGGGAGAGGAGAGGAGAGGAGAGAGAGCTGGCTGTCTTGTGTGTCATTCGTGGGGACTAAAAGAGGGAGATTAGGAGTGTCTGGGTGGGTGGGATTGAAGATGATGGGGAGGAAGAGGAGATAGATAGAGAGATCGGCTGATAGAGAGGGAGAGGGGGTTTGTTTGTTGTTTTGATTTCGGCTCATCATCACTCCTGAAGTAAGGACGGATGGAGGAACCAAGTCCACAGAGACCTGAATTCATTACTCGATTCACATCTACAGATTCCCTCTCTCTCTCTCTCTCTCTCTCTCTCTCTCTCTCTTTTGTTGAGTAAACCTGGATCCAGAGAGTGGCATGTTGCTCTGGATGGGAAGTGAGACAGTGAGGCGAGAGTAAGAGGAGGATGGCGTACACACAGGTGAGTCCCATCACACACTCTGTCCCATCCGGATCTTTCTGGATTACACTTCTCATCTGCCGATTTGTCTTCTTTCTGACATTTGTCCTTAATCTGATTCTGAATCTTTCTTGTCATGATTGTTTCCGGTCAAGGCCTAAAACCGTTTCAGCTGTATTTTATATTATTTGTGTGTATTTATTCACTTTAATGTCTTATTATTTATGAAATTTAAGGATGAGATGATTTCATATTCAAACTAGGTCTGTGGAAACTGTTCTACGTGAGTTCAAAAAGAAATGGCCACTGATTTCTGTGGTGTCCAGGATATTGTACAGATTTACAGAGTCTTTTAACAGAATTAGCAAATCTCATTTAAGGCTAATGAGTAAATCTAAAACTAATATTTTCAATGACAACAGACATTCAGACAGACTCACTCATTTATTTGTATTTTTGTCTATAGTGTGCATGCAGTTTGTTTTTGACGTTTAAGCTCTGTGGTGGTGTATTTGTGTGTCTGAACGCTGTGTTGTGATTCATGGTATGGGAAGAGCAGTTGCTGGACCAGTGGGACCTGTAGGGACAGTCGCCCCCCTTCATCTCTGTGACCCTATTGAGTCATCTGTGCCTGAGCCAGCGGCAGCAAGGTGCGGAGCGCCAGGGGCTCGTATCACTGTTGCCATGGTTACAGCCACAGCTAATTGCTTAGACAACACTGGGCTGCTGATGAGGAGCGAGAGAGAGAGAGAGAGAGAGAGCTGGAGCAGGGAGTGGGGGACTGGAGAGAAATCCACCTGTAGATGTTCACAAGTGTTGAGAGGAAGGGGTAAATAACTGGACGGTCGGGGGATGAGTCAGATGTGTTGAACAGTTAGCATGTGACTTAGCAGCATATATTACTGTTAAAAGGTTGCGGGGGGGGGGGGGTGTAAAATGTTTAATGTTTTTTAAAGAGGTCTCATACGCTCATCAAGGCTGCATTTATTTCAGGAAAAAATAAATACAGTAAAATTACAATTTCAAATAACTTTTATAATTTTATATATTTAAAAAAAAAAAAAAAAAAAGATTTTACTCACCCCCAAACATTTGAACTTTATTGTATGTCTTAGAAACATTAGCACGAGAAAAATAAAACGTTTAATATTGTTCTTTTTAAAATAAGGTTTCATTGACGCTAATTATTAAAATGTTGTATTTTTTATATGAGTACACAAAAGTGAAAGATCAGTGAAGACACCTGCTCACTCACTAAATATTGTTTTGTCTTTCCTGGACGTGACCTCGACCCTCTGCTGCACTCCACCAGCTGGAACCCATCAATGAGGTATGGACATAAAATGTATTAATTCAATCTCCTGTTATATCGTATCTGTTCATTAATGCAGATTTGGTGGGGTGGGGGGGGGTTGTGTTTACAAAATCAGAGTTGTATCTTGACCTTTTCCCTTTGAGCTGAATTTGTATTTTTGATCATCAGCATCCTGTTTCAAGTCATTCATTATTCGACAAACTTTGTGTTCTCCTGCCTCTTTGGAGTCAGTCAGTCTAAATCAAAACAAGCAAGCTGTGTTGTAAAATGACTAATATGTCTTTCATAAAGGACCTCTATCTAAACATCTGGCCTCAGTTCTGGTCTAGCTAATAACGGTCACACTGAGTGACTAAAGCATGCTTGTCCCGCCCAACTTCCTGTTTTATTTGAAAACATATCACCATGGGAAACAAAATTGTTTGCATTACTGTTCAAATTTTTTTTTCCTTTTTTTTTTTGCATATGTTTTTGAAAGAAGTCACTTATGCTCACAAAGGTTGCATTTATTTGATCAAAAATACATTAAAACATTATTATTGTGAAATATTGTAACTAATGTAATATATTCTGTAATGACAGAGATGACTTTTCAGAATAATTACTCCAGTCTTCAGTGTCACATGATCCTTCAGAAATCACACTGATATACTTATTTGCTGCTCAACATCGTTGAAAACACTGCTTTAGATTTTTATTGAACTGTGAGGCATTTTTTCAAGACTCTTTGCTGAATAGCAAGTTATTTTTGAATGACAAATCTTTTGTACCATTTTGAATCAGTTTAATGCATCCATGCCGAATAAAAGTATTATTTGGTGTATCAGCACTGACTTGTTTAGTTTACTTCAAAGTCCCTCTAGAATAGTCTCACTAAAGATGTAAGAATCTCTCTGGGGCTTGTGCTACATTTAGACTTTTTGGCTTCAAGCTGCAGTTGAGTAGAGAATCACAAAAAAGCACAGATCATTCATTACCATTTCTATCACCATATGTATAGTCTGCATCTGGTGCAGGTCAGTCAGTCGTCTTTGTGTCCCTCTGTGGTCTTGTTCTCAGGGTCTTCTCTCCAGACTGTCTGACTTCCTGTTGTGTCGCTGGTCGTGCCGCTCCTGTTGGCAGTGGTGCTGGGAGTGCAGCTGCTGTCAGCCCACTGATGAGGAGGTGGAGATTCTGGGGCCTTTTCCAGCTCAGACTCCATCATGGCTGTGAGTACACACCCGTACAACCCACAAACAATGCTCACACTCCACAAATAAGCCAGAACTATTTATCATTCATCTCATCTGTCTACTCTCTCATCATTACAGTCTGGCTCAAATTGAGACAGACTGAGATTGAATACACAGTGTCTCAAGACAATCCCAAAGGTATCATTTGTCAAAATCACATTGTTGATGATGGATGGTGCGTTCTGGTTATGTTTGGCATGCAATACTAGCCTCCTGCTTATTGAATAATTCACAGTATGAACTATTTTTTATGGCTATGCTATACTATACAATATACTATACAGGTTTAGGGTTGGTAATATTTTAAGCCTCTTGTGCTTCACTGCATATCATTGATTGAAAAAGCAGTGTATTGTAATGTATTTTAAAATGTAAACTTTTCCTGTCATGGCAAATCATCAGTGTCACATGAATGTAGAACATGAAAAAAGTTCAAAAGAAGCATAATTCAAAATATTAATATTTTGTAACACTATAAATATCTTTATCACTTTTGAACAATTTAATGCAAATTAATAAGTACATTTAGGTTGCATTTTCATTCACTTTTTGTGTAAAAAAAAGAAGAAAAAAAAGAAGATGACATTCCAATTAAATAATAAATGAAGAAAGTGAATGTTCAGTATCAGTATGCATGCAGAAGTATTCTATGCCAAAAGTGGAATATTACAGTACACACTCTAAAAACTGCTGGGTTGAAAACAACCCAATTTGGGTTATTTTGACAACCCAGCGCTGGGTCAAAAAGGGACGAACCCAGCGCTGGGTTGTTTTAACCCAACCAGTTGGGTTATCATATTTAACCCAGCCTGCTGGGTTGCCTTTTTTATGGTTTAAAATGACTATATTGCAGGGTTTAAAAAAACAGAGCGGGTGTTTTTTTTTAATCACTGTATTTCAGAAGGAAAACTACTGTATTTAGAAAATGTTCGATATCATTTCGCATGTGCTTGATAAGGCAGCGTTTGTGAGCTCAGCGCTGCTCTGCAGCCGTTACCGGAGAAACCTACCTCTCCCGCTCTTAGCGCCTCCTGCTGGCAGAAGATGAACTCGCAGAGTACAGCCATGTGGGGAAACAATGCATTTCTACGTTAAAATTAACCCAAATTGAGCTAGGCATTAAACCTACAAATGTTGTTCATTTTAAATATCACTTTTACACACAAATAATAATTACCAAAAGGAAAATATTTATTAAAAACAAGAGAAAAGTCAAAAAGTAACATATTAGAATAAATGCAGAAAAGGATGGCATTAACAGCTACAGAATTCATAAACAAAGCATTGAACATTTGATGAATATAACTTAAGATCAAATTGGACTTTGTTCAATTGTATATTGTATAAAAATATACGAAAACACATACAATAAATGTACAATTAGTTAGGTTTTTTTCCAACTATTCTGGCATGACAGTACACAAATAAATCACAACATTAACTTTGATATTATAACATTTAACAGACGTGTGTGTGTGTGTGTGTGTGTGTGTGTGTGTGTGAAAGAATGTGAGCAGGTGTATGAATGACAGAGTGTAAACTCTTTTACTAAACAACACAGAAAAAGCATTTAACTTTCTTTTTTTTTTTTTACAAATTATACACTTACAGTTTTTTTCATTGTCCATGAATACAGATCATGCATCACGGTCAATTTTCATGATCTCTTTAGCATAACTGATGTAATCATGAAGAAGCCCCATCAGCACAGCATGTGACATCTTCTACATCATCCAGGGCAGCGTCCTCCTTTAAAACCACCGCTGCATCAGTTTAGGGGAAAGAAGATTCTCCTCTCTGACCAGGATTCATCCCAGTCACCGCCTGCTCTTCATCAGTGGCCTAAGAGAAACACATTTGAAAAAATTAAACATTTAATTAAACTCTATCCATTTTCAGGTAGAGGTGTATTCACATCCGTAAGGATAGGTAAATAATCGGTTTTAAAGTTTCAACACTTTGTGTGGTTGTTTAATGTCTCAGTCCACCACAGGGCTCCAGGAGGCTATAATGGCAGCACTAGTGTGAGGGCAGGTGATATTGTTTGAATAAATATTGCTTTCAGAAAGCTTCTTTACTGAAACATTAAAACAGACATGACATTCACATACCTCACAATATTCATGTACATGGAGGGCTGCTCTTCAAACCGTTAGTTCACCAAATAATTAAAATGTTTATAATTTACTCTCCCCATGTTTTTCCAGACTCATACAAACTCTGCTCATTTTTTGGAAAACATATGAATATATTTAATATTCTCTTTTTGTGTCCTCCATTGCTGGTCTGGGAGACCAGTATTTTATTTTGAACATACATGTTTGCTATCATATAATTTAAGATGTATTCATATATAAATATCAGAATTTACTTCTACAATAACTCTATATTTATGAAGCTTGAAAATACTGATTATCTAAACAATAAATGGATTAACAAATATTATGAGAAAACTAAAAATATATTAATTTATGTTGTAAAGACAGACAAAAGTCTTATAGGTTTGGAATGACTTGAGGGCAAGTAAATGATTTTTTGTGTGAACTTTACCTCTAAGAGCGCAGACCAAGAATAATGACTCTCCAAATCACACAACTCCAAAGTTGGTTTGAGTTCTGCAATAAAAAACACAGACATCAATGGTCTTAATGAAATGAGCACGTAATCACACTGTTGTTGCATCAAAATGTGAAGTAAACCGGCAGGAGACAACAGAAAAATTTATTTTCTAAAAATAACTTACATAAAATCTCAAAGGAATGATGCTCTCCCATGTCTCTTGCTTTTAACATCTACAAAAACAAAAAACAAACATTATTTTACTCTTAGTTAAACACAACAACAACTGATAACATGAAATTATGAAGTTTACTTGCCTTAAACTATCTTTCCCTCTCCTCAGAAGAAGCTGAGAAAACCACCTCCTCACACAAGCAGACTTGTGTGTCCTTAACTCCAGTTAGTTTGAGTTCTGCAAAGAGGGACATCAATGGTTTCAATAAAATATTAACATATACATACATACATACATACATACATATACATACATACATATATATATAAAATCACACTGTTTTTGCATCAAAATGTGAAGTTAACAGGCAGGACACAACATAAACATTAATTTTCTAAAAAAAAAAATAATAATAATTTAACTTACATCAGTCTCAAAAGAATGAAGTTATCTTGTCTCTGGATTTCAACATCTAAAAAAAACACACACATTATTTTAGTCTTAGTAAAAATAAAGATAACTTGATGTTATTCTGAAGTTTACTCTCCTTAACCCGTCTGTCCCTCTCTTCAGAAGAACACCTCCTCCTCATCCTCACACAGGTCTGTGACTCCTCACACAAACAGCTTCTGTGTCTTTAACTCTCAGCGCGAGGACAATGAAGACAGGAGCTCGACAAGTCTGAAATATTACATGTAAAACATACTTTTAACAGTTACCACTTCAACAGCCTCAAAATAATTATGCTAGTCTTTACTACACAATGCCGTTTCCTTTAGGAGACAAACATACATTCAGTTTAACCGCGAAAAAAAAAAGACAAATTCACATGAGCGTAACCGTGACCATAACCGTCTGTTAACGCCTCAAAGAGAACAGATAATGTAAAATAGTATGTAAATATGACAAAATACATTTACAGACGTTATATTAAAAGTACATCCTCCGTTCAGTAACGTTACATGAGGCAGTTAAGACCTCCGTGTCCGAGGCGAAAACCGCGTCCGTTTTTATATATATATAACGTTAAGCTCCTTTGTTTCCGCCTTTCATAAAACCTTCCGCCTTTCATACAACCGGGTAAACAATAAAAGATAACTTTACATTTAGAATATTTAACGTTACTTACCATAGTCTTTCACTCGCTTCTCGCTTCTATCACGCTGAGAAAATGGCGGCTGCTCGCACTGGAGACGTACGATTTTGACGTGACGTGCGTGCTCTCCTTCACGTCCGCGTCCTCAACCCAGACCGCTGGGTTAAAAAAGAAAGTTATTTTCAACCCAAACTTGGGTTAAAACATCCCAAAGTCCTATCCAACGGCCTCAACCCAGCAGTTGGGTTGAAAAAACAACCCAGCGTTTTTTTAGAGTGCAGTCACATTGACATTTTGTGTTTAATTCAGCATGTGGTACTCCAGATATTATCTCAAAAATTAAAATGGTTGTTTTGTATTTTCAATCCAAAGTGAACAGATATCATAGCTTTGGATTTATGATCAGTTAATGAATTAATGAAGATCTCAGATGATATTCTTTACTTAAAAACAAGTGTTGTGGAGCATATTGTATATTACATCTCTCTCTCTCTCTCTCTCTCTCTCTCTCTCTCTCTCTACATATATATATATATATATATATATATATATATATATATATATATATATATATATATATATATATATATATATATATATGTACGCCTACTGAGTGTAAGCTTCTTCGACTACTTAAAGTTTTAATTACTGTTGACAAAGTGGTAAATTATGTATCTCTAGTTTTAGTCATTGGTTTTGCGGGCTAATGGAAGTAGTATTGATGCCACAGATGGCTTTCCTGAGACGTTCTAGGAAACTGTGTTTCTATTCTCTGTTACTCAAGCTCTTAATGGCTGGGGTGTGGAGCTATTTGTGTTCCCATGCAGGAAAAGCAAGGGTAATATGATTTAAATGGAGACGTGATTCATATATTAGCAGGGATAATTTGTTATTTGAATCCAAGCAGTCACCACAGGCTGTCAAGCTTTTCTTTTCTTTTTTTAAGCATCCTTTTAATGACATCATTCAATGACTTTTACCAGGACTAAACCAAGGTGGCCATAGATGTCTGTTTTTCCATTTTGCAATATTCATTATCAACCATCAGCAGTTTCCTGTTGTGAAATGTCATTCGCACTTGTTTAAAGACTGGAGTCGATGTGGTCACCAGGGACTAATGACTTGTGCTGGTTTGACTGAGATCATGCTGGGTGGGAATTGAATGCTTGTTTAAAACCAAAACCAGGGACCAAATGGCTAGATTAGTTGCAAGATTTTTGATTATGAGCTTCCAGTAACAATGCAACCATAGTGTTCATTTCATAACATATTGGAGATGCAAGGGCTGCATGTTTAACAGAACAGAACATGTTCTTCCAGACTGTGATTATGACATTCATGACATATCCCTCACTCTATAAGTCCGGCCACTCTCGTTGCCTCTGATCACTCCTAAGGCCATTTGCTTTAGAATCGTCCGTAGCTATGACAACTATCTCCCACTGAGCTGTAGTCATGGACACAAAGGGTCCTTGATGATCCCCAAGGGATGACTCGGATCAGGCCTGCACAAAGATATCCCGCGCAGAATATTTACCTCTGTGGTTGCATGGAAAACAATCAGATTTGAACAGGATGTTGCACAAATATTACAGAATATTGGGCAATAATGTGATTGCACATTCATTAAGAAGTGGATTCAGTCACAGAGTGCTGGATCGTAAGATGTTTTTTACGGTTGTTTTTCAGTTCATGTCAAATGGTTCTATGTTTTAGCCTACAATATAGACTATGATTTATTTGTCTGCTTTTATTTATTATCAGGCCACGTTGGTCAAGAAACCCTGCTTCTTGTCATATTTTAGCAGTGTATGAATTAATAGTTTTGCTATGCAGAAGTTTGTTCCGCCTTCCAAATGTGGTATATTTGCAGCAGTTTGGGGTCACTAAGATTTTATTTTATTTATTTATTTTATTTTTTTAGAGAGGATGCATTGAATTGGTTAAAAATTACAGTTAAAAATACAGTTGTTGTAACTAAATATTTCTATTTCAAATCAATTCTGTTCTTTTCAACTTTCTATTCCCGTTTTGTAGACTGAAATCTGAGTTCAAATCTTTATTTTTTTAGAAACATTTGGACTCGACCTGAAGTCTCAAATGAGCTGGTGTTGACTAATCATAAAAATATGGTCTTGACCTCAACTTGAGATGGACTTGTACAAAGTCTGGAATGTACAAACTCAACGCTGTTCTATATATCAAACAATCCTTAAAAAAAAATTATGCAGATTATGCACAACTGTTTTTAACATTGATAATAAAAGGAAACGTTTTGAAATGTTTTCTGAAGGATCATGCGACACTGAAGAATGGTATAATGACAATTCAGCTCAACCGTCATAGGAATAATTATTTATATATAATAAATAGTAAATAGTAGTAATTTCACAATTTGTTTTTACAGTATTTCTGGTCAGATAAATGCAGCCTTGGCAAACATAAGAATCATCTTTTAAAAACACTCATACCCAAAATGTTTGAAGAAATAATAATATAAATGTTAACATATGTGTCAGTGCTACTATGAAGGCTTAACAAACTCATATTTTCCAGTGTCAATGAATGCAATGAGGAGAAAGACACAGATTCTCACACCGTGGCCGAGAACCATGCTTCACCTACTCAAACTGATCCCAGTACAAACTGCAAGCTGCCCTCCTCAGAAACGTCCCGATCCACCTTCACCCTGGCAGGCCAGCTCTCCAGTGAGTCTAGACTCAACTCTCAGTTTATACAGAATAGAAAGAATGCTTGAATTTCACCTAATGGCTCTCCCATTTTGCAGGTCTGAACGCCAGACGGCCAAGCTCCCCCATGGTGGATGTAAAGCCGATTGAATTTTGGGCTATGGGACCCCGGAAGGAAGTGGTGCAGCCCCTGCGTAAGCCCCCGACACCGCCAGATGACTACTTCCACAAACTGGAGCCCCGTCTGTATTCTCTAGACTCCTGCAGCGATGATGTTGACTCTCTGACGGATGAGGAGATCCAGGGGCGCTACCAACTGGGCATGCTGCACTTCAGCACACAGTACGACCTCATCAACGCTCACCTCATCGTGCGAGTCATCGAGGCCCGGGACCTGCCCCCTCCCGTAACATGCGATGGTGCTCGCCAAGACATGGCCCGCTCCAACCCCTACGTGAAGATGAGCCTACTGCCCGACCACAAGAACTCCAGGCAGACCGGCGTTAAACGCAAGACCCAGAACCCGTTTTTTGAAGAGCGCTTCACTTTTGAGGTCCCCTTCCTGGAGGCACAGAGACGCACCCTACTGCTCTCCGTGGTGGACTTTGACAAGTTTTCACGCCACTGCGTCATCGGGAAAGTGTCTCTTCCTCTTAGTGAGGTTGATCTAGTGAAGGGAGGACACTGGTGGAAGGCCCTGGTGCCCAGCTCTCAGGTATTACCTCTCGCCCGAGTCACATTATTTCTTTTTCAGTCAATGTAGGTGTGTGCCTGCTCAATAACTGAGAAGTTAGGTCACAAAGAATTAAATGAGGTAATTTGGTAAAATGTGAAATCATTGTAACCATACTTCAGAATGTCCTGCCTTATAAGTACGCACACCACAGTACTCCTAAATATTTCTTGCCCTAGCTCTGTTTAGGATGTGTTATTAAATGCACAGTCATGCTCAGCTACATATTAACCTACAATATTGTTCAAATCACAATAAAAAAAGACCCTTATGACTGGTTTTGTGGTCCAAAAACTTGAAAACTTGTGATTTACTGCTCAAGAAACATTTCTTATTATTATCAATTAAAAACAGTTGCTTAATATTTTTGTAATCAATTTAACGATTTCTTTCAGGATTCTTTGAAGACTAGAAAGTTCAAAAGAACAGCGTTTATTAGAAATAGGAATGTTTTGTAACACTATGAACCGTTTTTACTGACCCTTTTAATTTAATGAATCATTGCTAAATCATTGCTAAATAAAAGCACTCAGTTAATAAAAAAATTATAATAAATACAACAACAACAAAAAGAAATGACCCCAAACATTTTAATGGTAGTGTATTTGTCTGTTCCAAATTATATTATTAATATTAGACAAAACCAGATACTTTTTCATGCTGAAATGTTCTCATTGTTGAGCTTCAGTTGCAATCTTTGACACTTAAAAAGATGCAGAAAGTGTTAATTTCCTGACATCATTATCAAGAAACTGATTTCTCTATCTGTTTTTCAGAATGAGGTTGAGCTTGGTGAGCTTCTTCTGTCCTTAAACTACCTGCCCAGTGCTGGCAGGTTAAATGTGGACATCATCCGAGCAAAGCAGCTGCTGCAGACGGACATGTGCCAAGGCTCAGGTAAATGCATTTGAGTGTGTTTTCCACATTCAACTCTCTTCAATGTCAGAGGAAATATACCAGAGCTTCAGTGACTAGAGAAATCCATGCAAGTGTTGTCAAAGTATAGTGATGGAATAACTTGCTTTGTCTCTGAGAAAACTTTCCTTTTATGCTGACATCACTTTGGCCACACACCCCATGTGATAAAGTTAACCAATAGTCAAATATTTAATCTTTGTTTTAGCTAATTCGCTATTGGTCTTGCTCCATTTTGGTATGTAACCTAATTAGTTCCTAATGGATAAAATCCAGCCCTGCCCAGATTTCCCCCCACGGAGTATCCTGTTTCCCTGAGATATCTGCTACATTACAAGAACTCATGTTAACTTCAACCCAGCTGTTTCTTCTCTGTATCCAGATCCTTTTGTTAAGGTGCAGTTGGTGACAGGCCTTAAGTTGATGAAGACTAAGAAAACGTCCTGTATGAGGGGCACCATCGACCCCTGCTACAACGAGTCCTTTAGCTTCCGTGTACCTCAAGAGGAACTGTGTGAAGTCAGTCTTGTGTTCACAGGTATTGTTACAAGTCTTTTCAACATCGATGATAAAAAAGACATTTCTTGAGCAGCATATTATAATTATTGCTGAAGTATCACATGATAATGAAGCCTCGAGTAACTAAAAATTACATTTTTAAAAATATATTAAAATTAAAAAAACAGTTCATTTGTAATAATATTTCACAATAAGTTTGTACTGTATTTTTTCTCAAATAAATGTAGCCATGGGGAGCATAAAAGACTTCTCTAAAAACATTTTTTTTTAAATCATACCAACCCCATAACTTTTGAAAGCTATTTAGTGTGATACTATTCTTGATTATTTAATGACACTAAACATCAGCCTATTCTTAACAGTTGAAATTGTCTTGTTGGATACCTAAAGGTGAAAAGCCACATCTCCAGGGTAGAACATGCCAGTTTTTACCCAGGTGACATGGAGCAATTCCTCACAATTAGTGTAATCTAGCTTGTGACCCAGGGCTGCCATGGGGCACCTCATTAAGGTTCATCTAAATTCCAATAGGATTTATTCAATCACAGATGCTGCCAGTCACAAGCTGACCCGGACAGTTGCTCATGCAGAGATTGCATGCACTGGTACACACTGACATTTAATATTTGCTCTCGTCACCCAGGTGCAGCCATGCACTGTGATTGCACAGGGCTGATGGTGCATGGCCTGCGCTCATAACCTGCCATTTGAGACAGTACAGAGCAGTAAGCCCAGCCCAACGTGTAGTTAATGCTGGTTTACTCAGGTTTAATCAGTGCTAAGTCAACAGTGTTGTTTACAGACAGGTATATCTCATGCTAAAGGGTGAGCATGTGTTGACCAGCCCCAGTTGTAGCATCCAGGGCTGCCTGCCCAGCGCTTCTCTCTGATGTTTCAGACTACAAAGCCCTGCTTGGCCTCTGTCTCTCACTCCTGGTCTGTTTGATGAGACTCTCTCTCTCTCTCTTTGTATCCCTTTCTCTTCTTTAGCGCATAGTTTTATTTCTTTGCAATTCCTAGTGTCATTTTTCACAAGTATCACTTTAACTGAAGGATCCCGCTGACAGAGCAGGTAATGGGAATGTAATGATAGTGTAATGTCCATAAGCAGTGAGTGGAAACAGATCTTCTGGCTCTGTTTAACATGAATCCCAACATGCACATTGGAAGGGGTCAGAATTGTGCCCATAATCAAAGGTGGAGTGCTTTGACTAGTGGTTTGTTTATTTTCTAATGTGTTTACACAGACTTTTTATTAAAGTACCCGAGCAGCATAAATGTATTTGCCTGAGTATACTGCATATAGTACAAACATTCAGTGTCGTAGACTTACGTAATTTGATTTTAGTTTAGTTACCTTTCTAATAATAGAAAATAAATAAATGATAAAGACTACATTAATTATTGTTTTATTGTAATAAGTAATATTATTAAAACATAACACAAATATCCAGTGTTTTTTTTTAAATAATGTAATGTTATATTACTTTAGTTAACATTCTAATAATAACAATGTATTATTCGTTTGTAACAGCAAAATAACATTTTAGTAGTAGTAGTATATTAATTGTTATTACATATATTTTTTAATAAAATAATTATATAACTAATAATATAGATTTATTATTAGAATGCTCACTAGCGTAATATCTGATCACATTATTTAAAAACTGCATGTTTGTTTTATTTTTAATAATATTACCCTAAATTAATAAATGTAGACTTTATTATTAATATCATTATTATTATTACAACTAATTACAACTTTAAATCAAGTAATCAGATATTAGTTTACTTAAAATTATAAGAATAAAAATACAATTATAATAGTAACAATAACTACAATAATATGAACACTACATTCATAATTTGTATTTTATTTTGTTTTATTATTCTTTTTTTATATAATACTAAGATTCAGTGTTTTAGAATAAAGTTTAGGTCAGCATCCCAGCATAATTCATGTTGGTTATGTTTTGAGCTGGAGATTTCCCTTAACTGAACTTTTCAAATGCGCTTCCTTTGAAACATGATTGTGCTTTTGGAGTAGGAGACGTTCTTGCATTATGAGATAACCCTTGATGCCTTTGCCTCAGTGTTTGTCATTCTAAAGCAGCAGGAATGATCTGTACCTCATCACAGTTGTGGTTTTATCAAGTATGAAGGGCCCCGAGCAGCACAGTTCCCTCAGGACCGGTGATGTGATCAGCTCAACAGTGCAGTGCATGGGTCTGCACCAAACACACACCACGCCTGTTCCTCTGCTTCCAGCTCGTGATGTCTTCCAACTGACATGGATTTTGCAATGCATGAAGACAGATGAATATGATTTAACAAACTCTTTTATTTGAGTTGTATGGTTATACATAGAAGAAAGTTTAATATCGGATGAGATTAGTGAGATTATTTGAATTTTTTCCTGCTGGACAGAAATAGTCAAGAGAAAAAGTCAAACATGAATATTCTGCCGTCGTTTATTCACCCTCATGTTTCTCCAAACACGTTTGACTTTCGATAAATTTTTGGATGGCATGCTGATTGCTCATTTCTGTGCAGTTACATTGAAGGGGGTCTGGGTTTTTTAAAACTTAAAATAGGATGCAAAGCCAGGGTTATTGTAGTTACTGAAAAATAAAAGCATAAAATTGCTCTCTCATTATGCAAAATAAAATAAATGCTACCTGAAATAAACCATATCTTAAAAAAAAAAATCTTTATTAAGCTAATTGGACGAATTTCTCAGTTTCAGTTAGATTAACCTGATGTTCTAAAATAACTAAAACTGAAAAACATATTAAAAGCTATAAAGGTTAAAAAATTATAATGATGAAAACGTGCAACAAAATTACTAAAACTTGAACTAAAAGTAAAATTAGAAAATATAAAAAGAAAATCAGGTAACACTTTAGAATAAGGTTCCATTAGTTAATGTTAGTTAATGTATTAATTAACATGAACAAACAATGAATAATACATTTATTACTGTGTTTATTCATCTTCGTTAATGTTAGTTAATGAAAATACAGTTATTCATTGTTAGTTCATGGTAATTCACAGTGCATTAACTAATGTTAACAAGCACAACTTTTGATTTCAATAATGCATTAGTAAATGTTGAAATTAACATGAACTAAGACTTATAAATGCTGTAGAAGGATTGTTCTTGCTTAGTTCATGTTAACGAAAGTAGTTAACTAACATTAACTAATGGAACCTTATTCTAAAGTGTTACCGAAAATCATATTCAAAATAATAATAAACACTGCATTAGTATCTCAGTGACACTAAATAACACTGGCAAAAGCACATCATAAAAGTATCATAAATTGCATGATTTTTTGCAATTAAATTTTTCAACTTCCGATTGAGGCTCCAAATTCGCATGACACGTCCTTATTGACTCTTCCAGTTTGACCAACCGGCTAGATCAGAAAATGGAGAAGAGCATTATGCAATGTTTTTTCATTTGAGCAAATGACTCAAAAAATGTATTGTTTTATCGCCCTACATTACTCTCAGGAGGGATAATCTAAAGCAATAATGTGATTTGAATATCCGCTTCACTTTTGGTGTGCATCAGAGGCAAGTGCATATGAGCCAGGGCAAATTAGGGGACCGCCAAGTGAGGGCTTTTGATTAAAATGAGGGAACAAATTTTTAATTACTAACCATTAGTTAACCATGGTATTTGAAGTAAATCTGTGGTTAATCAATTCACCGAAAAGCCATGGAATGTGACAGGTTACTACACTTTTACTACAATTAAACCATGGTTAATTTAATTATTGGGGGCTGGTATGCTACAAATAATGAATGGACTTATTAAAACATGAAATATTATTTTCAAGCATTTATACCTTTAATAAAACATCTTGTGAATTGTCACAGCATGTTATTTACCACAGAAAAGACAACAATAAGTGAAGTTAACGGAATTTGACCCCACTTTAACCTATAACATTTGGCAGGCCATACGATTTTTATTTTATTTTTATTTTTTTGCATGTGGGCCCCGAGGCTGACTTGCTATGCCACTGGTATGCACACATTATTAGACTATGTGAAATGTGATGTTCTTCACATTACACATATTCACATTTTTGTCTCTCAAAAGAACATCTGCTGATCCAGTCTGAAGGTTCTCAAAGCAGTTCTCCACTATAAATAGAAGTGTCTCCCTTCCTCTTTATGTGGTTTAACACACACTTTGAGTTCCTATAGTGATGAGGAAAAGGAGAGGCCGAGATAAATACTGCTCTCACTCCTGTAGGCAGTAATAACAGCTTTAGCTGTAAAGTTTAGCCACAGCAGGGTGAAGGAGTCCTTGGCATGCAGTAGGATAAACGGCTTGTGGAGAGCTGATGTTGCTTGTTGACGGCGTATCACCAGCTCTGGTCTGCAGCTGAAGTCGTGATGCTGCGAGATCCTTGTCTGGAGTGCGGCTGCATCATTGACTGCCACCTCTGGGCTTTGTGACAATATTATTTGTGCTTCCTGCTATTTTCCCAGCACTCCACCGCCAGTTACAGGAAAGAGGGGAAAATCACAGAGAAGAAAAGTCTTCAATCTTGTTTATGAGCAATGATGAAATTAACAAGGCCTCATACTCTGACCTGACTCCATTAACAAAATTGGACTGAGGCAGAGAAAAACAGATTGACATGAATATTGAGACAAAGAAAAGAGAGGACACATTTGTGTTACTATTATTGTTGTATGATTGATTTCCTCTTACAGTTTTTGTTAATACTTTGAATTCAATTTTATTTTTGTATACTATATTTATATTTTAGTTAAAGTTTTAAGAATTGTGTCTTGTCATATATATATATATATATATATATATATATATATATATATAGTTTTTATTTTAGTGTTTACTTAATATCATTTTAATTATTTTAACATTTTTTAATAATTTTAAATATCATATTTCAGTTTATTTCAAGTTTTTTTTTTTTATGGCCTTTTTTTCCTATGTAAAAGTGGTCTTAAAATAGTGAATAGAGAGGGAAAAGCGTAATTAATTTACAATTCATAATACTGAAACTCCAAGCAACCATCATTGCTAATAAAACGTTTTTTATTAACTTTATTTATACATTACAGTTTTAAAGCAGCTTTACAGTAACAATCAGAAGAATCATGATTCAGTAATGCAAACCTAATTCAACTCTGCTTTAAAGCAGCTCTAAAAAGACAGTTGAAATCAGCTCATTGTTGATTCAGTTTGGTTCAATAATTGTGTAAAGATCATCAATTATGGAATGACTTTAATTCATCTATAAATCAGCTCTGATGATAACAGACTGTCTGGTTTTAACATTGATATTTATGTTTTTCTTCTTAGTTTATGGGCATAACATGAAGAGCAGCAATGATTTTGTTGGTCGCATTGTCATCGGCCAGTTCTCCAGCGGCCCGCCGGAAACCACCCATTGGCGCCGGCTCCTGGGCTCTCAGCGCACCCCGGTGGAACAGTGGCACAGCCTGCGCTCCCGTGCCGAGTGTGACCGCGTCTCTCCGGCTTCGCTCGAGGTCACATAATACTGACACAGGACAGTCACTGCAGGTGGGAGAGAGATCTGTGGAGAAGAACTTTAACCTAACACTTAAAACACAAACATCTAAGAGTTTCCCGGTGTATTATGTATAATTTTTATTGGGATGAAACATAAACTAATAGATCTATTCTCTGTAGAATAGTGGGCTCTGTCTTGGTGTTATCTGTGTTCACTCTCCCTACCATTATTATAACGGGAGATGAAGACCGTAGAAAAGACCTCCGAGAGTTTTTTCTGTTTATGGCGATGAGCAGAAGCCTGCTGTCCATGTTTTCTTTTATCACATTGATACTATCTTACATGGGAGCTCAATAGTCTCATCATCATCTGATCCTCGGCTGCGTTCTGGCTGAGGCTCAGGCAGTTGAGACCGTACCTAACCACTGGCTTGGTCTGCAGTGTTTTAATAATCATATTGTTTCTTTTTTCAGATTTCAATATGATTGCAGTTCTTGAAGTAGTTGGAAATCTGTGGGAAACACAGTTGGTCATTTTTATCGCCTGGTTTGAATGTTTCAAGTACGATTTTACACCAAAGCTTGGTTTGATTGTGTTTTGTGACCTGTATCACTGTTCTTCATGCACATATTGATCTTTGATTGTGTTTGTCAGTCTGCGTTTGGTAAATGTTTGCACTTATGGCAGCTGAGGTCTACAGAAACCCTAAAAGGCCATGCATTATTTTATTTTTATATTTTTGAAAGATTTTTTATTTTTTGTTGTTGTTGATTTTTCTGTATCTTGTTACTCATGTCATCTCTCAAACATCACAACATTTTGGTGTCAGGAATTTTTTTCTTCTTCTTCTTCTTCTTTTTTAAAGAAATTAGTATGTTTAATTCAGCAAGGATGCATTCAGTTCCTTAAAAAACATTTATTTCTATTTTTTTTAAATGCTGTTCTTTTAAAATGTGCATTGTTCATCGGGGGGACATTTCTAAAGGATCATGTGACTGAAAATTCAGCTTTGAAACACATGAATAAATAACATTTTAAAATATATTCAAATAGAAAACTTTAATTATAAATATATTTCACAATATTACTGTTTTTAATGTATTTTTGAGAAAATAAGTGCAGCCTTGCTGACCATAAGAGATACTATGTAAAAATATTATAAAAACAAAGTTTTATATATATATATATATATATATATATATATATATATATATATATATATATATATATATATATATAGATCATTCAGAAGATAATTTTCCTGACAAAAAAAGAAAAAAAAAAAAAAAAAAGCTTTAAATAATAATATGGCTTCTTCAGGGTTCTGTAGAGGTTTGTATCACTTTGTAAATGCATTAGTGTTAGTGTCTGCACATGTGAACATGCTTTCACAGCTTGGGCAATATAATGCCATGCCAAGAAGGTGCAGATCCATGCATTTCTCTTTACGCTGTTGCCTTCACTCCACGCTTTTGCCAAGTTCAGTTCATGTACTGTATTATCAACATCTTGGAGCGTATTTTGTCTCAACTCTTTCTCCGTCAGTCTATTAAGCATGTAAGCATAAACAAGATACGTCTAGTCTGGGGTGGGGGGGATATGTACTTAGCATAGAATCAAAGTGCAATCAGAAATATTACTGTATCTGTCTTCTTAATCTTTCTTCTGTGTGACCTGTGCGAGATAAGTGTTTGTTTCAGGTCAGTTGTATGTTTCCACCACTGTCAATGTTAATGTAGATGATTACAAATGATTAGATATATTAATAACAATGAAGCTGTGCCAGTGAAGACATGTATTTATTTAGATTTTAAAAATGCATATAATAATAGCTATATAATTATCTCTAAAACATATCTGTTTATATTTATAATTTAAATTGTGTACAGAGAATTGAACAAAGCATGTTGCAATATAGATGAAAAAGAATATAGATAAATGATAAATAAATGAAAAGGCTGTTCAAATGACTTCACTAATAGAAAGATGTTGGTTTCGAGGGAAAATGTTTTGTTCCCCATCTCCCTGCTCTGAAACGTCTGAGAGTTTGTTCCGCTGATGCTGTTCATGTAGTGCTTTATTAACTGTGAGAAGAAATGAAGCAGACCTCTGATCAGCACAATCCCTTTAAAGCTCTCTTTCACAGAGACTGGAATGTATTAAGTGAGGAAAGTGTATTTTGGTTGTTCCATCATGCATTAAAGTGAAATTTATTACGGGGCTTCTCCCATTGTTTTAGTATGCTTTTTATTTTATTGAAGGAATTTTTATAGAATCTTCTTATACCTTTCATATTTTATATAACTTGGACATCAGTAATATCTAAAATAACTGGATCATTTAAAAAAAAAAATGAGTAAAAAAAAAATATATATATATATATCCCTCTGTTGAAATATTTGCAATTGCAGTGATGGCACTCACTCTCTCTCTCTCTCTCTCTCTCACACACACACACACACACACACACAAAAGATCCAGGCTTGTTTGTGTAAAAATGTTCCCTCTGCAGGCCTTAAGAGGGAGATAATTACTCTGAGGTTTACGAGAGGGTCTCTTCAGCCACAGGGGAACAGCTTAACCCCACTGTCCACGTGGGTCAGGGCACATAATCATCAAAACTACCTTGTTTACGAATTTACAAATTGAATTTTCCTCTTGACATATTTCAAGACAGATTTTATTCCAAAATGCCCGTCCAGAAATGCAATTAAAGCTGAGGTTTTGAAATGAAAACTTTACAATCTTATAACGAAAACTTATTTAATAAATTAATTGTTATGGTCCATGTCCATGAATGAAAGTTGACAATTCATTTCATCACAGATTTTTTAAAGCAGTGTGCCATGCATGAGAAAATGCAAGCAGTCAAAGATATCCATTTAGCACATTTGCATAAAAACAATGGAAAGGCACCGTGAACAGCCCCATAATATAAAAGGTTTTCTAAATATTGAGGTATATTCTAAATAAATAAGCATAATTAGTGACAATTATGTTATTATTATTTATTATTGTTAAACTTAAATATTTCGTGACAGTGTTGAATTACTTTTGAAGTGTAATATACTCAATTCCTTGCTATAAGTTGTGTGGATAAGAATGAGGTGGGGGGGGGGGTTTAACTAATTGGCACAGCACATGAACTAGAGAGAAAAACAGAAAAGGTCATCTGCCTAGCTGAGGTTAAGCTCTTTCTGTCTTTTGAAGCTCTGCAGTCAACGGAGGCTTAAATGCTTTCTGGTTTAGAATCTCACCTTCTAGGTCAGTGACAGATAAATGTGCACAGACGGACACCGACTCACAGACACACACATCCTGTCTCAAGGTCTGCAAGAAATTTAAAATATCCTTTCTATCAAAAACAAGAGACCTTTTCGGACTTTTTATAAAATCATAGGGTCTCCAGCAAAAGTACCCTATTTGAAAAGAAGGAAGTAATGTCTCAAAGCATTAATAGCCAGATGACTGGACCTCAGTTTTCCTTAAAAACAAAAAACAAAACAATTATTCAAACCAGTGTTCCGTCTAGTTCAGCTTAGCCATATACTGCAGCTCACTATCTACACTCAAAATAAATCTTCATTATTCTATAGTTCCACGAAGAACATTTAACATTCATGGAAGCTTTCCATTACACTAAAGACTCTCTTTAGACTATTAAAATGTTTGCCACAGAAACAAATGCTTCTTGAAAGGTTCTTTGGGAAACTATTAAGGTAAATAATTTTTCTACGGTATTGCTGAAAAAAAAAAAAAAAAAAAAAAAAAATATATATATATATATATATATATATATATACAACAGTGATAGGAGGACGGTGGGGGTGAAGGGGAGAGAAATGCAAATGAAGTGCCCATGTCAGGCTGGAGAGAGATGGAGATAAGCAGACATCTGTTGCTATGCTGTGATTGAGTGATGTTGGGTGTCAGTGTTGATGATAAAGAACTGGATACACAATCTTAGCTCTGAGGTTAGTTTTCCAGTGTGGGAATCTTACAGACGAATGGAAAAGCCTTATCACAATTGTTGTCATTCCAAGACCTCAGTGCTGCAAAAGATGGAAAGATGCAACAGTTACTTCATTTCGTAATGTCCTGACATATTTAGTGGGATATTTATATAATACTGGTCCCACAAAACTGTTTCGCAGCATGACTGTTCTCAACATTGATAATAATATGTTATTCAAGCAGCAAATCAGTTTATTAGAATGATTACTGAAAGATCATATGACACTGGAGAGTAAAGTAATGGCTGCAAATTGCCATTACAGTGTTAAATTACATTTGAAAACATATTAAAATAGAAAAAGAGTTATTTTAAGATGTGATAATATTTCACAATATTATTGTTTTTAATGTATTGATTAAATACAAATTTCAGTTTCATGGTATGCATACAATATTTCTTTCAAAGACAATGACTTGTTATCTTAATTGTACTAAATGATCTAAATTAATTTCTGTTATATGATTCAAAACATTGTGAACTCACCACTGTTTTGTCTGTACCAGATCTCCACACAGTCCTCCTCCTGAGGGATGCGATGGATGCCATCATCTGGTTGATTTCCATCCCAGTAACTGTATTCATAGGGTGACCCGTCTGTCCACTCCATAGTGCCCTCCTACCCACAAACAATGATTAACAACACTGTCACATTTGCTTGCTCCTTGCCCCTTAACCCTGAAGTGATAACTGAAATCTTCCTGCCAAGTATGAGTTCACAGCTTTGGTGCTTTCTGGATCATTTGATCCAGGATCTCAGATCAACTTTCCATTTACAAAACTGAGGGTTTGTTACAACATCATCCATAAACTATCTACCTCAACTTGGTGTTAGACCAAAGTGTGGGTTCACCACTGTCTGGAAATGATTAGCCGTCACTCAGAGAAACTCTATTTTCCATTCATAGGATTAATAGTGGGAGGATTTACATACTGGGCTTGGACTTTTACAGCTCACACAAGCTATGTCAGTCCTGTAGCTGTTAAAGTTTTTAATGGGTCACTAGGAATCATGACTGCTTCACATAATAAAACATCAGTGAATCATTAAAAATCAATCTCGTATTGTGTGATGTTTACCTGTCTTCTATCGTGAAGGCCAATCCAAATATCTGTTGGAATTCCTGGTACACGGCTGTTCACGAGATCGTAGACAAACACATTTTCCTCCCAGCTAGGAAAGAAGTTATGAGAAAGTATTTTAATAGAAGTTCCAGCAAAATGTGCAATGGCAGCACTGTCAGTGAGGAGTCATACCTGTGGATGGAGGTGAGTTTGGCAGATTTGTGTCCGTTTGAGAACTCAGCGCAGTACAGATCTGCCTCAGCCCAGGTGCGGTTCAAGGGGAAGAAGCGGTAACAGTAACCCTCGAATTCAGTCCAGAAGAGCGGACATGCCACAGGCTGGTTTGAGTCTGACAGCTGCAGGGGCAGTGCTAAAGGAAACGGTAGCAGTTCGGTATAGTATACGAGCACATAATAGGTCAAACACTTACAAACAACACAAAAATATATTATTATGTTATATCTGAAAGTATTTAGCTGATGTCAAAATATAATCTCATAGTTTTGTTTTCACAGCACCAGCCTGCTTTCAATTTAGTTTGAACTGTGCAAGAGCTAAAGAAATGCTGTTATGCAACAAAAACAATTATAGGTTACACATGAGTATTACAGTATCTAATTTAAATATTACATTACAATAACTCAAGACAGCTAAATGTGAGAAAAATGCTTCCTAAAGGAAAACAATTGAATTATTTAGTGGCAATTTATTTTTCCAGCATAACATGTTACAGGGAAACTTTTCCTGCCTTTCACATCTGAGTCATACTTAACCTTTAAAGACGGATTCACTGTTAGTCTGAGCTCTTGTAAATAAATAAAACATTGCAAGTATGGCATTTATGTCTTATCCTCATTCACTGGGCAAACTGTTTGCAAAATACGGATTAAAACAATGCATTATAAACAGAAGCATCTTTAACTTGGCAATGCATCTCTGGTTTAGCTTGAGACTGTCTGTTCGCTGTGTAAAGAAGCAAATTAAAGCATATTAACTGCGTCTGCACTGTATCCTTGTCTACGGTTCTGGTGGCACTCACCTTGTGTGATCTTGATGTTTGTTGAAGGCAGAGCCCACACTGGGAAGCCGGTGATCAGTAGGGCTAAACACAGTTCCCAACAGAGCATGTTTAGTGCAAGAGAGGAGACTGAGGTCTGTGAATGTTTGTGAGCATGTGTGCTGCAGGACAGTGTGAAGTTTTGGGGAGAGTAGAGGGTGTGTGAGGCGAGCCTCTCTCAGCTCCTGCCCTTTTCTTGGACTCTTCCTACTTGATCAAGTCCAAAACACTGACACCAGACTGTGTAAGAAAGGGAGAAAGAGAGAACCCAAGAGCCTAAAACTGATATTTTTTTTTTTGTGTCATTATCTAATGCTCCCTGGGCGGACAATTTACTACATATAATATCCTTTGATAATTTGGGGTCAGTAAGATTTTTTTTATAAATGAAGGATGCATTGAATAAATCAAAGTAACAACTAAGACATTTATACTGTTATAAAAATGTCTGTTTCAGATAAATGCTGGAACTTTCTATAGCTTCAAATCAGTATGAATGATTTCTGAATGATCATGTGACACTGAAGACTGGAGCAAATGCTGCCGATGTCATCACAGAATTCATTCAACTTTGTCATCACAGGAATTAATTACATTTAAAAAATATATGAATATAACATTAAGGTTTTTTGTTTTTACAAACGAATGCAAGTCGTCGTGATCACAAATGTTTTTTTGAGTTTTGTTTTCTTGTGAAAACATAAGAAATCAAACCAACCCTTTTCATTTCACAAAAAAAGTATGGCCAAGCACCTTATCTATTTTACTATTCAAAAAGACTGCATCAGATTTAATTGAATTTAATCATTGAATTTATCAAAATGGAACTTATATTATATTAATTAAAAGCAATAACAGTTTTATTAGTGAGTAGTATTAAGTCAGTATTATGTTTGTTATAATATAATAAACTCTTGCAATTTTTACTTTTACGCTGCAGAAACATCAAACACAAATGACCTGTGATTCCTCATTAACCTTTAACTTGTGAAACTCAATCCTCAAACACCACAGTATGGCCACAACCTGGAATTAGTAATATAAATGCTTCAGAAATACCAACATGTTTGCCAATAGTATAAAGCAAGAAAATAACTAACAGTTAAATGGTTTAACTTCAAATCTGAAAACATTTATTCTTGTAATCATTTGTTGGAAATATAATGACGTCCAGCTTGTCTGAACACCCACTTCACACTACTTGCTTAGTTCCATTAGTCTCCCCTGACACCGTCTTGCATTTGATAGCGCGTCTGCTTTATCTCTTTGCCTACAGAGCCCATGCTATTAAAGGCCCAGGATTCCTCTTATCTTTGTGAGGGCTGCCGCCTATAACAGCTAAGGGCAGGAGCGTGGCGATATGACTCATTCTTATACTGAAGAAGGACTCCATTTAAGATTTTTAGATGAGATTGCTGCTAAATATGGTCTGTAAATGAGTCGTTCTGTATGTCCTGTTGCTGCATCCTGCCAGGTGTAGACAAATGATATCTACCATGCAGTACAATACAGGAAGGAAAGGCTTTAATTAACATTTTAAACTTTTATTATCATTTACATGTAGGACTATATCACTGTATAGTAGCCATGTACACTTTGTATCAAAGTTTGGTTGTCAGTTCACTTTGAAGTCCGGTTCTGTACACACCCAGTTCAAGTTACAACTGAACTGAATTCTGTAAACCCAAAGAAAAAGCCCAAAGATGCTTAAAAATAAGCAGACATGACAACACTTTGAGAGCGTGCTCTGAGGAGCAGCTTTTCGATCATTAATAACAGTGGCTTAGTTAAAATCGCCAAACATAAGTCTTTGATTGCTGTAATTTTACTTTGGTCAAAAATAGCAGTCTTCAGTTCGGTTGTAACTTCAAAACAATAATTTAGGGGATTCACTCCCATATCTAAATGCGATTGTCCCTCTTGAAACTTTACAGTGTGTACGTGGCCACAAGGCTGGCATTAGGGTTCTTCAAAACCATCTTTACAGAGCCACATGCCTAAGTTCATTGCCTGGATCACTGAGTTTTCGCCCAAGCCAACAATGAGAGAGTAGTTCAGACATTTCCAGTGCATCATTGGGCGTGCACATGACCGGTTTGAGGAAGATGAACTGAGACTTGTGAGCTAGCTAAAAATATATTTATTGGGTCTGGTATTGATTTTGAGTCAGTTCAAAGCCAGCTGATGTGCAGACATGAGATGAAACATAGCACCCCTGTTTTATTGGTAGAATTCCCAAAGATATGTTCTTGTACGTTGTACATTTTACATGGAAAAGGGGTGATTCATTCCAGAAAAATGTCTTTGGTTACCTTTACTTACATTTTCCAACATTGCTTGTAATCCCTCAGGTGTAGTGCAGATGGTGGTGCACATTAGATAAGCAACAGCTGTGACGATCGGCACTTCCTGTAGCATGACATTCGAACAGCTGCACATAATGTTAATTATGGCTGCTTTTTGCTGACCTCCATTGAGCAGTTTCCGTGAAATTATGCTTTCTGCCGCTCTTAGGGTTTATTTTTTTAACAAAACACAAAAATGTGGCCAATAATGGTTTGCAGTACATTTATATAGTCTTAATTAACAGTCTTAGTCAACTCAAAGGGTGCAGTAACACACTGTGAGCCATGTACTCTTACGTTACCTGCTGTCATCTCTGTGTACAGCTTCAGTGTTTCATGTGCACATTGTTGCTTAGCAACTTCAGTTCCATGCATTGAGGTGGACAAGTGTGCCACAAAAAGCATGATATCACAGCAGGGCTCTGTGAAAGTGAATAGGCCATTTTCAGTAGACCATCTCTTTCTAATTGCTGGAAAAACTGCAATGGTTTGAGTATTACTGGATATTAACAGGATATATTACTGCAAGACATGACAGAGATATAGGAGGAAAAAATGGGCTGATGAATTCTGCTTTAGCTCCTTACTACCATCTCGTGGTATGATTATGCAATGTGGGTGTGGTGAATGGATATACGCAAATAACAGTTTGTCCTCAACCAATAGCCTCAAACTCTATATCAAACATATTTGCTTCTCATTAATGTGTTAACATTATGTAATAATTGTCGCAAGACAAACTTTGATGTTGGCTTGAGAAAAATCTGAAACACAGTAAGTTATCATCACACATAAACATACAACAGCATTTACAATTACATACAATAACAATACTAAAGATGATAATGGAAGTATCATAAAAAAAATACACATGATTACCAATACAGTTTGCATTTAGTCATTTCTTTAATTTATATTTAAATGTAAAAAAAAAAAAAATCCTTAATTCAGTTTGTAGAGTATTCCAATAGTTAATGGCTCTGACTGAAAAAATGTTGTACGCATAACTGTCCAGCAGTCTCCTCTAGTAATGCTCTAGTAACTCTTCCATTATTAACCTTCTGCTTTATAAATTGGCATAATGGAGGAGGTGCATTTAAAATCTTAAATCAAGCAAGCATCAACCAAATATTATAGTTAATAAAGACAGTTATTAATATAGTTAATATAGTATTAGTTAGTTAAAGTTATTATAATTGTAATTAATAAATATCAACAAATTCTTAAACTAAAATGTATTGATGTGAGAAATAAATGATTTCTGAAATGAATGAAGTCCATGCTCAAAACAAGAAAAAATAAATAAACTTAATTCAAGTTTATCTTGCTTACCCCAAATGTTTTTCTTGTTGATATTGATCAATCAGAAAACAAGACTTAATATCAATTGTTTTCTCGTTTACATGTGTCTTGATTTAAGAAGTTTTATTTGTTTAATTTTTTTTTTTTTTTTTTTTGCAGTCCAGAGACGATCTGTAGAAATTGTGTTCTGAGATTACTACCAATAACAATGTACCAGATATAAAACCAAACGTGCCTCGCTGAATCTAATGAGTGAAAGGGAAACTTGAACGAGATGTTTTTCAGTTAAACAGCACTGAAATGCTGCCTTCGTGGCTTTCTTTTCTCTATGTTTGAAGCTCTTCTTCGTTTTTCTCCATTTCAAACACATCCTGTAGTCACTAGGAAACCACGTTTCTATTCTGCACAAGTGAAGTTTAAGTGAAATTTCACATTCAAATTTTTACTTTTTCCTGCTTAACCTACACTTGCCAAACAGGTGAACGAACAACCTTTAGAGTTATTTTTAGTAAGTCCATGTTTCTGCCATTTTGCGTGAAGGCACCATGGGAAATGTATTTGCTTCGGCCTTTGCACTCACAACAATAGAGCTGCAGTTATATCTATCAACCGGCAGATGGAGAAGCCTCCGTGTGCACCGCGGTGAAGGGAAGAGCAGAGAAATAGATGGGAGGGTCAGGCCGCTGCCTTTCAGTTTCAAACACAGTGCATTTCAAACCTGTGCATGGACATACACTGAACGGTGAAAGTAGTGTTTGTTTGCGGACTCTTCCCGTGTTAGACGGGTCATGCTGTCTTCGCGAAGGTAATGAGCCGCAAAGCCCTCGGGTCTCGGCTGAGCAGCGCCCAAAAACTGCAGCGAAACTGGAATGACTGGCAGCCCAGGTCAGTAGCGCACCACGCCGCCGAACACTCGCACTACAGACCGAGGCTTCAGCTAGGCCTTGCTCTCCTGGGCCTCTTTTTCTCCACGTGAGGAGTAATTCCTGAGCATTCATCTCACATCACGTCGCACGATAATGAGGTTGAGCTCTAGTCTTTGGGAATAGTTAAACCGACAAGTGTCAAGCGCTCATGATTGTATTTGTCAGGCTGGTTAGCAAGATGTTAGCATGAGCTAACTCACAAACAATCGGCGAACACTGGCGATATTAAAGTTAACATGTTTGCGTTTGTTCGCTAGCTTTGGTCTGTAGACTGAGTAAAAGCATGAGTGTAACGGCATGGATTTGTGTGTTTTGACAAACGCGCGGATGTGTCGTGGCGTTCATTTGTGGTTTGTGAGGGGAAACGCGTGTGGTCTAACACGTTTAGCCACAAGCTGCATAGCATGGGTAGTTTTCAACATTTGCGATTAAGTTAGTAAGTTAGTCGATTTACGCTTTATGTAGATTGGAGACATACGGGTTAATATCCGTCTCATACTGATTTAATGCTTTTTGAACTCCTCCTGTAAAGCTCATATCATTTTCGACGCTCATGTCACTTTGCTAACCCGCTCCATTATTTTCGTTGTGCGGCTTGACTGAGAGGCGGATTCCCAATTTTCAAGCTTTATGATCTTATTTGTAATTTTAAACCGCTTTAATTTGGACGTTTTCATAGTTTAAACAGATGAAGCTTGGACTGAATGTCAAAGGCAGGCGAGTGTGTCTGTGTTAGTCTGGAAAGCTTATGAATTGGCAGCGAGAACTTTGAACTTCGAGAGCGAGAGCTGCATGGTTAATTCTTTTGAGTTAAATCTAGTCTCATAATCCAATTGTCGATGTCCATTCAGTAACTTTGAAACAAATACTTTTTTTTTTTTTTACTATTTATTTAGGATGAAACTTCACAGTTTTGAGATGAGTTGCATTATTTGAAACCATGTTGAGAAATGAAACCTCTTGTCCATAAGTCCTGGGTGCAGATGCAGTTTTAATGAATATGCAGGGAAGATTAATCAATTGTGCTGATTTTGTATCTTTGTCGATTTAATGGTTCAAATTTTCAGTACTAATACTTTATGCCATTTTATAAAAGGTCTGTTTATTTAATGTTCGGGAGGTGATGTAAATTATCAACTTTACATTTCTGTGAACTGTTAGAGTTCAAAATGTAGTTTAATTAGGATTATTAAAGTTATAGTTCACTCAAAAAAATAAAATTTATGTCATGTCATTAAGTTCACATGTTCCAATTAAACAAGAAACAAATGTTTAAAAAAAAACTTGCAAAATCGCCTTCTATTGTGGCAAGTCTAGAAAGAGGTTAACATTCAACCTGTTTTTTTTTTTTTTCATCAGTAATTTGTGATTGAATTTTGTGAACAGGAGTTCCTCTTTTGCTATGTTATAAACCGGGCTTCGGGTGATTTCAACTTGTTGTAACATTTTTCAAGAAAAGATAACTGTCAGTTTTGCTTACATAGGCCTACATCTACAGAACTTTTTTAAGTTTTAAGACTAAAACAAAAGACGGATTCATTGTTTTTCTTAATTAAAAAAAAACACAAAAACAATAAAACGGTAAAATACAATGTCAAACTAACATACAAAATGTTTATTTAAAAAATAAAAAATATTAAGGCATGTCATATACCACATGCTGAACTTTATACCAACTAATCAATTGTGGATAATGGTGTTCCTTTTAGCTTTTTTGCCGGGTTTTCCAGTAGTGGGCGGGACTAATGAGCAAACAGCAATCTCATTAACTGGCGCTCTGCTATAGAGCATCACAGCCGGTGCCGAAAGTAAAAATTCAATACAATTTCTGCATTGACATTTGGGGTATAAGCCATAAAAACGTAACCATACATGGTAGACTTAAAACCAGCTACGGCTGTGCTAAGTGATAGTATATGCTTATATAAACGCCAAAGGTTCATGGGGAACTAACCTTGTTTTGAGAGAAATGCCTTTTATTCACGATGTCTTGGATAAGTACTTCATTACCCACAATCCTGAACAATCCCACAGTGATGCATCTGATTGGTGGAACTCGTATAGCCATCTGGTTAAATCCCGCGATGGTCCGTGAAGACTGAAGATCATTAATAAAAATAAATAAATAAAATAAAAACTGGTTGTGTTTTTGCTAGAGATGTTCCGATACCCTTTTTCTCTTCCCGATACCGATTCCGATACCTGGGCTCAGGGTATCGGCCGATACCGAGTACTGATCCGATACCTGGGTGTATATCTGTATATACAGCTGTATATACTACTAGCCCTGTGTAAATTGCTAGAATTTTTTTATGGTGTGCTTCAGACAGATCCCTCAATAAAACATGAACAAATACATGGTGAACTACTGTATTTATTACAGTATTTTTATTATCTAACATGAATTTGACAGTATTATTTATTTTCTTATGCAAAAAAGAACTTCAAATGCAGCCAAAAATCTAACACCGCAAACTAAAAAAGGTATTTAAGTTTTACAATATAACTGTATAAAAAAACTGCAACAAATAAGTCTAGGAATATAAAAAAAGATCTATTAATCAGATAATCTCTAACAAGTAAAAAACAAGTAAAAAACAAGCAACCATCTAGGCATAATTATTATTATTATAGAGATGTATTATTATTACTGTAGGCTACAACAGTAGCTTTATATATTGTCAATTTACTCATGTAAACCAAACATTTATTTTAATGGGCTGCCATGAAGATCTTTGAGTGTCTGTGTTTATGATATGACAGTATTCTCAAATGAAACGGTAAATTCTCATGAAGTGACGGTTTATGCGTTCGTGTCCTCATGACACACAGCAGAGACTACAAAACAGCGAGCTCTCGCGCATCTGTGCCAGTCACCCACAGAGATGTAGATTTTGCGGGAGTAATATTTAAATAGTATTTTGCAGTTTAATATTCACAGACACTAGTATATATTCGGCTACTGTCTGGAGCCCTGCGCTTTGACTTACACGGAAGCGACTGAACGCAGTTGCCGGTACTGAATATACTCGAGAGTCTGTAACTACCGGTACTACAGAGACATACTGCTAACCACTGATCTATAATATAGTAGCGGCTTCACTGTCTTTTGGCAGTTTAGAATGTGATGAGTGATCCAGTCATATATAGATAAGGGCTGCTAACGCGTTTTCATTTCTTCTTCGCTGCTCTAAACAGGGGTTGCTTGTGGCAACACAGCACAACTTCCTGTGTTTTCAATGCATTTTGAGCAGCGAAGAAGAACCGTGCAGCGGTTAGGCAAAGCTTGCGGTCATAACTAGGTCTTTTTTAAGAAAATGGTATCGGATCGGTATATGGGTTCATGTACTCGCCGATGCCGATGCCAGAATTTGTTGTGGTATCGGAGATATTTCCGATACTAGTATCGGAATCGGAACAACTCTAGTTTTTGCACGGTAGACTTATCAGTGCAGTCATGATCTCCTTGGCTGCCATGATGGCTTTTTTCAGGGAGGAAAAAAAAAAGTGTTCAAAGAGGTGAAAACCACTTCAGATGGAAGTGGTTGGTAACGTTAGTTAGCATGAGGTTGGTAACGTTAGTTAGCATTATCATCCACTTTAGCTAGGCTACTGTAGCCTTTTTATAATTTTTAAAAGCATTTTATAATGCCACTGTCAACAATATTTAGCCTAGGCATACCTTTTTGTGCATTTACTGAACATTTGTGTAATGGTCAACTGAGCGGTGATTGCAGTCAGGTACAAAGCACTGCACCATTGCTGACGTTATCGTTAACCGCTTTCACGCACACAATATATAAAATACACGATATATATAAAGATCAATACACAATACCTATATAAAACACTATTTATTTACACAATACTGAAAGAATTGCTATTACTGGACATTCACTATATAAAATAAAATTCACTGGAGAAAAAAGTTTGCGCAGGCGTCAACAGATTTGGAAGTCGCTCAAAAGGCTCGTTCGTGGTTGTGGCTTCAGTCGTATTCAGTGAGGCACCGTGGTTTATCGGATGAGTAGTTCCTTCGCTCGGAAATGAAAATATGTACACAGTCTTGTACCTTTGACTTTTTTTGGATTTTCTCTTAATTTTTTCACTCTAAATGATTTGTATGCTTATGAGTTCAGCCGTAGCTGGTTATCCTCACACATGCTCTAAAACTCTTTAGATACGGATTCATCTGAAAGTCTATGGGAGAAATGAATGGGAAATTTACTTCCGGCACCAAAGCTCTCTCGGGCTGTGGGCAGGACTGTGATGCTCTATTATCATCCCTGTTTCGATTTCAGCAAATCAATTCAAGCGAACACACACAACCTGATTAATATTCATGAATCCTGCAGCTCATTGTTCCTTAACGCATTTTATATGGTTCTTATTAGTAGAATCCGTGTCATTATTATCTTATCAGTATTTTTGTTAATTTTTCCACAATTCTTTTATACAGAAACACTGAATGACCAAAAAAGCAGCACCACCAGTCTGAAGTTTAGTTAAAATGACTAGTATGCATTCACACTTGGTTATCAAGTTTTAATTGACTCACACTGATGTTAAGAGCATACTTTCATACATTTAAAAAAATACCTTTTTAAAAACATTTATTATAGTCTGGCGAGTAAACTAAAAAATGTACTAGCCAATGGCGATTCAATTAACATTTTTATAAAACATTTGAAATTTGACAAATTAAAATGATAGTTTTGACTGTATTTTTTTTATCAAATAAATATAGCCTTGCTGGGCAGAAGAGACTTCTTTCAAAAACCTTACAAAATCTTACCGATAGTGCCTTTTGAAAGTGTTTGTAAACTAATTGAGGTGTTTGGTGTTTTATGCATATGATGTCATCAGAGTAAACACCAACCTTTAGCATGCTGACATCAACGGAGGCTGTAGCCACCACTGAAGGTATATTGAATGTTTTTCAGAGGCGAAAGTCTGTCAGCCAGCCAGGACGGTGTGAAGAGCAGTGTCTCTAGAGAGCGTGGTTCAGAAGTTCTTTTCGACATTCTGCCCTCTGAACAGCCTGGCACCCCACCACTGCACAATGAAGCCTTCTCTGCCACAGATGTACACGAAGACGGAGGTGTGTGCTTCATCTGGCCCTTTGTTTAACCTGGCTTTAATCAGCTGGATTATGTCCGCCAGTTATTATTACTATTTCCACCTGCATTGTGTCATTCTGCTGAGGATTTGTTGATTATTTGATTCCTCTTCTGTGTGTCACACTGGTTAAGGTTTCGGTTTCTAAAAATAGAAAGAGAAAGTAATGTCAGAAAGTTTTTTTTTTTTTTTTGGGAATGTCCCAGAGGTTCCTTGTGTGAATAAATTAACATAGTTTTTTTTTAAATGAGTGTAATATATTTGTTCCATTGTTTGTTTGCTTTATTTTTAATAGAGAAAAATGTTATAAAATAAATAGTTAGACCTAGATTATACCATATACATTTTGCCCTGCTTATGAAAATAGAACCTACCTTAGTGACACAATGTTCTAACATTTGATTTATGCTTTTAATGTCTCGTGTGGTGTTTTTTTTTCCAGGAATTTCAGATTCTAAATGTTATTCCTTTACTGACAGTATTCCTGCTTTCTAGGTGGATATGACGCTGATGGAGGCCTCTCTGAAAATACTTATGGTTGGAAGTCGCTGGGGCAAGAGTTGAGAATCAATGATGTGACTACTGATATAACCACTTTTCAGCATGGAAACCGTGCTTTAGCTGCAAAGGACATGAGGAAATCACAGGGTACATTCACCTTTCAGTGCTCATACATTGTTTGTTTGGGATGAATTGCCTTGGATCTTAGGTGGGTCTGTTAAATTCATTTATTTACTAGCATCACTTTCTCTTTTATGTCCCAGACCGACCGTTGGCTCACTCTGAGGAGTCTCGTCTGGCCAATCTTCTGCGGAGAGCGTCACGGGAAGATGACCGGGAACGCAGACTGGCCACTATGAAACAAATGAGGGAGTTCATTGTGCACTCTGAAAATAAAGTGGTATGGTCTGACATGCTCAGGTGGATTTTTGTGTATATAGAATAAAATTGTTTTTAATCTGTATTGTTTGCATTCATACATTACAGGTCCTAGTGAAACAGTTGGATTCCATTTTGAGCACCCTGAATGACATTTTAAATGAGAGGTATGACTGCACAGCCTATTTTTAACACAGTGGGGGGGGGGGGGGGGGGGGGTATCAGGATTCACTCCACTGAGGGTGTATTTAGCACTTCATTGTTCAAGAAGTATTATGAACACCTTACTGAGTCCTAGTCATAAACAATTTAACCAGCCATTATTACATTTCGCCATAACTGAATTTTTTTTTGCCCACTAGTATGGGATTTTTAATTTATATAATTATCAGGTTGGAGTTTACTTTGGGCGCATAGTGGCTGCAAAGTGAGCGTTCACAAGCACACTTCTGAAACCTTAATGGATGCACATGAGAGGGCTATTGTAAGTTTACAAGACCACAAGTCCACATGAAGTGTGCCATTAGGGTAAGGGCCATTAATATCCTGGGTTATTTTGGCCATGATAATTGTGCAGTGAAAATCTGGCCAAATTTCCACTCAAATTTATGTGTAATATCTATTTATTTAAATGTGTATATATAAAAGCAGGGTAGTGTACAGTCAACGGGTAATTATTGCATAATAAATCCATGCAGTACCTGATGACACGTTTCTGTTTGGCCTTACAGTAGTAAGCTCCTGCAGGAGCTCAGGCAGGAGGCCGCGAGCTGCCTGGGATTGCTCTGTGCCTCCCTCAGTTATGAAGCAGAGCGGATCTTCAAGTGGATGTTCCTCAAGTTCAGTGGGTCCACAAAGGACGAGGTGAAGCTTCTGTACCTGGTGGCAGTGCACAAGGCACTTGAAACGGCAGGGGAGAAGAAGGCTTTTTCATCTGTAATGCAGGTATTTTTACTGCTTCATTGCTAAATCTTGGATTACCCTTCTGTATAATCTTTTTCTGGGGCTGAAATGTTTTACCCCTTTGTCATTCAGTTGGTGATGAGCAGCCTTCAGTCTATCTTGGAGAACTTGGACACACCAGAGCTGTTGTGCCAAAGTGTAAAATGCATTTTACTGTTGGCCCGGTGTTATCCACACATATTCAGCACCAACTTCAGAGTAAGCAGCACTAGCAGTCTTAAATGTACAATTTTTTAAAGCAAAGAAATTGTAAATGAACTCCTGCTTTTGTTTTTTCAGGACACAGTGGATATCCTAGTAGGTTGGCATATAGACCACACACAGAAACAGTCTCTAACTCAACAAGTGTCTGGTACGATTTGTTTTATATTGAGTATCATTTCCCTTTCTGGGGAAATTACCCGTCTGACCTGTCTCTGTTTATATCTTTCTAGGCTGGTTACAGAGTCTGGAGCAGTTTTGGGTCGCAGATTTGACCTTTTCAACCACATTATTGGGTCAGTTTTTGGAAGATATGGAGGCGTATGCTGAGGTAACATGAATTGTTTTAATTTGGTGTCTGATAGGCCATTTATTAGGAGATTCCTGAGGTGCTAATGTTCTTTACTTCACAGGATTTGAGTCATGGTGTATCTGGGGAATCAGGAGATGAGGACATTCCCCCTCCCACGGTCTCCCTGCCAAAACTGGCAGCCCTGTTGAGAGTTTTTAGCACAGTTGTGCACAGCATCGGAGAACGCTTTAACCCTATCAGAGGTCCTCCGATCACAGAAGCATACGTCACTGATGTTAGTATCCAACACGCATGGCCTCTGCTTCAAATATCAGTGTTACTGCAAGACAAAAAGAGAAACTGCTGTCATTTATAGATCAACAGACACTTTACACAAGTCCTTTACCGATCTGATGTAAATCGTTTGCATTTCCTGGCTCACAGGTTCTGAACCGTGTTTTAGCCTGTGTCACCACAGCTAAGCAGGTGTTCTTCTCGGAGGCAGTGCTGACAGCGGGAAATGAGTGTGTGTGTGTCCTGCTGGTGAGCACGGATTTGGGCAACCAGCTGATTGATGCTGTAATCTCTTACGGCCTGGACCAGCTGGACAGCTGCCAGAGCTGCGGACCAGAGTACAGCATGTCCGTCCTCACCCTGCTTACGCTGGTAGGACTTGACTTGATTAATCCAATAACCGACAGACTGGAGTAGAGACTTGCGTAAATAAATGTAGTACACTCTTTGGCCTGGTCACTATTGTTTTTGTCTTTACAATACTTTTTCACACGCTTGGTCTTTTTAAATTAGTTTTTATGTGTGTGTGATTGTAGATTGTTGACCAGATAAACACCAGCATCCCGGCTGCTTTTGTGGAGAAGTTGCTGGCCCCAAATTCCCAACTCTTGGAGCTGCGTTTCCACAGAGAAAGAGAAGTACGATCAGTAACCTCAATTGTTATCAATTCAGCAGACAAAACAGATATGGGTTAAGGCTTTTTTTATTTGTGTCCCAGGTGATGGCAGCTGCACATGGAGTGTATCATGCTGTGCTGAGCCTAAAGAACATCCCTACCCTGGAGGCAGCTTATAAACTGGTCTTGGGCGAGATGGGCTGTGTGCTGAACAGTTTGCTCAGCCCTCTGGGTTTGCCTGCTGCCTGTCCTAACATACAACACCCTGCCTTCAGCCAGCTGCAGTTCAGCCCGGAGAGAGCAGAGTTTATCCTTCTCTTCGACCTCAGTGCTCTCACCACCATTGGCAACACCAAGAACTCCCTCATCGGGGTCAGCATTAATTCATACTTGGCTCTGTGAAAGCATTTTTTGCAGTCATACAAGAAAATGTGTGAAAGAGAAGAGAGTAATAACACATATTTTGCCTGTGTTACAGATGTGGGCTTTGTCCCCTACTGTGTTTGCCCTGCTCAGTCAGAATCTGGTTGTAGTTCACTCTGACTTGGCAGTTCATCACCCTGCTGTCCAGTATGCAGTGCTCTACACTCTCTATTCCCACTGCACCAGGTAACAATGCCACTTAACTTTAACTGGATTATGCTTCTTGAAAAATGTTCAGGGTTTCCACAGTCATAGTGTTTTCCAGGTCATCGTATTATTATAATATAGCATATCATATTGATGATATATATTTATGTTATATACACTGTCGATTAAACGTTAAAATTATATTCAATTTCAAAAATATGCTGTACTTCTGAAGTTTCTGTTCATTTAAAATGGTTTCCACAAAAAAAAATATATATATATACACACACACACACACACGTCATAAAATTTGACAATGATAATAAGAAATGTTTCTTGAGCACTGAATCATATTAGAATAATTTCTGAAGGAATATGTGAAAATGTAAATTTACATTATATTAGAATATATAAGATTGTAATAGAAAAATAAAAGGCTTCTAAAATTGTAGTACCATTTCACAATATTTCTGTTTTACTGTCTGATTATTAACTGCATTTGTCTGAATGAAAAATATATTAAATTAAAACCACAAATGTATTGGCCGAACACAGTGAGAGAAATGCAGAACCACACTGACGTGTTTGACAAGTGGCAGTGTGTTTTCATGAATTATGCAGTGCTATATGGTTTTATCATTCTATTTCTTGCGGTGTACATAAAACTGTCAAAGAAACACAGTCATTTACTCGATTTGAGCCTCTCGCTGCAGGTGTGATAACTGATAAACCGCTGCCGATCTCTCTTTATTTCTCCCAAGACATGATCACTTCATCTCAAGCAGCCTGAGCTCTTCGTCTCCATCTCTTTTCGACGGGGCTGTCATCAGCACAGTTACCACGGCAACCAAAAGGCACTTCAGCACGCTCCTTAATTTGCTGGGTATGCTGCTCAGCAAGGATCATCTCAACCCTGAGGCGAGGTACAGAGCTCACACTGCCTGTCTCTGTCTATAATGAGGCCTGTTGTGATGTATTAATCTGAACCACTCGCTCTTTCAGCTGCTGTGATCACTTAAACGGTGACAGGTGTAATCGCACCTTTCTTTTTAATTCCTTACTTGTATGCATATCTGCTTAGTATTTAATTTTTATGAAATTAGTGAATCTACAGTGGGTTCCAAACATGCTAAACAGAAGTGTTTTCAATATTCAAATGTAGTGCCATAATAGTTTAAAATAAAAGTTGAATTTAGATTGTTTACATGAACTGGAATATTTATCCACATAAATCTCATTTAGCCTATTTCTAGTGTTTATGTTGGAATTAGATTAGATCTGATTTCTATCGGGTCTCAGCCTGCACTGTTAATAATTCCTTTTAATATTTATTTTGTCTTTAACTTTTTTAGGCGGCTGTTACTCACCTGGTCATTAGAGGTGTGTCTGATGATGAAGAAATCTGAAACCTACTCCCCTCTGTTCTCACTCCCATCCTTCCTCAAATTCTGCAAAGGCTTACTGGCAAATTGTGAGTTAATCTCTGTTGTTATTTCTGGATTTTTAGTTCAGAAAGGTGAAGCAATGCTATAAAGATCAACAAATAATGGGTTTGGATAATAAACTGGTGACCAAGTGCACAGACGTTTTAACGTGTCTGTTTTCTTCAATGTAGCTTTGAATGAAGACCCCACCGTATGTCTGCAGGCATGTAACAGTCTTCAGGTTGTGTCATCTTCCTTGACCAGCGAGCTCCTCCAGAGGTAATCACACATCCTCTGCTTGTTAGACACTGTCTTCCTGCAGGAACATTCATTAGTGCTGCAACTCTTGGGGGCGGAGGTAAAAACATCTAGTTTGATCAGCACTGATTCGTTGTTCTTTCTCTGTGCAGGTGCGTGGACGTGTGCAGAGTTCAGCTGGTCCACTCAGCAGTCCGAGTCCGGCAGGCCTTTGGGAAATTGCTGAGATCTGTTCCCATGCACGTTGCATTGAGGTTTGCAAGACTCTCGTTTTCACCCGTCTTGAATTCACACAATAGTTTTTCCTCCAGCTGTAGGTGATGTGATGGTAATTGTCACGGCTTGTCTCCTAGCAGTGCCCGCGGTCACTCTGAGATTAAGGAGATTTCTCTGGCCATCCGCCGACACATGAGCAAAGTGCCTAGCAACACATTCCACCCACAGGACTTCTCTGACCTCATTGGGTTTATTCTATATGGAACTGTCCACCGTGGCGGGTGAGTTGCTTCATTTCTTTATTCTCACCTTGGTCGAGAACACATTGGACATATTTGTTCATTTGAGTATATGTCATGTAGAAGATCTACAGCTGAAATGAGAGCAGTTTGCAGGGGTGCTGTGAGTCATTATCTTTGGGGTTATTTATTAGATATTCATTGTTTCGTACGCAGTAAGGAGCCCTGGTTGGAGCGGCTGTACCACAGCTGTCAGCGGCTGGAGAAGAAAGACTCCGCCATGGTCCCCCGTGCGCTGCTGAAGACCGAGGCGGTGCTGTGGCAGTGGGCGGTTTGGGAAGCCGCTCAGTTCACTGTTCTCTCTAAACTCCGGACCCCTCTGGGACGAGCCCAGGATACTTTTCAGACCATAGAGGGTTAGTGAGTTATCCATTTAGGAATGTGACTTGTCAAAACATTCCAATATTTCTTAAAGGAATAGTTTGCCTAATTTAAGTTTTGAAACTATTCACTCACCTCATGTCGTTCAAAATTTGTATGACTTTATTTTGTCATTCTAGATACTTGTGAATTAGGGATGTCAATGATTAATCTGATCGATTAATTGTCGATAGGAGATGCAATCGATTAAAGCCATCGATAGTCGGTTAACCTATTTAATGTTGGGCTGTGTGCAGCTCATGCGCAAAACACGTGCGAGCGGCTGTGAGTAATGTAACTGCATCATTCATTCATAATGTACAAATTAAGCTTTTAAAGTGATTTAACCCCTTTACGTGCAAACATCGCTGACGGCCCCAGTTTATTATTGTTTCACTTTCACAGCACATTAAACATCACTGCCTTACTTCATCTGGACAAACTGTGCATCAATGGAAAGTTTAAAGACTCAAGCTTCGATATTTGACCAATATTTTGATAAAACGTTGCAGTGACAGATATTTTGTGATTTATGTCAGGAGTGCAAAATAATAAATCCGTATTATGCCACATTTTGAATAGAAATTCACAACTCACTCATATTCAGTCACGTCAGCAGCGGTTTATTTGTGTTCACAAAGACTCACTGAACAGCTTCAATAAGGATTTTTAAACCAAAGATGCATATCTGCGGAGATATATGGATATATTTACTGATGTTTACTTCATATTTCTTCAGACAGAATCGTCATTTCTATTCATTTTCCACGGATTTACGCGATCAGATGATAAACAGCCTCTCCCAGCGATCTGTGTGTGCGTGCAGTAGTCACAGCTCGTGCGGTGTGTGACTCAGACTCTGATTGGGTCTTTCAAACATCAATCTTAGAGTTTCATATCTGGACACCGCCCCATCGTGTCACATGCTTCCTGCACACTTCCTGGTAGTTATCTGGCCAAAACAACACTGAAACACCTCTGTACACACAAAATATCTGAATAATAAACCCGCGATTACGATAGTAAAGCTTGGTATGAGAATTTCTTGAGATCTGGGGCGTTTTTATAAAAAAAAATCGAAAATGTACATCGGAAATGCTAACTTGTGCAGCGATGAAAAAGGCTACAAATAACATATTTTTACAACAGTAAACGACCAAATTCCATCCCTGATCGCTAAAGGAAGTTATTATAAACACTCGATCGGGGTTTAAAGTGAGTTTTGAGTAAAAGTGTACTAATAATTTCATAAATTGTCAGATGTAGCTTGATGCTAACGTTAGCACCAATGCTACTAATAGCAGGTGCTTTTCTTCTTCATAATGCATTTTTGTCTCAATAATACACGTAAGGTCGTAAGAAAATGTTTTGTTGTATTTTTATAGTAAGACTTTTGATAAATAAGGGCTAAATGCAAAGAGAGACTGAAGTGAGATCGCTGCTTTGTTGCTTTGTAAAGCCTGAAAAACCACAATCAAGGCTAATAAAGGTGGAATAAAAACAAAAGAATAATGATAAAAGAATAATGCAGATAATGTGTCATACTTGGCGGAGGTGTGAAAGAACTGTTTGGTGAGAACAATACAATCATGATTCGGGCAGTTTTCACAGCCAAACACACATATAAAACACACATCAGTGTTTACATGTGAGATCTTACAGAGATGACAAGGGCCATAAATCAATCTGATTAGCCTTCTCTAAAAACACACATGACATGGCCTTAGAAAATATTTCATAAAATTCACCGTTTTACAGATTCGATTATGAAATTTTTTATGAAGTCTTGGAAGACTTGTGGCCTTAGCTACACTGTGTTTTCAAACTCATTTCCTACATCAACATTTTTTTAAATACATTTAAAACATATGTTTGTAATATTTTTATTTTTGTTTTTATGTTTGAGCTTATATATCTCTATTATCATAACAGTCTGAGTGATTCTGATTCCTGAACAGTAAACTTTAAAGTGTCAGCTTTGTGAACAAAGGTTGATTATGTATCTAGTCAGAAAGAATCATGAGCAGAAACCTTTTTATTTTGGGTATGTAATTTCGGTCTCCATGTCAAAAAAGGGGGGTTACTAGTAAGGGGTTAAACTTTAAAAGTACATTAAAATAGAAACAACACAAAGTTCTTCAACATGGAAAGCAATAGAAATGTAGTAACTAAGTAATTCGGCAGATAATTATTTCGTATCGTGGCCAGGGCTGCGGGACACAGGACAGATAGTCTATTCATTCCTGCAACTTGTTAATTCGTTCCTACGACTTATTAATTTGTGGCAACTGTCACGGTTTCATTATTTTTTTTTCCCCTAACCCGTAATTTAACTGAATTGAGGGAATAAATTAATTTAAAACAAGTGTTTTTTAAATTCTTAATTCATTACAAAATGGGATGCTTTAAGGAATTGATGAAAAATGGGATGCTTTAAAGAAAATGCATAGCCTTTGTAAGTAATATGCCTAAAATTAAAAATAACCATTTGTTTTCATTAAAAAAAAGTCGCTAGCATCATGTAAATGATTGAAAATTGACATCCCTAATGTGAATACATTTTGAAGATTGCTGGGCTACATTTCCCAAAAGCATTGTTAGCCAGACGGGTTGCAAGCCTTGTTAAATTCTCATGGTAATGATGGGATTTGTGACCCTAGTTGCTTTTGGGAAATACACCTAGGTCTCTCTATTCCATGCAATTACATTTAATTTAATGAATAATCTTCTAAAAGGACCTTAATTTAAAATTATTGAAAATAATCAAAGCTGGAACACTTACAGGTTATGAGTGCACAGCACATATATACAGGTGCATCTAAAAAAAAATTGAATGTCATGGAAAAGTTCTTTATTTTTGTTTTGTTTTTAATTCAAAAAGCAAACTTTCTTATATTATAGATTCATTGCACACAAACTGAAATATTTCAAGAGTTTTTGTTGTTGTTGTTCTTGTTTTTTTATTCTGATGATTATGAATTGAAAAATTCAGTATCAGTAAATTTTTCATATTTTCTCAGATCAATCAAAAAACAAACTTTTTCCTTCCAGTCAATGTTCTATGAATATATTTTGATACAGCACTCTGTGAACAGCCAGCCCTTTTAGCAATGACCTTCTGTGGCTTACCCTCCTTGTGGAGGCTGTTGATGATTGTTTTCTGGACAACCGTCAAGTCAGTAGCCTTTCCCATAATTGTGGTTGCATGTTGTAAACTAGCCCAAGAGGCACTCAGTATTTATACTCAAAATTAATCAAACTAATCAAGCTCAAAATGAAATATTCCAATTTTTTGAGATACTGAATTTTTTATTTTCCTAAGATGTAAGTCGTAACCATCAGAATTCAAACCAGAAACCTCTTGAAATATTTCAGTTTGTGTGAAGGGAATCTAGAATATAAGAAAGCTTGCTTTTTTTTTTAATTAAATTACAAAAAATAAAGACCTTTTTGAAGAATTTCTTGAGATGCACCTAAATGTGGTTTGCCACCGTTCACTATTTGTTTACAAAACCGTTATTCCTGTGATTGCAAACCTGAATTTTCACTGGACACGGCAGTCTTCAGTGTCACATCATGCATCAGAAATCTCTCTAATATGCTGATTTAGTGCTCTAGAAACATTTATAAATGTTTTTATCACATTTTTTTCAATGAATTCTTTGCTGAATAAAGAGTTTAAAAGAATAACACTTATTTGAAAGACATTTTCAACATTATAAATGTCTTCAGTGTCACTTTTAATGAATTGAATGCATCTGTGCTGAATAGAAGGATTCATTTTACAACTTAGTAATCCCAAACTTTTGAAAGGGGTTGCGTGTCATGTGATTATGAATCAATATTTTAACCCTGTGCTGGCGTAGGTATGATCCGCAGCCTGGCGGCTCACAGTCTGAACACAGAGCAGGAGTTGAGTCAGTGGAGTGGAGGAGAGAGTGATGAGGGTCACCACACCAATCAGCTCCGCCTGGCTCTGCTTCTGCAGTTCCTGGAAAACCTGGAGAAACTCATGTACAATGCGTATGAAGGCTGTGCTAGCGCTCTCACCGCACCACCAAAGGTCTGTCCTCTCTATATACACAACTAGCCTTCATGTTATCACTATGAAATGCTAGCTTTATCCTTCCAAGGACTTTTAATGGGGTTTCCATTGACATTCCATGTTTTCATCTTCAGCTTTATTTTTTTAATTCGTCTTTGTTCCTTTATTCAGGGCATCAGAACATTTTTCTACACAAACAGACAGACGTGCCAGGACTGGCTAACCAGAATTCGTTTGGCCCTGATGAGGGTGGGCCTTCTCTCAGGTCAGCCAGCAGTCACAGTCCGTCATGGCTTTGACCTGCTCACTGAGATCAAGAACAGTAATGCACAGGTAAGACTTCAAGCAGTGTTGTTCAAAAGAGGCTCCAACAAACATGGAAAATAGGCATTAAGCAAAAAATCCAATGTTTAGTTAAATTCTAAATGTTCCATTGACACAAATTTTTTTGCAATACATTTTACATTTCACACATAAATGATGACTGAAATAGGTTGAAGGCTTGGAACCATAACTCTATTATCTTCCCACCGTTGCTTCTTTATGAGATGTCAGTTATTGTAAGGCACTGGCTCTGCACTATTAGGACTTTAATATCCGAAAACCTTATTTCATTGTGTTTGCTCTGTGCTTGGCCCTGTAGGGGCCAGAAGTGGAGGTGCCAATCACCATGTTGGTGGAGGCGTTGTGTGAGCTGAGATGTCCAGAAGCCATACAAGGTCTGGCAGCCTGGAGTCTGGCCAACAGTGGCAAGAGTCTGGGCTGGCTAGGATCAGTGGCACTGCAGGCCGAGGGAAAGTAAGTGTTCCCTGTTCTGAGAATAATTAACCTACTTTACACCATGCAAATTTGTCTAGTCACTCAGCTCTCATAAAATGTTGCACTGTTCCCAAGGTTTGAGAAGGCAGCGTTAGAGTACCAAGAGCAGCTGTGTGCCATCACCGGGATAGACTGCTCCATTAAAGGCTTTGATCGCTCCCTGTTAAAACTCACTGGCACAAACACCTCCAGCCCAAAACACACCAGCAGTGGTGAGTATTTTGCCGTAAATGTCTCGCATAAATAAAATAAAAAACATTATAAGCCTGAATAGGGGTGAGGTAAAAAAAAATATATATTAATATATTTTGGTTCAGATTGAACCGCTGTGCATCTCAAAGCAACAGACAGTGATGTTTCATTACTAATGAATTAGGTTTTAAATGAATTGTATGAGTGAATGGTTCCGTTAATCATTCATAAAGACAATAGTGACTTGCTTTGTTTCAGAATTTTTGAACAAATGAATGAAGAGGACATACCACCACCTATTAGCAGTTATAGTTTCATATATCGTGTGTTGTTTAGTTTCATTGTTGTCGTTTTGTATTTCCATATTAGTTTTATTTTTAAAACGTTACTCTCATAGTAGTGTTTAAGAAAACTGCAGTATAGATGCGCTGTTCACTTCTGAGCTGCATTATTAAGGCTGTAAATAAACACTTTAGATGCAGCTTTCGTCCACCTCTGCAGTGCAAAGATGCTTTTTGTTGATACTGATTCAGTTTGGCTGGTATAGCTCTATAGTGTCTCAATACTGAGACTGAATTTGTGTAAATGTAAGAATGGACCAAAAAAAGTGAGTTTCCAGAGGATCCCCATGCCTAGCCTTTAATGATATCAGAGCCTCTTGTCCTCTGATCTTTTATTTATTTTTTTTATTTTTTTAACAGGAGATGGAAGGAAAACGGTGTTGTTGAAGTCCAGTGAGTGTTCTCCAGAAGTGCTCAACTTCCTGGCTAATAAGGCCTGTGAGTGTTATGTGTCCCTGAGCGACTGGGAGTCTGTGCAGGAGTGGCAGGCCAGCATGATGAACCTCAAAAAGAACAGCAGCAGTTCCAGTGTCAACCTCAAGACAGACTTTAACTACATCAGGTGTGTAGTAGCAGAACTGTTGACTCTGACTGTAGGAAGGTGAGGAGTTCATGGAGATAATTGTTTTAATCTGTCTGTCCTCCAGAGCTCTGAGTAGGTTTGAGGAGGGGGGTTTCGCAGAGTGCCGTGCCCAGCTGGAATTGCTCCCTGGGGAGGATCATGGCCTTCTGAACTCTACAACTAAGGACAAGATTGGTATGATTATATCCACAGTCATGGAAAACAAAAAGTAGTAGGGTTTCTTTTTCTTCTTGTCAGGCCTGGAAAAGACATGGTAATACAGGAGCAGCAGCATTTTTCACCTATTAATGCTCAGCTCAAATTTTTTTGTAGAAATTAGAAATTGCTTTTTGTAAAGATTATCTTTAAAAATCCTTTAATGATTTGTTTTATATTGGTCAGAACATGTGGAATCCATTTCTGTGAACCGCCATTTGGTGTGGTTTGTATTAATGTTTGTTTGTTTGTGTTTACAGACCTGAAGAGGCTTCTTCCTGCTGTGTTGAGCCCAGACCCCTCAGAGCTCCAGAAGGCCATTGAGGTACAGCTCCTCAGAAGCGCTGTGGGAGCCATCACTGCAGCCAATCACGAACAGGACCAGAAGGTTCTCGCATCGTCCGAGTGAGTAAATAGTCTGAACACAGTAGATTTTTTCAAAAAGTTGTGTATGTACTAGGGGTGTAACGGTTCACAAAATTCACGGTTCGGTTCGATACGATACACTGATGTCACGGTTCGGTTCGGTTCGATACGTTTTTGATACAGCAAAATGTAAAAACATCTCAACTTTTCAGAATGCCGCAAGCGCACCGCGGGTCATGTGACAAGAACCAACCAATCAGCTTCATCCTTTCCCGTAACAACGTTGAGAGCTCAGCCAAGATGAAGGATCAGCTGATCATAGTTGTATATGGATTGCAATTTTGAAATAAATTTAGTAGCAGAGCTACTGCAAGCGATTTTTAGAGCTGCAAATCCATTTATCCTTCGCTGAAATTTCCGCGTCTCATGGAGAGAGCACGTCATTGTTGATTAGCAAAGACAGACGCCTCATGAGCGCTTCTGCCCAAGCGCTTTGGAAAGGAGGAGAAAGACGCGCTTAGCGTTTTCCATGCGTTTTTAGGCACGATATGTGAACGGCCCCTAAGGCGCTCGCTCACTCAACACGCGCTGAAGGCTCGTTGCAAAATGTCGAATGCCTTTAACAGACCAGAAATATAAGATCCTAAAATAACCAACAGGTCTGGTGTTTGGGTTGGATTCCCTGTAAGCTATAGTTTCTAAATGCTGCAGGGATAGTTTGCTGCGTGCCTGTTTCTCCTTTTTTTCGTCTTTTCCCAGATAGTACTGACGCATATATCCCAGATATTCCCGCTGGTGTTTTTTTTTTGTTTTTTTTATTCCCGCTGGTGTACCCTGTCATGTTGCAGATGCGACATACCGTTGTTTTTTTATCCACCACTCTCTTGCCATCACCATTATAGCTTAAAGGGAATCCAAAGTGCACCCAAACACCAGACCTGTTGGTTATTGGAGGATCTTCTCATTTCTAGTCTGTTAAACGCATTGGCTATTTTTGCAACGAGCCTTCAGCGCGTACTGAGTGAGCGAGCGCCTGCTGAGTAGCCTAACATAAACATTCTTCTTCGGGAGTGTCAGGGGCGTTGCCTGTTACGTTGTTTGGGTTATTGGGCTACCTTGTTGAACGCATATCATTATATTTCTCTCTCTCTCTTTTTTTTTTTTTTTCAAATATAATTAATTACTCCAACGAACCGTTCGGTATACATAATGCGTACCGCGTACCGAACCGAAAGCGTCGTACCGAACGGTTCAATGCGAATACGCGTATCGTTACACCCCTAGTATGTACTGATGGTGAGTCTACATTTGGGTTTTCGTCTTCAGCACCCTGGTGAAGTACCTGAAACAGACGGGCCGCATCTCTCTGGGTCCCCTGCGTCTCTCCACTCTGATGCTGTCTGACTCCTTGCCCACCCTCAGCACCCTGCAGCTGCACTGTGCCAACGCTCTAGAGAACTCGCTCTGCAACCAGCACCCAGAGGTTTGAGCCACCACATCAAACCTGTGAGCATGCAAATACATTGTCATGTGTCTTTACCTTTTTAAGAAATCCCCGTTTTTTGTTTTCCTCCCAATAGGACTGCTTAATTCCGCTCTTCAGTGAAGCTTTGACCACCTGCAAGCAGCAGGATGTCCAGCCATGGCTGCATGCTCTCCGATACACCACTTTCCAGCGACAGCTCTTCCAGAAACTCAAAGGTAAAGTCTCCTTCTCTTCTGTGTTATTATAGCTAATGAATGTGATGTGGCGTCTCTGTTGACTCTGCAATGATTCATCCAGGATCGTCTGCTCCAGTGGACTCTCACCTGATGGAGCTTTGTCTGACTGCGGTGAAATTCGCTCGTAAGCAAGGAAATATCGCCCTGGCCACACGACTGCTGAGTCTGTGCAACAAGCCATCAGTGAGTGACTCCGAAGGTCAGGACCTGGTGCAAAGCTTCAGGCAGCTGTCACTAGAGGGCACTGTTGGGGAGAAGTGGGGACCAGAGCTGGAGATCGAGAAGGCTAAAGTTCTGTTTGCTGCTGGCAAGTGCTTCTAAGCTGTTTCAGTCTGATTTGGGCCAGTTCACTTGGTCTTGGTGTTTTTTGACAGTGTGAATGTCTAAGCACTTCTCTGTCTTTTAGGTCAGTCTGGATCTGCTATGGAAATGCTGAGCTCCTGTGCGCTGTCGTACTGTCACTCTGGAAAGTGTGAGCGTGCAGCCTGTCGCTCTGTGCTTACTCTGTGCAAATGGCTTTTGGCCGACTGGAAAGATCTGACTCCTCAACTTAAAATGGTGGTGAAAAGGAACTCTGGTTCTACCAACCTCTCGGCTCTCTCCAAAAACATCTCTGGCCTGTTGGAGCTGCCGCTGGAAGATCAGGGAATGCCACGTATTACAACAGAGACTACAGGTAAGCTTAATGCCAGTGCATTAAACCATGCTATGTATGTCATGAATGGTTGAGGACCAATATGATGATCACATTGCATTCTACAGTGCAGTGTGTATTAGTGTTTGATTAATATTGTCTTTGTTTTTTAGTAATTATCTTGGGGATTTGTTTGTTCTGTTTTCAGTCAGTGTTGGTGTTGGGGAGCCAGACTTCGTCCTTGGCCAGTTGTACCAGCTCTCAACTACTCAAGCTCCTGAAGTGGCAAAATCATGGGCTGCTCTGGCCAGCTGGGCGTACAGATGGGGCAGGAAGGTTGTGGACAATGCCAGGTATTTTTCTCTATAAAGTTGCTAATGTTAGTTTAAAAAAAAAAACAAGTGATATGCTCATACTGATGTTTGGTGTTTATTCTTTCTGTTGATAGTCAAGGAGAAGGGGTTCCTTTGCTGCTTGGAGAGAAGAAAGAAATCGAGGACTTGCTCCCAGCAGGCACTAGTGATGAGGACAAAGAGACCATTTTCGGCATTTTGGGTCAGGCCATGTGTCGCCCAGCTGGAATTCAGGTTATGGAGTTCACAGTTTGTAAATGAGCCGGAATCAGTGTTTTTCATACTGTGGCACACTGCACATTATGGAAATGTAATACTAGAAAAGTCATTTTATTCAAACATACTGTAGTTTAAGAGATTGGGGTTGGAGCTTTTTTCTTTTCTTCCATTGGTGTTTTTGAAGGAGACCTTTTATGGCCAAAATGTTAGTTTTTGTATATATAAAAAAAAAAAACACAATCCTGTGAATGTTACTCCACTCAGTTTCCCATAATCCTTCAGAAATCATTCTAGTGGGTTGATTTGGTGCTCAAACATTTTATCAGTGTTGAAAACTGAGATCTATTTTACAAATGAAAATCTTTTGGAATGCTATGTTTTACTTCCATTTTTGATTGATTTAAACTGTGCATTTAAAATAAACATCTCAATTTCTTTAAAGATATTTTACCTTGTAGATTTGTGCCTGGATGTTAATGCTGATGTTCATTTATCTGCGATGGGGATGTGAATAGTTCTGGTTTTGTGCAGGATGAGGACATGGCCTTGCAGAATGAAGAGGATGATGAGGACGACATGGTGGATGTGATCGTCCGACAGCTGTTGGGTGCCTGTCCGTGGCTGTCTGAGGTGCAGGACACTGTGACCGATGGGCTGATTGGGGTGTGGAGGAGAGTGGTTGACCGAATCTTCAGCCTGTACCGGGTCTCCTGCAGAGCATACTTCACCTTCCTCAAACTCAACGCTGGGCAGGTCAGAGGATTCCTCCTCTAATGTTAACACGGTGATACATTTCTAAAACAGAAATCGATCAAATATCTTTGTGTCTTGATTATCAGGTGCCCATAGATGAAGACGACCCCAAGCTGCTGCTGAACAACCAGTGCAGCAAACAGAGCAGCGATGATGTCATTGTCATGGCAACCCTCCGTCTGCTGCGTCTGCTTGTGAAGCATGCTGGGGAATTAAGAGAGGGTCTGGAGCATGGCCTGGCATCCACCCCCACTGCACCCTGGAGAGGTAAGAACTTGAACATGGATACAGTAATGAACTCTTTACATCATGTAGATAGTTATTTCTGTTCATGCAATATTAATATCTCTGTTTTCTCTCTAGGTATCATTCCTCAGTTATTCTCCAGACTAAATCACCCTGAGGCTTACATCCGCCAGAGCATCTGCAGCCTGCTGTGCAGAGTCGCCCAAGATTCACCCCACCTTATCCTCTACCCTGCCATTGTTGGATCCATCTCACTTGGTGGAGAGGCTCAGGCTGCAGGTACATGCTGTATTTCCAGACGGGGACATCCCGGCTACCTTAGGCCATGTGTCTACCGAAGCATGGGCATAAACATTTTTAGCCAGATGAAAGAAAGGAAGAAAAAAATGTCATTTTCATCTCTTCTAGGTAATAAGCTGCCGTCGTCCCTGCCAACCCTTCTTGGGAACATGCAGGGAGAGGCTCTTTGTGGAGGTGAGAGCGAGACGGGCAGCGGGCCGACTTCTCAGGAGAGCAGCCGCGGGGAAGACATGATGTATTCTAGCGAAGACCAAGCCATGATGCAGGACTGCTACAGCAAGATCGTAGACAAGCTCTCTTCTGCCAACCCCACCATGGTGCTACAGGTATTACAGAAAGGACTCTGCTGTTCTGTAAGTGTCTGTTTGTGTTAAAGGACATTGTGTTTAAGAGTTGTTTTGTTGATCCTTGCGTGTGCAGGTGCAGTTGTTGGTGGGCGAGCTGAGGAGGGTCACTCTGCTCTGGGACGAGCTCTGGCTGGGGGTCTTGCAGCAGCAACACATGCACGTTCTGCGCAGGATCCAACAGCTGGAGGACGAGGTGAAAAGAGTTCAGAACAACAACACTCTGCGCAAGTAAGTCACGACCCTGGAAATCAATATAGAAGGAGAAACTTAATTAGTGAGTGACTCGTGCCTCTTGGAAAATCATTTAAATTCTCAATCTCTTGTGGTTTAGGGATGAGAAGGTGGCCATTATGAGAGAGAAGCACTCGGCTCTGATGAAGCCTGTGGTTTTTGCCCTGGATCACGTACGCAGCATCACGGCTGCTCCGGCGGAGACTCCTCACGAGGCGTGGTTTCAGGAGACGTACGGAGAGGCCATCCAAAATGCTCTAGAGAGACTGAGGAGCCCTCTTAATCCAGCCAATCCTGCCAGCAGCTGGGTGCCCTTCAAACAGGTCAGCACAGCTGTGTGCATAAGTGAACCGCTGATATGCATGCTGTGCATTTTAGCTTTTGTAATCCTACCCCTTTCTGTCACAGATCATGCTGAGCTTGCAGCAAAGGGCACAAAAGCGGGCTAGTTACCTCCTGCAGCTAGATGAGATCAGCCCCCGCCTGACGGCCATGAGCAACACAGAGATGGCTCTGCCAGGGGAGGTGTCTGCTACAGACGCAGTCACTATCCAGAGCGTAGGCAATACCATCACCATCCTGCCCACTAAAACCAAACCCAAGAAGCTCTACTTCCTAGGCTCTGATGGCAGAAATTATCCTTACCTATTCAAAGGTATGAGTTTTAAACGTGTCTAAAAGCATCACCAAAAACTCATTTCAAAGACTTTAGTTCTTCTTCAAACACAAACATATTACTTGAGATTTGTCCCTCCTTTTTAAAGTCCATTTCCACTAAAACTATTAAAGGCACTGTAAAAGTAATCCATTTAAATTGAGCAGTTAATTATTTTTGTGAGAATTATTCTATTTAATACATGCTATGTAAACATTATCTTTGCGTTTTAGGACTGGAGGACTTGCATTTGGATGAGAGGATCATGCAGTTTTTGTCTATCGTCAACACCATGTTCACTAAAGTGAATCAGCAGGAGAGCCCAAGGTTTCACGCCCGTCATTATTCTGTCACCCCGCTGGGCACCAGATCAGGCCTCATCCAGTGGGTGGATGGAGCCACTCCTCTGTTCGGTCTGTACAAACGCTGGCAACAGCGTGAGGCTGTGCTCCAAGCGCAGAAGGTGAGAGGGAAAATTAGCATAGAATGCTTCAGAAATATCGTTTTACCTAACATGGTTTTTCAGGATTTTTGTAAGAACATTTGTTGCATAAAAATTAAGATCATTTATAAAAGTAAAATATGCAAATAAAAAATCCCAGTTGTCACTTTCAGTTGATGTAAATAGTGCAGACCTATTGACTGGCTTGCCTTTTGGTGAAGGAAGATTTAAAAATTCTGACCAAATCTTATACCTTTTTTAAATGTAGGCACAGGACTCCTTCCAGCAACCTCCGAATCTTCCCATGGTTCCACGGCCCAGTGAGCTCTATTACAGTAAGATCAGTCCTGCCTTAAAGGCTGTCGGGCTCAGTTTGGATGTGTCGCGCCGTGACTGGCCGTTGAGTGTCATGAGAGACGTTCTCCGAGAGCTGATGGAGGCTACACCTCCTAACCTCTTGGCAAAGGAGCTCTGGTGCTCCTGTACCACCCCCAGTGAGTGGTGGAGTGTGACTCAGGTCAGAGGAACCACTATTCACATGTGCTACCTATGTTCAGCGGAGTGTAAGAGCCTTACACTAGAATTAACCAATCTTGTGCGTCTCATTTAGTCTTATGCCAGATCCACCGCTGTAATGTCAATGGTGGGATACATCATTGGATTAGGAGATCGCCATCTCGACAATGTGCTGATAGATATGACGACTGGTGAGGTGGTACACATTGACTACAACGTCTGCTTTGAGAAGGGTGAGTGCTTGTTTACTTGAGAATGACTCAAAACATACTTCATTTGGCATAGACATTTACATACCTCGTCATCCTAACAGGAAAAAGCCTGAGAGTACCAGAGAAGGTTCCTTTCCGTATGACACACAACATTGAGACCGCTTTGGGAGTCACAGGGGTGGAGGGCATCTTTAAACTGTCCTGTGAACAGGTAAGAATGAGATTCCTCATGAATGGGAATGATTCATTAATGTTTAATTTAGAGCATGCATATACATTTGAACGGTGTCCTTTCCCCTTCAGGTCATCCAGATAATGCGCCGTGGTAGAGAGACCCTCTTGACTCTTTTGGAGGCGTTTGTCTATGATCCGCTGGTGGACTGGACAGCAGGTGGCGAGGTGGGCTTTGCGGGGGCTGTGTATGGAGGTGGTGGTCAGCAAGCAGAGAACAAGCAGAGCAAGAGAGAGATGGAGCGAGACATCACACGCAGCCTCTTCTCCTCCCGTGTGGCTGAGATTAAGGTGAGAATTTTGCTGCATGACATTGGTTGGGTAAGCAGGTATTCAATCCTCAAACTGTTGCCCCTGGTTGAGCCATGTTGTATATCACATATTTAGGGGAACCAAACTACTGATTAATTAAGCTTGGATGCAACATCAAAAAAATGATGTTTTGTCTTGTCCGCTTTGTCTGCATGTATGAATTACACCCAATTAGAGCAATTTGAACTATATCTAAATCTCAACTGTCTGATTTATTTCAGTACAAAATAAAAAGGTGGATTTACAAGTGCACAGCTTTATCTGCATACATGCAGTATGCTTACATGGAGTGATCATATAGCAGTTCTCAACTGCTTTGGTACTTGTATTAGGCACAAAATGAAAATAGTATTATCTCCCAGCTCTAATATGCTAAATGCCATAGTAAGGCATGAAGATGTTGACATATAATACCCATTAACATTGTTCTTTGTAAAGCTGCTGTGAAACAATATGTATTGTGAAAAGCGCTATACAATTTTTTTTGTTTTGTGTATATTTAGGTGAACTGGTTCAAGAACCGTGATGAGATGACTGGAGTGCTGCCGCAGGTGGACGAGGCAGTGGATGAGTACCTAAACCTGCAGGAGCAGCTCACTCAAGTGGAGAAAGTGCAGGGCAAGCTGCTGGAGGAGATGGAGTTCCTGGAGGGAGCCGACACCAGAGCAGATCATCCCATCCACTCCCTGGAGCACAGGTCAGCAGACGAGACCATCAAGAAATCATGTTCAGCCGGTCACAATTATAGCTTGATCGTGTAATAGTGTAGATTTGATGGGACAAATTAGAAGTTCTTTCTCCCATCTCTTTCTAGATACTCGGAGCACACTCAGTTGCAGTCCAGACAGAGAACTGTACAGGATGCTATTCAGGGGAAGTTGTCGGATCTGGATCAGTGCATCTCTCAGTATCATGCTGCCTTCGCCAGTCTAGAGGCCACCCAGCTTGCCAGTCTCCTCCAGGAGATCAGTAGCCCTATTGATTTAGGTGCAGATCATTTTGTCTGTCTTTTACAGAATATTAACTGAAGTTTAATGAGAAGCAAAAGGAGCTCTTGCAAGCTTCTAATTTGTTCCTTTGGTCTGTGTAAACTGCAGGTCCACCTAGCTACGTGCCAGCAACTTCTTTCTTGCAGAATGCAGGCCAGGCACATCTTATTAGCCAGTGTGAGGCGCTGGAGGCGGAGGTGAGCGCTCTGTTACAGCAGCGGCGCTCTCAGCTGCGTGGCTGTCTCGAGCACCTGCACAGCTATGCCACCGTGGCCTTGCTGTACCCCCGTGCAGTGCTGCTCAGACACAGGGTTCACACGTGGAAACAGTGGATGGAGGAGCTGGTGTGTGACCTGACCGTGGATCACTGCCAGACCATCTACCACCAGTAAGAGCAATTACTGATTGTGTCTCCAGTTCACACTCTTTGGCTGCTTTTCCAGCAGTAATTGGTCAAACTTCACATAATAAAAAGCAATAGCATTTTATTATTGCGTTACCGATCAAAAGTATGGTGTTGGTAAGATTTTTAAAATGTTTTTAAAAGAAGTCTCATGCTCACCCAGGCTGCATTCATTTGATCAAAAGTACTGTGAAATAGTAATATTATGAAATAATATTATTAGTAGTAATATTATATTATTTAAGCTTTTTATCCTGAATAAGTGTTAAAAAAAAAAAAAAAAAAAAAACTGAACCCAAACTTTTGAATGTATATAAAGGTTCTCATGCCCTGGAAAAATCAATCATGCATTTTTATTAACAGTTATCATTTTTACATGATTGCATGTAAAATTTGCATTTTTAAAATGGATTTTTCCGTGTCCTTTTAATAAATTTGATATCATAAAACCTCTTTTCTTTTCAGATATGAAATGCAGTTTGCACCCCAGCCCCCTCCTGCCTCATGTCAGTTCCTGTCTAGCATCGAGATGGCGCTGCAGCACCATGCAGCGGAAACCAACACCCGGCTGCTGCGGCAGGTAGAGCGTCTGAAGGCAGAGGGTGCTGGTGTTGCCATTTGTGAGGAGCAGCTGCAGGAGATCGAGCGCTGCATCAAGGTTTTCCTGCACGAGGACGCCGAGCTCGGGTCCTTCAGCCTGGCCGGCATCGTCGTCTCTGCCCTCTGTGCCCTCACCAGGTATGAGTCTGTGGCTTTAAAAAAAACTACAAGAAAGTAAAAATCCTCATTTGTTGCTGAAATGATTTACTGGCCTTTTTTTCCCCCAGTGATCTTAAAGAATTAGAGAATTCAGTGTTTGTGTGCTTTGCAGGCGTAACCTGGTGATGGAGGGAGCTGCAGCCAGTGCCGGAGAGCAGCTGGTGGAGCTGACGTCCCGTGATGGTGCCTGGTTCCTGGAAGAGCTCTGCAGCATGAGTGGAAACATCACGTGCCTTGTGCAGCTATTGCAGCAGTGCCAGCTTCTGTCACATGACCTGGACATCCTCAGCCTTGCAGAGACTTCGCAAGTTGTCTACCTTGCCAATGGCGTCTACACCTGCCTTCAGGTAATGCTCTCAGTGTTTAATGGTATAAAGTGGTTTCACTGATGGTTTTCCACCCTCTTAAACATTTTTTATATATATTTGAAGGAGCTCAACACAAACTTCCGTCAGATCATCTTCCCAGAGGCTCTGCGCTGCATGCTGAAGGGAGAAAGTACATTAGAGGCCATGCTAGCGGAGCTGGACGCTCTTATCGATCAGTGTGCAGATGGGGTTTCGCTGCAGGGACTGGGGGACGTTCTGCAGGCTCACCTTCGTAACACCGCCATGGGCCTAGAGGAAGATCCAGATGACCACTATCTGGATATCACCAGGTAACATGGCAAATAGAAAGATTTACGAAGGAGTAGGTAATGTTATTGTATTTGTATGGACTAAACTGTGTTTTGTGTCAGGGTTCTGCGAGCCCAGTACTCCGAACTGATCCAGCCGCGCTGTATGGAGAGCTCCGGGCAGGAAACGCCCAAGATGAGTGCCGGTCAGATGTTGCTGGTAGCGTTTGATGGCATGTTTGCCCAGCTGGAGACAGCTTTTGGACTTCTGATTGACAAGGTAAACATACTGATTTGTAAAGCATTGTAGTTTGTAATTCATGTTTGGATAGAGGTGTAACATTGTCTAAGGCCATCTCCAGATCTCTATCAGATCTTTTGTTTTTTGCTCATCTTGAGAAATATATGTGCACACAAAACCATGAAACCATCACAAAATGATGTAGTATACATGCTAGACCAGTATGTGGCGCTGTAATTCTGCCACAGAGATGCACTTAAAACAGAGAAGACGACATGGACCATGTGGATAAACCTTTGGCGCTGTATACAAACAAACATGAAATAATGCGTTTATTAATCTGTGTTAATGGATAGACAGTCGTTCCGTGTTTGTTCATGTTTTTGCTGCTGTTAAATGAAGTAGCAGTGTCTGACCAGGGTCTAGACGTAGGGTGATGAAATCATTGTTTCACTAAATATATGGATTGGCTGTATGCACGAAAACAGTGTCCTTTTCAGATTTATCCACTCGGACAGATCCACCCGGGCTTAAACACCAGTGCGATGCTAAATTTTATAGATACAATTAAATGCGTCTGTGTGTAGATGGCCTAATATTTGACCACCTCAGTCTGTAGTACACTTTAGATGTCCTAAATGATTTATCAAATACAGATATAAGAGATTTTTTTTTTCTTTTTTGTCAGTTTGAGGAGTGTACACATCAGTTAAACAGCGTATGGATTAGAGCATTAACAATAATTACATTATAGTTATAATTAGGGAGGCACTGAATGTTTGCAGAAAATAGCAACAACAAAAAAAATCTGGGGGAATATCTTCACTGAAACTGCTACTCGTCAGTTGCTCAGAAACATTTTATTTTTACAAGGCATGTGACAATGTGATGCGTGCAACAAACGTCTTCCCAAGTTGGTAATGAGAATCATTTATGAATCTGCTGTTGTCAGCACTGAAGGTCTTCCTGTGGGTTTCCACCAAAATAAAAGCTGAGAAAAAGCAAGAACTCCATCAACATTCACCATTTAATTCAAGCAATGGTGAAAAAATTGGCTAAATACATGGGGAGGAAAAACGCGAAAACTGTGTCCAGTTTCAGCTTCGGCCAAAAAAAAAGTTCATTTCGTGATTTGTAATATATTTGAGTTAATAATATTAAGTGTGTTCTTATTTAATAGAATAAAACTTTTTTTTTATGCTATTATTATTGTGTATTCATATTGAATGGTGTTCCATGTAAGCAACAATTTGTGACTGCAAATGCCTGAAGTGGAAAGAGTTGAATAAGAAAAGAGCTGACTATGGCTATGAGCGTGGTCAGGTTTTTCTTCTGTTTTTGTCCCTAGCTGATCACATGCCTGAGATGTTTATTAGATTAGAGTTCTGTCCAAATGAATCCTGTTCTCCCTCTAGCTGAACTCTATGGATGTGCCTGCTGCCTGGAGAAAGGTGGATGTGATCCGGGAGTCCAGAGCTACACAGGTCCATTTCTTTGATAATGTGCAGACCAGACAGGTCTTGGAGGAAATCTTCTTCCTGAAGAGACTCCAGACCATCCGAGACTTCTTCCGTCTGTGCGGATCATTTGCACAGACGCTATCTGGTAAACATCTGCTTGACAGTTTCTCAATGTTTTCTCAATATTAGCAATCACACATTAATAAAGTAAGAAATACAAAGTAGTGTAGAATCAGGCTTTTTGTTAGACACTTATTTTTCTAACAGGAGCATGTCCTACACCCACTGATGAGCCTCCACCCTCAAATGGCCCAGTAGCCATAGTGAAACCCATGTATAGGGGCTCCACTGTAGTGAGTGAAGACCAGATGATGCGGCCCATCAAAGCCTTCACAGCAGATTTTGTGAGGCAGATGCTGATGGGGCTCCCCACCCAGGCTCTGGGCCTGGCCATCTGCAGCGCTCTCAGTGCCCTCGGCATGGATCTCATCGGTCAGGTGGAGGCCAAGGACTTCGGCGCTGAGGGGAAGGTTTCTCTGGATGACCTGTGCAAGAAAGCAGTAGAGCAAGGAGTGCAGGCAGGACGGATATCCCAGCTGCTGCTCAACAGGGCTACAGTGCTGGCCAGCTCCTACGACACGGCCTGGAAAAAACTGGACCTGGTACGACGTCTGGAAGTCAGCATCGAAGCCTGTAAGGTCAGCCTGCAGAGGACTCAGCTTCACATCGCCATGTTCCAGGTATGAACCATGCCTCCGTTTACAAAAAAAACATTTCATCGGTTGTGGCTGTGAAGTTCTAGTGATAAAAACAGGTGTAGGATACATTGTCAATAATCAGTCACTTTAAAACCAAGCAGCTTTTCGTTGGTCAGCGCCAGCAGATTTGTGGGATCTCACACATGAAATTTTCTGAAGCATCAGTAAATGTGTCCTTCACCTTCTGCTCTCTCTCATCAGTGGCAGCATGAGGACATTCTCGGTGCGAGGACGCAGCCCATGACGGTCAGTCCGCCGCCTCGCTCCATCATCCTGAGCAACATGAAGAAGAAGCTCTACAAACTCAGTCAGGACGACGCTTCTATTGGCGGTGTCCAGGTGAACGCCGTCGCATGTTTTGGAAACCGTGTCAAAAGTTAAATGGAAACCTTTTCATCTAAAATGTTGGGTTTTGTGTTGCAGGAGAAGTTGGCAAGTCTAGAGGGCAGCATAGAGCAGAGGCTGAAGTGGGCCGGTGGCGCAAACCCTGCACTCGCCCCAGTGCTGCAGGACTTTGAGGCCACTATAGCAGAACGCCGTGCCATGGTGATGAAGGAGAGTCAGCGTGCCAACCAGGTTACTTTTCTCTGCAGCACCATTCTCAACTTCGAAGGTCTGCGTACCCGCACTCCAGAAGCCTTGAACATGGATGCTACACTGTTTGAACTTGTGAAACGATGCCAGGCCACCTGCTCCTACGCTGCCCAGTTCAGCACCTCCGTTTCCTCTCTGGAACTTCAGCTGCTGCATAGACTGGTGAGGCTGGGTGTTAAAATGTGCTTTTTTTTTTCTTTTGTTATTCTGTCTACTAGGGGTGGTACGATCGGGGTTTTTGAGGCTGATCACCAGAAGCAATATCTGCCGATACGATCACCGATGCCGATCTTTTTATAAATGATCCTTATCGTGTATAATTGTTTATAGTGTTGATCCAATCAATATATTTAGACATTTTTTCAGGGCCCGAATTTCATTTTTTAGGTTGAATTTCCCTCTTTAGTGACTCTTGAGAAGGGGGTGTTCTAATTCGGTACGTAATCGGTGCAGAAGCAGCTGGTGCTCACTGTGCTTTCACACAGGAGTCTGCAACTGATCCGTGGCTGTTTCCTGCACACAACATTTATCTGTCATTTTGATTTAGAATCCAAACATTGTTACTGAAAATGCTTTTTCAGCACTGTGATTTTTTTATTATTTTTTTTATTACACAGAACCGTAATAGTCTTTCATAGACGCGTTTAAATGCAATAAAAATAAGAAACCGATTATTCAATGCTTTTTACTTTTGCATTTACTTCTAGATTTATAGATTTATATTTTAAGTTGCTCAAGCAAGTAGCAAAACACTTAAGGTACTTTTCTTTATCACAAACATCATCACATAAATTCTAAATGAAAACTTATAGACAGAAACAGTCCGCTCTACTGCCTTTTCTTTTGATTTAATTGTTTAAATGCTTTATAAATAACTTTTTCCTACCTCCACGATTGCTGTCTGTTATTGCCTTGTTTATCTAAAAGTGCTTTTTTCCTTTAAACCTTGCCAAATAGCCATAGTCAGTTGACTGTGAAACACAGTAGACACAGTGAACGCTTTTATCAGTTAACATGAGCTCAAGAAAAATCTGCTCTGTAAACGTGTGTGTGCACTTCAGAGTGTGCATGAGTGCTTAGTCTCCAGGAGGGCGCACGAGAATGGTTTAAAGAATTTAAAAGAAATGCTTTTTTGTAAACTTTTGTGATAATGCGACACAGCCGCAATCGTGCAAGTGACAATTCCTGTGTCAACTGTGCAGTGTGCAGCTCGCTTATAGTGTGGACCCCATGTGATTTGAAGCCACTAGATTCACTCTCCGTTTTTGTGAAATTATCTCACAGATAGTTCAAATTACTTAATGATGAAATATGAATTGCACCTCACCTTCAGCATTATAATTATTACAATTAAGACAATGTTGTGCCAAACCTCTCACGACATCAGCTTGAAATCGGTTTATGAGATCGGCCTTTATAGAGACCGGTGATCAAATATCCCAAAGAGATTTTCAGCCGATAGTGATCGGTAGTCAATTGGAATCGGTAATTTTTATTTTGGTTTTGTTTTATGATGTCGCATTCTCGCCAAGTTTGATTAAAAAAATACTGTAAAAAAAAAAACTGTTATTCTAAAACGTGCCATTTAAAAGTAACTTAAGTAGTTTCTGTAATGACGAGCTGAATTTTCAACATAATTACTCCAGTCTTAAGAGAGCAGCGCATCCCTCCAAATCACTTAAACTACTTGTGAATTAAAAAAAACACATTTCACCGTAATCTGTTGGTGTGGTCAGTTTCTGATTGAAAAGCACTGGGTTGTGTCTTTGCAGAGTGCTGCCATGGATCTGTCCATTGGTGGGCCTGAGTGGCTTGTGTACGCACAGACTCAGCTGACCCAGGAGATGTCCAGTCAGAGAGCCATGCAGGAGGAAAGAGAGCAGCAGCTGGAGAGAGTGACCGAAACCCTGCAGATGCTGGTCGACTCCATTAAAGTCATCCTGTCCAATCACAACCGCCAGCTTGCTGATGTTAAGCACCTCCTGCGTGCCATGGCAAAGGTATATAAGCCTCTGATGCTAAATGATATATTGGTCACCTTTAACCGCTGACAGTGTTTTTTTTTTTTTTTTTAAGTGTTATAGAATATCTATCCTTTGTGTGCACTCTAATGAGACCTGCTTTTCAATTTGGCAGGATGAGGAAAATGCCCTTGCAGAGGGAGAGGAAGTGACTTATGAGGGTAGTGTGCGTCAGTTCCTGTCCGAATACAAAGCATGGCAGGACAATGTGCAGATAGTGCTTTTCACAGTAGTGCAAGCTACAGGTCAACCACGCAGCCAAGAGCAGGTTGAGCTGCTGCAGGAGATCCCTGCCACCCTGAAGGAGCTAAAGCTTCAGAGCCAGAGGTGAGCAGAACACTATAGACATGAGACATACCAAACTGACAAAACACTTTAAAGACAGACATCCAGATCAAATCAAAGGGTTCAAGCAGGTTAGTTTCATTGTGTTTCCCATACATTGATTTGTTTGAGGCGGCCGCCACAATATCAAAACTGACCATCACAAATAGATTTTCCAAAAGGCTTTGACATTGTTGAATAATCACATGAGCACTGTACGTATCAAAGTCGACACCCAGTGCGGGTGTTTTTATATCACTGTAATTCTGAAGGGAACCGAAAATGATGGATGTCACTTTCATTTCATCTTGCCTGTAATGCGTGAGCAGCGTTTGTGAGCGCAGGCTCAGTGCTTAATTGATTACAGCCATTCCCGGGGAAACTTCTCTCGCTCAAGGCCTCCTGCTGGCAGAGAATTAATTTGCATATAAAAAGTGAAAGTGACGTGACATTCAGCCAAGTATGGTGACCCATACTCAGAATTTGTGCTCTGCATTTAACCCACCGAAATGCACACACAAAGAGCAGTGAACACACACACACACGCACACACTGTGAACACACACCCGGAGCAGTGGGTATATATATGCCACCACAAATAGTGCTGTAATAGTCTGTTATGAATATTATTAAATATTTTATTTTGAATGTCAGGTTGAAATAAATGCTATTATTGGAGTATTTAACCGTTAGCATAAGTGAGGTTAATGCTAATAGAATTTGCATTAGAATGAAGTTTATTTATTAACTATTTAATGCTACTATAACTTTTATTAAGGTTAAAAAAACAGGATGACACATTTACTATTTTTACACACCAGATGCTTTTAAATGAATTGTAAAATATGCAGGCTAGGGAATGTAGAAATGGTTAACATGGTGTCATATCAGTCAGAAAAGCAGTTCTGGGCTTATTTTTATTATATTTTATTTTTTAAACTAACTTAGTTGTTGTTCTTGATTTTAAATTTCAAAAGCCCTTTTAAATTAAATATGCACAAAGTTTGGATTAAATTATAGTCCAATTTTTTTAATTGGCGTACTTTTGTGTTTTGCTTTGGTACCGAGAACTGTGGAGTTTCACTGGTATTGGTACCAAAATACTGACATTTTGGGATGTGACACCATTAGAACGCAACTTGTAATGCTTCAGGATTTTTTTTTTCTTAGCATCTACAATGGCTTGGTGAGCTTCGCCTCTCCTCTTGTCACTGAGAGAGGAAGTGACTGTGCAAGTCCCACTTCCACCGTCCAGACCAGCTTTGCTGCTGGTAAGTTTAAGATCTAGCTTTGGTTCTTTCATGGTGTTTTTTTTTTCTTCCTCTGTTGGTGATTTGAGTTTGGTCTCTCTGTCTCTCTCTCTCTCTCTCTCTCTCTCTCTCTCTCTCTCTCTCTCTCTCGGTCACTATAGCAGTGCGCTGCAGTGGTGTGAAGACCCAGCCTGACAGCATGTCTCAGAATGCACGCAAAGCTCTTCCTCGAAACTTTGGGACCCCGGTGGACACTCCCCCCAGCACTCTGATGATCAACAGTAAAGGACTGGCCCCAAGCCCCAAAAGAGCCGTGCGGGATCCCAAAACTGGAAGAGGTTAGTTGAGATCCAAGTGCCGTCTCAAGAGATCGGTCCGTTTATAAATGTCGCAATTTTAACATTTGTGTGCTTGACCAATATGTGGCTATTTTAAAAGATGCGTATTAAAAGGCACTATTCATCAAATTAATGCTAATCATGCAATTGGTTTAAACATTTTAATTATTATAAACTATTGATTTAAAGACACTCACATTCAAAAGTTTTGGGGTTTGTCATTTTTGTATTTTTTTTGTTTCTCGCTTACCAAATCTGGATTTATTTGAACAAAATTAGTGGTTAAAAGTGGTTTAGAATCTTTAGATCTGCATGTTTGATCTACAAGATCCTATTTTCAGTTATTTTAACCTATAGTTCCATGTTCGCTTGAGGATGAAAAGCACTTCACTGATGTTCACGTTCAGGCAGTTTTAACTTATAACGTTTAAATTACAGTTTGTACTGACAACGAAAATAGGGCCTTTCATTAAAGTCCTCTTATGAAATCAACTTGAAGCTTTACTAAGATCACTGATCAGCAGTTTTTCCTTCAGCCGTGCAAGAGAGGAATTCCTACGCTGTTAGTGTGTGGAAGAGGGTGAAGGCCAAACTGGAAGGGAGAGACGTGGACCCTAACAGGAGAATGAGTGTCACTGAACAGGTGAGCTTTCCTTCCTTATATATACAGCCTTACTGCTGCTGTTTGTTAATGCCATGTATTTTGCTCTTTAAGGTGGATTACGTCATCAAAGAGGCGACAAACTTGGACAACCTGGCACAGTTGTACGAGGGATGGACAGCATGGGTGTGAACGGGATCCTTGTAGATCACTTTGGTCCAGCGAGGGTAGAAATCCACCGAAATCCACTGGGTCTGGGGCAATGGAGCCACAGAGCACCATGCAGGAAAGTGGGGGGGGTGTAGAGACCCTCCCTCGGACCCACACCGGATCCCCGTAGCACAGCTACACCTGGCGATCCAGCTAACACAACGAAATGGGTCTGCATCTGTTTCCCCCGAGATGTGTGGGGAGCTCACCAAGATGGGGAGGCGGGGTGGGGGGGGGTCTAGGCACACGCGGCTTGAACTACCCCCCAACCAACCCCTGTATCAACAACAAAATAAATGTCAACTATCAATACAAATAGGATTTGCCACAGGGAAAATTTGCAGGAGACAGTTTATCCACTCTTAGAGCAAAGGTCTGCGGTAATTAGCGACTTTCTAAGACTGCATTTGTGTGAGAGTGGAGGGAAAGGGTATCCAGTCTTGGAGGGGTCTTCTGGCCTCTGTTTTTGGATGGCTCTGGGTCGGGCACGACTTGCGGCTGAGCTGTCTCCTGCTGGAGCGGGTGTGGAGGGCTGTGTGAACAGAAGGCTCATAGGACTCCATTGGAAGCCTTTGGCAGACCTTACAGTTCCTTCTTAACCACAAAAAATGACCTTTTCCCCTTAAGTATATATAGGAAATGCTGCAAAAATAACTTTTTACTCCTTCACCAACATACTGAACCGATTTCTCAATTAAAAGGCAAATTGCAAAGTGGCTTTGTGAACATTTACGGTCACGTGTTTCTGAATATTTGGCACAATGAATGAAGTGCTTGGAGTTGCCAAGTGCTCAGTCTGAGGTCTCTTTGATTTGATCGTTGAGCATGACCCAGGCTCTATATGGTGAGATGTGCGAATCAGTTTCTAAATGCTTTTTTTCTTAGTATTCATCTCTGATCTTGTTTGTGTATTGTAGATTCTTTCTCCCTTTCCTTCTTTGCTATGGATTTAGTCTAGATTGCTCTTCTTTTTTTGACTTGCCTGTGGAAGTGTATCACCGCTGATACATGTCCTCATTAAAGCTTGCATTTTACTGATCTTGACCTAGTTTTACATTTTTAGTGGGAGAAATAAGTAATGGAATAGTGATGTGGTGATGGTTACAATTGTTGTCTCTTAATGGTTTTACTCCACTTTGTTGGTCAAATAAAACTATAATTAAACCTCTTGGGTCTTTAATAAAGCATTTGCTGTTTTTGTTCATGTTGGTCTGATTTTTACACTTGTTAATTCACACTATCTTTTGTACTGCAACTTAACCTTGTTCAGGGGCTAGACTACATAAAGCAGTGCTGTGACCCCCTTTCAAAAACCAAGTCTGGTAAGGTTGCTTAACCTGAGGTTAATGGTAACCCAATGTGGAAAGCCTATTTGTTCTTGAGCATGACACGTTTTGTATTAAATTATTAGCAAATGTAGGTTTTGTTGACTCGTCACTTGAACTTATATTGGTTTAAAATGAAACATTATTTTGAAGTTACAGTGAAATATTCAGTTGTCATGAAAAGTATTTTACAACTGCAAGCTATATATCATATAATAAAATAGTAAATTAATAGAATCATTACGTATATTAATTTACTAAAACTAATATTTGGGCCCATTCCATGTTGTGGCTGTGTGTAGCTTTCGCCCTTTTGTTTTCGCACGATTTCATTACAGAAATGTACACCTATGAAATCCCATTATCTGTACCCTTTCTTTAGCATAGTTTGAAGATATATTAATCTTATTCCATTTTGTTAAGCTCAGAGATTAAACTGTGTTACCCAAATTATTTTAAGATGTGATTTTTGTTTCTCTTAATTTAGGGGAAATGTAATCTTTTGCTCTTCTTCAAAGTATATAGTTTCTGAGCCCACAGCTGTTCACTCATTAGAGTTTACACACATTTCACTGCTTATTTGTTGGGGGGAAATGTCTTTGTTGTTTTAGGACCATACTATGGAAAGTCTTTTTAACATTTTATCCATAAACTGTACTAGTATATTTTTTCATGTTACTAGTACTTATTTTTTAAATTCTAGTATCTTTTCCATTAAGTACTAGTACTTATTAACTGTTAGTGCTTTTTTTTTTAGGTACTAGTGCTTATTTATTCAGTACTATTACTTATTGATTAAATACTAGGACTTATTAGATACTAGTACTTAATTCAATAGTGACTAGTAATTTTTGTTACTAGTAACAAATGTAACATTTTTGATGTTGACTTCTATGGGGATCAGTCATTGAGATATCAGGTATTCCGTTTGGACTACGATTACCATACTGGACAGAAATGCAAATTTAAGAGGTACTAGTATCTATTAAGTTCAGGATATCTCTGGTCTGAAAAGTTACTAGTAACTATTAAAATAAGTACAAGTTATATTTTTGTTAACAAGAAGACTATAATTAAATACTAGTCAGTATTGGAATTAGTACTAGTATCTTATAAATGAGCACTAGTATCTAATGAATAAGTACTAGTAACTTTATAAAAGACACTAGTACCTATACTAATGAATAAGCACTAGTACTTGATGGAAAAGATACTAGTAGCCTATCTAAAAAAATAAGTACTAGTAACATGAAAAAATATACAAGTACGGCTCATAGATTAAATGTTGGCTAGGTTTGCCATACTGTACCATATTTTTAAACGAGTCCCCTTGTATTTCACTAGTGAACTACATTTCCCATGATTCCTCGTGTTCCGAATTTCAGATAAAAACATCCTGAAAATAACGGTCGGTTGACAGACTGTCGCAGTACAGGGGAGGCGCGTTCATGTAATCGTGCTCTCCGAGCAATACAATATCTGGAGTACACCTAAATAAATAAACCATGGCTGAGGGCGACAATAAAAGTGCAAATCTGTTGGTAAGTGCTCTGTTAATGTTCCGTTTCACGGGCAGTTCGCCTGCTGTCGAAATGTATGTCTTATGGTTGTCTTCTTTAGCAATATGCCACGCGGACATCTACTGCGGTTATCTCAACATTAAACATTACATGACACAATTAATCTTAATTTTCTTTAATTTAGTAAATGTTGGTCTTGTATATGCTCCGAACCGAAGGTAAGTTAAACGCAACGGAAATGAACTGCGTGATAAGGTGTTAGCAAGCTAATCAACTCCGTGCTAACAAAACGGATTACTCCGTACATCTAGCGTCTTACTAAATGGTTTTTATGGATAATTGATTTATTGGTTTGTAATGTATTTAATATATTGCGTTTTTCAAGTATTTGCTTTTGAGTTTTGCTGGGGTTAAGCTTGACGAAAGTCTTGACATCCTGGTCTAGATTTTTTTTTAAATATTTTTTTAGATTAAGTTTACATTCGTTGTAAAGCCTCCAAGAACTATGTTGATGTTTATGCTTAAGCCTTTTAAAATACACTTTAAAATTTTAACTACATATAATTGTACGTGATATATCCCAGATAAAGGAAGTAACTTAGCTGGACAGACCCTTTAAATGTGGCCTGCTGGTTTGAACACAGGATTTCATAGTCGCTGTTCTCCTAAACTTCTTATATATTTGATATAAGTTGGTGTCTATTTAACATTCTTGACATTCCAGCTGGACTTGCCCATCACATGAATTCATGACACTCCCATTGTACAACGATTTCCGATAATGCCGTGTCGTCTGTCGTAAGAGAGCTCGTTGTTTTGACACCGTTACTGACTGAAAGCTCTTGTCCAGGCTCAAGAGACGAGTCAGCTGGAGGAGCAGCTGCAAGGATGGGGAGAGGTGATCCTGGCTGGAGATCAGTTCCTGCGCTGGGAGAAGCAGTGGTACCCAGCAGTGTTAGTGGGTGCCACCTCAATCCTGTTCATGTGAGTCATTAGAGCTGCTTCTTGAGCAAAGGCCTAATCTTAAACTTCAGTTAATAAGATAAGGTTACACACTGAAAGCTTGAAGTATTTAAGTTTTTTTTTTTTTTTTTTCTAGAGCCTCTGATTATATAGGTTGTAAGACATTGTAAACGTATGCTCTTTATAATATTCTATTATGATGTTGTAATCTGATCTATTTGATATTCAGAATGAGGTCATGAATGCCAGGGGACTTATTGCTTGTATACAGTCATTTGCATTCTGAAAGAATAGAATACTATTTTTGAATTTAGAATAATGTTGCCAGCAGGGATGCACCATATTGGATTTTGCCAATATTTTCCAGCTCATTTTGGTAGCTGATAGCCATTGCCAATACCGATATATTTCCTTTTGTTTGGATTGAACAACAAGTCTCTCCTATGTGGAAATTATCAACATTCTTTTTAAATTTGGTTAGTTTTTAACAGGAACTTTTATGTTGGAATTAAATAAACGATAATGAAGTTCTTTTGTAATGAAAGTACATGGAAGCTTTATAAATAAATAAATAAATTGAATATGACTTGCTGGATTTTTTTTTTTCTTTAAAAAGATGAAGTAGTAACCATTACGTTTTATTTTAAGATTTAACATTTGTAGATGGTCTGAAGCAAAAGCGCAGTCAATCCAAGTGTGAAAGCACCCTAAGATGCTTACGTTTATATAAAAAAAAAAGTGTATGTATGTATGTATGTATGTGTGTATGTATATATATATATATATATATATATATATATATATATATATATATATATATATATATATATATATATATATATATATATATATATATATATATATATATATATATATATATATATATATATATATATATATATATATATATATATATATATTATAGTGTGTGTGATATACTTTTTAAAGGAAAGTTCTTAATAGTGATGTCTTTTTATAAGAATGAGTTCCTTTTTTATTCTTCCTTCTTTTACTTTCAGAAACATCCTGTGCTATGAACTAATCATGTGTCACTGTGTTTTTTTTTTTTTTTTGCTGTTTTTTGATTAATTGCGTACAGTTTATGATCTGTTTTGTCATTGGCAGGCTAGTATACTTCTTGGACCCCTCTGTGCTCACTGGTCTGTCCTTCACTGTCATGATCCTGTGCCTGTCTGATTACTTGGTGCCCACTCTTGCCCCCCGTGTTTTTGGTTCTAACAAATGGTGAGTGAATGGATGACTGCAAGCCCTGCTTTCACCCACAGGCTTTAAAGTTACAATCTCATCATCTACTAGCGAGGTTAATCAAATGGCATGTTTTTCTTCAGATCCTCTGGGAAGAGACGTAGGTATTTGCACAGCGTGTATGTTCTTGTCTCTTCTGGTCTCGCCTGACAAGTTCCCTTGCTCTAGTTCAGGAGCCGGGTCTCTGGTGTCTTTGAGTGACAGCTTGCAGTTGCTGCTGAGTGTCCAGTGTCAGGCACAGTGTTGCTTTGACTCAGCAGATCTCCACTCTGCACTGAGAGGTCTTGCTATGCACATCACATTCTGCAGAGCGAGTCGAGATCAGACCCCTGGCATTTATTTATTTTAGTATCTGGCAGCTTCCTGTGGCTCTAAGTTTTAAGCCTTCAATATGGTCATGTTTTATGCCCAGAAATAAAATGCAATGGCTAAGCAGAAATCAAAACAGATTCCCTCTTCGTTTAGGAGTAAACAATTCTGATGTGTTTGTGGGGCCTGTAAAGACATTGTTTATTGTGCATGTTTTCTGAGCACTATTTTGTTCCTGCGCAGGACCACAGAACAGCAGCAGCGTTTCCATGAGATCTGTGGGAACCTTGTGAAGACTCAGCGCCGTGTGCTTGGATGGTGGAAACGTCTGTTTGCCCTGAAGGAAGAAAAGCCAAAAATGGTATGCTTATTTGACAGCACCTTCCTTGTTTCATGTCTTCGAATTTACTAGTGACTCATAAGCATTTCACACTTGAACCAAGCTACTCTTTCACACCACTGAGTTGTCTTTATCACTGTTGCTCAGCAGTAAGAACAAACAAACACAAGCCTAGCCCTACTTCTACATAATTAAGGAGCACTTGAGCCCCTAAGAGAACATTTTTATGTAATGTTCATAATCCTGAAAAAATCCATGATGTAGCTTATTAGAATGCAGTTATATGACCATTAAATCCAAGATATGAGGGACAAAAATTACCTTTTGTTGGTTTTTGTCGAATACATTTATGATATTTATATCATATCATGTAGTTTAGCAAGATCACTTGAGCAAGAGTGCTGGTTTTCCCGAATATCTAAAACTGTAAAGGTAATATTTTAGACACAATGTTGTCAATATCATCTGTTTTGCTCAATTTCACAAAAGGAAATAGTTCAGAACAAAGCCACAGCAAAACTGTTGTTTCTTTCCCTTTAATGAATCCAAATATTTAAATGAATCAAGTGAGCCAATGAGTTATAGGGATAGTTCACCCAAAATATGAAAATTCAGTAATTAATTACTGTTCTTCAGGTCATTCCAAACCCGTAAGACCTTCTATCATCTTCAGAACACAAATTGATCTTTTTGGATGCATGCATTGTGGTATTCTTGAGAATTGCGGAAGAGAAAAAAAAATGCTGAATAAAGCGATTTGTTTTCTTTTGTACACTAATATTCTCGTAGCTTCATAAAAGTATGGCTTACCTCTGATGTCAGCTAGATTATTGAACTATTTTGTTGAGTTCTGTGCACTGCTTCCTCTCTGGGCCTTGAAAGTGGTAGTTGTGTTTCTGTCTATGCAGAGTCAGAAAGCTCTCAGATTTCGTCAAAAATATTTTCATGTGTTCTGAAGATGTCTTGCATGTTTGGAACAACATGAGGGAGAGCAATTAATGACAGGTTTAATTTTTGGGTGAACTATGCCTCTAAAGACCGTCACTTGCTTTCTCAATGGTTGACTGAATGAATCGCTCATGGAGACAGTGAGCAGATAATCGAAATGATCCGATGTTGTTCAAACCAAGTAGCTTGTGCAAGTGAAAGCATTTGTGTATATTCTTGTAATTCCTGTAGAAAATGGTCTCTCTTGTTTTACTTCTCTGCAGTATTACCTCTCCGTCATCAGCAGTCTTGTGGCTGTGGCCTGGATCGGACAACAAGTGCATAACCTCTTCCTCACCTACCTGATCGGTATGTACACGGTTTATATAGACTAAAAGTTTACCAAGTTAAGCAAACTGCTTGATGAAATCCCCTGAGATGAAAGTGTTGTATAACATTAGTACAATATGCTGCTCATGTCCTGTCTCTTACACCACAAATGCATTCCGACTTTCTAGCAGCAAAAAGACTGTAAGATCTATGACACGCCACAGTGTGCAAACTGTAGAGAAGTCACTGTACTTTATCAAAGCTAAGCTCATGCAAACAGTGACTAGGCTGCTCAACAAAGAGGTCCTTGTATATAGGTCACGCAAAGCAATCCGGAAATATGCTGCCACTTACCCTCCCTCCACATAAGGTTGTTAAATCTCTTTGTACCAATTAGGTTTAAGTCATTTTTCATTTGGGATGAAAGTGTTGTATCCATTATGAAGTGAATAGTACTTTCAAAAAAAAAAAAAAGAAGATTCCAGTCATATCGATATCCCAATAAGAATAATTGTATGATATATAGAACAAGAACTGTAAGAACTGAACAGTAGCTCTTATTCAGTGTCTGGGGTAGGTTTGTACCTCCACAGGGCTATTGTATTAGTGATTGACCACTCATGTTCTGTTTTCTATCCACAGTGAGTTTCCTTCTGCTTTTGCCTGGCCTCAACCAGCACGGCATCATCACCAAATATACTGGCATGGTGAAGAGAGAGGTCAACAAACTTCTTAAACAGAAGGAGAAGAAGAATGAGTAACAGATTAGGCTCTAGTGAAAAGTGAAATCCGGATAAATTTAAGTGTTAAAGTGTCATCTGCCCCACTCAACGTCAGATCTCAACAGACCAATGCAAAGCCTGAGCTGATCCAGTAAACAGCTTAAATGTGCGCTGATCTCTCTTGAGGTTCTTAGGTATTTTTTCTTTTGTTTTAAGGTTTCATTTCAAATTATACCTTTTTGTTTTCCATGAAGTATTTTTTTTTTTCCAACACTGAAATGTTGCGTTCATTTCAGCCGTTTTACGTCAATGTATAATTTACGTCGTAGTAAATGTGTTAAGTCTGTGCAAAATCTAAAACAAGCTTAATTTCATCTCATTCATTTTTAAATTGAAGCATCTACCAAACTTTAACTTTATTTAATTAGAAGCACAGACCTCATCATCAGTAGTCTTCTTTCTCAGATGGTTTGGAAATATGCATTTCTGCACTGTTCTGAAAATTGCACTGGAAAAACCGAACTGGAGTGTTTGTGTCGGGGAGCTGTAGACCCGTACTGCTGTACTAGTGCTGTGTGGACCTCATTACTGTCCTCTAGCTCTAGCCTCTTCCCAATCCAACACCTGTTGCTGGGCTGTATATACATGTTCATTTTCTCTCCTCATGTTTCTTTGTTTCTGCTGGCTTGTCTTAAGTTTGTCTTCTCTCTTCTCTCTCTCTTTTAACTCTCATTTTGTGTTTGGGCGTGTTCAGCACAATAATAAACTGATTGAAAACTTTTTTTTCCCAAATCATTGTTTTTGTCAACTATTTAAAAAAAAATCAGTTTTAGTGATAAAGCTGATATAATATGTAGATGGTACTAGATGAAGAAAAAATAAATGCAAATTTGAAATGCTTACTTGGCAGAAAACACACACATATACAACGCTTGTATATTATTTTAAATTATAAGAAATCATATTTGGGTTAGTGTTAAGTATTATTAATTAGTATTTGCTAATATTTAGCTTTTACTTTAATTTTAGCCCTCTATTTCGGTTTAGATTTAAATTATAGTAACTTATTCAGAGACCGAATATACCAGATAATTACATACCTTCAAATATACCTCTTTTTTCAGTTTTCTTAAAGTTTTGAAGACCTACATGCAGTGTAGAACTTTATTTGACTTCTAACCACTACAATGAAATGTCTCGAGTCCTTTTGAGTACTTTTTATTAGTTATTTATTGTTGCCATGTTTAGTATAAATGAAAAGAGTCCCTGTTCATCTCCCAACGCCGAGCTTCCCACAGAATGCTCTCCCCAGACTGTCTTCTGACCGGCCCGGGCCCAGCTGCTGCCTTCTCCTCTCCTGTAGCCCAAAATAGCAAAATGCCTGTTTGCATGGTCATTTATGAGAGTCACTTGCATACTGCAACACAAACTTCAGCATCTACTTTTGTGTAGATACACAGTGGCTAAATTACCTGTGATAATATTATGCCTGTGCCAGGGGACTGGCTGTCCACATGCTTCATTTGTTTGATATCTTTTGGAAGTGGTGCAGTGCACGGTTTGATATGTTGTCTGGTACAGTGTGGCCTCGGCGGGGTTGGTGACCTCTTTCATCACGACCCCCTCCCTGTTCTGTGTCCTGTTCTGTAACCCCACTCTGTGCAGGATGTAATGCTGTACATATGCATAACAACATCCTAAGCAGGGCTTCAGGACCACACAATTTACAAATTAAGCAATGATCCTTAGTACTAATTTGGTATTTTGAGCTGGTACTTCTATGTGTTTTATATGATTTTCACATACTCAGTAGCTTCAACATCCTACTGTGAAGATGTACTACTGCCTTCAACTGAATAAAGACTTCAGACTTACTGGTATGATGTCCCTTGGGCCGTGTACATCTCTGGAGTGTGTCTGTCCTCCTCGTGACACAGGGATGTGACTGAGCTCCAGCTTTCCATCATACTGAGAGGAATGACATGGATCTCGGGGCAGAAGCACCAGCGCTTGACCATCGAGGCCTCTCCCAGAAAAATACTTTTATTAAACAGAGTTGAAACGTTAGTTCCTGTCAGCAAAATTATTTTTATTTATTTAGTGCTATTTTTTTTTTTTTTAATAATAGCACTATGAATTAAGGTGACCAATGACTATATTTTAGTTTTCCTAAAAGAGGACAGGTGGGGTGAGGGGCTGGGGTGTAGTTGCTTGGTGGTTAAAGTAGTGCCCAAAGTAGCGCAATGACCATATCCCAAAATATCAAAACTCTAAATATGTCATTTCCATACTTGTTTTTTTTTTACAGTCACAGTTTTATCATAGGCAAAATGCTAAATGTGTCAATACAAGCGTTTCAGTCAAATGTAATTTATGCAACATTTCAAACCTTTAACCCAGGAGGGAAAATCAAGCCATGGCAACAGATTAAACATAGCCCAATTCCATGGGAAAGGTCAGATCTGACTGATCAAGTGTTGAGAGGAGAGATGGCTGACAGATCATGCTGGAGGATTTGCTGCTCAACAGATCCTGAGCTCATTGACAAATATCTGATCTTCCTTTACACAGAGCAGGTGTGATCCGAAATAGAAAGTTAGAGTGAACAGTGGGCGCTCATTCAGAAGAAATTCAAATACGAAATTAAATACGAATTCTGCACCCTTGACAGTTTATGCACCCCCTCGTTTAAATCGCAGAATTAGGGATAACCGGTTGCACATGCCTCCCAGAACTATTCAGAATTTTCAGCGTTATATGTGTAATGTTCTAATGCTGTTCCTAATGCGCTTTTCTACCAAGGGGTTGAGAAAAAGAAAAAATGCGATTATCCAATGTTAAGCTGATAGCTGGCAGCGTGCTCTTACCTCTGCTTGTGTAGTAGAATAAATGTCTTTAGTCTGATCGCCAAGAGTCAGAGTGCTTTGATGCATTGGCCGTTTGCCCCGTGCGCACGGTGTCGGTGTGCAACTGGGACGCTCTTTGTTTGAAGTCATCTGATGATTGCCTTCAGCACATCCCATAGACACAACTGCAGTTCTTCTTCTTAGAGATGGCACGACTCTATAAAACGAATAAAAAAAGGAGAATTTTTGATTGCCGCCTTTCCACTAGGACTGAAGATCAATCACTGTGTGATCCTGTTGTTTCACAGCAGGCGCTAGTAGCAACGCCAAAACAAAAGACTTCTATCAAGAACGCTATTAACGTAAGAACGCTATTAACGTGTCAATACTATTCTCAGTATTTAAAATAATAATAACAACTTAGAAAAGTGGGGTAAATGTTATGAATAATATTAATATTAATAAGTTGTACCACTATTTGAGAGCACAGAAATGTCCAGTTCTGTTCCTGTATGAGATCAGCTTCTCTGAGCACAATTATAAATGCATGCCAAAAAACACATTTGACATGCTTGCGTTTGAATGGTTCTAAAAATATATGCCTCTATACAGTTTATATGTTAAAATGGCAGTGGAAAAATTTACAGAATGTCACTTTTAAGTGCTTTCTGCTCCGGCACATATGATTTATAAGAATAACAACACTTTTAGAGTTGCATCCCTCTTTTTCATTTGCGCATAAGTACAACTGACAGTAGGTCTGCAGTTGAGAGAAACAATTGACAATTCTTCGTAAATGATCAGGTGTTTTTATTGCATTAATTGAAAAGGCATCACACATCAATTTGACAAAATATTTGTATTTTATAATGTACAATCAGCACACAAACATTATTGGCATTGCTTAAAAAATTTAAGAGATTCAATAAACTTGAATCTTGAATCAATCGTAAATAATTTCACATGTTTCCCTTGATATATTCAGTCACAGTACAACTGAACTCATCTGACACAACCTTCCTTCAGATTGAACATGAATGCTGTGTGCTTTTTTCTGTGATAGATTAAAACTTTTTCACACTGAGGGAAAGTGTACAGCTTTTCATTGTGACTTACGGTAATATATGCCTCTTAAAGTTTCCTTTGTGTGGGAACATCTTTCCACACTGAGGGCATGTGAAAGTTTCCTCTGTGAGTTCTCATGTGATCATTAAAAGCCCATCATAAAGTATGTTTTTGACCTCTGTTCCTGCTCTTGTTTTCATTAGTTTGATACAGTCTATTGTTTGATACAGCGCACTACCGCCACCTACAACTGTTAGCGTGAATTAACCTTTTACTGTCTATGGAATTAACCACACACACAACACCCTTCATTCAACTCTTTTTATTACAGTACAGTAAACATTTACAGTCACAATGAGCAGCATTTCTGTGAAGCATGCCAAAGAGTACGGGTAATCATATTTTGTAAATACATTAATTTTTATATTTAGTTCCATAAAGACTAGCACCAAAATTAAAAACACAAAATTAGGAAAAAAAAAAGAAAGAAAACAAATCAAAATGTGACAGGAAAAAAATGAAAATATATAAAAAGAAAGTTCTATTCAAATCGCATGTGTTTAATTATTATTATTATTATTATTATTATTATTATTTTAATGCACATTATATTATTTTCTATACAGCTAGCTAGATCTTGGAATTTGCTTGATTGAATCATCAACAAGGATTGTATACATTCTTGACCAGGACAATTCTACTTTGGAAAAAATTAATTAAAACAAATAAAATAAAATACAAAAATGCTACTTTTTTTTTTAAATATAGGCTATTCCTCTAGGTGCATGCTTGACCCTCTCTAAATATACTATAGAGCATCAGAGAAACAAGTGCGCAGCCATCTTCAGAAATCTGTCTCTGAACTTTTTGCAGTAGCTGGATACCACCTTATTTTTCTCGTAAGAGCAGGATAGCTGGATAAGGCCAGTTAGGATACAGCTGTGGCTACTGGGCATGCACACATCAATATAGCATAATTATTTTAACACTATACAACAATAAAACATAACAGCTTGTTCTGCTGCTGGATATGGCAAACTGGTGCATCTTACCATATTTTTTTAAACTATTATCTAAGTTATGAACACACCGGTTTGTGGATCACACAGTTTTACAGTTGACTATATGTTGTTTTTCTTCTCGTTATTTCTCTACAGTGGCTAATGAACTGGAAGTCTCACACATTTGCAAAACAAGGCTTACTTCCATATCGAAAAATAAGGTGGATAGCTTCACTGTTAAAGAGTAATCCGCTGGCTGTAGTGGATTTACTTGTAGATTTAACACAACTTATGTGCATTGTAATGTTTGAAGAAGATTTCAAAAATAAATAAATAAATAAATATCAGTAGACCTGGAATATTTTAAACTGAACAGTTCATTCAGAAATCCTTCACACTGTGGAAATAAAAATAGAAGGCAGAAGACGATGAGTGCAGCGCTGAAAAGAGGCGGAGCTACAGAAGGTCTTTATTTACATTTGTGTATTCTAATATATGTACAGTTTTCCAGACTCCACCCTCACTCCCTTGGTTTTCTGTTTTATTTCCTTCCCTTACACTTTCTTTAACAATAAAGTACTAGATGCACAAACTTTCTGCTGCCATTTAGACTGAACGAGAGCTTATTCACCACTAAAGGTTGTAGATGCAATGGTAGAAACGCAATCTTTAGGCATATCTGGCACGATCTGGATTTCAAGGGAACATGACTGAGGCACGCTTAGAGAACAATGCTTTTCTCTGTGATAGCTCAGACCTTTTCTCGAGGTGAAACTGTTTCCACACTGAGCGCAGGTGTACGGCTTCTCTCCAGTATGCAGCCTTACATGATCTACCAGGTTTGCTTTCTTAGTGAAACTCTTTCCGCAGTACAAGCACACGTACGGCCGCTCTCCCATATGGATTTTGTGGTGTTTTATCAAATAATCGGCCGTGGCAAAGGCTCTGCCGCACTCGGAGCACACGTGGGTTTTCACGCCCTCGTGTATTTTCTGGTGCGCTTTGAAACACAGGAGCCACAAAAAGCTTTTCCCGCAAACCGAGCAGACGAAAGGTTTCTCGTTTTGATGAATCTTCAAGTGTCTCTTTAGGTACGACTCTAAAACAAAGGTTTTATTGCAGTGCTCGCAGGTAAACTCCCTTTCTTCCGAGTGAGAGTGGCGCATGTGGATTTTCAGACAGCTTGCCCACGCAAAACCCTTTCCACACTGAAGGCATTTAAAAGGCTTCTCCTCCGTGTGAATTCTCATGTGAGATGTAACGTTTTGTTTACTGATGAAGCTCTTTCCACACTGAGGGCAGGTGAACGGTCGCTCTCCGGTGTGGATTTTGATGTGATCCTTAAGGTGTCCTTTATTCAGGAAGCTCTTTCCGCACTGAAGGCACGTGTGCAGACACTCTCCAGTGTGAAGTTTGATGTGATCCTTAAGGGTTCGTTTAAAACTGAACCTCTTTCCACACTGCGAGCAGGTGAAGGGCTTGCCTCCATCGTGACTCAGTAAGTGACTCCGAAAGTGCTCGTTGCGTTTGTAACTCTTCCCACACTGAGGACAGACGAAGCGCTTCTCGTCGCTGTGAATCAGTACGTGATCGTTGAGGCTTCTTCTGCGTGAGAATCTCTTCCCGCACTGAGGGCAAGCGAACGGCTTCTCTCCGGTGTGAGTTAACATGTGATCGTTCAGGTGGCCTCTGTGGGCACACTGCTTTCCACACAGAGAGCAGGCGAAAGGTTTTTTGGCTGTTGTCTGAGTGCTGCTTTGAGAGAGATTGTTTTTTCCTGTTTGGGGGCAAATCAATGATTTTTCTCCAGTGAGGACATCATGAGCTTTGTGAAGCTGACGTCTCTCCTCCATTTCATTCAGAGCTTGACTTTCCTCTTTCACTTCCGTCAGGCCTGATATGACAACAATACATTATTAAAAACCAACAGGAAAAAAAAGAATTATTTTTTCATTCAATTATCTAATCAGCTCTAACTGGTTACATTAATGCATCACAATAATAATAAAATAAATAATAAGAGAGAAACAAATAATCAGAAATAGACACCAACCTTCCTGGTGCTGATTTTCTGCTGTGCAGGGTTCTGGATCAGATGTGTCATCATGCTCCTCTTTAATAAACATCATCTTTAAAGTTGCATATCTCCTTGATATATATTCCTGCTTATTCCGCTAATAACGAGGACAACGCCAATATGTCTAGCGTTTTATTCAATTTGATCGTAATTGTGTCTTTCTGCTACGACAATACGTCTGATGGTTAAATGTGTGTGTTTTGAAATCAGTATCCAGGGACACAAGCTGTCATTTAAAGGGCTGCGTTGTCATTGTCTTGTTCTTGTGATGTTGGCAAGCTCACTTTATGCGCAGTGCTGCCACTAACTGGACTGGAGGATGAGAAAAAACTCTTCTTTATCTTTAGCTCCCCTTTATTTTCCCCTTTTTTTTATTGAACAAACATTTTTATTTAAATAATAAAATGTTTGAACTATATAATTATATTTAAAAAATAAAACATATCTGTTTTATGTCACATTTTAAAGTTTGTATTGTTTTTAACAACAAAATTTAAATTGCACCAAAAAAAATAAAATAACATAATCATAAAATAAATGCACAGCATTTATTGCACGTTTCCTTTAGAAATAATAAATAAACGAACAAATACAGGTGGATCTCAATAAATTAGAATGTCATGGAAAAGTTCAAATTGTTAACTCATGTATTAAATAAATTCAGTGCACACAGACTGAAGTAGTTTAAGTCTTTCGTTCTTTTAATTGTGATGATTTTGGCTCACATTTAACAAAAAAAAAAACAATTCACTATCTCAAATTAGAATACTTCATAAAATCAATAAAAAAAAAAATAATAAACATTTATTGAATTGTTGGCCTTCTAGAAAGTATGTTCATTTACTGTACATGTACTCAATACTTGGGCTCCTTTTGCTTTAATTAGTGCCTCAATTCAACGTGGCATGGAGGTGATCAGTTTGGGGCACTGCTGAGGTGGGATGGAAGCCCAGGTTTCTTTGACAGTGGCCTTCAGCTCTTCTGCATTGTTTGCCATCAACCAACTTTTGGTGCTTTTGGCAGTGTGCACAGGTGCCAAATCCTGCTGGAAAATGAAATCAGCATCTTCAAAAAGCTGGTCAGCAGAAGGAAGCATGAAGTGCTCCAAAATGTCTTGGTAAACGGGTGCAGTGAGTTTGGTTTTCAAAAAACACAATGGACCAACACCAGAAAATGACATTGAACCCCCAAATCGACACAGACTGTGGATTCTTAACACTGGACTTCAAGCAACTTGGTCTATGAGCTTCTCCACCCTTCCTCCAGACTCGAGGACCTTGGTTTCTAAATGATATACAAAACTTGCTCTCATCTGAAAAGAGGACTTTGGTTTGGACCACTGGGCAACAGTCCAGTTCTTCTTCTCCTTAGCCCATGTAAGACGCCTCTGACATTGTCCGTGGTTCAGTAGTGGCTTAACAAGAGGAATATGAGATCTGTAGCCAAATTCCTTGACACTTCTGTATGCATTGACCCCAGCCTCAGTCCATTCCTTGTTAAGTTCACCTAAATTCTTGAATCCAGTTTGCTTGACAATCTTCATAAGGCTGCGGTTCTCTCGGTTGGTTGTGCATCTTTTTCTTCCACACTTTTTCCTTCCACTCAACTTTCTGTTAACATGCTTGGATACAGCACTCTGTGAACAGCCAGCTTATTGGCAATGCATTTTTGTGACTTACCCTCCTTGTGAAGGGTGTCAATGATTGTCTTCTGGACAACTGTCAAATCGGCAGTCTTCCCCATGATTGTGTAGCCTAGTGAACCAAACTGAGAGACCATTTTGAAGGTTCAAGAAACCTTTGCAGGTGTTTTGAGTTGATTGGCATGTCATAATATTCTAATTTGTTGAGATTTGGTGGGTTTTTGTTAAATGTTATCCAAAATCATCACAATTAAAAGAACCAAAGACTTAGACTACTTCCGTCTGTGTGCATTGAATTTAATACATGAGTTTCACAATTTGAGTTGAATTACTGAAATAAATGAACTTTTCCTCGACATTCTAACTTACTGAGAAGCACTTGTAAATAGTCTTCTGGGAATAGTCCACACGTGTTTGATTGTGGGGCTGGCTGCAGTGTCACACGATGTCCTGTAGATGGCAGTAACAGGTCTCTCAGTGAATAACTGCATCCGGAAATACAAAACAGTCGTTTGCTGTTGTTGCCCCATGCGACGGAATTGGTGAAACTGAATGGAGCAGTAACATATTCTGTTAGAAATATGCCCGTTTGTTCAGCTTATAAGTGCAAGAATCGCTCTGATGGATCTTATAAAGAGGCATACAAAAGGGGCGACTTTTCTTTTCACACGTAAGTTTGAGATGTTTGTTGCAAGTTCCAAGTAACAAAAGTCAATCCTCGGATGTAAAGTCTCCTAATCAAAACATACATCATGTATAACATATGTTTTAATATCGTGTAGCTGCTAATCAGAAATAATCGGGGATGCTACAGCTTTGGCAAAAATACATTTACAGACTTATTTGTGTGTTTGTTCTTGTGTTGTGTGTAATGAACAAACGCAGTTACAAACTCACAACTAAAGTATTGTAAATGTAATCATTTACGGGACTGCTGTCATCGTAACGGTTTGTCTTTGCGCAGTTATGCATTTTCGAGGAGCTGTTGATGTTGTTTGGCGGTAGAGAGTTTCATTTATTCCAGTGAATCGATTCTTTTGAACACGTTCACTAAAAGATTCATTCACTGGTTATTTTTGCATGTTGTCTGTAACGTACATGGCGACAAATGTCTCTGAGTGGCATTCATGAATACAGGTAGGTGAGTTATCATTTTTGTAACATTGACTTAATCAAACTGTAGAAAAAAAAGACCACAGTAGTCTAAATAAAAACGTTATCTCGTTACATCTCAGACATTAAGTATTAGACTTAATGGATAGTTCAAAACTCAGAAATTACATTTTTTTCATTTACTCAGACTCTTGTTCAAGTCCATAAGACACAAAAATTAAGATTTTAATTAAACCCCGAGACGTTTCTGTGGGCAACCTTTCCTTTTAAGTGACAGATAACGATTGGTTGTTCACACACACACAAACAAATGTTTCACTGAAGCACTGATGTGAAGCAGCACTGGGGGTTTCCCAGAGTACATTCTTTATCAATAATACTGTTTGTTTATACAGCAGTCAGAGCTGGACGATAAGGAGGCTCAGAGAGAACAAGCAGAACAACAGACAGCTCTCAGCACAGAAGGAGAATGGGTCTCCATCGCGAAACGGAGATCCCTAGACGCGTCCATTAGGTGGCAGTACTCCCAGTGTTCAATCTGTCATTAAACCCCACCAGAAGAACAGTTTCCGGAAATACACAAAATATGTCTGTTCAACGTTTGAAATTGCTTTGGAATTGAACAAAACAATGCCGGTGTGTTCAGCCTATAAGTGCAAGAAGCGTTCAGATAGAGAGTATAGAGAGGCATACAGCAGGGGCGAGTTTTCTTTTCACAAGTAAGTTGTGCATTTATAATATCTCATGTTCGTAAAGTTCCGAACAAACCCTCAAATAACCCGCTATACAATGTGTATTTAAATGCACGCATATTTGTCCAGCATTGTTATGGTTTTGTGACGCATGCATCAACACTCTTATGCACGTCTCTCTCTCTTTCTCTCTCTCGCTCTGTGTGTGTGTGTGTGTGCGTGTGTGTGTGTGCATGTGTGCGTGCGTGCATGCTCCAGGTTCCCGCTAGCTGACGGCTTGAGAGTGAGAGAGTGGCTCCGTCGGATGAGATGGCAGAACTGGTGGCCGACTGGAAACTCAGTCCTGTGCTCGGATCATTTTGAGAAGGATTGCTTTGAGCAAGTGGGCAGTCACAAACGACTGCGCAAGAACGCTGTCCCGACTATCTTTAACTTCCCAAAACATCTGCAGTGGAAGGCAAGTTTTGTGCATGTCTTTAAAATTGTGTGACTTGTAATTCAAATACCCGTTGTTTTTTAGTTTAGTTTTTCCTGCTCACAGTCCCCGTGTTTTTTTCATGATTTGTATTTGTGCTCGTCCACACACAGGTGCCAGCTGTCAAGAGACGATCTCTGGTATGTATGGGACATTAGAAGAATCACTCATCATCACTTCAAGTAAAAAAATTGAGTAAATGCATTTACAAAAAGCAGTGGTTCTTTACATCCAAGTATTTCCATATAATTGCTGGTTTTCCTTTTCAGCCTTTGTCATGTAAATATTTTGTGAATTGTTGGTCTTATGCAGTTTATGGTGTATAAAATCTCGGGAGGAACTTTTAGGTCAAAGGGGTTTGGCTTACAAAGAATGCAGGAATATAAAATCTGTGTCCTCAGTTGAGGACCATTGTTTTCAATCTGTATTAGAAAGTCTTTCATCTTTTCTTTTATTTGACATTATTCATTTGTTTTGTGTTTTTCAGAATCGTAAGCCGGTTGAAGTGCCTATCAAACCAAAGCCAACCACAGTATCAGCACCAGTAACACCGCGGTACTGTTTGTTAGCCTCTGTATTAGTTACAGTTTTTTTCTCTCTAGTCGTCTTACTAACTGTCTCTTCTTCATGGGTTTGATAGGCTCGAGGGGAAGTTTGTTCGTGTGTCTGTGGATGCTGATGGCTCCAGCCTTGGCCCCTTGCACGCTGGCAGCTTCCATGATGACTACTGCAAACCACAGGTTAACAGTTGTTGATGTGTGTCTGTCTTTTGTACAGCATCTCATTCACTGACCAGTTAATGTGTTTTCACAGAGCTTTCACTGGATGAAGCTTTCAGAGGGTGATGATGAGGCTGATGATGAAGAAGATGATGATGATGATGATGATGCTAGTGTATGTAGACCTGTACATTATAACAGTCTGTAAATGTAGAAACTTAAGCCTTACAGGTCTGGAAATAGCCTCCTGAATGGTGTTTTAGCATTGTTATCTTTTTATTCTTTATATGAATGTGCAGGATCCTGGAAATGATGATGATGATGCACCTCTTGAAACACCTGAAAATCCAAACTCTCCGTTTATCCGGGTATGCCTTTTACAGATTTCTGCTTTTCTTTTGTCCTCTATCACAGTGGTGGTTTCTGTGTGAAGACATGATATAGTAATGAAAGTGTGGCTTACCATAGTTTTACCTGTGCATTTTGATATTCTTTTATGGTAATTTTTCCATGTAGGTGACAGAGAGATGGCAGTGGCTGAGTATAGATGTAACAGGGCCTTTTCAAGAAAGCAAAGGCCCCTATAGCCACATCGTGGTCATCTGTGATTATTACACCAAGTGGATTGAAATCTTTCCATCAGAAAAGCCTAATTCTGATTCCATTGCCCTGCTTATGTGTGATGCTGTTTCCCGCTACGGGTTTCCTCTGGGATTCCTCACACCTTGGGGTGCTAGAGGGATTCAGGTCCGAACGGTAAGTCATGATTCATGCAGTTTTCATTCTTTGTCATTGTATTTTTATTCATTTAAATGTGCTGAAAGGTTATTTCAGTGTCTCAATACCATTGAATTTCTGATCAAGGTTAACAGAGCACTCAATAATATTCTGATGATAAAGGACCTCTCCCTCGTCTCTCGGCATCACCAGGCGTCGCAGCTTGAACCCCACACACAATACCACATTGTTAAGTAAGTTGAGATGTGTTTGGACATAACTCATAATATTACAGAGCATAGAGTTATTCTGAAAAATGTATGGTATGGTTTATTCTTACAGTATGGTGGAAGGTCTGGTGAAGAAGTATCCAGATAGTTGGCATGTTCATTTGCCTGTCAGCGTGCTGCGCTTCAACTGCAGTGTGCACCCAGAAACCAAACACAGACCTCTGTCACTCCATCGCAGTGAGGGAACTAAACCTTACACATCACCCAGAGATCAGCCAGTATGTACTGTGATATTGCAACAGCTTTGTTCACACTGGCGGCTCAAAACTATTGTGTTACTGGTTATGATTATGTCAAGAATCTGCAGCGGAATTGCTTTGCTTTGTGTAGATATGGACATTTATTTTTATTTTATCAAAACGTATGTATTTTCAAATGCTGAATTTTCAGCAGCTGTTACTCCAGTCTTCAGTGTCCCATGATCCTTCAGAAATCGCTCTCATATTGCTGTTTAAAAGTATTAAGTTATTTTGAGAAAAACCTTAAAAACCTCAGACTTTTGAATGACGGTGTATGCGTATATTATTAAATTTGAGTGTTTTGCTTTTTTTCCAAATCAAGCTCAGTGAAGATGACCTCGCAAAATACACCTTCAAAATCCAGAAACCAAACCCTTTAAAGGAAATCGAGGCTCTGAAACGAATATTCCGTGAGTTTGATCATCTCATATCCAAATCTCAGTTTACCTGTGTCTGTTTCCTCCACGTCTGTACTAATTATCATTCAACTTCTTGTTAACACAGGAGAATCAGCAGACTGCATTGTCATTTCATAAAACACAAAAGCAGGTAAGTGTGAATGAACAGTTCTGTTATTACTGCATAAAGATATTGTTGTACCTTGTCATTCAAATTCATAAATGAAAAGAATTGCTGCCAACAAAACCAACAGGGTGTTTTGTCTCCTCTGTTGCTAGTGTGTCTGCTGTAACCGGTGTGTGGCTTCAAACTGAAGGTCCAGTGAAGAAGAGGCACAGTACACACCGCTTGGGCGAAGGATGAAAAATAATGAGCTGTTAAAGTCAGACTGAGAGAGAAACCCGGACTGAGATCTTTTTTGTGATTTTCATATTGAAATAGTTGGCAGCATTGTGAATACATACCATTAAAAGGTATTAAAGAGAGTAGTACTAGCTGTAAATAAAAATAGTTGGAACGGAGTGGGATAGACATGTTTTTCTTTAGTCATTTGTAGTATTTGTAAATAACGATTCAAGCAGATTGAGCCAGCAAGAGAGAATCTAATGTTAATAAATCCACAAATACTCCTGTGAGTTGCAGGCAATCCTAAAGGATATTGTGGAAGCCTGAAATGAAGTGTGCATGATTGTTGTTGTTTTCTTTTCAGATAAATCTTTTATAATGTTGCCTCAACATCGAAGCCCTTACGAAAATTAACCATGGTTTAAAAAAAAACAAAAAAACACCTTGGTTATTGTAGATAAACTGTAGATTTGCTACACTAATCATAGTTTAACCATGGTATTTGTAGTAAAACTCTGGTTCTACAAATGCTAATAAACCAACAACAACAACAAAAAAAGTAAACATGTTTACTACACTTTTACTATAGCAAAACCACGATTAATTTTGTGAGAGAGTTTATTCTGTCAAGTCTTGCTCAGAATAAACTGTGTATACTCCTGATGACGTCATGTCTTTGTGCATTTCGTATCTGTATTTGTGTGACCGGTCATTTTTTTTTATCAAATGAATAAATAAGCTTTCAATTGATGTATGGTTTGATCGGACAATATTTGACTGAGATACAACTATTTGAAAATCTGGAATCTGAGGGTACAAGAAAATCTAAATACTGAGAAAATCCCTTTTAAAGTTGTCCAAATAAAGTCCTTGACAATGCATATTATTAATCAAAAATTAAAGTTTGATATATTTACGGTAGGAAGTTTATATCTTAATGGAACATGGTCTTTATTAAATATCCAAATGATTTTTGGCATAAATGAAAAAAATATAAATTTGCCACATTCAATGTTTTGTTAGCTATTGCTACAAATATACCAGTGCTTCTTATGACTGCTTTTGTGCTCCAGGGTCACATTTGGAAGCCACACATTCTACAATGTGCACGCTTCTAATGAACACACTTGGCCAGTGATCCCACTGATAACAATTGTTAAAGCTACGCCATACAGTGCATTCTTAAGCACACGATTATGCATTAGAATGACTTCACAGAAATAGACAAAGCTGTATATTCAGCTTCATAAAATGGATAGTGCCTGTGCAACAAGTGTTAGTTCAAACATATGCACTGAACAGTGTGAGGCCACTAGGGCGCGTCTCCGGCACAGAAACGAGTTCACGGCGCAAAGACGTCTGGGATTGTGGAGGACCGGCTCGAGCGCTTTGATTTCCGCAGTGCAGCGTGGGATAGTGGAAGAAGTCAGCGAAACACTCGGAGAGAAATGGTGAGTGGGGAAGCAAATCAGTCCCAGATCGAACGAATTCTTTCGTTTTTGTAGTTTGAAAATGTTTCTGTGACGGATTAAACGTAAACTAGCCGCTGGTTGGAGGGCTAACGAGTGTGAACGCTGCCGTTACACAGTCCTCTTTGTTTCGCAATATTTTTAGCAGCCCTGCTAACATTCCCTGCTAAATCCGCCCCGTTTAACGTTACTAATTAGATTGCGACTACATTGCGCTCGACGACGGTTCTGTCGATCAGTATTCTAAACCCATGGGCAGTCAGTTTTCTATCGCTTGTGTGTGAGCTGAAGCCGAAGTGTGGCTGTGACCGCGGTGTTGATTTCAGGACAGATCCTGTCACTGGTCGTTCTGGGCCCGGCCTGTTTAGGTGACCATCTAACTTTAGTCATTTAATCTGTCCGCGCGATAAATGATATTAGATAGATAATCATCAAAAGATTATCAAGTTTAGATGAGTTGCTACATGTTTTGTCCTGCCGTTGTTACTAGCTCCAGTTTGCACGTCCATTTTTTAAAGATAATTCGGTTTAGCCGCGTTTACAGTTATTATCATTTAATTTTCATCACCTCGTAATGCTGGTTAGCTGTTTGAGGTAAACAAACCGCACAAGTGTTGTCAGTAACTGAGTCAACAACAACAGCTACTTAACACAACTGCAGCTGTCAGAGTTGTGTTTGTTGTGTATTTGACATGTTTCAGTTGTTCACCGTCTGCTTTTCTCTTTATGGTTTTATTTTTAAAACCCCTGTGGTTTTTCAACCTGTAAATTACAACAAACACTGCTTTTTTTCTTTTTCGGGTGTTGAGAGTTAAAGAAGTTCTAAGATGATTGAGGTTTAATTTTGTTGTGTGAAGGACAAGAAATGTTCTGTCAAAACTCAAAGGAGCAATGAGTTTAGGTTGTGGAGGGTTGAACTCGGTATAAATCGACATCTGTGTTGATGGTGAGAGGATTAAATCCTTGTTTTTCTTCAGGATGTCTTTCTGATGATCAGACGTCACAAGACAACCATCTTCACGGATGCCAAGGAGTCGACCACAGTCTACGAGCTGAAGCGGATCGTGGAGGGCATCCTAAAGCGAGCGCCAGAGGACCAGAGACTTTATAAGGTGAGCGAAGAAAGTTTTCATCATGCTGTTGGTTGTTAATTGATGTATACATGTGTTATAGCTCTTGCAGTATATCCTGACGGTTGTATGTAGTGGAGTCATTCCTGTTGTGAAGAATTAAAAGCATTCCAAGTTATGTAATTTCACACCATGTTACAAAATTTGGAGTTAAATTTTTTTTTAAGAGAAATGAATACCTTTATTAAGCAAGGATGCATTTAATTAATCAAAAGTGACAGTCAATACACTTATAATGTTGCAAATGCAAAAAAGCTAAACTGTTATGACCATTAATAACTGCAAAATGTTTCTTGAGCAGCAGATCATATAAGAATGAGTTCTAAAGAAAGAGTGTAGTAGTGCTGAAAATCACTGGAATAAACTACATTTGCGAATATTTGAAAATAGAACAGTTCTTTAACTTGTATTGATTATTTTAAAATACAACTGTTTGTGCTGTATTGTTGATTAAGTAAGTGCAGCCTCGGTGAGCAGACGAGCCTTCAAACGTTTTGAACGGTAGTGTGTGTAACCTAAACTAATACCACAAAACATCACAGAATTAATCAAATCTTTTGTTAATACTAGTTCAAACATCCCAAAGTTAAGAAAACCCACAAATAATAGCTTCAAGGTTTACTGACCTGTAGATTAACAAAACACATTTACAGGATTAACAGAATAGAAAGTGATAAATGACTTCCTTTAAACAGCATTCTCCTTTGTTTTAAACATTTGTACACTAAACGTTATTATATGTGTGTGAATATGGGAAAAAGCAAATGGATAGCAGTCTGCTCGAACTCACTTTGTGTTCACTTTGTGATAAAATACAACAAACTAATAATAATCCATTATTTAAAAAACTGTGAGTTTAATACTTTATTCAGTGTTATTCAGTGACAATAAGTGTGCACATGAGCAGCATAAAAGGAATGACCAGTTTCTGAAACACAGGCTGTTGTGAGCATATCATGTGCTTTATTAAATGATCTGTCCACGTCCCGCAGGATGACATGCTGCTTGAAGATAGTAAGACTCTCGGAGACTCTGGGTTCACAAACCAGACAGCCAGGCCTCAGGCTCCGGCCACAGTAGGACTGGCTTTTCGCATCGGTGGTGAGCTCTTGTTTCGGTCGCTTATCTCATGTCCTGCTGTGTGATATTTGGTGATCTGAATTTTCCTACCGTGTCTGTCCCTTCTATCACAGATGATGCTTTTGAGCCTCTGAGAATAGAGGCCTTCTCCAGCCCTCCTGAGCTTCCTGATGTCATGAAGCCTCAAGACTCGGGCAGCACTGCCAACGAACAAGCCGTGCAGTGAAGGAGGAACTGAAGATAAAGGGTTGGGGGGAGGGTGGGGGGAGACAGCGGGGGTGAAGAGTGTCCAAAACAGCGGACAAGCAAAACACGTGTGTTTAAAGATGGTGGTGCGTCTTGAGTTACAAAAGGAGGGGGAAAGCATGAGTGAGAGTGATCTTGTGTGATATTGTACCTTTGCTGGGAATCTGAATCGCTCTCCCTGTTCCTCCTCACGTCCCATCGAGCACTAGCAGCTTACTCTCACTGTATTGTCGCAAACCCTTCCAATGTTCAGTGTCTGCTCATCTACAGGTTAATCCACCAATCACAACGCCCCATTTTGATTTGGTAAAGTTTCCCTTGATTTCTGGATGAATTTGCTCATCTGTCAGACAGCTGTTAGTCACCCGTCAGAGGTGGTTAGATATCGGAGTATTTAACCCCGTGCTTCTTATTTAATTCAAGCAAAATGTTATGTTTGGGAGAGTTTAACGTTTTGTGCTTTTTGTGTGTTTCAGTCTGATTGGGGTGGGGTGGGTTTGTGTTTGTGGCTGTTAAGGTTTTACAAATGCCCACTTTACTGATCGCATTTACAGTACGCTGTTGTGTGTTAATGACTATTGATATTATAATAATTCTTATTTAGATCCTGCATCATTTTATTGGGCTGCAGAAGGCCATAAGCTGAACAGTTTTATGTTACCAACCTAATATAGTGTACATGCACATCATGGAGCATCCTGAGCAGCAGAGTGGGCATGGATGCCTGCAAATGAATACACAGCACATGGTTAAGGTGAATTCTGACATACAGTGGTTTCATTGTAAATACATTTTTCCACTCGCTTTGTTGCTTCCTGAAGTGTGTTTTGCTTTTCTTTACAGTCGTTTTGTTGGAGGAGTGTGGTGGTGTCCGCCTGTTTTCTTTTGGAATATTTGTTTGGGAGCTTTAGTATTGACATTTAATTCCCTGATTTTGTGTTTAAATCAAAGGGGAGTGTGAATGCTAGTCCGTTTTTTGTGTGAGTGTGTGTGTGGCATTTTAAAATAGTGGAAAGAATCAAGTAAAAATGTAAAGATCAATAAGCATGAAGCCTTTGGGCGAAGTTGCTTTAACAAGTGAATGTTTAACTTTAACACAAATGCTGAGGTTGCGTTCATCCCAAAAAAAACAAAAAAAACAGAATCCTAATGTTTTTGCAAACTCACCCTTATTCTTCTCAGTGATGGCGATGCTCCTTCACAGTGATCTTGCAAAAACAAACAAACAAGAAAAAAGTTAAAAACAGAAAAGAAAATCATGCTGCAGTATCTGTAACTGCATTTAAATGAATTAAAATCAGCCCTTTTCCACTCCTTGTCTAATGTTCAACGACTGTTTCTTAAGGGTGTTGCTTTTGGGGTTTTAGTTTTTTTATTAATATGATTATTAATAATAAATGTGAAGATATAATTGCCACAATACAGAATAACAACCAACAATGGAAAAAGAAATGTGAAGTGCAAAAAAAAAGATGGGAGGAAATGTGATTTCTAATGGGAATATTTGCATTTATGAGTCTGAAACTTAAAAGTGAAAGACTTCTAAGATTAGGTTATGTTTCTATATTCGTAAAACTAAACGCATTACACACAGTCATATCTGTGGAAAAACTTTCCCCAGATACTTCTGTAATCCGTGGGGGTTTAGGTGCCCTCGCCTGGAACTTTTCAATGAATCGGTTAAACCAGTTCACAAAATCTGAACGATGCAGATTTGATCACCGACGATTCATCCCAGAACCATCCCTGCATCCCAGTGTGCATACTAGCCTCCCTATCTGCCCTAAATAGTATTGAAAATTACTAATATACACAAAGAATTTAGAATGGAAAGCATGCAGATTGGGACACAGGCCGTCTCATTCAGACCCGATTCATAACGAGCCTAGAAGTGTATTTGGAGGACTTGACTGATGTAAGAGACAAGTTATTTTATTAGCAGAAATGTTACACACTGGAAATATGTTTAAGATGTGATCATCAATTATACCAAACAGAGTTGGTTTAGATAAATAGTATTTAATTAAAACATACTTAAATTCTTTTTGAAGAAGCGATGAGTTTTAGAAAAGAATATTGCTTAATGTTAATAATATTTATAGGTTTCACATGAATGTTCACATGCTCTCATCTCAGCTTGTCTAATCTTGGTGGATAAAGGACCATCACCTTCAACTCAACCTTGCCAAGACAGAACTGCTTGTGGTTCCAGCAAACCCATCGTTTCATCACAGTTCCACATAAACCATAACTCCATCAAAAACAGCCAGAAGTCTTGGAGTTATGATTGATGATAAGCTGACTTTCTCAGACCACATTGCTAAAACTGTCCTTATTCAACATCAAGAAGATCAGGCCCTTTCTTTTGGAACATGCTTCACATCCCACCAACTGGCTCTGCACCCCTTTACCTAAATTCATTACTTCAGATTTATGTGCCTCTAGAAGCTTGCCTTCTGCAAGTGAACATCCTTGATTGTGCCATCCTAAAGAAGTCACTTTTAAATGAAATGTTCTTCTTGGTGGAATGACCTACCCAACTCAACCCGAATCAGCTAAAAACACATCTCTTCCCTCTTTATTTAAATGTAATGTAATGAATGTTTAAATTATTTGCAAAATGAACTGAAATAAACATCCTGATATATATATATATATATATATATATATATATATATATATATATATGTATATGTATGTATATGTAGCCTATACACAGTACACACACACACACACACACACACACTGACTCTAGTATTAGTCTGAGTGACTGGAGACCCGACCTGGCATCTCAATTAAATCATATTGAGATGGCAGGTCGGGTCTCCAGTCACTCAGATTAATACTAGAGTCAGTCAAATTCTCTTCACAATGTTCTTTTAAAAACATGACAAATCTAGCGAAGAACAAGTTAAAAGAGAAAAGGGTGATAATATGGTGTTTTATCGACACTTAACAGATGGACGTTGTATTGAACTCACAGGACCAATCATAGTGGTCAAATGTGCGCATGCGCAGTAGATCTGTCTCTAGTAGCAATAGAAGCTAATGGAAAGAGAGGATCGTCTGTTATAAAGGTCTGTCAATTCAAATATCTTCTCCGTGTTTTAGTTTAAGGTCAAAATTAATATGGGCGTGCCACCACGCATTTTAGGTTTTAAGATGTTTATTTAATTTAAAAATCACCTCTCTGTTAACTCAATCACTATTCACGTGAACTATCCAGTAACTTAGTTCATTCAGTTTGCACGGGTAAAGTTACAGCGCTCGTATCTACTGACGCATCTGACTGCTTTTACCCTCATTGTTGCTTAAGCTCAGATTTTTAACTTACTCCTCTTAACCTTCCACAAACTACTGTAGAAGCAACGTTTATTAGCAGCGTCTAACGTATGTTTTTGGAGAGCCAACTCACTTGGCTAGCTTCATCCGTGTAACGTTCCTCTCACATTAATCCGAGCTGTGTGTAGATGGAGGCTCGTAAACGGATCGTGGCGGCCGCGGGGCGCGTGATAATGGACGCGGTGCAGGCGGAGTGGGAGCCACTGTCTCACTGGGAGCTGGACCAGAGGCTGGACCGAGCGGTGGAGGAGATGATCGAGGCTGACCTGGTGGCCCAGGTTCAGGAGCAGATGGCCTCTGTGCTGAAGCAAACCTCTCAACAGGAGGCTTCATCGCCAGCAGATCCGGCTCAAACAGTGACCCCCCGGGCGTCAGGGTCCAGGAGCGCGCAGGAGTCTGCCCTGCAGCGCGCGCACGCTACTGAGGCCATGGAGGCCAACCCTACAGTACAGGTACAGTGGGTCTGCTAGACTAGAGCATGCACTTCATCAATCAAATGTTGAAAAGAACAGCAATTATTTGTAACAAATGTCATTACTGTCACTTTTGATCACTGTAATACATACTTTATGCATCCTGTTAAACTTATTTTCTCAGTATTTCACAATATAAACTTTTGTTTGCTTTGTTTTTGTGTTGAATTGCTTAGCTTGGTTAGCATAAGAGACATCTTTAAAAAATTTTATTGTATACTAACTAAACTTAAAACATTTTTCTAATTATTCCAAGCTCTAAAATAATTTGTGTAGAAATTGTGAGTAATTTTAGATATCTACAATTATTAGTTATATTTGAAGGAGTCATATGATATTGCTAAAAAGAACATCATGTTGTGGATTTGGTGTAATCAGTGTTTATGCAGTTGAAGGATCAAAAAACACATTATTTTCCACATACTGTACATTATTGATCGTCCCTTCTGCCCTGCCTTTAAAGCGAGGTGTGCTGTGATTGGCCAGCTATCCAGTGCCATGTGATTGGCTGAATACCTCAAGCCCCTTTCCATATTTGGAATTTAAGCTTCCATGGCGGTGGCAACAACACTACAGCAAGAATGAACATTTGCCGCCTTTCTTTGTGTATACATTTGGGCGGTGTTATGCAAATCTTCCCGCATAGTGATGTAGACATGTGGGGGCATGTTTAAACTAGGCGTTTTAGTGGGGATGTGGACGAGTCTTAACTTTTATAAAGCATATGTCTTTGGATTTGAGTTTACAGATCTTCTATATGCACAAAGAGCTTGCAACACATGAAATCACATAGTATGACCCCTTTAATACAGCAAGTCATGAGCCACTGGAAAAGTCATTGGGCCTTACATTTGAAAGGGTTGTGAACCACTGCTTTACATCATTCTCGTTGTCTTATTATTTCTTCCAGTATGTGACCAATTTCCTGCAAAGCTCCAACACAGGCCACAGCAAGAACCGCTTGTCTGGAAGAGCTCGACTGTCCTTGTCTCACACTGTCCTCCTGTCCCTCACGCTCCTGTCCAAACGCATCAGCTACCGCAGCGTGTCCTCTAGTTTCCATCTGGAGAAGGGGAACATTCACAGGATCTTCTTCTCTTTCTGTGAACAAGTGATCACACAAAAGGATCGGCTCATTCAATGGCCTACAGGTACGAGTTAATTAGGTGGCCGTTCCACAGAGTTGTTTTATTTAATCTATGGCTATTTTAGTGGCAGGAACAGGATTAAATCACTACACTAGCTCAATTTAAATATTAAAAACTGACCTTTTCACTAACAATTTTAGCATTTCATTTAATATAATTTTTTAATATAAACTTTTTGTTTTAAATGACATAAAACAGAACATCAAGACAAACTTTAAAATTAATTTAAAATATGAACGAAAACTATAATAGTATATCAGTGGTAATAAAATAACAGTAGTTATTCCGCAGGTTTATGCATTGTTTTCTCCTTTCTCCTTGCAGGACAAGAGGCCCAACAACATCTGCTTCCTTTCTCCAGCTGGCTGAGTCGCAACGAGGGTCTGGAAGAGAGCGGTCTCCCTCGAGTGCTGGGCGTGCTGGGCGACACACGCATCCCCATCCGCCTGCCTGCTGGGAAACCAGACAGTGAGAGCGACGCTCCGGAGGCCGAGACACCCAAGAACGAACCACATCCAGATTCCTGGCTGAACTTGGAGCTGGTGTGCAATGACAAAGGGCGCTTCATTTACTGCCACATCAGCAAAGGATCGGAAAAAGACAGAGGATGCACGTTAGCTGAAAGGATTCGGCAAAACCCTGAGATGGTGCCTCCAGGGACCTGTCTGATAGCCAGAGCCGGATACCCGCTCACAGAACAAATACTTACTCCATTCCCAGCAGGTCGAAACCCGCAGGAAAACCTCTACAACAGATCGCTGGGGAGCCATCTGGGCCGATTCAACCAGGCTGTGGCGGACTTAAAAGAGCGATTCCAGAAATTGAGATACTTGGATATGGGAAACTACGACAGGGCGAAAGCAGTGGTTCTGACTGCTTGTATATTACACAATGTTTTTCTGGACATGGGGGACGTGACAAAAGGACTGGTAGAGAGCAGCACACCAGAAGATGTGGACGAGGTAATCGAAGATGCTGCTGGGGTGAAAATGAGAGAAACTGTAGTTAATCTGCTTTACAGCACATTGGAAGCAGCACCACAATAAGATTTTGAGACTGATTTGCATATTTAAAGGGATAGTTCACCCAAAAAAGAAACTGACATCTACTCATCATTCTAAACACATGTGACTTTAATTCGTCTTTGGAACACAAACGAAGACATTTTTATTATCTTTTTTTTTTAATTTTTGTCCATCCATTCAAAGTTCACAAAGCCAAAACTTACACTCGTCAAAAAGTGTAAAATTAAATTTTAAACATAAACCACATGAATCAAGCTGATCAAGACTTTTGAAGTAAAACTATTGCTTTATATAATAAACTGATCTAATTTAGGGTAATTAATGAAAGCTTCAATTAAATCTGTTTTTCAGATAGAGTGCAAGTAAATAAAAAGGGAATTTTGAACAGTCTTTCTGTGAACTTTTTGAACCATCAAAGTTTTGGTGGAATGGAGCAAGGTTTCTTTAAAAACATCATTATTTGTGTTTTCAAGGTGAACAGAAGTTTTTTGGGTTTGAAACGACTTGTAAATGATAACAGAACTGTCGAAAAGCTCTACGATTCTGTATGTGATTAAAGGATTAAGAGTTTTGGCATTAAAAAAAACAACCTTTATACATTTATTAACATAAAATACAATTACTCATTTTACAGAAATACTACAATTTAAACGTTAAGTGAATTTTTTTTTCAACTTTAATGTTTATTTTTTGTTGTTTATAATGTTAATTTTAGTATGTTTTTAGTTTAAGTTAATGATAATATCACTGGTCCATGTCAAAAGAAAACACCGTCACAATCTAAGGAATGATCTGTAAATGATGACAGAATTGTCATTTTTGGGTGAAGTATTCCTTTGAAGCTCTTGAGATTTGTGTGTAATAATTATTTGGTGGTATGAAAAAAAAAAAAAAAAAGCTTTACCAGAAAACATTTTGTATGATTTTTATTAAAACAAAAAAATACTATGTACAACTTGTCCTGTACTCATTTTACATGAATGTGACCTCTTTAACTTTTCCTTTAAAAACCAAGCATTTTTCAGAAAATTCCTGTTCAATTCATGTCTTTTTAATTGTCTGAAAAAGGTTTCAAAATATCGGGCATTTCTCTAAAAATAAAAAATGCATTTCTTATCTAAAAAAAAGACTACTGTGGGGTAACAGGGGTGTCCGGCAGACACTCTTTGGGCAATTGTAGGCTGTTGTTCTGGGACAGGCAAGTTATGGCACGTGCCAAGTTATTAATGGCCTCAATCTTCCTCTCTTCCAGCGCTTTCTGTTGAGCCCACATGTTCAGTTTCCTCTCCTGCAGCTCCAGGTACAGCTGCAGCAAATCCTGAGGAGGCCTAGCGCTGGGTAACTGTTGGCGCTGGTGCTGAGGGTGTGGGCCGTATCGGGGTAAATCGTTTGCTGGCTATGGCCTTGCCCAGCTTGGTGCCATTGAGCTTCGTCTTGCGCTGAGCCTCATCCTCCACGCAGCTCCTTCCCAGCACTCCATGCATCTCCTTGAAGAACTCCCAGTGAACACTGTTGCTTCCCAGTCTCTTGGCTCGCTCAGCATTTTTGCGATATGTCGCCAACATGTTCCTCCACTTCAGGTCACATTCGAAGGCTTTGACTGAAACGTCTGTGCCCTCCTCGGCTCTTAGCTTCGCAGTCACTCTCTCGGCCACGGTCTCCCACAGCTTCTTCTTCTTGACCACGGGCTGGTCGAACTCTGGGTCCATGTCCAGACGAACGTGGACGAGATGCCATGTAGCCTGCAGAGTCCACACAAACTCTGAATGAAAAAGATAGAGTAGATCGTCAGTTATTCCAGAACAAGAATCTAATCGGATATTTAGGAGGAAACGTAGGCCACAATTCAGCTTGTGTGTGTGTGTGTTTTCTGAAGAAACATGGTCACTTCATATTGATGAATCCATTTAATTCAGGCTAATTAATAAAATGGACAAATTACATTAATACTAACCTACGATTAAACTGCATAAAACTTTTTTTTTAAGCTCAAGTCTGTTAGGAGGGACAGAAATCAATCGTGTTCTATATATATTAGGTTTTGTTTTTTACTTTTATTTTCCATGCTAAGTATACCGTACTAAATCTATTGTTTTGGAGGTCTGAAGCTCTTCTCAGTAACCTAACACTGGTGGGAAGGCCGGTCTGTAGCATCGGGTTCATCGTGTCTTCCTCGCTGGAGATGCCTGCTGCATTGACTTACTCACATCTTACCTGTTTTTGACTTTTCAGTCTCTAAAGTCGTAACCGTAGTTGTTGATTCCTCCACCTCAATGGCGTCTGTGACAATTGTCTCAGTGACCTCCATGTTTGCATTTAATTTTAAGTTAAGCGTTATTGCGACTAATCGTGGATTTTAACAACTCCAGCGATGAGTTGTTTCCGAGCAGTCGATTCCAGCGATGATAATAACAACGACCTCGCTCGCCCAAACCCCACGCAGCGCTGAGCAGGGCGTTGTTGTGCTTTTTTTTCGGAAATGGACACAGCGTGTGAGAGGGGATTGTGGGAAATGCTTGCCATTGGTTTTTACAAGTGTTTAGCGTGCAAGGTAGAAAGTCAAACGCACAGTCTATTTTCTTCTTTATGGCAAAATAAATGTCTACATGCATTATATTCACACAGTTTGTAATGTTTCGTTATCTTAAGTATTAAATAAGTAAATAATTGAGTTATCTAGAAACTACAACTCCCATCAGCTTTAAAGAGAACGAGTCTACAGATACCCCTCCCTTTCTGGAAAGCCCTCCTGTTTGTTGCTCTACTAAAGATGGCGTCAGTGCAAATCTGAGACGATTGCGCTTTGTAGCGTGTTGGGAAATTTGACGTGAGTAAGATGGAAAGTTAACGAAGCCTTCTCACTCTTCATTGAAACATCAAAATACACCCAAATAGATTAATACTTAGGCAGCACTGTCAATGAGTTTATTTTTGTGGCCTACCTCCCGCTGTAGGCCGTAATGAAATATGTCGCGTTGGTTAAAAGACTTCATTTCCCAGAAGTCATTGCGCTGGGCTTGCTTTGAGCGATGAAGTTGGTAGTTGTAGTTTTTCGAATGTTTGTTTCTCTGTGGAGGGAATGTCAATCATAGGAGAATTTTGTATTCGTTCTTCTGTTCTTTTATTTATTTATTTTTAGTTTTTTAATTCTTGATAGAATAAGGGTTTGTTGCCAAGTTATTTAAAACAACTAAAGTATTACTTTTCCTTACGTTATTAGGAAGATAAAATAATAAAGTTACAAAACAGGGGGTGGTGGTGGGGAGGTCAGTCTGGACTCCTGGGTCATCATGTCTACACATTTAGAGCAAGGAGTTAAACGACATTCAAAAAGTGTGAACAGCACCTCGGAGGCATTTGCCAATCTCCCAGAATCCTCTCTGACTTGGTGTTTGGCTCAGCTGTCCAAAACACGCACATTAGCAGACAGTCACAGCAGTAGACTGACAGGAGCAGAAAATAAGATTGTCCCTGGAGGTGACAAAGCCAGGGATGCAGACAAGAGACTCAAAGCTTGGTCAGTGGAGGGCATTGGTGGCCATTCGGACGCAGCACATCAAAGGAGGTGGCGGCAGGATAGCCCGCTTCAAATCACAAGGAGGACTCCCTCCTTTGCTCGATCTCCTAAGGCGACCAGAAAGCTCCAGAAAGTTTCTGGACCTGGCACTTAGCATCCTGGCCAACTGCTGCACTGAAAAACAGACAAGACTAGAAGTAAGGAAGATGCTACTCTAATGTATAGCTTGTGTTCATTGCATATATGTAGCTTTCATTTTTTGTATATGACTAATGCTTTTTTATTATTACTCTTCTCATAGGTAAGAAAGCTTGATGGCATAAATGTTGTTGGTAAGTCACTCAAAGGCTTCATAAAGATCAGTTCATTTTTCATGCAGTTCATGCACTATGAACAGTTAACTGATATCTGATATGATTGTCAAGGTCATTTGTATTTATATAACACCTTAAAACAACATAAATGCTGACCAAGGTGCTTCACAATAACACAAGGAGAGGACAGTAATTAAAAAAATACAGTGTTTAGAAAATTAAATTAACAACCATAAAACTTAATAAAAATCAAGACTAATAATTTAACTCACTGAGACGAACATATATAAAGTTATGAATAGACCCGAGAAATAGATATATTTTCAATGATGATTTAAATGCTGATAAAGAGGAGGAAAAACAAACAGATAGAGGTAGCGAACTCCACATCTTAAGGGATAAGACAGAAAAAGGCTCTCTTTTTTTTTTAGATTTCAAGTGGAACTGTTAATAGTTTGTCAGAGGATGATCTAAGAGATCTTCAGGGGGATCATGGACAAATAAGATCTTAGATGTAAATAGGATCCAGACCGTGCAAGGATTTAAATAAAAAAGTTAGAACCTTGTAATCCATTCTGAATTCAACTGGTAGCCAATGTAGAAGTGTTACAATAGGCGTGAGGTGCTCACTGTTTTTCTTCCTCATTTATAAGTGAGCGGCAGCATTTTGAACCAGCAGCAAACGTGAAGAGGAAAACTGGTTGACATACGCATATAAGGCATTGCAATAATCAAGCCTTTTTGCAATGAAGGCATGAATGCCTGTCTCTAGAATTCTAAAAGATAGAACAGACTGACAACAGAGTTTATTTGCTTGTGGAATTGTAACTCTGAATCAAAAACAACGCCCAGGTTCTTTTCGTGAGTGTGGATATTTGCTTGCAGATATAGGTCAGGCCGTCTACCAAATAGGGGGAGCCAAATAGAATGACTTCAGGTTTGTTATCATTCAGCTGAGGAAAATTATCACTCATCCAACTTTTGATGTCTTTTACAAAGGCTAGCAAATAAGATAAGGACTTCGACCCATGTTTTATTGACATTTATACCTGGGTATCATCCATATAAATGTGATAGGGAACCCTTGTGAAATTCAAAAATGTAACGAAGAGGGAGCAAGTACAGGGCAAATAAAATCGGGCCAATATGGAGCCCTGTGGCACCCCACCCCTTACCAAAGCAGGCAATGAATTAAACTTACCAATCTCCATAGAAAAGCTCTTCTCAGTAAAATATAATTCAAACCACTTTAAGGCTGAATCACAAATACCAACCTCGGTATTTAGCCTATTATAAGAAAGCAGTGATCCACTGTATCAAACTCCGCACTTAAAGGGGTCAATTTAAATTTTTCCTTTCTCTTTGGAGTGTTACACACTCTTAGTGCATGAAGAAGATCTGTAAAGTTGCAAAAAACTAAAGTCTCAAATCCAAAGAGATATTCTTTATCAAAGTCAAGGCTCTGCAACGCCCCCTAAAACGGCTCATTCAAACATGCCCCCACATCCCTACATCACTATGTGGAAATATTTGCATAATGCTACCCAAAATTTCACGCAAAGAAAGAAGGCGTGGTTTCAGTAACTGCAGTTAGTGTTGAAGCAGCCACGTCAGTGAGATGCTATGTGTATGTGGATGAAAGAACTTTATTTGACCTTCCAAAAGTAGGTGCATATAGGAATCTCTAAAGTTATTACAAAATTACTTACAACAGAACAGCAATGCATTTTATAGACGACCGTTTCGTGATCCTAGGAGAGGAGGTCATTCTGACTTGCTACGACAATATGGTGCTTCTGAATTAGCTACGGTTAAGTATGTTTTGTTATTAGTTTAATAATTTGCTGTACTCTTCAAATGCAGAGTTTTGTGCGTTGCATATATGTTTCCGTGCATGGGTGTGTGTGTGTGCGTCTGTGTATGTGTGTGTATATGTGTGAAAGAGAGAGAGACAGGGTCACCCAGTGGAGTCAGCTGTCTTAACTGTCCATGTCTTGTGTACTGCAAACACATACAAGCTTCATCACTGTCTCTGTCACACGACTCTGTTCCCCTTTCAGGCTTGAACTGATTGTAAAACTAAGGACATAATTAATTGTTTACATTTATTTTGAAAGATGAAGCTTGCGATTATGGAAAGGGGCGTTACATTTCAGACAAGTGCTTGCGGTGATCGGGCCAATCACAATGCACTGGTTCAGTTGGCCAATCAGAGCAGATTACATTTGTTGGAAGGAGGGACTTTGTAGAAAATGACCCGTTTGAGAGAGGAGGGGCATAGAGGACCTACAATAATGTACAGTATTTGAAATATAATTTGTTTTTTGAACATTAAAGCATGTCAACAAATCCTGTTACACAAAATACACAAAATAATGATCTTTAAAAAAAGCATCATATGACCCCTTTAAATCCAACAATACCAAAACTGTGCAATTTCCAGAACACAGAACTATTAACAAGTCATTAACCACTCTTGACAAGGCTGATTCAGTGCTATGCTTGGATCTAAAACCAGACTGAAAAGGATCCAGTATATTTTTCCCATTAATAAAGGGGAAACTGAAAAACTAAAACACTTTCTCCAATACTTTTGATAAGCATTTTCGTAATGGGTCCGTAGTTGATGAGATCAGATGGATCCAGATTTTTCATTTTCCACACATTTTTTAAATATGTATTTTTATACTCCGTAACATGAAGTCTTATGAAATCAAAATGACAATTCTTATTATTTTTGGAATATTGCAGTCATTGTTATAAATGATTTATTAGTGCATGTCATTATTATTAATCTATGTAATAAAGGAATGTGCCCTAGCAATCTTTAATCAAAATAAATTCCCTCCCCTTGCAATGACATTCATTTTCTGATGACCCATGACCTGTCACTCACATGAGATCACAGCAAAAAATAAAATCTTAAAAATTCGTTTTTTTCTTTGGCATCTATGGTTTCATAAAGAACATTTAACATCCATGGAAATGTTTAATTGCACAAATGGTTCTTTAAAGGGGACAAAAGTTCTGTAAAGTATTAAAATCTTCTTTACACTTAAGCCAAAATTGTTCTTTTGAAAACTTTTCACTAAAGTTTTTTTATTGGGGGGGAACCTACATGTTCTTTCTATGTCATTGCATCATTACAAAATATGCTGCTTATTTATATAAATAGTCATGACCATAAATGCTTATGATCTTTTATTTTTGTAGTGGATGTCCTCAGGAGGAATGTCTCTGTGGAGACGGTGCAAAATCGAGCAGCACGAGCTTTGGGAAATCTCGCGATAGACCCAGAGGGTTCTGCTGAGGTCCACTCTGCAGGTTTGTCCCAGAGTTTCATATGTTTAAAGTAATATAATAATTGTGTTTCTCCTCCATTATGTACAGTCACAGGCTGTAAAGGCTTAAAATCCTTATATTTCTGTCTCTCTCGCTCAGGTGGTGTTCCACTTCTCCTGCTCTGCTTGTCTCTCTCTCCATCTCCATCCTCTCCCTCTTCACTGACTCCAGCCCCTGAGCTCTGTGCTGCTAAAGTGGAATGTGTCCAGTCTGCTGCCCGGGCGCTTGTCTACCTTTCTGAAACGCCTGCCAACCGACTTCTGCTGCTTTCACAAGGCGCTCTTCCATCTCTTGCTTTGTTCATTGCTCCAGAGTACCCTTTGGGTCTGCAGCGGGCATCTCTTCGTGCCATTCATGAGCTCACCAGAGGCTGCAGTGCAGAGTGTGCCAGAGAGATGTCCAGGTCCGGGGCATTGACTCAGCTCGGGGTCCTTGCCTCGGGAGAAGGTTGTCGGACTTTGGAAGAGCTAGCTTTGAAGACTCTGGCTAACTTGTGCTCTCAAGGCTGCCTGAGGCCACTGGTCGGTTCGTTGGGAGTCATTCAGAAGTTCACAGAGGAAGTGAAAAAGGATCCTCTGAAGTCGGGTGTGTTCTTCAAGGCCCTGTGCCTCTGCTGCAGAGAGGCTGTAAACAGGGCTAAAGTAAAGGAGAGCGGGGGTCTGGAGGTGTTGATCAGCTGTTTATCTGCCCATCAAAACCATCCACTCACGCGTTTCGCAATTCTTGCTTGTGTGGACTTCGTCTACGATGAATCTGCTCTTGAACAGCTGCAGGAGCTCGGGCTGGTGCCGCTGCTGATCAAGCGGTTAGTTGAGCTTGCTCACGGAGAAGAACCGACTGCAGGAAAGCTTGATGCCAGCCTGTCCTCTGGTTCTCCATGCTCTGAACTGATGACCTCTTGTTTTGACTCGTTTGACTTCTCAGCCCTTGAAGGGAACAAGAGGGAGGATGTGAGCAAAGACCAGTCTTCGGGATCTTCCAGCTTCCTCAGCCTTAGGTCAGCTATTCATCTTACCAAAAGCAGAACATAAAAATCAAAGAAAATCATGTACATAATTATCTTCACACTTGGCAGATTAACAGCACTGATCAGTAATATGATATGCAGAGTTAAAATATACACTTTTTTTTTTTTTTGCTTTAAATTTCAAATAAATTTTTCATTTCATCATTAAGTTGAGTTCATTTTACAATCTAATTTTAGTCAACAAACTGATAAATATTTTCATTTATTAGAAAATTAAAGCAATCATTCAAAAATGTAAGCATTTGACCATTTATCAGTACGTTTTAAAACTGTCCTGGTTGTGAAAACCTAACTTTAATTTGACATTCATTTTTAGATTATAGAATGTCTTCTTCTAAAAACATTGTTAGTGCATCAATATCTTATTTAGTTATTGTTTTATTGCCACACATAAACAAAATGTTTTAGTTGAAAACAATTAGTCCTAGTCGTCATCATTACAGATTTTTTCAGGCTCAGAAACCCTTCATTATTTGCCTTTTTTCTCAGTAATTTAATTGACAAGATGACCAAAATCAGAGAGTCCATTTTTGAAGAATGGACATTCCAATCATAATTGAATTGTGATCATTTGTGTGAACCACATTGATACATGTTCTATGGAAGAACTTTTTGTATGTTGCTAATTTTTGTCTGTGTGCCTTCCTCCAGGTCTTGGCTGGTTTCTGAGGGTCTGATCTCATCTGAGGGTGAGCTGACTGAATCCCCATGTGGAAGTGAAGTCTTTGGTAGCAGCCCACAATCCTCCATCTCATCGTCACCTTGCTCTGAGATCTCACAAAGCTCGACCTTGCGTCCACCCCACTTTTCTCCCTCCAGCCGCTCCAAACCCATCCGGCTCTCCTCTTCCTGCTCCTCCTCCGCCATTCCAATATCTCCTCGAAACGTACCAGGGTCGCCTTCCTCTTCACAGCCCCCCTGTGCCTCCTCCCCTCGATCTGAGCAGCCACCTTCAGTGACGAAACCTTCCTCATCTCCCCTCCAAATCTCCTCTCCTCCCAGAAAGAGGCTGCGTGCCTCTTCATCCTCCTCTACATCCTCCTCTCGCTGTAGTGTGGTCACCCTGGACAGCCCCCCTGTGATGTCAAAAACCCCAGTTTACCATCATCCTTATCACCCTGAGGCCTGGGCCCCAGAATCCCCCATTCTTCTGCTCTTGTCACGCTTCTCCCACGCCTCAGACCCCAGCACAGCGCTCGTCAACACAAGTGTTTTCTCCGGGCTGTTGTACTACCTCACCCAGCACCATGACCCCAGTGGGCGATGCTTTCGGATGCTTGGGCGCCTCAGCTGCAACCCAAACTGCTTCCAGGCTTTGATCAGAATTGGAGCCGTGGCTCTGATCAAACAGAGACTGTGTGTGAGAGGAGAGGAGATCGGGGGATGCAAAGGAGGAACGGACAGACAATCAGAGAAAGTCAGAGGCAAAATCACACAACTAGGTTTGAGACCTTATTAATATACGCTATTGAAGCATATGAAGACTGCTGGTTATTCAAAGCTAAAATGTTTCTTTCTCCTCAGGTTTGACCCTGCTCAGTAATCTGAGGGTTCAGAGCGAGTCTGGATTCGGCACTGGAGTTCTTACACACATCATGCTGTCAGGCTCTGAATCTGACAAGCTGTACTGTGTCCTCTCTCTGCCTCTGATTAACAGGTATGATTCATTAACTTTCAGGGTTTGTTTCTTATGATTTTATAGCCTAATATATGTGGGTCAATGTCAAATCAAAGTGTTCAAAATTCATAAGAAAATCTACTTTGTGTGTTTGTAATTTAAAAAAATCTTTGAGCAAACCAATTGAACTTAAAGATTTTCTTTCTTTCTTTTCTATCTGACAAAGAGATAGAGGTATTTTTTATTCTGTAACTAGCAGCTTTAATAAACGAAAGAAGTACTAGCCATTGAACACTGCGAACAACAGTCAAAATATAATTGATGACTGAATATAAAACTATTGATTTAAAATTATTGATTGTGTATATCAAAACAACGTTTGTTGCCAATTATGCAAATATGCATTCTTGGTATGTCGTTTGTCATGAGAGTGACTGGGTGCTAAAGTGTACCTTTTGGTGTGATTTGCTAGTTTGGTTTATTAGATTGGTGGAGATTTCTTCAAGGAATCATAGTCATTCACCATGAATTCTGCTGTTACTTTTTAAAAGTTATAATAATGTGTGCAGATGGCTTCAGCAAAAGCCACGACCTTTGATTAACAACCTTGTAGCTCAGTGTATGTCTGTCTTTAGTCTAAGTTACTGTTAAAATCAATTCCCCAGTGGAGAAAAAGTTTTTGGGGACCTGCACCAACCTTAACTGAGCTTGACTTGTCATGAAAAGGTCACATGGAACCATTCTCCAAAAAAGCCAGTGTGAATTTTAATATATATATATATATCTTCACCACACAAGAGGTGTATTCAAGTAATTGCATGTATGAATCATTTTTTAATGTCTTTTTAAAGAAATGATTGAAACCAAAAGCAAATGAAGTTGATTTGATCAGCTGTTTTGTTTCTTGCTCTGCAGCAACAGAGTTCTTTTGAAGAAGCTGCTTTTGGATAGTGGAGGGCTGGCAGCAGCTCTTGAACTGATTGGCTGTCACAGAGAAGATGATGATGATGATGAAGATGACCAGTCTGACAAATGTTGGACATTTCTTGCCGGCTGGTTGCATCCTCTTGAACAGCCATCCCCTTTGAGATTTAAATCCCTGTACATCTCTCTTCTGATTGGCTGCCTCTCCAGTCTGCTGTCATGTTCCAAGGAGGACAGAAAGAATTGTAGCATAGATTGCCAGACCGGAACAGAGACAGCCAAATTACTGGATAACAAATCCCAAACACAACAAAGCCAGACATGTCCCTACTTGAAGGCAACTCATGACATGACTTTCCTCCTTGACGATGGAACCCTTCTATTAGCCAGTCACGAGGCTGTCACTGGGGAAGAGGGAGCCAAAGACGTTGGCTCTGAGTATTTTAGAGCCCTCTTGACGGGAGGATTTGGGGAGGCCCAAAAAGCTAAAGGCGATGCCATCCGGATCAAGGACGTGAACAGTGGGATGCTCTTACCTGTTCTGCACTACTTACACGGCTGTCGTTTGACTGACGGAAACAAAGACCAAATGTCAATACATGACACACATTGTCTTGTCTTGTCCTCTCTAGCCTCTCATGGGCTGCTTGGACCACAGGACGAGGTTGAATCTTGCTTGGCAGAAGAGAAGGAATTTCCAAAAAACCCCACTGGCTGAAGTGATGATCGGGGCTTGTAGGTTTTTAGTACCTGGTTTACAACGGTCAGCTGAGGACCTGAGTGTGGACCTTCTCTACTCGGTCATAAGGAGCCTGACCAAACATTGCTGTTCAAAAGATGGAATGGATGCTGGTTCGGTCTGCAAGGGTCCTGAAGGATCACCACACTTGACTAAAACTGAAGTGTCGAAGTGTTCCAAACAACATTCTAAATCCTCTCAAAGTTCCAAAGAGGTTCTGTCATCGTCTTCTGACACTGAGGCAGCTTGGCTGAGGTCTCTGCTGCCTCAAGTGTACTGGTTCTCACAGCGCTACTCTTACCTGCGACTGGGCCAGGCCTGTCTGTCCATACTGCTGCGGCCTCAGGGGCTCCATCCTGCTCCTCTTCAGCCCTCCCTCTCCACTGACTGCTTCCTGCGTTTGGCGCAAGAGGCGGACTGCGCAGAAGGGCTGAGGAAGGACATCTTAAACCTCATCAAAACAGCCCTCAGCTAAAGGGCAAACAGTAGTGGATAGTGAAGTGAATGTAATGTATTGTTTGTATAACCTAATTTAGCAGCTGACACACAAAAAGGGAATGGGACGAGATCTTCAGTAAACTTCAGTTAGGAAAAATATTTTGAAAATACTTTAGAGCATTCTAATTCCTACTATTTTCATGTGTCTACTACAAGACATGTTTATGGAGTAGACTTTTTTTTTTTAACTTCATTTATTCATCTTATTTAGCAAAAAAGGGTTTAATGCTGATTCCATGGTAATCCCAGTGAACCTAGATGTTGTACATGATTTTGTACAGTATGTTATGTAGATAATATAATGTCACAAGAAAGAGCTGTTTATGTTAGCTATATTTTTCTTTGTGTATATGCCACTTTATTCATTTATAGAAGTCTGGATTATCTAATGTATGTTGGAGTGCCATTTTTTTTTCTTTTTGTATATATGAGAAATTGAATAATGGAAATGGCCAAATGTTGGTGGAAGGCAGAGGATGGTTCTCAATAAATGAGCTCTGCATTAATTATGTCTACATTGTTTTTTTTATTTTTCTAGAATTTGTGCCTAATTTAGATTGAGAAATCTTTTATTTATTATTAATTTTTTGTCATCTCAGTTCAGTCCTGGACTTTTTATTTGGCAAACGGCAAATTTAGTCAATTCTGAGTAGAATTGAATAAATACTTAAATCGTCTCAGCCATGTAGTGTTTGGGGCCTTTCTTAATCAGTCACACACACAAAATTCATGTGAAAACTGTTTATTTCTGTTAAAAATGTTAGAAGCTTGTCCATCAGTATTGATTGGCATCTGACGGAGGGGATGGACAGTTGATACAGCAGGGGGCGTCCTGCTCAGTGATGAGGTCCCTCGTATCCAGTGGGCAGAGCGTTCGTATGAGAGTTGTGGAAGAGGGAGTGATTCCCATCACCCCATGGCCATGGCTGTGAAAGAAAGACCGTGCTATTTGAAATTGATTCATGTAATGTCCAATGTATTTCAGATGTTTTACAAAGTGAAAACATCAACATTTTCTTCTGTGTCCACAGAGGACTAGGAGTGAAAAACCCAAGAATATAGTCACCTTGGTTCGAATGCGGAGGTGTGGGTATGGCACAAACTCTGGGTGATCATGGGAATGGGCCTGCATCTTCATGTAAGCGTTCGCCATGCAGACCCCCACACCGGGCAGGGCTAAGACGAAGGACAGGATCTTCCAGGTCCTTGCTGTGAATGATTCATTTCATTAGTACATCTATTAGTAGAATCAATGATTACTGATTAAATGTTTTTAAAAGATCTGATTTGTGTCAGTATTTCTTTCTTACTCTGTGAATATGTAAATAACCTGAAAATCGTTTAATTTTTGAGACGCATGCATGAAGTCAAGTCACTAAACCTATTTTACCATATAAACCTGACGTAGTAAAGCAATATTTTATTATGGTTCATGAGAACTTGGCTATCCATACTGGATAAGATCTGCTTATTTCCCCCCGTTTCATCTAGCCCAGCCTTAGAAAAACATCTCAAACCTCCTCCTTCATGGCTTCCTTGTGATGCAGCAGCAAAAGCCCGGCGGACCACCACAGCAGTGGGAGACATCGCCATCTCTGAAGCACAGACGGTAAACAACACTTCAAATCATGAGCACTTTTATATTTAGACTCCAAGGTTATGAGTCGAATATTTCTGGTCTTCGCCAAAGCTGCCTTTATTTGATGAAAAATAAGCAACAATTGTAATATTGTTTGTCATTATAATAACACTGTGTAATATAATACAAAATGTAACCTATTCCTGTGATGGCCAAACAAAATTTTCAGGATCATTACTCCAGTCTTCAGTGTCACATGATCCTTCAGAAATCATCTAATATGAAACAGTTATTGTCAATGTCGAACAACAACAGTTGTGCTGCTTAATATATTTGTAGAAACCTTGATAAAAAAAAATTCAGGACTCTTTGTTGAATAGAAAGAACAACATTTATGTGAAATGGAAATCATCTGTGTCTTGACTTGTCACTTTTGAGAAATGTGATGTATCCTTCACTGATTAATAGTATTTATTTGAAAATATTACAACTGAGAAGTAACAGATTCTTTTATGCAGGAGAAATGGTCCAAAAGTCAAATGTAACAACTTTCTACTTGTTCGCACACCCGTGAAATGTCAGCTGTGTAAGTCTCAGTGTTATTTGTCGACACAAACTTAAATAGTGCCTTCATCAAACTGTGAAACAACAGCAAGAGTCGAGGGGACAACTGAAGCATGGCATGCATCTGTCTGCACATTGACTGTGGGTTTGATCAGTAGTTAAAGTGAAGGTGATGCAAAGTTTGAGGTCAGATACTGAGCAATCCTGACGTATATCTCTATTATATCCATGTTAACTTTGTATGGCCTCCTTATGCAGTATAACATTGCTAAATGTTACATAATTGTTCTCTGATATACTTGTTTAAATAAAAAAAAGACGTATCTTTAAACGGTTTCACACATTAGCCAGGCTGTGGCCTGTTGCTTATCTCATCCCTTTAAAAAAAGTTCTGTCCATCGATGCTGATTGCTATTTGAAATCATAAACCCCCTTGAAACTATGCACATGTAGCAGTTATAGAAAAACTGTCATAAATTTACTGCGATTATTTTAATTTATTGAATAAAGCTCATGTCCTTTGCACAAGGACAAACAAGCTGTCCGTTGTGGGTCGTGTGTTGCATTACTGCTGTTAAAGAATGAAATACTCCTCCATTGCTCCTAATATTTTACACTTACAGTTCAAAACAGCTAAAACTATGCATCTGATGCAAAGGGCACTTACATACTCTGCTTCCAAAGAGGGTGGTCAGGTGTTTTTGTTCTTTGTTCCTCAGTTATCAGCCACTTTCTCTTTCTACACCTCTGTCTGTTTGTCCTTTGGTCTGTCCTGGCCTAAACCATAGACTCCTCCCCACTAAAATCTGTCTGTCTGCCAAGAAACATGAAGTTTATATTTGGTCAAGTGCATGGGCAGATCTGTAATGGAGAGACAGGGGGAGCCATGAGTTAGCTATACTTACAACAATCAGATATAGGAGATATTGCAAACTGGCTTGTGTGTTAAAAAAAATTGTTAGCTCACAGATGTAGGATATATGAAATGTAGAAAAGACGAAGTCTGTTAGATAATGAAGTGCGTTCGGTCGAAAGTTGACAGCTGTCGGAGTTATAAGGTTATACACACGGCTTGGGTTTCTGTGTGTTTGTGTGTACGTGACTAAGTGACCGTGGGTAACCTTATTTCACCTTATGTCACCTCACGTTCACAGTTTTCTCTTGTTTTTCAATGTTCAGTTCACTTCTCTTTTGACAAACGCTTCAGTTCCGCAGCTCTGGCGCCAAATGCGAATTTACGAATTCGCGAATTCCTCTTCCACAATGACTGTTGAGATCATAAATATCAATTATTTTGCGTGATAGGATGTTGGCAAGAGGTCGTAAACAGATTCGTTGTTTCATATTAATATTCATAAGTAATATGATTGTTAATTTCGGAAAAATCGAATGTTTGGTTTAAACGGTCGTTTAAGAAACAACCTTGAAAAAGCTTTCTAATTGATTATCAAGCGCGATTTTGTGAAAGATTTTGCATTTCGATTTTAAATGTACATATTGAATATAAAAACGCCATGACTGTAAATGTTCGATCTCATTTTATTTCAGATTATTTATTTATTTACAGTACATTGTATATAATTAGCGGTTTGCCTTTGTTCTGTTGCTTATTGATTAGAAATAAGTTCTAATAATTTTATGAAGCGTCATTAAGTCGAACTAAGAGTTTGTTTATATAGTATATAGACTTAAATGTCACAAGGTGTCGCTGTGAGTGTTGCATTGCTGGCAGCTGCTACAACGATGAGAAATATTTAAAATGTTCTTGGCCTAATTGTTTAAAGGGTTACCGTAAGCTAATTAGTATTTGTTACCAAATTAAATCTTCATTAATCTTTATCTAGTTGTATGTAGTATTACATATTATCATGCACAATTTTTTATATAAACCATAAACTACTTGAAGATTAGTGCACTAAGAGTTTATCCTTGGACTGTATTATAAGACATTTTGTTGTTTATAATTGTCTTTATATGAGTCATGTGGCTGATATTTGCTACAATTTCCCTACCGAAAAAAATAGCTTAAAGATTTGTTAGTGGTACCAGTTTGAAATCCTTTTGCCATCTTAATAATATTAAATTATGTCTTTATTATTTCAGGGCTGTTCCATGAAACATCAAATTATGTTCTATGTATATTTTCGATGAGTTTGCGTGCATTTTCCGACCATAAACCAAGAATAACCTCTGAAAATGTCCTATTGTTGACTCTTCAAATTAAAGACATGTTTTTTGAACAAGAGCAGTAACCTTTAGAAATGTTCCATGGCATACAAATGTTCCGTGGATAGAGGCACTGACTAAAAGATAAATTGACCAGCTAAATGACTAATTAGCAATCAATATACTGTATGGCTGCTTTGTGATGAATACTGTGAATGAACTTTTTTAGAATGGGAATAATTTAATAAATGTGACCCTGGACCACAAACTCAGTCTTAAGTGTCAATTTTCTGAAATTGAGATTTATACATCACATAAAAAAACAACAACAAAAAAACACAGAATATCTGGAATCTGAGGGTGCAAAAAAAAATAAAATAAAAATTGAGAAAATTAAAGTTGTCCAAATAAAGTCCTTAGCAATGCATATTACAAGTGCATTTTTTTTCATAAAAGTTTTGATACATTTATGGTAGGAAATGGTGTATCGCGTATAGTGATGTAGCGATAACAACAAAGAGGAAGAAATTGTTGGTATCACTTTTTTTTTTTAAAGGCTGAAAAAAAAAAAACAGCCATTCAGAGTCTATTGGTGTGGACACTAACATCATAGTTATTGTTCTTAGTGTGAATGGGCCTTTACTCCATACCATCATCACACAATATTATTTTGCTTATTCTTAGCATGATTCGCAGTTCTGTTGTCTGCAAACTGAAATGTTTGAACTGAAATGTTGAAATGGATTATGACTGCCTGTCAATATTTTTTCAGCTGTAAAAAAAAAAAATATTCTGAAAGCAATTTCAGTGATCTTGTGCCGCTATCAGTATATTTGTGGTATGGAATCTAATATTCTTTTAGATATAGTTTTGCAATATTTTTTATCTTTATAGTTATCATCTTTGGCATAAACATGCCTTAAGAGTGGGAGATGCTCCAGTATGTTTTTTGTGCATGTGCACAATTAAGTGTGAAAAACATATGCATATTTTTTTCACACTCATTGCAACCGTTGTGCAGCCTTAATGTGCGAACCTCATTCTACAGAGTCGTCTGTACATCGCTGTCTGCACAGCTTCCATTTCCATGTTTGCAATGCAAACAGCCATTAGTGCCAGGCATGAAGTCATCCTACAGCCCAGGCTGGGAGAGACTAGCCGGGCATCAGGGATGTTCGTCTGGTTCAGTGTTTTTGTGGGCAGAGTCGCCGTCTTGCTTCATTTACACAGGCACAATCACCAACGCCGATAGACAAGTCAGAAGCACCAGCACCAGCTCTGGATTCTAGCCTGATGATCTGCGAGTGATTTTGTCTATGGAGAGGCATTTTGTAAGCTCATGTGGAGAATGACTTTTCTTTTTCTCGTGTTCTCGGGGGTTAATCTAGCATACACCTGTTTCTGTAAACTTGGCACGCTATTTAGTCTCAGCAGACATGTAGACTCAACACAGTTGAATATGTGTATAAACCGAGTAGTAAAGATTTCTTTGGTTTTGACTGGGTCCACAGTAAAAACACAGAAATCTTTAACCATGAATCTGGTCAGAAACATGACACTATATCATCACTCCATGGAGACCCGTGGCCAGTGTCTTCAAAGGGATGAATCAATGTAACTAATATCGCCACTGGAAGGTATTTACGAGACTATTTTTCGCCGCTTTCATCCTCTTTCTGATATTTTCACAGCCACTGTGTTTTTCACCTACTGGTCAAGCATGTGCCTTCATTGCAGTCTGTTTGGCTGCACATGCTGTGATAAAGGAACTCAGCATTGCTATGTGGTCAGAGGTTTTAAGGTGGGATGGAGGTTTCCTGTGTGGAATGGGCACTGTAGTAGGTCCGTCTGGCAGGCAGATTGGCAGAGGAAAAGAAACGGGGATCAAAATAGAGAAGGTCAAAAAAATGCAAGACATCGCAGAGATGGTTAATTGTGCTGGGATGCAGAAGACAAGGCTATAAAGTGATTTGTTCTAACCATTTCATGTCATGCTAGGAAGTAGTTCTATTTAGAAAGGATGCATTCAATTATTCAGTGACAGTAAAGACATTCATAATGTAGCAAAATGTTCCACAAAAATATTTAGCAGCACAAGCGTTTTCAACATTGATATTAATAAGAAATGCTTCTTTAGCACCAGAACAGCTTTTTAGAATGATTTCCTGTGACACTTTGCCATCACAGGAATACATTACATTTTAAAATATATTAAAATGGAAAATAGTTTGAAATTGTGTTAATATTTAAAAAGTTACTGTTTTTACAGAATGTTTTGTAGCTCAAACAGTAGAGCATGGCGCTAACAAAAAAGCAACCATAAAAAATGTAAATGTATATTTTTGTTTAAATAAATGCAACCTTGACTTAAAAAATAAAACTACAGAATTGTGAAAGACGGTGTTTGTAGGCTACATCTATAACAGATTCTGAAACACTGTGAATTTGAAAATAAATAAATAAGTATTGTTGTAACCTTTGTCTAACTTAGAAAGAACATACAGTATTAGCTTTCTGTCTGTCTTTGACCTCCATGTTCCCCTTTCTTCTGTCTCATTTCTCTGTGTATCTTGGACCAGGACAGGACTGTGCTTGTCTGTTTTTAGTAAAGACGTCGTCCTGTAGACAACTTGAGCAAATCTTTGACATGGAGGAATATAACACTAATATTGTCTCTGTCTGACTGTGTCAGCGGGATACCGGAAACCAGGAATTTTACTGATGGACAAATCCTAAATTTTCTGTCTCTCCGTCTGTTTGTCTGCCTGTCCATTCATCTATCTATCTGTCTGTCTGTCTGTCTCTCCATCGATGACATTTACTTTTTAGTTTTGACAGTAAGACTGTGTAAAATGGTATCTGAAAAATACTTATGCACTTACAGTATTAAGCTTGGCTGGCCCCTTAACTTCAGATATTCACGATGACTAACATTAACCATATATTTTGACAAACAAGTCAAAATTGCTTTGTAAAGTAAAAAATGAGCATGTTTCGGCGGTTCAGTGTGTGTTCCCACCGTTTATGCTACACACTGTGGAGCGAAACGCTAACACAGCACAGGTGCAGGCAGAGTGACATGCAGCGGCGTGCCACAGAAATACTAGGTGCGTGTAGAGTTACTCTGCAAGAGTTTATTATGCAGCATGAGCACAGACGACTGTTTCAGTGCAATAAAAGTAATAAACACTCGTAAGCTTTGTCATTTACACCAAAACACACACATTCTTACACATATGTGCAAAAGCGTTCACAAAGAGTGAATTTCCCTGTGATTATTTATCTTCACCTCTTCTGTGGTGATGGCACACAGTCAAACTCCTGCGGGCCTCAAACTGCGTGTGAGGTATATTTAGAAACGGTAAATTTGCTTCTTAATGGGTCTGACACCAGCTATCAGGTATTATGCTGTGGTCCTTTCTGCTCCAAGCTTCTGGGTGGCTTGTGGTTAGTGTCTGGGTGTCCGTTTAAGTGGACTACATAGCCCAAAGATCAGGCCTGTCTCTCTCTACACCTGTGTCAGGATTGTGTGCACATAATCTCAGTGACACCATTCGAATATTTCTTTGTTTGTAACTTTAACAACCTAACAGTGGACTTATCCTGATTATCTGGCGTTTGAAGTTGTGCACTGTCGGCCATGAAATCTTTTGAATAAATTAACCAGGTAGCTAAACCTAGTGTGATGTGGAATGAAGCAATACTTTAGAGATAGTGCACCTAAAACTTGAAAATTCATCTTTTGCATACCTTCATGCCATTCCAAACCTGAATGTCTTTATTTGTTCTGTCGAAATATATTTTTGGAAAATGTTGTACCTAAACAATTTCAGTTCCCATTGACTTTATCAACATTCCTCTAAGTATCTTTTTTTTGTGTGTTAATTAGTTTTTGAGCAAATGATGGGGAAAATGGAAGTCAGTTTGGAAATTAAACTTTTTATATATTTAAAATATATATATTTTTTTGTTTTAATGTGTTATTGAGTAAACAAAGACAATTTTCTCACTTTTTAGTGAAAATTTCAGTTTTTCATTTTTAAAATTGTTGGTTTTCAGTTACTTATCTTATTAAAGCAGTATCGTTCAGAATCGACTGAATTGGAATTGTATTCATAATATAAAAAAAAATTATGTTGTTTCATCGGTCACCTTAGATTGTGTGGATTTATTTATTAATTTATTTATTTTTGCTAAATTCATTGCACGCTGGCACTGCATTGCATTGTTGACTTCAAATTTGGCGAAAAGAAGGTGTTTTATGAGGTGGCACAAATGAAGTTTCCTAGGTTTTTGGAACAGACTTTGTGTTGGGACTGCTGTCTACATCTATTAAAAACAGAAAAAACTACATAAATAAACAATATTTAATGTCAGTTATTAAAGACAAGATTGTTACTGTAGAAAATTAACTCAGCTAAAGCCTTTTCCAGAGGGAAAAGCCAAGTTAATATTGTCCAAACAAGCATATTGAGTGTTTAATGAGCTTATTCATCATTCATCGTACTCCTCATATAATATGAAGTCAACATAGACACTCATCAGACAGGACACTCTTATAAACAAGATTGGAGGATGGATGGATGGTAAAAAGTAATTAGTCTAGTTTTACACCTGTTTATGTGTGCATTCTGTCTGACGAGTGTCTGTGTTTGCATTGCTAAAGATGATAAAACAAATAGATTGTCCAAGAAAAAGGGTGAGTGAAAAGCATGAAGCTGACTACTGTGGTTTACAGTGCATGTTCTGTGTTCGGTGCAAGGTGGTTCTTCATGCCTTTTGAAAACAAAAATGCGGAAAAGAACGAATGCTGACAGAAAACGTCGAAATAAGCTCAAAAGTCGAAATAAACGGCTGATGACGTCGTAGCGGAGGCTTTAAATTGCTGTTCAAATATGACTTCACTGGACTGTGTTTCTGCCAGCGACTGTCGTCTTGTTGAAAACAAGCTTTTATAAACGTTTAATGTGGAACTTTGCTTCTCCACATCCTACGCTGGTTTGTATTATTCCTCTTTTATATGTACAAATCCTCACTAGCAGGACATTTACACGGTTTGTAAATAAAACAGAGTCACAAGCTACAGAAAACTACTAGACAGACCTGTCTGGAGCTCAGGTAATAACCTTCAACTTATACACAACACAGTGGACCTGTCCTTCCTCCATTTGGCTCTTTTCATCACAAGACTGTCTGCTCTGTGTGTCACAGGCCTCAAGACTGCCTAATTGAATCTAACTCATTAGACAAACGCCTGCTTAGGAAACACAAGAGTGTGAAACACTATGGAAGTCATCTAAACATAAAATACTTTCCTTTTTCTTAACAAATGGATGTTAATCTTGTCTTTATTAATTAAGTGTGTGCTTTTATTTCCTTTAATGCATTTTCTGTGATTCTTAATATTAAATTCATGCTCATATAATGTCCATCAGGAAAATGGGATCTTTTTGAAAATCTTTAAGAGGTAGCTTGGGTATTTTGAGGGCTTAAAGGGGAAGCAAATGAACATCTGAGGACAAAGTTAATGAAAACAAAAAGAACACCCATAACCTATAAATCTATCTTTCTGAATCATTGCAAACAGAAGCTACTGCAGTGTCTCACATGGTGTTTTTACTACTATAAATCATAGCACTGGATTCTCAGTGTGAGGTGTGTAAGCACTCACAGAATCTGATCTTTGTGTCAATGCTTAGCCCTTAAACTGACACCAAAATAAACTTTTACTATGTTCACATTTTATTGTTATATGATCTAGATGACTACTAATTATCCTACCAATAAATACATGAACATATGACATTGTTTTAGCTTAATTTATTTAATAATATTAACTGTATATTATCTCACTAAGGAAATAAAAATGTCACTACACTTTTATAAATGAAGGTTCTTTATTGGCATCTAGTGTAAATAAAGTGTATAACATACAAAACAATCACCCTATAAACAATATTACCATAATACTGAAGTTCTTTGAGGAATTTTTTACTTTGATAAAGGAGAGATGGCTTTGAGTTACCGGGACGCAATGAAAAAAATACACTCTTAAAAATAAAGTTTCTGAAGGAGTGTGTTTGCAGTGATTAAATAGAAATCATTTTTGGATCCCAAAAGAACCTTTCAGTTTGAAGCTAATTTGAAAAATCTAAATAAACTTTTTCAACTAGAAGGAGTCTTTTCTGCATTTGCAAGGTTTTATTGCAGTAATCGTTTGTGTTTGCTTTTGCATCTAATGAGCATTATTGTTTGAGTAACAGCTTGTTCAGATTTTTGTGATATGGCACAGCAGCAGTTGTGTCTGCTGGTCAAAGTGTTAGAGCCTATGTTAAATCAGTGTTGTAATATGCATGTGTGTGTGTGTATATATATATATATATATATATATATATATATATATATATATATATATATATATATATTTTCTTCAGGCTTGGTAGAGCAAGAGAAAAGGAGGTGGTAGAATGGGACGAGGAATGAGAGAAAAGGCAGGTGATTTTGTTAGAGGGTACCCAATAGAAGAGCAGAGGGCAGGGCCGGTCAGAGGAGAGACATGGGCGTCCAGAGAATAAATAAAGGCCTGGAGGGTAAACTGGCCAGTGGTGCTGCTTTCAGCTGGGGGTGCTTGACTCGCAATTCACCTGTGTGCATTTTCAGCTATTTGCTAATACCAAGTCTGTCTGTCTGTCTGTCTGTCTGCCAGTATGCTGGTTCGGGCGATCCTGCAGACCTCACTGGTCCTGTGGCTGGTACAGAGCACCATACAAGGAGGTAAGTTGGACCTGTCTTCTGAAGGACTTGTTGAAGAGATTTAAGGGGGAGAATAGAAATGCTTGTTACAATATTGGGACACCCATGGGGCAAAATAATTGTAACTGTAACTAAATGATTTTAATCTAAAATGCAAATTATGATAAAAAAAAAAAAAAAAAAAAAAAGAATCTCTTCCTCTGTCACTAAGGTTGTGAGGTTAATTCCAGATACAAGGCTGACCCATGTGTTCAAGCCCTCCTTTGTGCACTTATGTTTGGCTGCTGAGAAAATAAAATTTTTTGACACATTAAAGCAGAGCAATATGTAGGTGGAGAGACCAATCATGCAGTTTCTCTATCTGAATGCCGCTTTGAATTTCTAATAATGTGGACAGATTCCAGCAGTTTATTGATCAAATTTAAATGTATGCATGAAAATCTAATAAAAATCAAATGGCTAATAATGAATTAACCTGTAATTAAAATGAATGAATTAAAAGTAGAAGCAAAGTTAAACATTTATTACAAAATATGTAAGATTTTATTTTTTTACCTCCATGTCATGGCATAAGAGAATCTCACAGGGAACTTGAAGTAAATATTTTAGGTCGGATGACAAAACGTTTGGGAAATCCAGTTGAAATATAATTTGGGTAAATAAATAGAATGCATTAGTTCTCAATTCTTGTTCCTTTGAGAATTGAGATTTCAATAAAATAGAACTTCAGAATAACATATTTACATCTGCTTAGACGTTTACACCTTTTTATTTATAGGCTACATGTCAATACACAAGGTTATATTAGAAAACAGAAAAATTATATGTTTGTAAATGTTTTAAACCATATGTTTGCATATACTTCCAATGCACTATTAGATTAATCAGAAATATAATTTTTAGGTTTAGAACTGTTAATCCTTTTCCCCATTTAATATTGCAACACTGTAAACGCAACACTGAGGTGAAGTAATCAAGAGTGGTGCTTTTCTTTATCTAGTGCCACACTGGCCACTAGCCACACTGTCTTCTTCAGTCATCTTGAGGCATTATCGCATCATTAAACGTTCAGCCAACAGCCACGAATGTTTGTACGTCAGAATAAAAGGTGTCTAGGAAATGACATAATATAATGCACATAACGATTGCATGTTAAATGTCTGAGGAGTGTGATAAATGGAGAAACAGCTCAGAAAGTGAGACATGGCTCGATGTGTCTGAGTTTGCCTGGATATACACTGACCGCAACTTAAACAGTCGTATTTCATGTCTGAAGATCAAAACCCGGTGCCTGAAGGTGACAGCGGTGGTCAAAATTTGTCGTCCTTCTGTCAGTCCTGAGTTTATCCGGTCGATACACAGACCATTTTGTCCTTACACTTTCTGGGCATCAGTGGAGGCCTGTCCCAAATACGCACACACAGTGGTTAGTTCAATGAAATTCACACATTAATCTCTTACTACGTCAACCGACACAGTATCCCAACAATGGAAGTTTTATAGGTTGGTTTCTAAGAATTCAAACTGGAGCTAATCTCACTAACTGAGAAGTTCCTAAATCTATTTGAGCACCCTCTGCTGGAGGGTTTTTTACGACCTTCAAGAGCCCTGCTCTTAAAAACTTAGGCGTTAGTATAGTAATGTTATCAGTTAATATTATGCTGACCATAATAAGTACTTGCATAGAAGGTTTGTCAGAAAACATTGTGTTTCCATGGTAAATCTCCAAAATTATGGTATTTTTATTTTTGAATGTGGTATTCAAAATATGTTATTCTTTCTTTTAGGCTAAAAGCTTTTACACAGTTTTTTATTTCCTTGTTTTATAGGAGTTAGGCCACAGACTGGAGCTCTGGGAAGACTGGCGAGTCGAGGTATTTTGCGCTTTTTCAATTCTGTATATATATATATATATATATATATATATATATATATATATATATAGTGTTTCTGTGAGATATTACAGAGGGTTAGAGGACAACATAAACATTACCTCACATGATGAGTTTCTTTATCAATCCGGCCTTCTGTCTTTTCTCTGTAGGTCCTGGTGTCGGTGTAAAGTCTGGAGGTAAGTCTGTCTGCCTGAACCTGACGGATGCTGCTGAATCCAATGAACACTTTGCTTATGAGAGTGCAAAGGTTATCTTATCCTTCTGTGATTTCTGTACTGTCAGGTCCAGTGGCTGGTATCCTCGGGGCCCGTGGATATGGGGCAGGCAAGCCAGGAAAAACAGGTGATTTAGATGAAAATATGTACAAACAATAAATAAAGATTTACAATTGACCTTTGATTTAACACATGCCAAAGTGACAGAACTGACTTTGAAAAAGAGACCATGTATTTGTGATCACAATTCTCGCTATTAACAAATAATTAACTATGACTTTTGCCTCAGTAAAGTCTAGTTAATTTCAGGCATTGGGGATACAGAATAAGGTCATGCAGAAAGTGCTTTTTAAGTACTAATAAACAGCCAATGTGTTTATAATAGGCATGCTAATAAGCAACTAGTTAACAGTGAGAATTGTTCCCAATGCTTAAGTGTTACTGTATTTGTTTATTTATTCACAAAATGTGAGTGTTAATCTTTTGGATTCTGTTATACCAATCATTAATTTTTTTTTTTTCTTTTTTCTCACAAACAGCTGGCCGTTATCTTGGAGGTAAATTTATTCAGCTTTTTATTTTGTGTACAGTGCCGTTCAAAAGTTTGCAATCTGTACGATGTTTGTGAAGGAGGTCTCAAATGCTAATAAATACTTTATTTGAGTGATCAAAAAAAAAACAGTTATTATTGTGAAATATTATAACAATTCAAAATAACTTTTCTCTCCTGCAGAATAGTTTAAAATGTCATTTATTCCTGTGATGCAAAGCTGTATCTTCAGCATCATTATTCCAGTCTGCAGTGTCACATGATCCTTCAGAAATCATTCTAATATGATGATTTCATGATCAAGTATTGAAAAAACTTTTGCTGTTCAAGATTTTTATGGAATCAGTGATACCTTTTTTTGATTAATAGAAATAAAAAAAATTGTAAGGAATATAAATCTTTTGTTACATTATAAGTATCTTTTTAGTCACTTTTGTTAATTGTACTGTGTATTTGTTGAATAAAAGTATATTTGGTAGCACTTTAGAATAGGTAACACTTGTTAACTATTAACTATGACATTTCTCTCAATTAATTCTTAATTTGCTGCTTATTAATAGATAGTGAGGTAGTTGTTAGGTTTAGGTATTGGGTAAGATTAGGAATGTAGAATAAGCCCTTAATATGTTCTTAATTAGCCCTAATACATGGCTAATAATCTAGTAATACACATGCTAATAAGCAAATAATAGGTGTTACCTATTCTAAACTGTGACCGTATAGTTAAAAAAAAGGTATACTGGCCCCAAACTATTGCAGAATGCACTCAAACAGTGTGTAAATGTGTGCAATAGTCTGTGTTATTACAGTATGTGCATGTGGACTCAGTGTGTGTGTAGTATGTGTAATGAGCATGGTGTCTTTTAGGGATGGCATACAGACCCACTGCGATCAGAGGAGGTCTGAAACAAGGATATGGAACACTCGGAGGTTATGGAGGAGGTACGTCCTTCCTAAAACTATAATGGGCAGATATCAGTTTCTACGTCTGATGAATTTATAATGCTTGCATTCATCAACACGATCCTGCTATTTTGGTCTTAGCTGCAAACCTTGGGACTGGCCTGGGGACTGGCCTGGGGACTGGCCTGGGGACTGGCCTGGGGTCTGCTGGGCTGGGACTCGGCACAGGGTATGGCCTAGGCAATGGGCTGGGAGCAGCTTTAGGTTATCCAGCAGGGAACCTCGGAGGAAGAGGTGAGAGCTGCTCATTTGCTTTCGGTTCAGAAGGACTCTTGCAACACTTACTCACTGTTTGATTTGGACATTTTCTAGGTTACACCAGTAACGGCTATGGAGCACAGCTAGGTGAGTGACCCCAATCAATTAACATTAAATGACACATTCCAGTTTACTGCCATCTCTTTCCGACCTGAAGGTTGTGTAACAGATTGGATCCGATCTAACCAATCAGAATGTGACCTTGTGCTGTGATTAAAATCTTTCACACGTAGTGATATATGCTGTCCGTTTGCCATGATTAGGTGTCATGTTTCTGATGAAGATGTGTGGGAGTGGGAGTGTATGTGTCTACCATGAGAGGCTTCCACTAAACAGGCATTTACTTCTTCTTTCTGTAACCTTAACATCTCTCTTGTTTTGTTGCCAGGTTATGGGGCAGGAGGATACCCCGCCGCTGGACGCGGTATGTAACCTCTCCTTGTCAAAGCATTAGGAAAATGTGTGTGTTTAACTAAACTCAGGGGTCTGAACAGGTTTTGTTGTTTAATCTGGTCGCTACAGCAGCCTCAACTGACTAATTTTATCCACTTTATTCCAGGAAACAGTTGGACCCCTTTTCCTCCAAAATATTTTTTTTTATTTCAGATTTCTGCAATTTTGGGTGTTTAAGTGGTAAATTGAAAATTTGATAGGCGCTGCAGGAGGGCATGCACCTTGCCTACAGTTAATTGTTTGCAGAATCATTTCTAGACTTTTATCCTTGTTTTATTATGTACGTGCATACATAAACGTTCAAAAGCCACTTCAGTGTGACAGTGACACTAGTCACACGGTTTATTATTGTGGATGAGCTAGTGAGTTTTCAGAGAATATGCAGATGTCTTGTGCTATCAGTTTCATGTTGGTGGATGTGGATGGTTGTCTGTTTGGACATCATATAGGTGCTTTCGTGTTGGAAATACTGGATGATTTAAGCAAGTGTAATATCTTTGTTTGTTTAATTGCAGTAATCATTTGCAGTAATCTAATGTGCATTATTGTTTGAGTAACAGCTTGTGCAGATTTTTGTGATATGGAACAGCAGCAGTTGTGTCTGCTGGTCAAAGTGTTAGAGCCTATCTTAAATCGGTGTTGTAATATGAATGCTCTTACAAAACATGTCATAAAACGAAAGGCTTGTCTAGATTTGGTGTATCAAAGCTGTGAAACTGACATTAATAATTTTGTGGTCTTCAGGATATGGTGTACCAGCTGGCACACCCACAGGGCGAGGCTCAAAACCATCAAAACTGGGTAAAGCCTCCAATCTCTGACTCTTTCTTGCATTTCCTTTAGGGATAGGCTAATTCCCATTCACACGTCATCAAAATTCATAGATATTCATTCATGTTTTTTTCCTTTTGTAACTGTAGAAATGGGACATACAAAAAAAAAACACAACAAATAAAAAATATTTTTAATAAATAAATATCTAGACATTCTTAAATCAACATATATTTACCTGAGAAACAAATTACCATAGAATCAGTAAAGTTTTCTGAATAAATAAATAAATAAAAATATATGTAAAAATGTGATGACAATGCTTTAAAAAATAAAAAATATATATTTCTGCAAATAGGGTAAGACAATTTTTTTTGCTTTAAATTAAGTTTCTTTTTCTTATTGGCAGTTTTTATTGTTGTTTAAAGCATAAAGTCACTTAATATTGATACATTTGTTAAAAACAGTGCTTTGCTTCTCAAGTAAATGTATATAATGATTTAGGAATGTTTTATGTGTATTTAAAAAGTCAAAAATATTAAGGAATATTTTTTTTTTACTTAAAAAATTTGTATGTATGTGTATAGGTGTATTAATCTATGCATTAGTATTATATATAATATAATATATATATATATAATATATATATATATATATATATATATATATATATATATATATATATATATATATATATATATATATATATATAATATTATATTATAAAATTTGACATCGATTTGTTCTGTCAGCCCCTTTTGCTTGTTAAGCGTAATATAGGCTATTTGAGCTTGTTGGATTTTTGTTGATGTTTGAGTCAGTTTTGGCTTCTTTGCTGAAGGTTTAGAAAGGTTTAGGAAGTTTTAGAGCACAAAATCAGTTTCAGGTCTGAGGTTCAATTCAGTTGTCCAGCCAGCAGGGGGCAATTATTTTTTTCTCGTGCAAAAAGATTAGAGGAAAAGTTGAGGAACATGTAGATGTTTGAATCAGTCTAAATCATATTTTTCATTCATGCATTAGTTGCTCATAAACAAAAGCAGTATAGGTCCTTAAGTCCTGACTGTTCCACCCACTGAATAAAACTGTGTTCAGATTAGGACCATCTAGTACTTTTTGAAAGGGTACTGTCCCAGTTACAGCTTTGTAGCTTTTTCCCCAGATAATGTAGGAAGCAGGATTGTGCAGTTCCATTGAGTAGCCACTTTTCTTGGTCATGTGTTGGTTTTGCACCTGCTTCAGATGTTGTGTGCCTGCTTCTGTGAGCATCTATTGTGCAATTCTGTCATTTTGCTGTGACACAATAGAGGTAGCTTGTTGTGCATTAGATATTTGCTGTGAACCTTATCTCTCACACCATGAGTCACTATCCTGTGCACCTTTGCATATGTTTGAGAAGTTAGAATGCATGCTGACTCAGTACTCCACCAGGGTCAAGTTCAAGTTAACACCCTAATAAGTGTCATTCACAAATATCTTTCTCACCCTTGAAGTCTTTGGCTCTAGCTGATGTGTCTGTATTCACAGGTGTTGGGCCTAGAGCTGGCCAGCCCGTGTCACAGAGAGAGAGGGGCGATGGTAAACCTCAGCACCTCCACGTCTGGCTTTCATGCTTTTTAAAGCTTTATTAATCTGGATTTTTAGTTACAATATTTGAACCATTTACACTGCATGATGAGTGGCACATTGCTTCCATTTATCTCACTATACAATACATGCCTATCCTGAAATGTGTTGATTTTTTTGTCTAATGCTCTTGCAACAGTAGCAGCTGCTATGCTGATGGTGTCTTGGTGAATGTTAACTGGTGTTATGGTGTTTAGGTTACAGTCGCGGAGGGGTCCCTAATGGACAGGGTGATATAGCCAATGGTAAAACTCATCCCAGATGTATGTGGGACTTCATATTTGAAAGATTCATTGTTGTATAATATGATTGACATAGCTGTAGTATATAGTCGAGTGTTTATCCGCTTGTTAAGCCGTGACATGAGAAAAACTGTTTCTGTGTCCAAGTCTCTGCTCGTTTCAGTTGAGAATCTCGATACACTACAGTACCTTGGACACTAATATTTAAGGATTTATAAACAGTGGCCATCTGAGATATAAGTTAGGATCATTTTATATATTTTTCGGTAGTATTACAGCACACCATGAGTGTATATTATCACTATTTGTCGTTTGCGTTTGGCATCTGCTTGAGTGTTTGGACATTGGAAACAGTGACATGAGATGTCAGACTTATCAAGCAGATAGTTAGTATACAGCTGTGTACAGTGTCCTCTTATGGCATAGGCAAGTCAAAATTGTGGGTTTTAAGTAATGGGACTAATATAGTAACTGTAGCTGCGCTCAATAGGTTTCCCCTCAGGACCAGGAGTGACCAATGGAATGAGAGCTCAAATTAAGGGTAAACACACTCCAACAGCTGAATTAAAGCTAATCAGAACTGTAAAAAAAAATAAAAAATAAAAAAAATAATTCTCTTTCACATCTGTTTGATATTTTAATATATTTTATGATGTCATTTATTCTTGTGAAGGATTGTTACTCCAGTCTTCAGTGTCACATCATCAACATTTATTATTATTGTCAATGTGGAAAACAGTTCATATATTTGTGTGGAAACCATCACATGTGATTTTAGCTTATAATACCTTTATCATCCCCGGACTTTTGTAATGTGGTATAGATGTCTATTAATCAAAACTGCTGTAGATAACTACTGTTATGATCTGTAGGCTATGGTCCAGCAGCAGATATGAATAATGGACGAGGAATTATTAACAATGGTAAAGTTTTTATCGCCTTTGTAGCAAAACAAATGATCTGTTCCTATCTGCGAGTAATCAGTGAAAAATTTCTGTGATGAATATGTTTATATTCGTTGGAAGTAAAGGGAGAGTGAGTGGAAGGAAATGCATGCAAAAAGATTGTTTTTAATAAGCATACTGTATAGCTGATGTTGGATTCTCTGTGTTGAGATAAACCACTGTTGTAATACAATACAGGACCAGTTTTGCCTAACGGACAGGGCACCGAACCATCCAATATGGGTAAACGTCTTCCTATTAAAATATCACCGGTTTATGGCTGAATGCATGTCACGAGGTGCTGTTTTCTCCAGTCTAAAATCAACTCAGTATTCCAGCTGTCATCCAATGAATTGTATATATGGCATTCGACATGTTAGTGTGTTAATGATTGTAGACTGGAAAATGCACCCCTCATCGTGAACTCATTGCAGCTGCAGGTCTATGAATAAGTGCTTTTCTGTACCACAGCTGTTCAGAAAGGTTTCTGTGTGTTTGTGTGTGCGTGCTGGACTAATGCCTCATCTATTTCTTGGGGCTGTTCTCTTTTCTTTTTATATGCTTCACCTGAGCCTTTATCTTTGTGCTGATGTGTGCCCTATGCATGCTAATTTCTCTCCCACAGGCCACACATATGGACCAGACACACACACTGTGAATTCGCCTTGCATGATTACTCTGACCAACAGGCCCCTGTACGATCACATTATTCTGTGATGGCCATGATCTTTGTTACTAGTGGCCAAATTTTCATAGTTGATATTTTGTTGGCAGGATACGGCCTTGGTGCTGGTGGTTATCTTGGAGCTGGTTTAACTGACGGTTATGGAGCAGGTATCTAGAAATTGTGAACTTTTGTTTCTCTCTAACAAGCACTATAATAATCATATCTTGCTAAAGCTACCAGTTTTTTTGTTGTTTTTTGCTGATACAGGTCTAGGGGCAGGTGGATACCCACAGGGAGTTCGAGCAGGAAAGCAGATTGGTAAATAATATCTCTTTTGTTCATTATATAGAGGAGACGGGGCTAATTGTCACAAGGGCTGCATATCAGCAACTGTGAAGTTTTGAGTTTAAAGTGTGTTTTCTACAGCAGTTTGTACACTTTTTTGTGCAAAAGATTTATAAAAAAAAAAAAAATTCAAAACTTTCACAAACACTAAAATATGTTTAGAGACCCCAGACTTTTAAATAAACATCTGATTATTTACAAATAATCATACAGTTTCGTTTTTGTGATTTATTATTTTTTTTATTCTGTCCACTTTTCTATGGCTGTTGATATAGATCTGTCCTGAAAAATAGTTACTGGAGTGAAAACTATGACAACTACTTTAGGCCTTTTCTCCTCTATATAGATGTTTAAATATTGTCCTTTGTTTCTTCTAATGATTTTTCTATTCTTGTCTCTGTTAGTACCCTAGTAAAACCTTTCATAATATCATAACGTTGTTGTTATGCATTGCATGATGCATTAAGCACGAGTGTGGTCAGATCAGCAGCCTGCTGCTTCAGCACAAAGCCAAGAGCGAAGTGCTCCTCTAAGACCTCTTCATCTGAGTTCTTGCACAAACATTGGCGTGCCAGTCTGTGCAAGAAACACCCAAAATTTCACACTCTATGTTATGCTCTTTTTTTTTCCGAATCACCTTGGTTACACAGTTGTTGACTTTGACTGTGAAACACAATGGTGTTTCCTGTGTTACTTTTACACCCTGTGAAGTGTTGAGTTTAATAATGTTTTCTCAGCAGGCTTCAGCAACGGATACGGCAGTGAGGTTTATGGCACAGCAGACGGTTATGGAGCAGGTGAGTCTGGACTGGATTGGTACGATGGAGCATGTCCCAATGTCACACTAACATATAAGCATAATTATAATTGAGAGACAATTATAATTATGTTACAGGACCGGCCTACCCATCAGTGTTAGGTGATAATGTTGGTCTGAACAGTATAGCTGGTAAGGTTATGGGTGTAATCAACAGCATTGCATTCACACTAAAGAGATTCAAAACACCTGCAATAATGTCAGCACTTCATCCAGTGTGTAATACACTCTGTCCTGTGATTATACACAAGATTATTTTAATCAAGATTGTAGAAAATAGCCTCCTCCAGCCTAATCTGGTTGAAGTGTCTGAACTGCAATAGCTTGACCACTGAGCAATCAGCTGTTGCCAGTGCAATTACTTTTATACTAATACTAAGCTAATCTGAGCAAGACCGTAATATGCTCCTAGGATGCCACTAATGGAGATGGTAAACCGAGTGTTTTGCATACATTAACTAGAAGCAGCATCATCTGCATGAAATCACAGAGGTCAATGTCTGCTCGCGCAGGTCTTGGCGCTGGAGGCCTTGGAGGTCCAGGACTGGTGGTGAACCCCGGCCTGGGTGCTGATGCCAAGTCTAGAAAATATGGTAAGAAAGGTCATCTGAAGATGACAGTTAAATAGAAACACACTGAATACACAACCGTTCAAACAGGGTTTGGGTTGTTTTGATCAATTTTATGCATTAATTTCTTTAAAAAAATATCTTACTGACAGATTACAGCATTTCCTACTTCACCTGCCATTGACAAATGTGGCAAAACTCTGTGGTTGCTTGTTCCTGTAAAACCTCTGGTTTAATTTGTCTAAAGGGGCTGGTGGAGTTCTTGGAGCTGGATCCTTGCCTTACGGTGGCCAGCCTGTGGTCTCAGCTGGACTTGACCCTCAAAGCAAAGCTGGTAGTTATGGTGGAGCTACATACAGAGGAATACCAACGCTTGGGGCAGACACTTCTTTGGGTACGTGCATTGCACATTTTTGTCATTCAAATGCAACATGCAAATCTCAGTTTACCGGCTATCCTGATGCTTTGCTTGAGGATTTGACTTGAACACAAATGTCCCCTGTTCAGAAAACGAATGATGATTATAAACAAGAGAGTAAAGAGTATTAATAAATCTAACATGCTAACAGAGATCCGATAACTGTTACAAGAAAGACAGTAAAGATGGTGTGTCTCCTATCAGGTGGTACAGGTGGAGCAATGGAGCCATTAGCAGGTAATATTGTGAAGTTTTTGGGCAATATATTTCAAGTCCTTTTATTGATTACAAAATGTTACTGCTGCAGGCGGAGCTGTAGGCCAGATTCCTTACAACGCACCAGTCATTGCAGCTGGGCTTGAAGGTAAGTTGATAACAAAAAGAGAAAAACCGAACATCATAGACTGTCTGATTGTGACACAGGTGTAAATGTGTTTACCTGCAGCTGATGCTGGTTATCCTTTTGGTGCTGAGCAAGTCAGCCTGGGTGCTGATGCTACAAAGACAGCCGCCAAATATGGTGAGAATATAAGCAGTTTTCTTTTTTTCATATACATCTAATACATATCTATTTTCTTTCCTTGAAAGAAAGTAAATACTTTTATTCAACAAGGATACATTAAATGGATCAAAAGTGATTGTAAGGACATTTATAATGTTATAAAAGATTTCGGTAACACTTTCTATGAAGCCCCTTTTTATGTGTTCCTGTAGCTCAAGTGGCAGTGCATTGTGTTATCAAGCGCAAGGTTGGGGGTTCGATTCCCCGGGAACACATGATAGGTAAAAACTGATAGCCTGAATGCACTGTAAGTCGCTTTGGATAAAAGCGTCTGCTAAATGCATAAATGTAAATTTTATTTAAATTTAAAACATCATAATGGTATTTTTAAGGCATTATAATGAATGCATAATGCATTATAAAAAAAAACCTTCTAATATGTTATACCAACTCATGAATAATCAAAACAACAACTATAATACGTCATAATACTTACGTATTTGTGGTTATAAGTTTAAGAGTATAATTATTTATAACACTCAATGCACATCAAATTAAATCTACTTCATTTACATTGTAATGGACTGTGTCATATCCTGACATTTGTTTATTTCAGATCTGTTTCTTACTAACACTTGTGCGTGGTTTCCTGTTGGGCTGATGTTAATGAACTGAAAAAATACTATGTTTTATATGGTTACATTTTATCTTGATTGTCCTCTTAATCAATCGACTATAAGTAACTTTGCAACTACATGCCAAATAACTCTCACTAGAGTATTATGTATTAGTATTAGTATGCTCAAGAATATGCTCAATAAGTTATGTACTTGCAAAGTCACAGACAGTCAGTTTATCTGTATCTAAATAAAGTGTTAGCATATATTTACAGTAGCAGGCATACTAATACTCTAATGACTGCTAGGTGATATGTAGATGCAGAGTTACGTATCAACTCTTGTCTTAAGGGTACCATCAAAATAATCAAACTGATATTACAATACAAATAGTTCAAAGCAAATGTGTCATATTACACATTCATCTGATCTGATATCTGAACTTATGGCTGTTTGAGAGAACATTTTATTATTATTATTATTATTGTTATTATTATTACTTATAAGTGGTCTCTGACCACTTTAAGTAAAGTAGCATCAGAAAAATGGCAAGATATGAGACTTATAATACATTATAACAATGAGAAGAATAATCCTTTGTAAAAGTGAATGCAACTTGTTCATTGTGTTATAAATCATCATACTCTTAAAAGCTTTCACCACAAATAAGTAATTCTTATTAATATTCATGAGATGATACAACATATTATAAGGTTTTTATAATGCATTATACATTCATTATAATGCCTTAAGAATACCCTCTTAATGTATTATGAATACGGGCTTCATAGAAAGTGATACCAAGATTTCTATTCTATTTCTCTTTCAAATAAATAATGGTCCTTTAAACTTCCCGTTTATCAAAGTGTCCTAAAAGAAAAAGGCATCACAGTTTCCACAATAATATTAATAAGCAAAACTGTTTTCAACATAGTAATAAGAAAGCAACTTCAGCATCAAATCTTCATATTAGAATGATTTCTGAAGAATCACGTGTCACTGAAGACTGTAACTGAAAATTCGGCTTTGCCATCACAGGAATAAATAGCGTTTTAAAACAGCTGTTTTAAACTGCAATATTATTTCACAATATTGTCGTTTTGTTGCTGTATTTTTCAGTCTGGGTAAGCTTAAGAGACCCAAAACCATGACCCCAAACTTTTGAACAGTAGTGTATGCATTTAAATCATTAAATCATTTTTAATATTGACTGATAACTGATGCATGCCAAATGACCACCAGTCTGCGTTCTCATCTTCACCATTTCTCCACTAACATGACTAAATACATACATGCTGTTGACTAATAACCATTGTGGTGACTGATCACAGGCACTGGATATGCAGCTGCACTGAGTACTGGGGGTCAAGGGCCCTATGCTGGTGAGTAAATCAATCATATGAGCTGTCTAACCTAATGACATTGGTTAAGGTCTAACGTGTGGTTAGTTTCACTATATTATTATTATTATTTTTTTTTTAACAGGACAGAAGGATGGAAGCAAGCTTAGTGGCATTTATGGGAATGGCTACAAAGGTAGATGATATATTAGAAGATCTGTATTCTTAATGTATTGCGTATTGTGTCTTTTACCTTTCTCATCCATCACTTCTCATCTTCCTTTTCCGTCTAGGCTGATTTCCAAGGCCATGCTCTTAAACTCGTCAGTGTTTTCTTAGCCCTTTTATGCCTAGTGTTCCTCACCGTTGTGCAGTTTTGTGACATGTTTTGTCTGCCATATTGTTTTGGTGTTGGTGTTGGTGCCCTTTTGCGCCGGGCATGTGTGTTTTGTGTACGTGTGGTTTTGATGTTCATTGTTATGTTGCTTGATGTGTCCCCAGTCTGTTCGTTTGTCTTGTCCAGTGGAGTGTTTTATGTCCCTTGTGTGTCTCTGTATCTAACTAAAACATGCTAAGCACTTCATTGACTGTTATTTTAATTCTTATGAAACACTAAATATTCCACCTCCTAATCTGACTCCTGAGTGTTTGCTTGACAACTATGATCAATGAGGATTTCAACAGACTGCCCAGTCCTGCTTAAGGGCACAGTGGTAGCTATTATGCACCAGAACGAGCTACAAAAGTGGTTTTGAATTCTGTGTTGAGGTCATGTTATGTTATGAGATTACACAATGTTTTAAAGTGAACACTAAGAAAATGACATAACAGTCAAAATCTTTTGAGCTCTCACATGGGGTAAACATACTGCTCTGTTCTCATCCATCTACAGGAAAACCACACGACAAGCATCCTGTGTCAGACTCATGAGGTGACATTTAAGAGGAAACAAGTCAAAGCCATTGTTAAAGGGATAGTTAACCCAAAGATAAAGATTCTGTCATCATTTACTCATTTACATCGTGTCATTTCAAACCTGAAAAAGACCTCAAAATGTCTCAAAGTGGTGTCTAGTGTTGTTTTGGACCCCGTTTATTATGCCATTTTTTAACTATCCAGTCGGTCAGAAAAGAAAAGGGATTACAACTCCAACCAGACAATTTATAGTCTTTCATGACATGAAACATTACATTTTTAGTTATAGATTACTTTTACACACAATAAAAAACTGTCATAGTGACATTATGCTACTTGCAATAAACACAAATCATTTTCAGCAATACAAAGTGTAGACTGAAAGAGCATAACACAGTACAATGCATATGTGATGTGTTTTTGAAACATTGCCAGTGCAAGCATAGAAATCCTCCAATAAAAACAGCAGATAATAAATATATCTGTATGTATTGCGCATTGTCTCTGAAGTTGAGAAATATGAAAATAAGAATTATATTAAATATGACTTTTTAATAGTGATTAATACAAGCAAGGTTCAAGTTATATTTTGCATAGTCGCACAATCAGATCCGAAGCCAAAACTGACTACAGAATAGTTTTAGCACTGTAATTTGTCTTTTGAAATACATAAAGTGTGTCCAGAAGTACTCCCTTGCTCATCAGTATTTCTGCTGGCACAGGTCGTGCATTTCGGGATGTGTATACCTTCTCCAGTTGAAAGTTCATGGGGGAACCGACATACTTTGCACAGTGGGGGCCAGACAAACTTGGAGCGCATGTCACTTCTGTTTTGTAGAACAGCAGACCGTGATTTAAAGTACAGAAGTTTTCATTCAGACCTGCTTTTATGGGTACTTCACAGTTTCCCAGCCAATCGTCGTCCCATTTACTATCTTCATCCCACACCTCCAGTTTTATCTTTTCATTATCTGCCAGGACAACATCACCCAAATCAAAGGTCCTCCCCCAGTAGGGTGAGTTGTTATTCGTGATCATATCAGTGCGTCCAATCGGAATGTTATTTTTGTCGAACAATTTAACATACCCATCGGTCGCTGTGGTCGTGTCACCCCACAGGCCTTGGGCCCTCACGACTGTGACCTTTACCCGAGAAAGCCCACGCTTGGATGGGCAGCAGTCTGGTGTGATCCCGGGATTGTTGCGACAAGTGCAGGCACACGGGTTGCTTGGGTTGGCTTTGACGCCGTCTTTGCAAGAGTCGGTGCAGTTCCTCCAGAGGGACTTTTCCAGGACGTAGTCATGGATGGCTTGGCGCAAGTGTTTGCGCACTGGATCTTTGTTGGAGATCAGCTCATGCAGGGACTCCAGAGAGTAGGTAATTACATCTGGGTTTTGTGGCAGGGAGTCAAGCCATTCTTTGTAAGCTGATGGGTCTTTTCCTCCAGAGAAAAGCAGCTCAGGGTCTGAAGTGTGACCTCCGGTCACCTCGGTCAGCCTTTGAATTAAAAACCAGTTGATTAGGGATACATTGATATTAAAAGCCTTTTTGAAGTGAACATGAAATTATTTTATAAAGTCAATTTCATTCTCAGTGTTTTTGGTTTGTTTTCCAGTACAAATATCGAAATATTATAACATGAAGATACATTTACTTTTAGTTAGATCAGTTTATTTATTCATAAAGCACCATTTAAACAACAGAGCACTGACCAAAGTGCTGTCTAAGAATGAAAATAATTCCTTAAAAAGAAAACAACAACATTGTGACGAGTGGGCGGGGCTGAGGGCCGTGGGAACGAGGAGCGAGGCCGTTGGAGTGATTGGAGATGAGCGACACCTGCTCGACCCACCGGTCTTGAGTCCCACGGAGGAGATGGAAGGATATAAAACCGGAGCGACGACAGTGAAGGACGAGAGAGGACCAGGCCTGGGCTTTTAGTTGTGTTTGGGTTTTATTTGTACGCATCAGTCATCCGTGAGGGGCTGATGTTCTGTTTTGTGTTTATTTTGAATTATTAAAGTTTCAGTTTGATTGTCTGCCGGTTCCCGCCTCCTCCTTCCCGATGATTATGGAGTTTATATTATTACAGTGGTGCCGAAACCCGGGAGAGGGAGGGACGCGCTGCTGAAGATCCCTCTCTGCTGTGGTGAATCCGCGGTGCCATCGAGCAGGCGAGGAGTGTGCCGCCATGGACGCTCGAGGCGGTGGGCTGGAGTGAGTTGCCGGGGATGAGCGAGCTCGCTGCCGGCTGCCCGTGATGTGGAGGGGCGGCTGCCGTCCGTGGGGGAGCGGAGGAGTTGGCACCGTTCGCCAGGGGGCCAGAGCCTGTTGCCGTCCGCCTGAATGTGGAGGAGCAGGGAACCGGGGACTCCTGCCGGCAGCCCAAAACCGGAGGAGCCGTCGCTGTCCACCGGGCGGCGGAGGAGTGTCGCGACGTCCGCTGAGGGCCGTCCAGTGCCACCACCAGGCACCGCGGAGGAGATCACCGAGCTGGTGGAGGGCCAAGCAGCAGTGCGTCTTGGAATCGGAATTTTTTTTTTCTACTCTCTCCCCTCTCTCGTCTCTGTCGCTCCTCCTTCCATCTCCTTTTCTCTCGCCTCGTCTGTCCTACCCCCAGGTTCCCGCAGGTTCCCTTGGGTGGTCCCCCCCGGAAGGAGGGAGTGGGGGGTAGAGCGCAGTCTCGGGAGTACCCCCGGCCTGCGAGGGGCGATGGAGGTATGTGACGAGTGGGGCGGGGCCGAGGGAGTGATTGGAGATGAGCGACACCTGCTCGACCCACCGGTCTCGAGTCCCACGGAGGAGATGGAAGGATATAGAACTGGAGCGACGACAGTGAAGGATGTGAGAGGACCAGGCCTGGGCTTTTAGTTGTGTTTGGGTTTTATTTGTGCGCAACAGTCATCCGTGAGGGGCTGATGTGCTATTTTGTGTTTATTTTGAATTATTAAAGTTTCAGTTTCATTGTCTGCCGGTTCCCGCCTCCTTCTTCCCGATGATTAATGGAGTTTATATTATTACAAACATCAAAACAGATAAAACACCAAAACAGTACAAACATTTTAATTGATAATGTTTTTTTTTTTTTTTACATGACTGCCAATGGGGTACGGAGAAATGTTTTCCTTTTCTTACCCCATTGATATTTGTTCTTGTTTTAAGAAAACATTTTTAATTTTTAATTTGCTTCTGGAGTAAATGTCTGCTGACAATATGGCTGATAGCAGATAAATGACTGAGAATAAAAAAAAAACTATACTGTATGTCTAAATGAATAATATACAAAATATTAAAAATAAATAGACAAATAAAAATTATTCATGCTAAATGAATTTAGGCATCACAATATTATCATTTACAGTATTTGAGAAGGGATATCAAATCGTAGATCTGCTAAAGATTACAGTTAATCATTTAGAGGTATTTATTAATTTACTTTAAGTGAGCATTAGATGATGGCAGAGCTCATCTAAATGTAAAAAATAGGGGATGTCCAGAACAGAAAATATATGACTACTGGAAATTAAAATACACGTCATGATTTAAACCCACCTGTCATTAAAGCGGCTGGAGAAGCTGCTTTTGCTCTCTGTTTTGTCCTTGTCTTCATTACAGTGCTTACTTTCTGCTTTCATATCTACTTTACCACGGATGCTGGCACTTGCCTCCACGTCCAAACATGTCTTCACTTCATCTGCACTTAAGCCCTGCAGAGCGGTCTCACACTGTCTGATGCTGGTCACAGAGTGGACGCTTCCTCCAAGAGTCACCTGGCAAAACACAAAACTCCCGATTAATGGTTTGACTCTCAGTGTATTGTGTCGTTGAAGCATTTAGGGCCTTTGCAATCCATACATGTGGAGTAAATTGTAAACTAGAATTACCTTAGTGATGTAATGGGTTCCATAGGTGTTGATGAACTTGTAAAAACGATTTTTGAAATCAAGATTGTATGTCTTGGGAAGCTCCTTCACAGAGCGCTTGAACTCGGGATGGAGGACAGGCTTGTTGGAGACCCTGTAGCTGTAGGTAGACATGGAAATGTTAGAAGAGATAGGAGAAGGTTATGACTCTTTTGTTTCTTTTATCATGAAGTATTCAAGAAAGGCATGAGGCAATGGGAGCTGGTATTTCGCACCTGTAAAATGAACAAGAGATACTTTGACTGGCAAAACTGTACTTGTCTCTTTTGGTCTTCTCCATTGAGTACTCTGCAAGCTTCGAGTTAGTTCCTGCCAAAATTAATGAGCCTGAATTTTCCTTAACATTTATACCCAAACTAGTCGCCCAGTTGTTCTCAATGGAGGACATGCTGGAGCTGACCAGTTCCTCACTGGACTGGTATAGGGAACTTGATACTTGAATGCTGCACTTTTTGCTGGATCTCCAGTCTACCACAGATGTGGGAAGCTTTTGATTTGCTCCTTCCATGTAGGGGTTCCTGCAAAGAGTGCACGATTTATCCTTTCGCCTCCAGACCTCGGTGTTGATGACAAAGGCTCCCTTGCGCTGCATCTTGGTCACATCGTATCCTTCTCCGGCCAGGTTGGACCCGGGGGCGAAGGTTGCTTCTGCACATTCATTCGGTTTACCTTTAGTGCATGACTGCACGATGGGCAGAAAGAGGTAAAAAACAAGTCCGGCCCACATTCCTGTAAAATTGCTTAAGATGTGTTTGGATGCTCTTCTTTCCTATGAAAAAAAAAAACAGAAACGTTATGTATGTGCGAGTGTTTATATTTTATTTATCTATTTTTTTATTTTTATGCAAACTTGGAAATGACAGTCAATTGAATTGCACAGTCAGTGGTGCGTAAAAAATGACAGAAAGTGACTTAATTACAAAAATTACAGTCTCAAACCTTCACCCTCAAAATTCTAAACTGTTCCAAAGTGAAAAATAAAAAAAATAAAAAAAATAAAATAAAAATGCATACCTTAAATAATGCTTTTAAAGTCTGATCTCTAAAATGTCACTTATTCTGAAATATTATAACAGGACGGATGTCTTGTTCTGCAAGTTTGTAATTACAGTCTTTTGCACATGAACATGATGGAAAAAGGTTATTATATTTTATTGTAATTAGGATTATGACAATTTAGTGGATCTTGCTACAGGGATCATGAGGAATAATTAAAAAAAACTAATTTCAGTTACTTTTTAATTAAATTATTATTACTATTATGTGAAAGCTCGAAAGCCTTCATAATGATAAAAATTAAATAATAATAATAATATTGACATTATGGTTTATTTTGGTCATTACCAAATACAATTGTAATTGACTTCTGAAAAAAAAACAGACAAACATTTAAAACCAATTTAACCCTCTGGAGTCGATTAACGCTGATATGCCTTGTGAGTCATTTTCTCCAGATAACCCCGTAAATTACACTTTCAGTTTTAATCGTACAGATAAGAGCAATACATCAATCGAATCTGTAAAGGGTCTACATTTTTTGGATACAGACATAATAACAACAAACCTTTGTGGACTTATAAAATAAAGATAACAAACAAGGTGTGCTGTCTGCGCTGATCTTCATTTACAAACACGTCATTAAAATGAACTGTAACTCCGTGAATACTCCTAATCTGACACATTAGTGACGGTAAAAAAGTTTTTTTATTTATAAACCTCTAAAAACCTTATTGACTGATGTTTTAGTGCACTTCCTGCAAATATAGAATCAAATATGTGCCGTTTCACGTGGTTAGTGCAAACTGTCAGCTGACCAAAGCAGTTTAATTCCTGTTTGCACCTTGAGAAGATGATGACTGTATCAAGGCTCCGAAACAATAGGCTAGTAAATTATGTTATCATAAAGATATGACACAGATTTTTGGTGCACATTATCTTTAAGGTGTCAAGTATTCATATATGAATTCACATATATTCAGTTTTGTTGAGCGTGGTCATAGCTTGAGTAAACGATCTTGACGGTCGCAATAGTGGGATGACAGTGAACTTAGGTTGGCTATTGTAAGTGAAAACTGCACTAAAATGTTGCAATGATAAAATATTGCACTGAATTAAAGTTCAAATGCTACAAATAAGTTACTATGTTGATGTTGTAATACTGGTAGCACAAAATAAAATAAATATTGATGATGTGTTACAAACAAAGTAACAATTTTGAAAAACCGTTTCAATATTCCTATATTTTATGCATTATAGTAACCCCAGAATGTGATCAAACTGTTTAAAATAGCTGGACTGAGATAGGTAATGATTTTTATGAAATATTTTAATTCAGTACACGCATTATCCCACCGGTAACAATTGTGACCGACCATAAAACACACATTTTTTCACACATATTTAAAAAGAAAATGTTGCCCTAATTTTAAATTCTAGTCTCCAAAATGTAACTAATTCTGAAATATAAACAGGACTGCCGTAACAGGATGTGTGCCTTGTGTGGAGAACATGATAGAAAAAGCTTTTTTGCAATTGTAGTTGCTTATTTCTTTTGAATTACATCACAGGCAAACTTAAGCAGCACGAAACATATCACTATTTTCATTGAAAGGTGATGTAAAACTCTCATCTTACCTTGAACTACTCTGTATTTTCCAGCAGGCATTGATGACTGAAGTGTGAGAGGGGGCTATATGTAGGAAACAAACGCTAGCTTGTGGGTGGGCTTTACCGTTATTTGCTACCAATAAAAGATACACTCATCCATCCGTTGTGGGCTGAGTGAGGGTACGCATTTCAGTTCAGAGGAATTGAATGTGGTCTCAAATAGCCACTTCAGCGCTGAGTATGTTCTAAGTTGAAATGTGGTCTAGATGACGAGTCAAGGGAACATGTGAGCCTTCATTTACACGTTGACCTGTGCATTGTTAAAACATGCAGATGTAGAGCCAGACCGTAGGACTACACGTGTCAAATCAAAACTTAATGTTTGACTAAATGTGCCTCAGTGCTGCTGTTAGTCACATAGTTCCTCTCGTGGTGTTAAACCTCCTACACACTTTTGACAGTTCGCCATCCTTACAACTAAAAATGACAAGAATGACTTAGAAAAATCACTTCAACTTGTTTCATGATTGTTTTATTAACCACAAAAATTTGCATGCAAGAAAGTGCGAAGCATAACGCATACTGAGGAAATATAGCAAACACACGCAGGTCGTATCAAAGATCTGAATAGCAATAAGAAAATAAAAATAAAAAGCTCATTAAGCACCAGTAATAAGATGTTAAAAGAATAGTTATCTGTCACGTTAATGCTTAGATGCAAAACACAAATACTTATTTTATTGTGCTTTGGTAATAAGCTTTCACAAAGTCTGGGTTTTGCTTTTAGGATCACTGGTTTGACTAAACCGCAAGCGGCGCTCATCCAAAAGCACTCCCATTTTCAGCAGCTCATCTTTGGGGATGGGATGGGCGTGTCGTGACACGTACACCTTCTCTAGATGGGAGGCCATCGGAGAGCTCGCGTACTCTGTGCATGAGGAGCCAGCTAAACTAGGAGCACAGGTTACAGAAGTTTTGTAGTACAGCAAACCATGGTTAAGTCGACAGAAGTTGCTTTTGACTCCGGCTTTTAGTTGTATGTTGCACGCCCCCAGGAGGTCATCGTCCCACTTGTTGTCCCTATCCCACACTTCTAGTCTCAGCCCCCCAAACTGAGAGAGAACGAAACTGTCAAGACCAAACTTCCAGTTCCAGGTTGGTGAGTTTTGGTTCCAAATCACTGGTGTTTCCCCTAGAAAGACCTTCTGATTTCTCAGGACCTTGACATACCCATCGGTCTGTGAGAAGTAATCTCCCCATAGACCCGTCGCCTTCATCACGGTTACACTAATCTGAGCCAGTCCACGCTGTGCAGGGCAGCAGTTTGCTTTTACTCCAGCGATGTTATGACAGCTGCACTTACAGGGCTCTTTGGGGTTAGTTGGGATACCGGCCTTGCAAGGAGTAGAGCAGTTCTTCATAAGGGCCCTCTGCAGTATGTAGTCACGAATGGCTCGGCGTAACTGCTTATATTTTGGATTCTTGACTGGCAGCAACATATGGAGGGGCTTCAGTTTAAAGGAAATCACGTCTGGTTTTTCTGGCACTGTGGCGAGCCACTGATTGAAAGCACCAGGATCATTTTTGTCTGAGAAGAGAAGCGCTGTGTCTTGAGCGTGGCCACCCGTGATTTCAGTTAACCTTGTGGAGAAAAGAAAAGAAAAGAAAGCTTGAACCCTTCCCCCAGTAATAATGATGATGATGATGATGATAACATGCACTTGTTGTATTTTTGTCTATTATCATTATATTATATTATATTATATTATATTATATTATATTATATTATATTATATTATATTATATTATATTATATTATATTATATTATATTATATTATATTAATGTACTACCTTTCAAGGAAAATATTAAATTGTGAATCCCATTTTATTTTCAGTGATTAAATTTCAAATTTCAAAAAAAATATTCTTCTTCTTATTATAAGTATAATGTTAATTACATGACATAATACAAAATACAAAAATAAACCATAAATAAAAATGTATGTATTATATTATAGATATTCTAAATTAAAATATACATTTAAAAATATCAAATAAAAAATGATAAAAATTGTATATATATAAATTGTAATATACATATATATAAACACACACACACACACACACACACTAATATTTATATCAGATTATATTGTTTAGCCATTTTTAACTAATAATTTAGCTGATAATCCAGTTAAATCACATTCTGCCAAGTCAAGAAAACAAACCTGTCAGAAAAATTGTTAGCAAAACTGTGTTTGCTCAGTTTTTTGTCTTTGCTTTGTTTACAGTGACGGGCAGCAGTGTCAGCACTGATCCTCCCCACACTAGCAGATACCTCGACGTCCAGACATGTTTTGACCTCATCAATACTGAGGTCCTGTAGAGTAGCAATGCAGTTCCTGACACTGGTCACAGACTGAACTGCTCCACCGAGTTTCACCTGACAGATTACAAGCAACAGTGACACATTTGCGACAGACTGAGAGAAATAGCACGCATTGATATTTCTATATTTTGGCTTACCTGGACAATGTAATGTGTGCCAAACTTTTCGACAAGTGACAAGTAGCTTTCTTTTGTTTGGTTGTCATACGTCTCTGGAAGACTTGTGAATTCATTGCTTAGCTCGTGATGAAGAGAAGCGCGGCTGCTAATGCTATATCTGAAGACAACAGTTAATAGTGATGCACATTAAAACCCTTATACAATCATATGCATCACAGCAATTAACTCATATTTTAAGTCTCACCTGTAGTATTCGCAGGATGTAGACTGCTTGATGAAGCTGAACGTGTCCTTTTTGGTCTTTGCCATTGAATACTCGGCGAGTTTGGAGTTCGTTCCAGCCATCATCAGCGATGCCTTACTAACCAATGTTGCCTATTCCCAGGCCGGCTTTCCAGTTGTTCTCTATGGAGGAGGTGCTGGAACTGACCAGGGACTCGCTGGACTCATAAACGGAGCTGGATAATGACCCTTTTGCATTTTTGGGTGGCCCTCCAGTAAATCACAGACACTGGGAGCTTCTGCTTTTTTTTCTGCATGAATGGGTTTTTGCACAGGTTACACGTGTTGTTCGTGAGCTCCCACTTACTCATGTCGATGACAAAAGTCCCCAAGTGCTGCATCTTAGTTATGTCGAAACCCTCTCCAGCCAAGTCAGATCCTGGCACGAAATCCGCATCTTGGCACTCTGCTTCTTTACCCAGAAAACATGACGGGCTGGCTGGAAGAGGAAAGTACAGAAGAATCCCAGACCACAGGATAACTAGAGGAATCATTGCGAGTTTGGGTGTTATCCTGCCATGATATACATAAATCAGAAATAAGGTTGAAAAAAAAAATCATCTGATTATTAGAGCACAATATTAATACTGTTAACTTTGCAAATGTCAACATATATAGTTCTTTGTATATTGTATATTGGTTCTAATCAAAATCTTTGTGCAGGATTTGATCGGTGTATCCTAGACCCTTCCTTATGTATAAAATAAGTTTTAATATTTTTATAATTAACCATTCTATATAGGGATGCTAGATTTTTAGCAGTTTACCTTTTATACTGTTCCCATGCAAAATCACTAGAATCATTTTAACGCTGTTAGTGCTTCAGCATCATCCTTTTTTCTTTTCTTTTTTTTTTTTACTGAAGTTTAAAATAGTTTAAAAATAACTTGAATGTATTTATATTGGTATTATTATCAGTTAATAAACTCACAATTAAGAGTGTGAGTTTAGGCACTTTTTCACTTACCTGCAAGGTCTTTTTAATCGTTATCTGAGAGCGCCCAACACAGACTGAGATCTACTTGTTCTGTGCTCATATTTATGTACTTCATGTGTCCCAACTGCAATGGACAGGTACAAGAACATTCACACTTAGATGGTCACTGACTCATCATGTGTGAAAAAAACGAGTAAAATGGATAGAATGTATGAAAAGGTGTTGCTTGACATCATGGGATGTGGTTTAAATTCAGCAAAACCGACCTAAAAAAAAGAAGATTAATTATATTATTTTAAAAAAAATAAAAAACATCCATCCATAAAAAAAGTCTCTCACATGGCTCCGGGGGGTGAACAAAGCCCCCTGTAGTGAATTGATGCATTAATATATATATATATATATATATATATATATATATATATATATATATATATACATATATAAAATAATCCAGATTAAAAATGTAATAATCACTTTGAAGGGATAGTTCACCCAAAAATGAAAATGTGATGTTTATCTGCTTACCCCCAGATCATCCAAGGTGATGTTGTTTCTTCTGTAGATTGTGCATATGAGGACCCGATTAGGAGAACAGTTTGCACATTGTGTGAATCAGAGGTAAGAAACTATATAAATACTGTTCAGTTTCTTGCACAGACGGATTGTTTCATGTCTTTACATATCAATATATCGTCCCGAGCCACAGGGTTTTGTTTGTGTATGTTTTTTTTTCTGTTTCATTGTATGTTTATGCCATGATTCCCATCCATTTACATTATAATAAGAGTGACAGACTGTGTGGTTGCCCAAGCCACACAGGATGACCAATTGGCAAGGAAGGGTAATACCAGCACCCAAGTTATGTTTTAGGTACATAGGTTAAGTAATTTTTTGCAATAGCCACACCCCAAACAATTCATGATTTAGAAACATTGATAATATAGTTTATTTCGGTTATCATATAATATTATTTGTCTTAGCAACACACTGTTTAAATGGAGTGCACACATTTTCACATTGTAGGGGTATGTAAATATTTTCTGTTTATTAATCATTGTTTCTTTGTTACCATGTTGGAGAGAGCTCTGTCCTGGGGGGGAAGAAAGGTGTGGCCAAGGGTGGAGGACTGTGATATCCTGTGACCTGCCAATTAAGCCATACCATGTGCTGCCATGTTGGGGGGGGGGGTTTGGGTTTAGTTTGTTGGCTATGTGATTGTTTGTACTTGTCTCCCATTTTTTATTTTCCCCTTTTTGTGTAAATTGGTTTGGTCAAGCCACTATATATGTTCCCTGGTGTCTCATTCTGTTAGGTGAGGTTGTTAAGTTCATATTCTGTTTTGTTGTATGCTGTTTTGAGTATAGTTATATTTTGTTGACCTCTTTTATAGAACCTAGTTGTTAATTTTTTGGTTTCTATTGTTCAGTATTTTTTTGGGGTGTAATAAAATAACCCATTTTCTAAAGAAACTTCTGTTTTCCTCATGGCCGGACTGTTTGGTCCGTGACAATTGGTGGCAGCGGTGGGATATCCAGTTGAGGAAATTTTTTTTTTCTCCCCTAATATTGAAGAAAGATGATAAAAGGAAAAGGGAAAGGGGAATAATATCCCATGTTGTACAGATGAGAGAGCAGCTGGAAAGGATGAGCGAACTCGCCCAATCACATATGGAGGAGGCCCAGCAACAGCAGAAGTCCTGGTATGACCAGTCAGCCCGGCAGAGATCTTTCAACCCGGGACAGAAGGTGCTGATGCTCCTCCCCAGTGACGACAACAAACTTCTGGCAAAGTGGCAGGGGCCGTTCAAGGTTCTAAAGAAACTTGGGTCTACCACATATCAGGTAGCAACCCCTAGGTGGCCTCGGTCGAGCAGGACACTTCATATAAATCTCCTGAAGGAGTGGGTGCAGCAACCTGAACAAAAAGAGGTGATGCTTATCAGAGGTGTGAGAGAGGAAGAGGAAGTGGATGAACAGTACTTGCCTTCAGCTGGGGTTCTAGGGGGCCACAACCTCAACCACCTCTCTGAAGAAAAGCAGCTTCAGGTGAGAGAAATCTGTGGTTATGGGGTATTCCAGGAGAATCCTGGGAGGACCGATTTGGTTGAACATGACATTGTTGTTGGAGGGGTCGTCGGTGAGGAGGCTTAGTTACAGGATCCCGGAACGGCTGCTGACCTCACTGAAGAAGGAGACCGACCTGATGCTGTCCCTGGGGATCATTGAGCCTTCTAGAAGTGAGTGGTGTAACCCAGTGGTCCTGGTGCCAAAGAAGGACCGAAGCATAAGGTTCTGAATCGACTTCAGGTACCTGAATTCTATTTCTCAGTTTGATTCATATCCCACCCCAAGAATTGATGAACTGTTGGATCGATTGGGGAAGGCAAAGTACTTGACCACAATAGATCTGTGTAAGGGTTACTGGCAGGTTCCACTAACTGAGCGGTCCAGGGGGTTGACAGCCTTCAGGACTCCATGGGGTCTCTTCCAGTTTACAGTCATGCCATTTGGTTTACATGGGGCTCCAGCCACCTTCCAGAGGCTTATGGACCATGTACTGGGTGGTTTTACTGATTTTGCAGCTGCATATCTGGATGACATTGTCATTTACAGTACCACCTGGGAAGAACACTTGGAACATCTGCGTGCTGTTTTGGAGCGTCTCCATTCTACCGGGCTGACCATAAATGCATCAAAGTGTGTCTTCGCTGCTGCAGAGACAGAGTACCTTGGTCACATCATTGGAAATGGGGTGATACGGCCACAGGTCAACAAGATTCAGGCCATAGAGTCATCTCCGCTGCCACAGACAAGGAAGCAACTACGGTCTTTCTTGGGTATGGCAGGCTTTTATCACCGCTTCATCCCACAGTTCTCCAATAGAGCAGCTCTCCTCACAGACATGACAGGATCTCGGTGTCCCAACCAGATCCAGTGGACAGAAGAGGCAGTGGCAGCTTTCCATGACATCCAGCAATCACTAAGTAAGGAACCAGTTCTGTATAGTCCAAACTTTAATGACGATTTCATTCTGCAAACAGATGCTTCCGATAGAGGTCTAGGAGCAGTGCTTCTCCAGGGGCCACCAGAGGACCGCCATCCAGTTGCTTACATTAGCCGGAAAATGTTCTCCAGAGAGTTGAGGTATTCAACGGTGGAAAATGAGGCACTGGCTATAAAATGGGCTCTCCACTCCCTTCGTTATTACCTCCTGGGCAGAGAATTTACTCTTGAGACCGATCACAAAGCTCTTCAGTGGATGAAGCGAATGGAGGATACTAATGGCCGGATTTCTCGTTGGTATCTGGCATTACAGCCTTTTCGCTTCATAATCCAGCACATCCCTGGCAAAGTAAACGTTACTGCAGACTACCTCTCTCGCATTACCAGCGAGAGTCCTGAAGAGGGGGGGGGGGGTGTAAAATAACCCATTTTCTAAAGAAACTTCTGTTTTCCTCATGGCAGGACTGTTTGGTCCGTGACAGACTGCAACGGTTTCAGTTAAAAATCTCAGTTTGTGTTCTACTCTAGAAACAAAGTCACCTCTCGGATGCCCTGGGGGTAAGCAGATAAACATCACATTTGAATTTTTGGGAGAACTATTCCTTTAATCTATAGCTTGTGCCAACAGTTAGTACACAGAAGCATCTCCGGGAGGATGACGTATGAGGTCAGTGTTGCACATGCACCTGTGAGTCTCGTTAAAATCAACATTTGTTTACAGGATCAACAGAAGCAAAGTTTCCTTACTTTAGCAAAGGAAATCCTCTTGGCTTGTATCGAAATCCTCTCACATTCTTCTTTACATATCCTCAATTTGTACTTTTAATTGGTGACTGTTGTTTTGTTTTGAGCGGTGCATTGTGCAAAGCTGACCTCATATGACATCAGTTTACACTAGTGATTCAAAACTAGTGATCATTACATTTTAAATATAGATATTTTTCTTACAAAAACGAATCAATTCACTACAGGAGGCTCTTGTTCACTTCCCGGAGCCGTGTGAGACACTTTTTTAATTATTATTTTTTTTAAGTTGTGTGCTTTTTTATTTTAATTATTTTGGACTGAAACACTGTAACACCCACTGGCTGCAATGATAGAGCTTGGAATAACCTGGACGATTTTTTATATAACTCCAACTGGATTCGTCTGAAAGTCATATACAAGTGCTGGTCATATAATTAGAATATCATTAAAAAGTTGATTTATTTCACTAATTCCATTCAACCGTTAAACTTGTACACTATGTTCATTCATTACACACAGACTGATATGTTTCAAATGTTTATTTCTTTTAATTTTGATGATTATAACTGACAACAAAGGAAAAGCCCAAATTCAGTGTCTCAGAAAATTTGAATATTGTGAAAAGGTTCAATATTGAAGACACCTGGTGCCACACTCTATTCAGCTAATCAACTCAAGACAACTGCAAAGGCCTTTAAATTGTCTCTCAGTCTAGTTCTGTGACTACACAATCATGGGGAAGACTGCTGACTTGACAGTTGTCCAAAAAACAACCATAGACACCTTGCACAAGGAGGGCAAGACACAAAAGGTAATTGCAATAGAGGCTGGCTGTTCACATTAATAGAGAGGCGAAGGGAAGGAAAAGATGTGGTAGAAAAAAAGTGTACAAGCAATAGGGTTAACTGCACCCTGGAGAGGATTGTGAAACAAAACCCATTCAGAAATGTGGGGAGATTCACAAAGAGTGGACTGCTGCTGGAGTCAGTGCTTCAAGAACCACTACACACAGACGTATGCAAGACTGTGGCATTCCTTGTGTCAAGTTCCTCTTGAACAACATGCAGCTTCAGAAGCGTCTCGCTTCAAAAAGGACGGGACTGCTGCTGAGTTGTCCAAAGTTATGTTCTCCGATGAAAGTAAATTTAGCATTTCCTTTGGAAATCAGGGTCCCAGAGTCTGGAGGAAGAGAGGAGAGGCACACAATCCATGCTGCTTGAGGTCCAGTGTAAAGTTTCCACAGTCAGTGATGGTTTGCGATGCAAACTTGCCTGACCTTAACCCCATGAAAAATCTATGGGGTATTGTGAAGAGGAAGATGCGATCTGCCAGACCCAAGAATGCAGAAGAGCTGAAGGCCACTATCAGAGTGACCTGGGCTCTCATAACACCTGAGCAGTGCCACAGACTGATCGACTCCATGCCAAGCCGCATTGCTGCAGTAATTCAGACAAAAGGAGCCTCATCTAAGAACTGAGTGCTGTACATCCTCATACTTTTCGTGTTCATACTTTTCAGTTGGCCAAGATTTCTAAAAATCCTTTCTTTGTATTGGTCTTAAGTAATATTCTTATTTTCTGAGATACTAAATTTGTAATTTTCCTTAGTTGTCAGTTCTAATCATCAAAATTAAATAAATAATCATTTGAAATATATCAGTCTGTGTGTAATGAATGAATATAATATACAAGTTTCACTTTTTGAATGGAATTAGTGAAATAAATCAACTTTTTGATGATGTTCTAATTATATGACCAGCACCTGTACACTTAGGATGCCTCAGGGGCGAGTAAAACAATTTAAATTTTTGGGTGAAATAACCCTTTAAAACTGTTTTTTGACTTTTTTTAAAGCTAACTGTACTGTTGATTAAAATCTTTAAATAATGCAAACAGTATATTGATGCATGCATAATGCATGTGTTCAAGCTAAAATTAATGTAAAAGGCAAACTGTATCTTAGGTCATGTAACTTTACTTTTTAACCATTAAAAAGTGTAACCAATGTTTTAACCATGAACATTAGCACCTCAGTTCACTATTTGTTTTAAATTGTGTTAAAAAAACAACAGCTTGTTTTCACAGGACCAGATGCTGATAAACTGCGGTCTGCATGGTTTGTTCTGCATGGGCATTGTGACTCATAAAACAACTACATTTTCACGTAGTGGTTGGAAATTTTTATTTACACTTGTGGTGTATGTGTTATTTTGTGTGGTGTAGTCAAATGGATGTTAAGATGCTAAAACATTTAAGGTTTTGACCTGCATACATTATAGTCATTGCTGGGAAGGTTACTTTGGAAATGTAATATCCCAGACAGCAACAGATCCGGCCCACATCTGGCCCATGTGAAATCCACAAGGGCCAGATAGGTTACATATTACAAATTCCTCATATAAAATGCATATATATAAAACATATAAAATGTAAGAATGACTTTATTAAAGTAATGTAACTAATTACATTTTTTAATTAACTTTGTAAATAATAAATGTCAACTGTAGATAATTTGAAAACATTTAAAGCAGGCTGGTTTAACCTTACAATTAACCTTCAAAAATAAATAATGTACATAATCCCAAATAGGAAATAAAACAGTTATCGAATAATCATGTCCTAGTCTGTGTCCTAAACTCCTGAAACATTTTCTCATATTTTATAGCAGTTGACGAAGTTTGGGAAAGGAATTAATTTAATCTGTTAACAGCATGCTTGTGAAATTAATTTCTTTGGAAATGAAAATTTTATTCCAAATTTTTCTTTTTACAAAACAACTTAAGGTTTAAGCATGTGAACAGCTTTATGTTATTGAATCTTTTATCCAATAAAACAGATACAGCCTATGCAAAATACTACTACTAATAATGATAATATTTACGCTAAAACAAAGATATTTAAAAAGAATAATAAAGAAATATTTGCACCACAAATAAATAATCATCCATTACCTTGTATCATTGAATGTCATTATGCCACCTGCAATCCTCACACTTGTTATTATTGGCTTTAAGGTTTAATGATGGGAAGTCCAACTCAATCCTGCGGGTCGGTTCTTTTGTTTAATTTATGTTTTTAGCCTATTTATTATTATTTATTTTTTTGCAATTTATCTGCTGCCATGATGCGCAACTTAAACTAAAATTCAAGAATCTAAATATAATTTGCATTTACAATAACTATATGCTACTAAAATTAATTTGAAAGTCTTGGCTGAATTTTAATAAAGGCCTACGGTAAACTGTCCTAGGCCTACAAGTCGTAGTTAAACGTCCAGTAGGCCTACGTCGTAACACCTGTTTATTTGTTTTATTCAATTAAGCTAATTTTTCTCAGGCTCATTGCGAATCTGACAGGAGCCGATTCACGGTAAGATTCGGTCCGACTGATTCACTTCGATTCGTAAGCGAATCATTTGGTTCGAATCGTTCACGGATCGTTCAAACTCGGTTTTGGCCAACAAATTCATAGGAAAGGTCCGACTCGTTCATTATCGGTCATGGCTACTTTTGAGCTATCATTATAAAAAATACTATCAGTATAAAATGCAATGACTGTCAAATAGACTGTAATGTAATATTTATAGTACGCTACATTCTAAAATATACAGTATATATATTGCAGTAGAAAAAATATCTAAAAGGCACCAATTGAATGGATCCTGTCCTCGCGCCACCCCCGGCTCGTGCCAGTTGGTCCAGACTGGATTAGAGCGCTGCAGCATCAGCGGATGATCAGGAGAGAAGGCCGGGCCGCTGCGCCCCTCCACCAGCCGCATGCTCCCGCACACCGGCTTCTGTCCGCCCGTGAGAAGTGCGCCGGGGAATGTAGAGGATATTAACCTTTTTTTGGAATAGCCGCTTATCAGAAACCGAGCTCCTCGGCAAAGCCCTCGTTTAAAACTCTGCTGGCTGAAATCACTGCAAGCTAGCAGCAACATCACTTGGCAGCAGAGGGGAGACGTGCTCCTGTGAGCTGAGCTCGGTGCATTCCTCCGTTCGCTGGATGACAAATGCCAAGCCACCGGATGGAGATATTTTAGACGGAGCATGGGGGATCGCGGGAATCAGTGTACCACTGTTTGGGAAAACCGGTTGTGATGTTTAACCGCTGCTAAAACGTTGACTGTGCAGCTCGTGTGTTTTTGCAGTCCGCAAAATCAAGGTGACGGCAGCTAGCCCGTTAGCTCGCGAGCTATCCGGTTAGTGTGAGACAGGGAACCGAAAACGCACCAAGTGCGTTTGACAACAAAATATCGTTATTATCGTTATTATAGTTATTGATAAGCGTGTGCACTTTTTCTTTGCACGGTGCACTTCCTTATTGGATAAGAGTGCACGTCGCTGAGAGGAGCAGATGTAAGGATATGCGTGATATTCTGGGGGGAAAACTTGCCATATCTATGAGAATTAGATAATAGAGCATATCAAACTCGTGTGCTTTATTATTATTATTATTTATTTTTTTTTTTTACATGAGCTGAATATTTTAATGTTAACCCCCTAAACCCCTTGGGATGTCATATCGATTCTGGCACTTGTACGGTATATTAGTGACTATTTGTGCCAAGCAATATTGTCGTATCGTCACTATATTATTAAGCGCATACTTGTGTTTGTTTAGAGACAAACACACCTGCTTCGTCCAGGTCCAGTAAATGAGTCTTTTGTATCAGTTTCTTGCAACACACGAGTGTCACAGTCAGAGAAAAATCAGAGTGGATGCCAAAGCTCCGGACGGACAGATGATGATGGTGATGATTCACACTGTGGGAATATGAGGAAGTTATTCTGAACAGAGCACACGGCTTCGCGTTCAAGAAACCCCTGCTGTTCCCGATGGTGGAATCAGCCTGTGGCTGTTTGATGAGCAGCGAACGAAAGCCGCCTCTCCTCGGGTCGCCTCTGAAGTCGAGCTGACAGAAGCTGGTGGGTTTTGTTTGAAAGGCTGGAGCAGGGTGTGACAGCTCTTGGTTTAAATGTTACATGCAGCACTGTGTGTATCAGCGAAGCTCACTATGAACGCAGCCTGGAATTTCTACGTCAATCCGTGTGGATGACGCCGCCGCCCGCCAACGTTCCAAAACAGAACCTCGCCGAGGCAAAAGTTGCTTTTTAAAATAGTTTGTTTCGGCTAAAGAGCAGCAGGTCTGTTAGCCATGTAGCTGGCTGCAAATGACCGGACTGCACTTCTTCAACTAATGTCTAGGGTGTCGGCTCTTTTTTTAGTAGGTGTCGTGCGTATAAAGTGTAATGTATAGCGTAGTTATTTTAACGTCGTCGTGACTGTTACTGGTTGCTATGGCATTTTTAAACGGCCCCAGACTGCTGGACTGGGCAAACTCCCCTCCACATTTACAGTTCAACAGATATGTCCTGACTGGATATAGACCCATCTCCTCCGTCCAGGAGTGTATCAAGAGTCTCTTCTATCTGCACAATGAGCTGGGGAACATCTACACACACGGTGAGTGAGGCCGGCCTCTACTGCTTCAAAAGAGGAAGCGGACAGTGCCCTCTCTCTTTATGTGCTTACTACATTCTTTACTTTTGGTCATTGTTTTGATTTTATTTTTAACTAATGAATTGGTATTAATAAATTGCAGGACTCCACCCATGTCAGTATGAGTTTTGCCCATCCTGGCTGCTTAGGTCACATGTTAACAGTATTTGCATTCATATTACCCATTCATAGCTATAGTCTAACGCCCATTTAAATGATCTGTTGCTACACCACCAGACACAGGATATGCGCTATATTTCCTTCTTAAGCACTGTGCGTTGTGAACTCCACATTTGCTGGCCATTTCAGAAACCACAAGTTAATGGAATAGTTCACACAAAACTATTTATTTACAGTCATGTTGGTCTAAACACACACAAATTTCTTCTGGGGAAAACAAAGGAAAATTTTTGAAGTTGTCCTTATCAGTCTTTTTAATGCAGTGACATCTTCCCCATTCACTGTCAAGCCTCAAAAGGCATCAAAAGTGTGTCACGGTTTGTGGTAAGTGAACGCAAATGAAGCATTCTCTCATGAACTTGAAACACTTGAAGCATAGTGTATGAGTCTTTTGGATTACGGTTGTGATTGAAGTGATTTTTTGTTCTTTTTGAATGTTGACATTTTTCAATCACCATTAAATGGAAAATACCGACCAATAGATTGTTCAAAATATCAAAAGAAAGTCATACATGGAGCGGGATGAGGATGATTAAACTGGCAGAATTATCTTTATTTTTCTGAAAACTATCAATTTAAACTATTATACAGCTACACCTTGCAAATGCAAACATCCCACTCTTGCTGTGTACATCACGATGTACTGCAGTTTGCTATACATAATTAATTGTTTGTTAATAACAAAAGGAGATATTCTCTGGTTAAGTAATTTTATATCACCGCTGCAGTGAGCATTATCTAGACAAGCACTCCAATGCAACACTTGCTGAGAGGAAATATAAACAATGTAAAATCAGGCATAAGGGTCAACTCCAAAGGAATTTCTGCTTGGAGATGCTTCTAAATTGCAGGACTGTGTGGAACCATCAAGCTGGCTCATGTGGTTTCCTGCAGGTGTACTGTCATACACACCCTTTCCTGTCAAGGAACCGCCATTTGGACTGAAAAACTTTGTTAGTACTATATTATATTTTTTTGATAGCAAATGACACATTCACGCTGATGTGCATTGCCGAAAATCCGTGAGAAGTACACTGCATCTGAGTACTGTGCGCTCAGAGTGTGTTTTTAAGCCAACGCTGTGGTTCAGATTATATTTGAGAGTGTTCTGGCCTATACTGTAGTCCAGTAAGCAGAAATGAGAGGTTTGAAATGAGTGACACAGCTTAATTTGACCCAGAGGATGACTTTGCTGCTGTAGGGAGCTGCTCCTGCACCTTTACTAAGCTGAAATAAAGATGCATTTTTTCTGTGTCTGCACTGTTTCAATTGGTAAAAAACATCTTTTGGAGTCTGTAAGACAAAGTGACAATAAAGAAAAATCAATGAATTCATTTGTTGCATATATCGTCACTTTTTTCGGTTCATGGAGCAATTTCAATTCTTGCATTTGAATGCAACCGAGGTTGCATGCTCCTTCAGTATTTGCTTTGTGTTCAAGTATTTGTGTTTTACTTTGCATGATATTTATGCACAATTGTATCCCATGTTTGCACGCCATGTCTTCAGAGCAGCGTTTGATGTTCTCCATAGGTTTCTACCTGTAACATCCACTGTTTAAAGATGATTGTCTATTATTGACACTTAACTATGACTTATAATCATTACTAGTCTGTTTCTTGCTAATGTGTTTGTATTCTTTCCATTCTGTGGGCTACCTTAACCCACATGCTGTTTGTATGGCCACTAATGGTCTATTATCTGATTGCAGACTTTTGCAAAAATGATTGACACATTGCACGTACACCACAAAATTGAAGGCGAAGTTCAATGGAAAAAAAAAAAAGAAGAAGAAGAAAAATGTATCCCCATGCTGTTCGAAACCACTTTTATGGGTCACAAAAGAAGTTATTTTAAACAATGTCTCCTTGTGTCCACACAAATGTCAGCAGGACCCAACATCTATCAAAACATCTTCTTTTGTGTTAAAAAAATAAATAAATCATACAGGTTTAGAAAGACATAACGGTAAGAAATGGTGACATAATCACCATCATCTTCACCTCATGCTTGTTAATGAAATTTGTAATTATGATGCTAATTAAAATTATGACAAGGCATCATATTTAGGATATTAAAAATGTCAGAATCATCAGACTTTTACATCATAATTTTCACTATGTATCACAATGTATGTCATTAATTTTTTTTTTTGTCAACTAATTTATCAAAGCATTATTTTGTCTTATTTGGTGGAAATTATTTACATTTTAAATATTATTATTGCATATATTTTTTTTAATATGATATTTACACTACATACAAATTTAGGTGCAGCTCAAATGCATTAAGTTTTCTAGGGCAGAGTGCATGTACTCTATCATTAGAGTCTTTATCAGAGTGAGTGTAAAGCCAACAGAGATAACTCACTCAAAATAGATGTGCTAGAAGGCACTGGTGCTTTTACCTGACTAGGATAAATCATTTGACACTAGGGGAATGACAGGGGCTTAGAGAGAAAAAGATTCACAAGCAACAAGAAGATTGTCCAACGAGATTGTCTTTTAATGTACTTTGAGCCACTAATAGAAAGCCACTGACTGTTATTTAGTTCTAAAGACTTTTAAAGACCTTTGTGTCGGTGTATAGTTTGCATTTTGGCAGCTGCTGCTAAAATTAGCACAGCAAAGCCACCGAGACCCTCAGTGTGCTGGGCCGTTCCCTGGGCCTGCAGAAATCCATGTGTTGTTTAGGCTGCAGCATTTAACTCAAGGGACACGACGAAACACAGCAGGGCTTGCCAGAGCATAATGTCAAATAACTACCTTCTCGTTCTCTTCACAGGCCTTGCGTGTTGCAACAACACTTCAAATACTTCTTCTGTGTACAATGACTCTCCTGAGCCTCTCTGTCTCGTTGTTTCGTTGTCTCCACTCAGGAATCCCTCTGCTCTGTTTCCTGGTGCTGCTCCCGCTCAACATCCCCTGGTCACAGATCAGCGTGACGTGGCTCGGTGTGGTGCATTTCCTGGCCTGCCTGTCACCACAGCTGGGCTCAGTGGTCTACCACCTCTTCATGAACCATGAGGGCGGCGAGCCCGTCTACAAAACCCTGCTCACGCTAGATATGTGCGGAATCTGCATGATCAACACGCTAGGTCAGCATCTCAATCTGCTGTCAGATCAACCCGCATTATCTCTCAGTATTCTTTTCAATTCTGTTCTCTGTTTTTCCCTGCTTAATCAAGGTTTTTTCCCCCTACATTTGATATTTTTGAATAGGTTGTTCATGCCCAATGAAGGTGATCTGAAATGTGCATTTCTCCTACATTTGTAGTCATCGTTCAGGCCGTTGCAACATTTTATCAAAGGAGAAGTGTTATACAAGAAAACAGTGTTGCAACAAAGGAAATAAAGAAGCAAAGAGAAAACAAAAGAGATATAGACACTGAAGTGGCTTACAACAAGACGGTATTCTCTGTTGTCACATGTACAGCAGCAGTGACAAAACTGTTTCACAGCACTTCCGTTGTCTCTTGCTCGATTAGCTTGATAAAGATCTCATTTGGAATGCTTTTTCCTGGTTTGCATAATTATCCACCATTTAGTTGGAAAACAAAGGACCGTTCTGTAAAAAGTCAAAAAAGGACATTTTGACTAATTTAATTAGATTTTTTGTAAAAGTGAAATAGGTCTGATGAGACAGAAATGGTTTGGAGGATAGTGTTAATTACATTAGGAAAACTGACTTATTTAGGCAATGTTCTAATATTTCTAATTTTTTTTATTTATTTTTGAAGAGAATGCATGTATGTTGGCACTGCAGGAAAATTGTTATTACATGTTATTTTAATTAATTTTTTTTTGTAAATCAGCTTACTGTTTATTATGAAAAATTAAGTTTTTGCATGACAGATCCCTTCTTAATATATTGTAGTTTATATTTTATTTATTCACATAGTTTCTTAACATTTTGTTATCAATTCTTTATATTAGGTTGTTTTTTAGTTTAGTGTGTGTATGACACAAAGTGTGCATCATCTATGATTTATGTGGCCTAAGTGAGTGGAATCCACTGTTGTAATTACATCACTGTTGTGATGTCATGATGCATTTTTTGCTGCCATAAAGCAATCCACCCTTTTTTGTGGAAATTTCGTATCTGCTCACCAAACATACGTGAATGATGCGACCTGTACAGTTACTTGTCCTCCTAGTAACACTGTGTTTCGGTTCACAGGAGCCCTGCCCATCGTGTACAGCACTCTTCTCTGCTACCCCTTCACCCGCACAGTGGCTCTGCTGATGTACATCTTGCTCTCCAGTTACTCCATCTACTGTGCCATCACAGCGTGCAGCAGTGTGCGCCGTCTGCGTTCCTTCGCCTGGCAGGCGCTCTTCCGCTTCTCGTTTTTCCTTCTGCGCTGGGTAGGTGTGGGCGGAGGAAGTCCCACGTCACTGGGTCACTTTCTCACCATGGATGCCCTAGCGGTGTTGGGCGGTGTCATTAATATCACGCGAATCCCCGAGCGGTTCTGCCCGGGCCTCTTTGACTACTGGTGCAACAGCCATCAGATCATGCATGTGCTGGTGGTGGTGTCCATACTGTACCTACACTGGGGCGTGCTGGACGACTTACTGTGGATCAACACGTATCACTGTCCGTCAGACTGACAGTAGCCCCTGCTAGTCTGGAATCATGGGTAATGGGGCGTGAGGACCTCTTTTAGTAATGAGATGTTTGGGAACGCGACGTTATTGGGCAAAGAATGGTTTGGGGTGGGAGGGGGAGGGGGGGCTGGGGGGCTGTGTGCTTTGTATATAAATGTGTGCACGAAAGTCCATGAGAAGTGTTTTACATGTTTTTTTAGGAGACACCAGTGCCAGCTTTGACACACATGCTTGTTTGTGCCGTCAGAAGCCAGAATGTACATATCTGCGTTCGCATTAACATTGTCCGTGCATGGCACTCTTTAGACCTGCTAGCTCAAACAAAGGCTACTTATTTATTTATTTATTTATTTGGTTTGAGACCAACACATTCTCTAGGCACACACACACACACACACACACGCACATATGGGGTCTGACATTATTTAATGTCATGTGTTCACCAGCGTTTAAAGCATTTAATAAATGACCTCTAAATTTAGCTGAACAGTGCGACACATGATCGAGCCCTCATATGATTGGCTCTCGAAATTTAAGATTTAACGTATCGTGTACAACTAAAATTCATTGCACAAAATAGCATGGCTTTTCTGAAAAACGAATTATAGTTTGTCTCTATTCTCAATTTTGCTAGTGACAAACAAAGATCACTGGTGCAGAAATGATGTACGCACCACCCAACTTTCTACTTAGTACTCTATTGCAGACTATGCAGCATATCAGATGTTACATCAGTGCTAACACCACACAAACACACACGTACTGTACGCCCAGTCTCACAGCAACATTCACTGGAAATACTTGAGTTGATTTTACTTGTTTTATCACACTTTTTTTTCCACTCTTTTTTTGTCGTCTCACTGTTAAGGTCCACATTTTCTGTATTCTCACCCTGATACCTGTAAGTGAAGGGTGAAGGGGTCATTCCTTGGTTTTGTAGCCTTGCCATTTATACGTTTACTGGCCGGTTAAAGTTGCTGAGTGCCCATTTGATTTTTTTAGTGCCCTCTGTGACTTTGATCATGTTTGTTAACATCTAAAGGGCATTTATTCAATGCAGTTTTTCCAGGAGCATGACTTCAATAATACCCTGGGAAACATTTTCCGTTACCTGCAGAAGATATTTTCTCTGCTGTGCTGCTGAACAGTCAATTCAGCCTTGTACACTTACGGTTTTAATATCCTAATCTGTATTTTGGAAGATTGGATTTTGTACCACTCTAAATTAGATTTCATTTCTTTCTGACCTTTAACCTCAATTATCTATGTAACCTTGGATTCGAGACAAGCCAAATTATTTTCTTAATGGTGTGCTGTTTGCACAAAGGCTTTAATTCTCTGCTGGCCATCCTTGTCCACTGTGCACCGAATGTTCCCGCTCATCAGATGTGGCAGATGAATATTAGACTCCAGAATGGAGCAATATTACACATGCCACTACACTATGAATTCCCCAATGAACACTAAGGGAATATTGGTTCTGCTCACTTGTGCCAAATTAATGCTATATATACAGATTATCTAAATCCCTAGTAATGGGATGAACTTGATGGGATATAATTCATAATGACCCCTCTGATCTAAGAAAAGTTGCCAAACGACTTCAGGTTTAACAGCGCTGTTTATAGTGACTGAAGCTGAACAATCTCCTTTATATCTGCTTTAGAATGTGATTCATGTAAACTAAAACAGTTCTTAATGCAGATTGCACTATGGAGATGTTCTCATTGTTCCAAATTTATGCATCACTGAGTGGAAAAAGCCAAGGATGACTCTTTTAACCCTTCCAACCTCACTAGTTTTAAAGAACTGACCAACAAACAACACGATGTGATAGATTCACTGACACTATCACAATAGCTTTTAGAATAAACTTCAGTGAGGCCTGCCGTTCATTTCAATTACCTTCACTTTGTATTTAGTTATATTTATTATATTTAAGATCTTTTGACATTTGGCAATGTTTGAATATGTTTTTTTTTTAATGCTACTACTACTGTTATTTATTTATTTATTTATTATTATTTTAACCAGTTGGGGATCACATATCTTTACACTACCACAAGTACTCTAATATCCTCTAGCAGAGATCAGACCTATTAGTGTAGAATCAGTGCATGTTCTGTAGAATGTTGCTCAGATGTATTTGACAAACACTTACACATACTCTATGCCAAATTAGATGTTTCAGGGCCTCAGGTGTCGAGCACGACGGTCCTGATCTTAGCAGACCAGGGTGGTTTTAAAAACTAACCACTAGTCCCTCAGATTTGGGGAAGGTTTACCCCAACCCCTTTAATGCTATTAAATGATAAACATTAGCCTCTGAAATCAAGTGGTGCATGTAAGTACTAGTAAACCAATCCCCTTGAAACACAACATGTGATTTCTGATGCTTGTGCAATGCAACCACTGACGTATTTGCTTAATGTGCGGTAACAGAGCTAATGCATCCAATATATCTGTCTTTAGCTATGGAATGAAATCAAGAGAGCAGCCCAGAGGCAATACAACCATATCAAGTAATCAACTGCACTGTTTATTTTTTTACCAAAAGGGCTTTGGATCAAAGTGAAAACCAATTAAGAACTTAAAAGTCCATATAGGTAACATAAATACCTGTATGAAGACTGTATATGCATAAAATGCGAGCGGCATACATACTGACATTTTTATATATTCATATTAATATATAAAGCAACAATGTTAGAAGAAAATATATTGAATGTTAACGTATTTCGTCTCAGAGTGACACTCAATACGGATTGTCTGATTTGATTTCAAAGGCAGAAGTGTTTTGATCATTCTGTAACTGTAAAAAGTGAGTGACAAGAATTGTGAAGTCACAATGAAAGGCCTGGTTGGAGAGTTGAAAAAAAAAAAGCTGTTTGATTATTTAGTAGAGTTAACGTCACAATAATATGTCTGTACTACTATGATGTCCTAATGTCATTAACACAGTCTTGTGTTTTTAAGCTGTTTAGAAGGGATTGTAATATAGTTTGGTTGGTCAAATCTTTTTTACATTATGAAAAGTACAGAGTGGCATACAGATGTTTTGGTTTGGGGTCCTGATATGTTATTACCTCTGAAATCCACTGGATAACTATGCATAAGCGAAATATGTACACACATAATATATATACACACACAAACATGTTTGAACATGTGAATTCCAAAAACAAGATGTTTTACCAGTACTGAAAAGAAACAGATCTGTGTGTTCACACCAACATGTTTTGCTCAGACCATGCCATCCTGGGGTTTCCTCTTCTCAGGGTGCCCTGTCAGTGCTCACTTGTACTGAGTGACCTCAACAGCTGATTTCGGGCCAGTTTTCTTTTCATCCTGTCATGTCTTCTTTGCTTGTTCTGGTTAGAATCAAAGACTGAAGAAAAAAAAAAAAAATGCTGACAGCTGTATGTTTTCAAGGGCAAAGGTCGCGATGGCTTGTCAGTCATCAGGCATTTGGACTGTGCATCCCTCTTGATGCATATTGCCTTCGTGGGGCCGAATGTGTCCGTAAATGCTGATCAAGAATGTGTTTATTCATGTAGTTAGTTAGGTGATGTGAGAATGTGCAGAGCATGTTACATTGAGCCCTCAAGGAAATGGATTGCATCATAACCCATGTTCTAGAGGAGGAACAAGGATGATGTTCTCATGGATGATGTTCTCCTGTCTGTATATTCTAATGTCCTGTGGTAAAAAAAGAAAAAGAAAAAAAATGACATGATGTATGAAACTATAATAACTTTTTTTCTTTTCTTAGTATGCAGGTGCTGGATAGCCTGTTAATGATCATTTAAAAACTACTCATCATTAGTTACATTGTGCATTATTATGATAATGGATATATTGTTATTATTACTATTATTCTGGGATGGGTTACCACTATCAGTGATCATCTTAATTTAAGTACAAAGGTTGAGAATACTAATGCACATAGGAAGACAGGAGGTCTCTGAAAGATCTGTCGGTTTTTAGTTTTTTGTTTCCGCTCCTGCTTGTGTGTTTCTTTTGAATTTGGATGTAGTCTGGCACCATCTGGTGGCCACAGCGCTCTTTTGACTCTTCTGCGTCGATAGCAGCATGAATGATGTTCAGTTAAACCGTGCTGACCTTCTGGATGAAGTCTGTCACAGGTCTCGCACTGAGCCCTACAGGCCGGATATCTTAGTTTTTGTTGTTTTATAAGGTGTCCTCAACTCACTGCAAAATTTACTTTGGTTTCACATAAGCATTTCTTGTTGTAAATGAATTATTATTATGTATTTTTTAATCCACAAGCGTGTGTCTCTGTTAGTTTGTTTTATGGGCCTATATTTCTCTCTCAGTCTATTTGTGTGTCAACGGTTACATTTGTTCACACAAGACAGATCTTCCAAACCCCACGGTCTCCTGCAGCAATTGTGCAATAAATTGAGGTTTATATTTTTAAATTGTCTTGTTTGACTTCTTTTATTTTTTTTATTATTTTTTTTTTTCAAATGATTTAAAATAGGACTGGAGATGAAATGCTTTTATATTTTGACCTCCACTTACGTTTGCCTATTTATTCTCAGAGGTGCAGTGAGGTGCGTGTGCGACTGTTGGTGTTTAAATTTATTATTCCTATTTTTTTTTAATTATATTCCTCTATTTATTAAATTTGTCACTTTTGAGAAATTAACCCCTTTTTTCTGGAGAATAATTATTTTAATTAGGCTATTGTTCAAATATCAATGGAAATTTATGTGAAAATTAGGGTTGCCTTAATTGAGGCATTCATCTGAATGTGAAAAGGCAATTCTTGTTGGAAAAAAAACTGTAAATAGTTTATATTTTATTCATAGTAAATGAATAAATTTAAACCTAAGTACTGTCATTTTAAGGTGTAAATATAATTGTAATTTTAGGGTAATTGTCATTAAATTGTCATTTTACGGTATAAATGGTGTACTAGTTTCCACCAAAAACATGACAAAACAAATAAATCAACCTCCTTCAAACGGTTTAAGAAGATTTCACAATATTTAATTATTTAGGATGCCAAAACAGTGTTTAATGTTGTTGTTAAGTGTTTTAATATTACTGGCGGGAAATATGCTTGTCGTGGTCATTTTTAAAGTTAAAGGCAGTTACTTTAATGCAGCATTTCACTGCTTTAGTGTTTAGTGGCCTATTGTCACAAAAGAAAGCGTAGGAAATTTGATTGTGAAAACAGAAAAGTTCAACAGGGAGATAATATTCAGACAAACATGTCTGCGAAACCGCAAACTTTATGCGCGCGAGCGAGCGAGCGCACGTCACGTTCACGGTGCTGCTATGACACGATGAAGTTTTGAGATCAACTGAGGAGCAGCTTCACACAACGTAAATCACTTTAAAAGGAAACATAAAGCGAGGACACCTCCCATTCGCATCTACATCTCAAAATCTCACTTCCTCCTTGATTTAGAGTGAGCTCTGGCCGCAACTGCTGGCATTCACCCACTCCTCTCCATCTGTCCGCGTCCAGCGTCTCATCCTCTCGCCTCAGGAGCCGGAGTCCCTCCCCAGCCACAGGTCTCAGGTACAGTCCCCCTGTGTTTGTGTGTTGTGCTTCTGTGATTGGAAACACTTCATAACTTTGCATCTTTATCTGCGACCTAATAAGCTGACTAACTAGACAGCACACTGGGCGCGCCTAGGCTTTCAATACTGCCTTTAAAAATGCTGTTTAGATTAACGGAGTTTGAAAAACAGACCTAATCTGCGGCTCGTTCGTAATACATTCAGTTTGTAGTCAGTTCAGTACTGTATTTATGTTAATATTTGGTCATTGTTCAATGTGTCGAGCTGTGCCTTTCTGAACTGCAGCAAGGCACGGTTAAATATTTGAGGAAGTTTAGTAAGAGAACTAAACAGTATTTCCAGATAAAGATGAAGCTGGTATGACTTGAGTCCTGCATATTATTGTATAAAAATAGTGCAGACTATGTAAGAGTTTGCTTAAATGAGCTTGGAAGAAATGCAGAGAAAGGATAAAGCAATGTAAACAGATGTTTCATGCCAACATAATAGTAGTAGGCTAATAATAATAATAAAACTTGAAGTTTAGCTCTGGCAAAAATGTTAATTCTGTCATTGAACTTCCTCACCTTCACTTCGTTCGAAACCTGCATGACTTACTCTCTTCCGGAGAACACAAAAGATGTTAGTCTGAATGAATCGCTGTCACATTCATATTCACTGGATATTAAAAAATAGCTACATAAATGAAAAGGACTGACTGAGGTTGACAGTCGCTCACATTCTGCACGATTGTGCTCCAAACAAGACTAAAGTCACAGGTTTAGAACAACCTGCAGTTAATTACTGTACTCCTTTCCCACCCACTTTGATTATAACAACTATTGTGATGCATTAACTGGATTAACTGTTTTATTTCATGATGAAAACGTTTAGTAGGATCTCCGAAGCAGATAGAAATAACTGCCTGTGTGGAAGGATGTGGTGTAACTGTTCTGAAGCTCTCCTGCGCTCCCACACTCGCTGTGGTCTTAGTCCAGTTATGACAGTTTCCTCTCTCAGTCTATTTAATGCTCTTATGCATCTTTCATTTTTCAGGTTGTGCTGTGAGCATACATGGTATGATGCATTGCAAATGAGTGTGACATTTGTTAACTAATTAGGAATATGCACAAGAGTGCATTTGATATAGGTATGATAAGGGATAAAAAAAGGGCAACAAATAGTTAAATAGATGAGAAGGCAGCATGAAGCAAAATGCTTTATTACTAAAACCTGCAGAGAAAGTGGCATCAGACTTGAAGAAGTAGCCCGAGCATTTCCTTCTCTGTCATTTCATGCTAGTTTCCTTTTTCCTTCCTCTTTCTCTTGAGCTCATTGCCTAATGCAGTTTTAAAGATAGAAAGTTGAAAAAGACGTTGAACAGATGCATTCTCTTTCTTTTTCACCTTCACTTATCTAGAACTATTCGTTTACAAGAATTCATGCAAATTGAAGAGAATTTAGGTACTAATTAAAGAACACAACTTGAGTGCAAGCATACGACGAGTTAAGATCACTCTCGATCGCTGGAATGGAGTCAGCCAATTTCACCACAAATCACAAATAGCTAAACCTCAACAACAATAACAAAACAACTTCAATTCAATGAATCATGTGGCCTATAAGACACACAAAACGTAATGATGAGGAAACAACATTATTGTTTCTCATGTGTGTGCTTTGTTTCCCCTCATGTCTGTCCTCAGGTCATCATGTCTAGGAAGGTGGTCAGGACCAGTAAGTTTCGCCATGTCTTCGGCCAGCCGGTGAAGGCCGACCAGTGCTATGATGACATCAGGATCTCCCAGATGACCTGGGACAGCAACTTCTGCTCGGTCAACCCCAAGTTTGTGGCCATGATTGTGGATGCCAGCGGTGGAGGAGCTTTCATTGTCCTGCCCCTGAGCAAGGTGCATCCAGATAGCATGTCAGACTCATGAAAGACTTCAAATTCATTGAATGTCTTGAATACACTTCAAATGAAGTTGGATAGGTAGGTTTCGGTCTTGATAGTTTCAAGCCGTTACCTGTTTTAAATGATCTTCAGTGGCCTTTGTGTTTTGAACTCTAGACATGTCATGCAGTGTTTGTCTAAATAAGGAAGTGCAAGGTTAAGTTTCATACGTACGTGTCACCAGGCTTAGCATCTCTTCTCTTTATGCTCTCTTGCATCTTGTTTTTGCCTTATTTGGAGTGCGCTGCTGTCAACTCTGCACAGGATGTGGTGACAGCTTGCAGACTGAGTGAGTGACAAGAACTGTGAGAAAAGGACAGCTGCCACTTAGACTCGATGTGCCTGCCTTTTTCGTCTGATCAGCTTGGTTTCAAATTTGAATTTGTACTTTTTTACTTCACAAAACTTTATGAGTAAAAATGCTATGTTTTCAAAATGCCTTTCAAAAATTACCAGATGATGTTTGCATCTCTTACAGAGAGAGATGATGGAAACATTTTCTTGCCTTCCTCTTTTTTTTTTTTTTTTTTGGTTGTACAGTTATTTCATATGCCTTTTATTTGTATCTTCTCGGTCCATCATCTCTGGTCCTCTGTTTCTATATGTTGCTCTGTCTGCACTCCTGGGTCTTATACTTCGAGAATGAATGGGGGTTCTGTCATTTTCAATCTGCTGTGCATCTTACACTCTGTGCTTTGCTCAATGCCAGCCATTGTTTCCCAGTGAACACGAACATTTGAGTCAAGCCATTTTATTTGGTTTGGGTGGCTTGAGGACGGTTTGTTTTGAAACTGATAACATGATCATCTGGTTTTGCACAAATTTGTTGAGTTTACACGTCAGTAAAGGGGTGCATGGTACTATAGAAATACTGACATGAATTTTTTTTTAAAGTACACTTTTAGCTCAAGTTGTCGTGCTTATAATATAATTTGCATTTGTATTCCTGTATTAAATTAGATCTCAAACATTTGGACCCCATTGAAACCAGAAGTAAGACTCTTTTGTAAAAGATTCATTTGGTGTAAATATCTGTTTGAACTTAAGAACTTAATTCAGTCACCAGTCACTTGATCTGACAATGGTTGAATTATTTTAAGATTAGTTTTATTTGAATATTAATCATATAATCCTATATGATTTATTCTTATCTTATTTATTAAATTTGTATTTGCAGTTTTCAGTATTTTAATTTTAATAAAACTTTTAGTCAGTAAAAACACAGTTATATATTTGTATTTAGTTTTAATTTATTAGTTTCATTTTTAAAAAAAAAAAAAATATATATATATATATATATATATATATATATATATATATATATATATATATATATATATATATTTCCCTGTTAGTAATTTTGGTTATTTTCAGTTAGTTGCAAAGGCAATATTTCAGTTTTTTATTGAGCTGTATTTCAGATTAACAGTGATTTTTAATGGTTTTAGTTTAAGTTAAGAACAGCAATGCTTTAGTCCAGTCATATATCACTGTAGTATTTCTTAACTTATTGCAGCCCCTAATTTATTGCAAAAAGAATTTATAGATTGCACACAATACTCACATTTAACAATATGACTCTGGCAGAGTGAAAGTGCTCTCCGTGAGCATGATGGGAACTCCTGCACAGTGCTGTCCTCTCTAAACGGGTTAGTGGTTATTAGGCATAATTGAAGGCATAGCTGTAAAATTGAGATCAGCTGACACAGCCCCCCCCCCCCCCATCTGTCTGAGCTCTCTCATGCTCTTTCTGCTCTGTTTGTCAGAGCAATAGAGGTTTTGAGTTGATGTTCTATAATCAGTCATTTGAAGGTCTTGTTAATGGGTTTATTTGTGTATGTTTGTTTTCCACTTCATACCAATGTTTTCCTTTAAAGCTCATTCCTCCCTTTGATTTGTGTTTTAGACGGGTCGCATTGACTTGTCCCTGCCCACTGTCTGTGGTCATACTGGACCTGTATTGGACATCGAATTCTGCCCACATAATGACAACATCATTGCCAGTGGCTCTGAAGACTGTAGTGTCATGGTGAGTGCCTTTGGCCTAATGGTTTGATCAAATTACATTTCTGCACCAAAACAGTTGAACTGTAGTCATACAAAAGTGAAAAATGCTTGGATAATTCGCACAGCTACCGTACTGGTGTGAAACATATAATACTGCCTCAAGTCTAGCTCCTACAACTTCTTATAACATAAGGTCAATGTTGTTTTGTAATAGATCTGGGAGATTCCAGATGGAGGTCTCACATCACCACTGAACGACCCAGTTGTGAAGCTGGAAGGTCACTCTAAACGTGTGGGCATCCTCAGCTGGCACCCCACTGCCCACAATGTGCTAATGAGTGCAGGTAAACCAACATTAGACACACACTCAATAACCAAAAAATGCAGGCTAGACTACATCTATATACTGTATGCACTCAGTTGTGAATATAGAGGCAGTTGAAATGTAATGATGGCGCCCTCTGCTGATTCTTCACACAAACATCTGAGGTTTATTATAAATTTGACATGATTTTGTTTTCCTTTCTCCCCCTGTGTCTTCACATATACTTTATTTACCTTGTGCCTCTCTTTTTCTCGTTTTCTTCTTGAAGGCTGTGATAATGTGATCATCCTGTGGAACGTGGCTCGTGGAGAGGCAGTGGTGCGCATTGACTCAGTGCACACTGATATGATCTACAGCGCCTGCTGGAACAGAAACGGCTCGCAGATCCTCACTGCCTGCAAGGACAAGAAATTACGAGTGATAGACCCCCGCAAGGGCTCCGTCATCGATGTACGTGTATGCCTTTATTGGAATTAAATGTCAAAATAGTGTGAAAAATGATAAAAAGAAAATGCATGGGGTATAAATAATTGATATGGTTACGTTGTTTACTGTTAGTTGCATTGATTTTGTTGTCACATCCAGAAAGTTTTCATTTTGTGGAAAGCATTTTGGTGTGTTTTTTTTTTTTTGAATGATCATGTGAGTATTCAGAAAACTCTAGATGGAGCACATAATACTGAATAATTTAAAGCTATTGTAAATAATCCTTTAAGTTGATATTAATTTAATGTTTTCTTAAAATGAAGATGCAATAACAATATTTCCCAGACAAAAAATAAATAAATAAAAATGCAGTGAATTTTCGTGACCAAATTGAACCTGCTGCGAAAATTCGCTATAAACAGTAAACGGGGCCACATTTTTGTGTCAATTTTAACATTTTAAGTTCAGTGAAAGCATTTGATTAAAATTGTGAACATTTCTCATACGTTCCTTTCTGCCAGCTCGTTTACTGTCATGTGATTTGTCGCTGCTCATATGACTTCTTTCTGTGTACATGTTTGTTCAGGAGAAGGACAAGCCTCATGAAGGCTCAAGGCCAGTCAGAGCTGTGTTTGTGTCTGATGGGAAGATCCTGACCACCGGTTTCAGCCGCATGAGTGAACGACAGGTGGCGCTGTGGGATCCTGTGAGTACATCTTCTGCTTCTTCTGCTTTTTTTTTTTTAACAGTAGTCAACATTTGAAGTGGATCAGAAAAGTTAATCAAAGCTGCCCTAAGACAAGAACGCATTTTGGTTTTAGGTTTTAGGAAAACTTAGAAAGTGACTCACAAAAGTGTGTTTGTGGTTGCAGAAAAACTTTGGTGAGCCCTTGACCCTGCAGGAGCTGGACACCAGCAGTGGGGTGCTCTTACCTTTCTTCGACCCTGACACTGGTATAGTCTACCTTTGTGGCAAGGTAAGGGGCGAAGAAAGACAAGACATTGGTCATGAAGTGTTGTCTGTTCATGAAGTTGGATGTTTTAAGCAGTGCATATGTTTTGATAGGGTGACAGCAGCATCAGATACTTTGAGGTGACGGACGAGGCCCCATACGTTCACTATCTCTCCATGTACAGCAGTAAAGAGAGTCAGAAGGGCATGGGCTACATGCCCAAGAGAGGCCTGGAAGTCAACAAGTGTGAAATTGCAAGGTAAACACATCCAGCCATTCAGCCAGGCCTATAGTGTACTTGCTTTCTCCCACAAACATACAAAAAGGTCAGCGTTTTAAATCCTGCATTATTTCATATTTATTTTAGGTTCTATAAACTCCACGAGAGAAAGTGTGAACCTGTTGTTATGACTGTGCCTCGTAAGGTAAGTTCCTCAAAATCAACGATCAGCTTAAATGTCATGCTCAAAGGATTGTGGTCAGTTAGAGCTTCTTTGCTTGAAAGAAACTGACAGCTTTATAAAACATTAAATTGGTCAAAAGTGACAGTAAAGATATTTATAATGTTGCAAATGATTTCAAACAAATGCTGTTCACTTCAACTGTTCATCAAATAATCCTTAAAAGTATCACAAAGTATCAAAGATATAGAGATAATACTGAGAAATTTTCTTTTGAGCAGCAAATCAGCTTATTAGATTGATTTCTGAAGGATCATGTGACTCTGAAGACTGGAGTCATGATGCTGGAAATTCAGCTTTGCTATCACAGGAATAAAATACACTTTAAAATATATTAAAATTGGAAAATAGTTATTTTCAAACTGGAACAATATTAAACAATATTACTGCTTAACGGCCTGTCCTTTTTTATGTTAGTTTATTAATGCCACATTGTTTATTAAGTGCTGCTTATTTATTCCACTGTTATCTTTTCTTTGCTTTAGTCGGACTTGTTTCAAGAAGACCTTTACCCCGACACGATTGGTCCAGAGCCATCAGTGGAGGCAGATGATTGGTTTGCTGGTAAAGATGGGGAACCAATCCTGATCTCCCTGAAAGACGGTTTTGTGGCTACCAAAAACAAAGAGTTCAAAGTCATCAAGAGCTTGATGGCCACCACATCGTCTTCCTCGAGCAACCGACAGTCTGACAGCGCGGTAAGAGAACACGGGAATCCTCTGCCTGTTTACTGTGTTTTAATAAACCTTTCTATCACAAATAAACTCATTCTGCCTTTCTTTCCGTTTCATGAACAGGACGTGCAGGCCTTGCAGAATGAGGTGAAGGAGCTGAGAGAGATGGTGGAGCAGTTGACCAAGAGAGTGAGCGAACTGGAGAGCAAGTAGCGGAAGACAGACCCCAGCAGAATGAAAAGAAAAATGCAAATGGACATGTACAAGACATGTAATAAAGTAGTAAAAGGTGTACATTCGGAAGAACATTTTGTAGAATTATGTGAAATTTTTTCATGGGATACCCTTTTACAGTCCATTTCAGACCAAATTTAACTCCTCAGGGATTTCCTTATTTTAAAAAAAAGAAAAAAAAAAAGATTTTTTAATTAGACCAGATTTGTTTGAAGCCCATTTTAATATATGTTTTGTAGGATTTGAAATAAATGCCAGTGTTATTTTAACAAAGATTCGCTTATGTGTCAAAAACTCTCTGTTCATTCTACACACACAAATGTCTTAAACCACACAGTTTTATTGAACATACAGAAAGGCAACAGAAATGATAATGACCTGACACACACACACACATACAACTGTGTAGCAACTGTGCAGATTACAGTAGATACCCGTATCCTGAAGAGTTCTGAAAATATATCTGTTCTGTATTACTCAAAAATAATGAATTCAGTTATTCAGTAACATTACTGAAATGACAATTACATGCCCAGATAAAATAACCTGAAAGTTTTTTGGACACAAGCTCAGCCCATCCCTGAATCTTAATAATTAAGTGCATTGTTTATTAGCTGCTCTGAGAAATTGCAGCAGTAAACTACATGAAACTCATTAAAAAGCTTAAAGACAGCAGCTGTAAACAAGTAATATTTATCTTTGCAGGTCTGGACCTCTTCTAGGTTATGTGATTCTCATTGCCTATCAAAGACTAACATAGACATATTTCACATACTACCAATTCAATTTCTGTGATTACTACTCCTTAGCTTAGCTACACGTAATTCTTGCTTGGTGCAGGGGCGCTGTTGCTGTAGTATTTGGTGGTTCCACTGGATCCTCCGGAGCAGGGTCTGCTGAAGCAGCACAGCAAGCCTCCGTCCAGCAGGAGCAGGACTCCTCCTCCCCAGCCCACGAAGATACATGGACCCAGCTCTCTCTTAACAGACTGTGATACCAGTGGATTGTTGAAGTCGCGCACAACATTATGAGCAGCCCAGCTGACGGGGATGATCAGCAACAAGGCCGCGATGATCATCCCTATAGCGGACACAAGTCTCACTTTGGGCTTGACTTCTTCGTTTTGGATGCAGGTGGTGAAGTCGGCGGCAGCGCACAGAGTGAGCAGGGACAGGACAGTGAACATGCAGCTGATGATGGTCATGGCACGGGCCGCCTGGAGGTCAGAGCCCAGGATGAGCAGCGAGTCGTAGGCTTTACACTGCTGCTGTCCGGTACTCTGTGTCACACATTCCATCCACAAGCCCTCTTCCTGAACCTGTGTGGCAGAGCAAAAATATGAAATATAGCTTCTTATCCATAGAATTTAATCAACATCCTTTAAAGAATTTTATTTTTCAGCCGTAATTATTAATTAAATTAAATATATATGGCAAAATGTCATAATAAATAATCATGCTACAGTCTCCATCTTTTTGTAAGGTACAGTAGACTGTTAAATGACTATAACTATGTATTTCATATATTTGACACTGGACCACAAAACCAGTCATGAGATTCATCATTCATCATCATACACCTCAAAGATTAGTAAATCAGCTTTCCATTGATGTATCGTTTGTTATGATCGGACAGTATTTGGCCGAGATACAACTATTTGAAAATCTGGAATCTGAGGGGGCAAAACAATCAAAATATTGAGAAAATCACATTTGAAGTTGTCCAAATGAATACTTAGCAATGCATATTAGTAATAAAAAATTAAGTTTTGATATATTTACAGCAGGAAATTTACAAAATATATTTATGGAACATGTCCTTTACTTAATATCCTAATGTTTTTTGGCATAAAAGAAAATAATTATGATAATTTTGACCCAATCAATGTTATTGCTATAAATATACCCCAGCGACTTAAGACTGGTAGGCCTATATTTGTTTTTAAATATTTACAGCTTTATTTATTTATTTAATAAAATGAATAAATTATGATGAAGTGTTATATTTGTGCACTTCCCAAGCCTACACATTTATTCTTTGAATTGAACTTTTCGAAATGGCAGCAATGGTTTACCTGTGCAGTGATGATGTTCTGGCCAATAAAAGCAGAAACCTTCCATCTTGGAACAGCGATGGTCACAACCGCTGCAATGAGACCTAAAATTCCCAGCGCCGTACACGCGATCTGTACACCAGATGAGCCCATTCTGAAAGAGGAGTAAAGGATGTTAAATTATAATAGGCCTAATAATAATAGATTAGAAAAATATTATTGATGCTCTCAGCTTGGAAACAGTGTTAACCTGAAAGCAAAGCAATCAAAGAAAAAATGCACTCCCTGCAAAAGCAGTAGAGTAGATAACAGCAGAAGAATAGCAGAAGATAGTGGTTTTGAATCCTTCCTGTTTGCCTCATGGTATATTTTGTAAGACTAGTAATATTCTAAACTAGTTCTTAAGCGCACAATGGCTCCTCCCTTCAAACAGGTGCATACAGGATTTTTTTCTCAGGGCTGAAACGTGAACAAAACAACATCTCTAAGAAATCCCACATCATGAAGCAAGCCTCAAGTCTCAACAGGTCCTAAAATCTGCTTTTAAAGAAATCTTTATGTAACCGCCACCTCGAGAGGAGTCTCAGGTACCACGTGTTCCATTCCATTCCATTCTTCTTAACTTCAACTGTAGCAAATAAACAGCGAGTACTTTGAGTGAACTGCTCGTTCTGTGTACACTCTCCCCCAATGCCTGTGGCTTTTTGTTCATGTCGATCTCAACTGAACTTCTCTTGTATCTCCTCAGGGTTTGCTCGTGGCTGATTCATAAAACTACTGTTAGAATGTGTGGACTGCACTTAAGTCCCTGTAGTCCACTATAGTGCACTGCATTGTCTTCCTACTCGGCACTAACAAAGCTCAATGGATGTATGAGGAGCTGGAGAAGGTGACCAGGTGCTGCGTGGGCACCAGCAAAATGACTAACACTAATTGTGGCAGTTTTTGAGTTGACGGTGAATCATTCAGCAGCTCTCTGAGCGATTAACATGCTGTCCGGCTCCTCCAAAACTGTATTCTTTCCTTCTAAACAATGATAATTCTGCTCATGAATGAGTGAGGAATTTTTTTTTTTTTTTTTTTTGTCTGGATGCTGTCCAGGATTCAGGTAAGTTATATTCTAACAATTAACGATCAAACAGAAGTCCAAAGTGAATCCCAACACTTTTCAATGCGACGTGTTTCAAGACATTTTGTAATATGTAATGATTTATATGTTTTGTTACACAGAAAAAGCAACATGATAAATATAAACAATGTTATACACCTAACAAATAAGTCTGAAAACAAAATATATATCCTCGCTGTTTGTTTTAAAGTTTTCACAAAGAGTAAACAGTTTGAACTTTACCTTTTATTGTAGCTCCTTGATGAAGATTCTCTGTAAGTTTCCTCCTGTTTTTGGATGTAGTCTTTCAGCTTTTTCTTTAGGTTAGTCTCCCTCCTTCCCAGACTGTTACCTCTGATGAAGGTGTTGTGATGTGAGGATGCTTTTGTAGAGGAATCCAGTGGGTGGAGTAGAAATGAGACAGAGGCAGCTTTGTAAAGATGAACTGTCTGGACTTCTTCCTTTTCTCTCTGTTGCTCTCTTTCCCCCTTTTTATCTCACCTTCTTAAAGTTTTTAGATAGAGAAGGTCTGTCTTTGATATTTTATTTTATTTTTTGTTAAAAATAAATGGTATGCATTGGTGAACACTGATATTATCATCACATACATCACATTAGCAGGATACTGAATGGAAATATTCCCTCTTGGAGGTCGGACATCTTGATACTATGAATCATAAAGCCTCTGAAACTTCAGCAGTAATCTTAATAACATGTCAAAAACAACCTCATATGTTCTCCTCATAAGCTCTTCCTGGTCACCGTCGAAACCACATATGATGAGTAGATACTGTCACAAGTTAAGAGCGGCTGGGATTTAAATTGTGAAACATCGGAACATGGGAGACACAATAATAACACCAGCTGTGTGATGCAAGGAATGATTCATTTAAAAACTATGTACTGTATAAGAGATTGGACAAAATAGATAGGAGTTCCCCAGTGAAAAAAAATACTAAATTTATTTGAGATACATTTATTTCATGGTAAGTATACTACAAATACATATACATATTCATACATAATAAAAATCCCCTGGAAATTGTGATTTGGTAAAGTAAACAGGAATACTTAAAGTCTGTTAAATAATGCACTTTATTTGTCTGGAAGTAGTTCTGAAGTCCAACTAAAGATATACTGAAGTATATTTGATTGTGCTAAAGTGGAACTACACTCTTAGAAGAGATTGAACCTTAAGAGTTAAAAAAAGAACCTATTGTGAAAATGAACTTCTAGCAATCAAAAAGGTTCAAAGTTGAACTTGAAGGTTCTATAATGATCCACTGGTTATTTGGCAGTTGTTTTAAGAACCTTTGTCGTGGTAAAAGATTCATATTAGAACTTAGGATAGTTAAGGTTCTTTTATGAACCTTATAAGATGTTCTGTAAAGACTAGACTGGCTAAAGTTAGAACACAATTTCCTTAATTGTTTCTTTAGTATATTACTAATTACATACTCAGTATTAATTAATTTACTCTTATTCAGTTACTAATTGTGATGTCAGATGCAGTTGTGGCAACATACAATGTTTCGTCTGTACTCATGGCCATCTCACACATTTCTAAATTGCACAATAACCTTTAGTGCACTGTGCTGTTTTAAAAATTACAAAAAACAATATTCATAAATGAACCAGAAGCTATTCTGTGTTAAATGTGTTACCCCTAATAATAAACTTTGACAAGTGACAAAAGTGAATTATTTTAAATGAATCTGGTATGCAAAACACCTTTTAGACATGATCAGTTTTGAGAATAAAAATAATCAAAACAAACGCATTTAAACCAGGAGCGAAGGTTTCTGGAAAGGGATGGGCGAATAACAATATGCCTTAAATTGGACAAATAACCTATGTTAGCAAATAATTGTGTGGAAAGAATTTTCCTGCTCATCTGAACACACGCATATGTGGCAAGGCAGAATCAATCAATTACAGAGAGCATTCACTCACTTCTGACAGTGTATTTAAATAGAGCTACGTCCTCGTCCTATAATAAGATTTATGTTTTTGGAAAAGGCAGCCCAGAACAATTCAGAAAAAAACATAGGCTATATGAAAATTTATATTGAAAATTGTACCCTAGTTTGTGCAGTAAATTTATTTAAATTTGAATGTTAAAAGTTTATATTGCTCATGTTCTATTCTGTATTGTTAATATAAATCATACACTCTCAGAATAATATTTAATGCATGCAAAAGCTTATTACTGGCAGTCCCTTATGACAGTTAACCATAGTGAACATAGTTTAGTATTTGTAGATTTCCTTGGTTACCACTACAGTAAACATATTTTAACCATGTGTAAACAAAAATATAACCTAATAAGTTGCATTTAAGGCATATTGAATGTATAAATGCATTTCAAATATAAAGTTAAGTAGGTATTATTACCCCATGTACTCATAATAATTACATAAATTTCATAATATAAAAGTTTAGAAGTATCGTATCTGTATCGATATAGACGATACTGGCCAAAAGTTAAAAGTATCGGTATCGTATCGAAAACAAAATATGCGGTATCGCCCATCCCTGTTTCTGGGCATAATATGCAAGTTGCATAACAAGGCACTGAATCAGTTACGCACAAGTTCAGAGGTTGCGCGGAAAAACCATAGACAGTAAAAGAAATGGACACAGCGACCCCATTGGAACTCAATTGAGACAAATGAAGCCCAGTTTTAGCGTTTTTTAGCACTTCCGTTTCTGACGCGCAAACTCAAACGAAGCTTGACGACGTCAGCAACCTGTCTGCCAGATGTAAATCTTCTAAGTGGCTGTGCGTGCAAACTGCCATCGTTAATCTTGCAGAGACGGCGAGCTTGAGCGGGGAGTTCTTTGTCGTGAGTGAGCAGGAGTAAGTATTCTGATTAATTATTTTGTATAGTATTTTAAAATGTAACGCCAGTACTCCATATTAAGTTAATTGCCTGCGAGCTTCTCCTCCTGTCTGTACGGTAATGCGACAGAGCGTTGAGTGGTTATGACGCAATCGTTAGCCTATTTTTACAAAAACTGTTTATACGGGGCCATAATGTAACATAGAAGGTAATGGAGCCCTTTATACATTGTCGTGTATCTTTAGAAATAAATAATGGACAAACAGAGTCTTTAAACGCCTCAGATGTAAAGTCATTCGCTGTCAAAGTTACGCCAAAATGAATGGGAGTCAATGGGAATGCTAACGCAAGTGAAGTTCTGCTAAAAGATGGCAGCCCCCACCCGACTTCAACTTCCGGTCGAGTTGCTTGCCCCTTGGGAAAAACCGTTACAAACATTCAAGCGCAAGCAGCGGCACTGAGTGGTGCAGCACGAATATCTGCGGTAAGACAACAAAACCTTTCAAATAAACTATGACTTGTGTGTTACATAATGAATAAATGACGACGTCTCACAGAAAAATTAATCACACGCGAGGTTAATGAGGCCACAATATTAATTCAGTTTAAATTAAATAAATTCAGTTTACTTGTCCACAGCTCATTTTTCCGCGTATAACGCCAACATGGTTACTAAAACCTAAAACCTAAAGCCTGAGATGCCAGCTAGACCACAGACACTACTCTGCGAGTAAGTTACAACTCTACACATGTTTACTAATTATTCTAAACTATTGTAATTTACGGAAGAACTTAGTGACTTTAACATGTTCTCGTACTGTATATTTATGCATTTGTTTGTGATTACAAAGCAACTTTAGAGGGCGCTGGTGTGTTAGACGATGATCCTGAAGGTAGGGAAACTATGAACAAACCTGTCAGACATCAAACAGTTAATGACAACGTGAGAGCCTCGATATAATTATGTTGTCTTGAGCTATCATTTATCACAATGCTATAGTCCCTAAACCTAAAGTACATTATAATCGCCAGCAATTTCGCAGTACGTGAACATCCCCTCTGCCTTTTCCACAATCATTGACGTCATTACTTTACAACACTAGGGGGGCGGAGCTCTGGAAATGAACACTAGCCAATGAGCGACCACACCGTCTGTTCAAACGTGACATGTAAGCCAATCATCTCCCTGCATTTACAGGAGCAGGCGGGTCCTATCAACCTCCGTTGATTTCGCTCCTCAACAACACGGTCTTTTTTAAAGTTCCGTAGACGATGAGAGAAAGGGGGTTGTGAGGAAACGGAAAATAGGGACAGTTTGAATGTCTTTGATGCTCGTGGGGCATAAAGAGAATCAAAATAAGAGACGAAGGGGTATATCTGGGATATTTTGTATCATATTAACCGTTTCCTGGTGTTTTAATACGGGTAGGCAATAGCTAGCGCCATCAGGCTAACGGTGTTAGCAGCTAGCGATCAACCAAACGACAAAGGAAATATAGCCAGTAAATCCACATTTCCATAACGATAGCTTTTATACGCTTTGCTTATTCGGACTGGGGCCTTATTTTTTGACCAATCACCAAAATAGCAGAAAACGGCAGACTCGACGTGTTTGAATAAACCCGAGAAAAACCCACTAAGATGGCGGAGCCGGACAAATTAAACATTGACTCCATAATACAGCGTCTCCTGGAAGGTGAGCGCTTCTCTGCACAGCTTTTAATTATTAACTGTGGCTCTGAAATGAAATGCGTAAAACCCAAAAATTCGTGTATATGTGTGTTTGTATTGCATATGTGTCGTATTATAGAATAATTGTAAGCATATTTGTGTCCCGAGAAAAAGCCGGGGGAAGTGGAGCGAATTAGCAGTTGCTAGCCAACCAGTCTAAAGTAATTTACTAAAACTCTGCCCGGGAGTTTTATAGCCATAATCTCATAGCTATCATTGCAAAAACCGATATAGCTGACAACTGCATGTTCTCTTTTTTCTTTTCTTTTTCTTATTCTCATTATTTTTAAGGTTGTGAGCGGAAATTCTGCCAGTATTTCATGTAATACGTTACTTGTGTGCTTAAAGTGACTCACATTTCTGTCTCTGTCCAGTTCACATTTGCTGTTTGGTCACCTTCCATTTTAGCAGGGGAAGACCTGTGTCTAATTAAGGTCGGCAGCAGTAGGATTACTCTGACTAATGAGGATGTAGTTAGTGCAGGTGCAGAACCAAGTGATCTTCACAATAGTGGCCCTCAAAACATGGCATAACCCGTGGAAGCTGAGGAGAGGATGGATTTATACATTTACGTTGTCTTTGCATAAAAAGGGTTTCGTGATTTGCAGTTACTCTTCACTGTAAATGCTTAATTCTTAGATGGGATTTCCAGAGAGTCCTGCTTGTTGTATTGTAGATGATGATTACTGGGTTTGGTTTTATTGCCTATTTAGTGACCTAATTGCAAAGATTTAATTGCATAGTCCTGTAAACATGGTCGATCCAGGCTAATTTGCAGAGTAATATCATTTTAGATGGTCGTTAATGTTCTCCAGGAAGAGACATTGTTCTGTAATATGATTTACAGTTCAAAGTTGATTTCTATGAAGTGGAAGTATACTATTTGTAGATATAAATATGAAATATACTGAACAGTTTTTTTTTTTATTTTTATAACTGCTTCAGGTTTGGAAGAAGTATATAGCCTCATAAGACATTGGAAACAATTTTTTTTGACGTTGTCCCTTAGTTGCACTAGAAATGTCTTTTTTACTTAATGTTTGCTGATGCCTACTGAGGGTAAACATTGCGATGCTTAGCACAGGTTTATCAAATATCTGAATCCCATCAAGCATGTGTGTGGCATAACATGATTACTTTAGGTCTTCCAAACTATGTACCATTTCTCCAGCTGTTTCTGTAGCAAAGGAAGTTGTGCATAAGGTCATAAGCAGGCCCACGCGGCATTGTAGTTTCTGACAAATTTATCATTCATAACTTTTTTTTTTACAAATCTCCACCTCTTGTGAATTGTTTTAATAAATATTTTCTCATACTTTAATCCATTTCTCCAAATTACACGTTTTTACTAATTTTGTGTGGGCCTGATGTGGTGTGAGGTCTGATGCTGGTGGGGCATTTGAGCTGCTGGATAGAATTTAGGCTTTATTTACTTGGCAAGAAACTGAATGTCTTTTTCACAGTATTTTGTCCTTTGTGAGAAAAGGGAAAGAAACACAATTTAAACAGTCACAAAGACCTACAAAGAAAACAGATTTCCACATACACTGGACCTTTTACCTTTTGGCATTAGGTCCTGTTGGCTGCATGGCTGTGTAAACACATTTTTCTTTCCGCAAATTGCAGTAAAAAATTCAATAAACAAGCCTGATATACTAGTTGTATTTAAATCTCCTTATGTAATCCTGCTGTCCTTTTTTCCCCTTAGAGCTTGATGCCTCCGTCCAAAGTCCTGGTTCTCCCGAGGATCTTATGTTTATTTGATAGCTGCTCTTTAAATTACAGAGATATCAATATTGCTTAAACAGATTGCTTATTTTGTCTTTGGTTTTTAGGTTGGGGAACAAGTGCATTGCTCTGACCTTGCAGGGAGGGTCAGTGTTTGTATGCAGGCACACACGCAAGTGCAGTACGGTGAACGAATCAGAATCTGAGTGTTGTCCTATGTACCAAAGTTTTCTTGTGTACATGGGTTACTGTGCCTGTACGTTGGAAATAATTACAAGAAGTTGCATAACTTAATCCTCTCTTTTAATGAACACAGCGGTGCCTCTTCTGACAGGCAGTACCCTTTTTTTCTTTTTTTTTTCGGATTCCAACACTTGTTCTGTGGAATGTTCAGAGATTCCAGCTTTTAAGTCTAGATGCTTTCGGTTCATGCTGTTCTGTACTGCCGCACTGTTGTGCATGGAGCCTCATGGCCAACCAACAGAAAATCAATTGTACTGATTACAGATGGCATGAAGGAAACTTTTTGCACCTTTTTTTTTTTCTTTCTCTCTTCTCTTGGGGCTGGTTGCTGTTATCTAAATGGTATATAAATGGTAGCATCTGCTATCATTTGTTGTTCTGTTGAGGTGTCACATAAATAAGTTGTTTTCCTCTTCTCAGACTGTCCCTCTATCTCATTGCCTTCATTGGATTTAAGTGTGGAGGGTATCACCTCTGAGAACCTGACGCGTTTGAGGCAGAACACATGGATGTCCGTGTGACGAGCACGTGCGAACCGATTAAGTGCTGGACTGGCATGACATTTCATGTGTTTCCCCATAGCATGACACTGCTAGATGCACACTTTTAGTTAAATTTGATTGATTGCCTTGTTGTTCTCTGCACTGCTTTCTCATTGATAAGAATACTAACACACCTACTAGCTACAGCTCGAGAGGTTTATTTGATTGTTTGTCAACCAAGTACACCCCCATTTTTGTGGGCGGTTGAACTGTTCTTTGCAGTACCTTTTATTTATACTTATTTATGAAATGTAGCACACGTAACTTTGCACACCTACTGGTTATCGTTTGAGAGGTTTATTTGTTTGTTTGTCATAGGTCCACCCTCTCCCTTGTGTTGGGTCTAAGCTCTGTGATGCTTATTGGCCCTGTGACTAACTTTAGAGCAAGTGCTGTTAGGGCATTAGCCGGCCTTAATCTGGGTTTAAAGTGACGAGCGGCAGGATCCTATTTATACCCCCTTTTCACTGACTGAGCCGACGGTCACTGTCCAGGCCCTGCCTGAGACCTTAAAGGCCTTCTTTCAGGTGACCCCAGCTAACTGTTAGACTGGTGTGCGTCATCTGATTTGTTTGTTAAAAAGTCTTCTATTAACACAAAGCTGTGGTATTGAACGTCACTTATCAGTTACCAAAAAATGCGAAGTGGTGGTTCCACAATATGGAAGTCAAATTCAGTTTATTGTCTTTGCTCTATAGGGCAAGGCAGAAAGTGAAATGTAGCTTCCCAGGTGACTTGGATGCAAACATAGACTGTTCGTGACAGCGCAGTAGCAACCGAACAATTCTCCATTATCATCAGTGTGCACAAACAATAAACCTGAGGCAAGATAAATATAGAGCTCATCTACAAATAGGCAGCAGGGTATGGATGTCAAACACACTAGTTGATTCAGCTCTATGTACAGATTAAAATAAAGGAAAAGTAACAATACTTTCCCTCAACATTTGCAATACACAATTCAAGTCTTTCTGGAGGATTAAAAGTATCAAATAGATTCAGCGCTTGAGTGCCATTACATGCAGATTTGCTTGCATGCAGATGTAATACAGTTACACTACCATTAAAAAATGGTGAGTTTCTGAAAATGTTTTTGAAAATGAAAAAATCTTGCTACAGTTTTAATTTTTAATGGATAGAAAGTTCAAATTAAGCATTATTAATGTCTTTACTATTGCTTTTGGCCAATTTAATGCGTCCTTGCTGAGTAAAAGTGTGAATTTCTTTAACTGACCCCAAACTTGAATGGTAGTTTACATGCATGAATGGGGAAAAGACATAACTTGATAAGTTCCTGCCTTGGTGGATGGTGATAGCTGTAATCTAAGTCTCAATATTTATTATTTATTATTTTATTGGAGTGTTCATTACCCGTATCTACCTGCCTAACCCTATTACTATTTGGGTATTAAAACTTGATATAGAGAATTATGATGAAGTAAGTGAATGCTGAATGCATGTATTTTTCACTGTGAAGGATTGTGCTGTAAATGTCTTTAAATGAGGATTCAGGTTGGATGAACATTGAGTCAGCCAGCTGCTTCTCTCTGTAGACCTTCACATCACTTGAGACATCTTCTGTGCTGCTGATTTAAATTGATAGAGATGGCTGGATGCAGCATTTGTCCTGCACCATGAAACTAGTTTGGCAGTCGCATTGGTCAAGTAGTTTGATGTCATAATTTTTTTTTCTCCAAAATTGACTATTTGTGTCCTTGGTTAATCTGTGAGAAACCTCATGCTTTAAACATTTATTTAGAGGTGTAGGCTGGTTGGATCGATTTTGTGAATGTGCACAAATAAGCCATCTTTCAAATGCTTGCATAACTGCCTGATTATGTGATTCGCCAGGATACACTCAGTACTATTATTCTTGCCTGAAGCCAGTTATGTGAAATGTATATTTAAAACCAAGCAACTGCTTGAATACAACTGTGGGGCTGCCTCAGGGTCTCTTATCTTTCCTTTCCGAACATCCCGTACACGTATATGACACTTCTGATGTATGGCCAGTGTGACCCCGGAGATGTCATTTACAGCCCTGTCCAAAGAGCCTGCAATATTTCTCCTCTCCAGATACATCCTGTGCTCTTTCTTTCATCCGCTGCTGCCAGCTAAGCCCCTGAACAGCGTGTCATGCAGCTAGTCTAAAAGGGTACGTTTGAATACTACCGCAGGTCTGCGTTCTGTGAGATGACAGTCTGTTTAGAGCCTGCAAGTCTTCTGTCACAGAGCAGCAGCAAATCTCGTTGGAGCTCAACTTTTTTTTAAGTGACTCCAAGGATAAGTACAGAATCTGTTGACCTATGTTTTGTTGGCCATGAGTATTTGTTTCTGTCTGAAGTTCAGTTGCACATCATCTTCAAAACGGTTCAGACATTACTCAGAGGAGAGCTCTTTAAACTGTATTGTGGTTGTTAAAAGCCATATGTGCGGCGGTTGTGTTCGTGTGCATTTGACGACATGCTAATGAATGCTTAAACAAACCTGCTAAATTCTGTACATGCCTTTTGCAGAATCAAATGCGGTTTGCGTGCATGCTTGAGCCGAGACACATGATGTAGAGTTTGTGTACTGATGTGCGTCACTGGTCTGCACAGCCCATCATTTCAGAGAGCCTCTTGAGTCGAGTTTATCATCCTCGAGATCTTCCTCCTAGTTTTCAAAGCACTTATTGGGTATAATCTGGCACATTTGCTTTTTTTGTTGGCTGGTTTCCTGCTTTTCTCATTTTGTCCCTTCTGCTTGTTTGTGTTGTTCCAGTTAAAGGCTCCAGGCCAGGCAAGAACGTACAGCTGACCGAGGGCGAGATCCGTGGCCTCTGTCTCAAATCTCGGGAAATTTTCCTCAGCCAGCCAATTCTGCTGGAGCTGGAAGCACCGCTCAAGATCTGCGGTGAGTATGTTTGTCCTACAGGCCTCCCCCTAAATAAAAACCTGGAAGAAAAAGGAATTCATGTCCTAATTTGTGCATTTTCCTGTATTAAACAAAATAGTTCTGGTGTCTCTGCAGGCGACGTTCATGGTCAGTACTATGACCTCCTTCGTCTTTTCGAGTACGGCGGCTTTCCTCCTGAGAGCAACTATTTGTTCCTGGGGGACTATGTGGACCGAGGGAAACAGTCTCTAGAGACCATCTGCCTCCTGTTGGCCTACAAAGTCAAATATCCTGAAAACTTCTTCCTGCTGCGTGGCAACCATGAGTGCGCCTCTATCAACCGTATATATGGCTTCTATGATGAGTGTGAGTAGAATTACATTACCACTAATGACACCTCTCCGTATACACATTACATAGTTTTAAATGCTAAGAGGCAGGTTTTTCCCCATCTCTTCAGGTAAGCGACGATATAACATTAAGCTGTGGAAGACTTTCACAGACTGTTTCAACTGTTTACCTGTGGCTGCCATCGTAGACGAGAAGATCTTCTGTTGCCATGGAGGTAAGAGTGCAGGCAGAGGTCTTTCGTCCCCATAGCAATTTTAATGTTCTGTCCTAACTCCTTTATTGACTTTGCAGTTTGCCTGGAGAAGTTAAAATATAGCTGTTCATAGCCATATCACCGGGAGACCATAACATTTGGTTCATTTGATTGGCACAAACTCAGGGGACTTACTAAATGGGTTTAGCATACGCTTCATTTGAACTGCAGACGTGGGAGTAATCTACCCTGGAAATGAACTGTAATTGTAACCAAAATAAAAAAATAAATCCGTCATCACGTCTTTAAAATGATTGCTCTGCTTAGCAACTGAAATGATGTAAATATGGACCACTGTAAACATAAAAGGCCATATGGAGTGCTCGCATAAAGATGCTGATGTTATGTTTTATGACTTCAAGCTGCTTAAATGTGAGGTGTTTGTCATGAATGCATTATGTGGGGGAAACGGCAGACAACCAGCATTTCCTGCGAAGCTCATATACCACAGCCGCATCAGACGAAATCATATTTTAGTTTTGAATGTGCAGTCTCATTTGAATTGAGTTGCCTTCACTGTCTGCACTCAAAAAACAAAAGCAGGAAATGTATTGCGATTAGTCTGATTCACCAAAAAAATCAAGCTTTTTTTTTTTTTGGAACTCTGCAGACAACATTAAGACATTAAATGTATCTTTCTCACTTATGCTGATGAAAGTCTTAATAACACATTTCTGTTTACAGATTTAATGCCTTTTCTTGTGGTGTTTTGCAGCCCACTGCGTCTGGATGCTTCTTGGCAAATTATATTTAAGTTGCTCCCTAGAAATGCATTTTGAAACCTAATGAATAGTTTTCTGCTCCAGGCCTCTCTCCAGACCTGCAGTCAATGGAGCAGGTGCGGCGCGTCATGAGGCCCACGGACGTACCTGACCAGGGGCTGCTGTGTGACCTGCTTTGGGCCGACCCAGACAAAGACGTGCTGGGTTGGGGAGAGAATGACCGTGGCGTGTCCTTCACCTTCGGTGCTGATGTGGTGGCCAAATTCCTTCACAAACACGACATGGACCTAATATGCAGGGCACATCAGGTTAGTTTATGCTCTTCAGTGTTACGGATGTTTCCATAAAGCATTGCAGCATTAAAAGACTGTACAAAATGTGACGTTATCATCTTGTGCAGGTGGTGGAGGACGGTTATGAGTTTTTCGCGAAGAGACAGTTAGTCACCCTGTTCTCTGCTCCTAACTACTGTGGCGAGTTTGATAACGCCGGGGCCATGATGAGTGTGGATGAGACACTCATGTGTTCCTTCCAGGTAAGAGAAGAAGTGCTGTCATTTTCCTCCCTCTCTTTTGCCTTTACCTGATTACAGGGCTTTCCAGTTTCTCTGGAAATGCATCAAGTATACTTGCGTGTAATAGGTCTGGCCAACTTCCTCTGTAGTTTTGCATTAGATCATCTTTTGAAGGTTGTTCTCTACAGTGACTCTGTTCTGTTTCAAAAGGTAGTGCATTACCAAAAGATGCTTTTTACTCTCAGTACAAAGCTAAGGAAGCTTGGGTCATTAATCATGCTGCTATGTAAGGTACTTCATTCTAAATGTGCAGTAACATTTCACAGCCAGTAAAGCTCTGTCTGTTGTCAGTGGTGTAACAAGGTTTTTAATCAATTTAGTTCTGTCATTTCAGGAAAATCTTTACTTTATATTGTTATATATAAATAAATAAATAAATATAAATTTTTGGTAACCCGTAAACCTTATATATATATATAATGCATTAAAAGACACATTAATTATGCCTTGTAATGTACTTTATAATGCATTGTACAATCTTGCGTATAATTGTTACCACAGTTAATGCATTATAACACGTATCAATACACAATTTCAATTATTTATGACAAGATAATTGTATATCCTTTAATAGTCCTTTTATAATGCAGTGCACACAGAGCTTTGGTAAATTATTACCATTTTTTTGTGTGACAAATCAGTTAATTTTTAAATGATCCAATTCTATAAAGTGTAAATGGGGTAAAAAAAATACCCACTATTTGTTTATTGGATTTAAGGACAACTTTTCTGGATCTGGATTTCAGATTTTCAGCTGTTTCGCATTAGCATATGTTGCTGCCAGTTGTGCGTCAAGTGCCTGGTGTTGAGTGTCCTTAGTAGGCAGCTTCCTATGTAGGCAGCTCAGTATTGCTAATGTTAAACTGTCTTGAAATAAGTCCAGCACAGAGTTGTTGCCTATATAGTGTTTTTAAAATGGTCACTTGTGAGGTTCCATGTCCGCTGGGTTGATCTCTGTGTAAGTAGCTCAGTTGGATTTGAAACGGAGCTTCTGCATTGCTCACAGTATGTATTGAAGTGCTCTCTCTCTGTCTCTCTGTGGGCGGACATGTCTATATTTGGAAGTGCGTTTGCTGTTGTGCGCCATTGCTTACTCTCGTCCTCTGTCTTTCTCTCAGATCCTTAAGCCAGCCGATAAGAAGCTGTACTACGGTGGAGGAGGTGGAATGGGATCAGGGCGTCCAGTGACCCCGCCGCGAAATTCAGCCAAGGGTGGAAAAGCCAAGAAATAACACCCGCTGGATGGCCCCTCCACCCCGCCCCCCCAACGTCCTTTCTTCCGAAATTCCCTGTTCTGACCCCACTCTTTCTCTACCTCCCTTCTTTCTTTCCGTCTCCAAACGGCTGTAAAGCAAAACAGTACCCAGGGTTGAAGAGTACCTTTCTTCTCTCTCTCTTTCTCTTTTAATTTTTTTCCTCATGTAACTTTACAAAATGTGTTTATATATGAGACCACATGTGAGCGGCAGTTATGTTTGTTATGCTCTTCGTGTTTGGTTTTCCACCCATCCTTCCCTCCCCCTCCACCACTCATTGCCCCCATCTCTCCACCTGTCTCTCTGTCAGGGAGCCTGTGACGGAGCCTCCGTGTAAACGCCCCCCAGCCAGGCTCTGGGGAAGATCGAGACAGACAGAGGGGTCAAAGGGGGGTGGGTCGAGAGGTGAGGGTCAAGCCCCCTCACTGTTTTGTGTCCCTCCGTTGTTTCAAACACAGAACTTGCACATCCTGCATTAGTTAGAGAGCCAGTCTGAGTGAAATATGATGCATGTACACACACACACACACACATGCAGGGAGAATGGATGTGCAGAGAAAGCGTGAGGTAGAGAGAGACTGTCACAGGTGCATCATTTCCATATAGAGGTCCAATGATTTAAAACACAATCATGTTGGAACTTTTTACTTTTTTGTAGATGGATCACAACAAAAAGCTTTGAAATTCTTTGCTTACTATGTGTGTTTTTTTTAGTGTCTTTTTTGGAAGACAATTATCAATAAAGAGAACTTTATTTAAAGTTGTCATCCTGTACTATCTATCTTGCTGTGTCCAGTTTGCCCAAGATACGACTCTCTTCCTCAGGTGTTTACTGTTGTCTTGTTCTTGGTTTCGTTCTCTATTTTGACTGAAGAGGACTGAATGTAGTCTTTCAGGGTTGACCAAAGTTGACATTTGCTGAGAAAGACTGAGGTTGTGCACCTAATCATTTTCTGTTTGTCTCCAGCTTGCGTGATGTGTGTGCTTCCTCTCAACTCAGTCTCCTCCCCTTTGCTCCAGTTCTTCTTTCCATTAACCTTTTTAATTACTTAAACATGATTACTCTTATCTGTCCTATTGGTCTGTCTGTTCTTCTTTTCTTCCTCCACCCTTTACTAGTAAGCATTATCTTGGTTTTTAATGTTGGGCGTCGCACCCAGCTCCAGATTTTGCTTTGCCAGCTCAACTTGTCCCTTTCCTCTAGAGACCTGTTGTCCTTTTCATTCCCCTCCCTCCATTTCAAAAGTGTTTTGAATTGCCAGGCAGGATTTAAAGTTTGATCCATTTAAATCTCAGAGGAGCTGCTACTGTAATTAGTATTTAAGCGTTCTTCTGCTTGCCACACAAACGCCGACCTCTGCTGCCAGCAGATGGCGCATTTCACACAACTCTGAGTCAATATTACACTTTAATGTGTTTGTAAGGTATAAGAATACTGCAAAGCAATACACTAGTGTCCTCTGCTGGCTCAAAGACACTGAGTTCTTGTAGTGCCCTGCTATATGTTCTGAGATGAATATTTGTAAGGCGAAGTAGTGATATCCAAAATGGTTTAAATCAAGCAGGTCATCCTTTAATTTTTGTAGCTTAAGTGTATTTTAAAATTTCTGAAAAATATCATATTTAGTATTCTATATGGTGACCTAGCTTTTGAGGAGGGGAAAGCTTAACAATGCTTTAAATTTTTAGAAAGACATCCCATAATTGAGGTCTTCAGATCAAGGTGTGTCTGTCTTTGTTGACGTAACATTTCTGGTCAAGTATAGGAGACTAGCACTGACCAATCAAACTGATACGTGTAGTGATTGCATTCCTACATGCTTCTATTGCTTTCTTGCATCAGAACTACTTGTATACAGAACATAATGCTGGCAACAAAACATGAGACATCTAAGCCATTGCTCATCTGGCATCTGATTTTCAGTCTCAAAGTCTATCATAAATGCCATAATATAATCATATCACTCTTTTCTGATAGATCTTGTATTTGTTTTGCGGGGATTTTAAACTACGTATGTGTGCAATTAAAAAAAAAAGGCAAAAAGTTGATGTATTTCATTTAGTTGATGGCCTTTCTATTATCTCTGATCTCAACAAGGCTATATTTGTGCAAATAATTGCTTTACAGCAACACTGAGATTAAGACTTTATTAGGAGTAGAGTTGTTGCTTATTAATATATAATTGTACTTTTATTTGTTTTACTGACAGAGAGCAGGCTATTTAGATGATGTGATTTTCTTCCTGTCTCTTATAAAGCAATCAGGGATGTTTTTCCTTAATGCACTGTAGTATATTATTTCAACTGTATCATAATGAGAAACAAACCAATTGGGGGTTTCAAAAATGATTTTAAGATTTTATTTTTCCAGTGCCATTTGATTTCCAACGATAAATCCTGTTTCTCAGCTACCTGAAACAAAAAATAAAAATGTATTTGTACTGGTTGTTTCAATATTTATTCAGAATTGAGGGTATTCAGAACTGGGTATCTTATTGTTTTGTAAGTAAGATTTTTCCAATATTGAGAAGGGTGTCTTTCAGTAAACAATGTTAGATGAATTGAAGAGATGACATCTTATTTCAGATGGTATAGTGTATAGATTATAAATAGTAAAATCAATCATATCTGAAAATTATTAGATTAAAACATCACCTACACAGAAGCATAATTTCCAGGCCTGTTAAAACCCATGGGGAAGGTTTTGGAAGAGTATGTTTTTATAGGTTATTCCTACATTGGCAAAAATGATCAGAAATTCTAATTAGGGTATTTAAGGTTTTCCATCTGAAATATTTTAACTGAAAACTGGAACTCAGATAACACATACAAAAGATTTAAATCTATCCTTACTGCTTCTAAACAAAGTTCAATGCAACAAACAGAACAACTATATTTAAATATTACATACAAAAGTCCAAAGAACGCACTGAGAGTAATGAATATTTAAACATCTACTGTGCATAATCAGAAAATCTTAATCCCATCAAACACGCATTATGCCTAACAAACAGCCTGCTATTATATATTGCATAACTCCAGGAGGTCAACAGGACACGGCGAAAGAGAAGAGGCGGGGAGCGGGCTTCTTCCTCGGCCGCTGATTAGTAGAAGGGCGAGGTAGTTCCTATATCTGCATTCTCATTTGCCAATCTCGACGCCGTGTAACTTAGCCAGCCAATAGAGTGAGAGAAATGACGCCGAGCTCCCTGTCACTCATCTCACTAGCCAATAGGAGCGCGAGTGAGGATGTCAAGGATTGGTTGAATTCATCTCCAGGACGAGACTTCTACAACGTTCGAAAACAAACGCAGCGTAGAAAAATTAATGCTAGTATCATACCCAAATCACCTCAGCGCGACTGTCAGTTTCCCGGTTTTAAATCATATATCCGCAGTAGAAACGCCCAAAATCATGGAATATGGGAATATCAGGAGCAGATGGCAGCAGCACTCGTAGCCAACAGGAAGAGCTAACTTAGCCTGCTAGCTTACAGACGAATTTCACTACGGACAAATCGACCAGAAATTTGAAGGAAAGCCCGTCAGGTAACTGCACTGCTCTTTCTGTTATACAACACATATATTCTCGCGATGATTTTGCAAAGCGTTTTATTTTTTTTAGTCACTGTGGAATATATACATCATCTTTAAAAAGATACAGTTTGGACCGCGATGGTCAGCTTGTGTTGTCCTGTGAGCTAACGTTAACTGGACCTCCGCGGTTTTGGCTGAAGTCCGTTAACGCTCCTCTGACAGTGATGTATGGCCCCTCGCGCTCTCAACATTAATAACCAGCTGTTATGAAATGGTAAAATCAATTATCCTTTGACCTCCAGTCAGGAGTGTTGTTTAATAACGACTAATTGGCGCGATCATAGCTGCTTGACGACGGATGAAGCTGTCTCCGTGAGACCATGCGGCTGTAATCTTATTTTATTAACCATTTGAGTGGCCTCGTATATAGTATTTATTTAATTATTTTTCGCCGCTGTGATCTCTGGACTAGCACGGAGGTCTCTCTGAGCTGGTGTTTTCACGCTTTCTTAGTTTCTCATTTTCTAGCTCTTATTTTCACACTCGAGCTCGATTACAACTCGAGTGCTCAAGTGTTTTCTGACTGAATAGCTGCCTTGTAGAGCGACTCTTGACCTGTCAGTGGAGAGAAGGATTATTATACGTTTATTAATCCCCGAGAGAAGGATGTTTGCTTGCAAGACAGCAGCTATAATCATCATGGTTACGTTACACATTACCAAACAGGCACTATGCAATGCAATATACAACAACGTCTCTAAATCGTCTCGAAAGCAACTGCAATGAACACGAAGTTTTAAAAAAATATATATTATTATTTTATTATTGTAAGAAAACAAACTAAATTGCATTGAAGTACAATAACAAAGTGAAAGGGAAAGAGGAAGACACACCCCAGACACACCAAAAAAAAAAAAAAAAAGGTAAAGGAAAGAAATGCAAACTTTTTGTATTTATTGTTATCAATGAACAAGAAACACATCAAATCTAGGCAAAGACAAATAAGGTATATCTCTAAATGAAAAGTTTACATCACATTTTTTCAAAGCAGATATAATTTCTCCCAAAGAGGTTTAACCTGTTTGCAGCAGTTGAGGATACACCAAACACATACTTTAGAGATATCGAAAGTAGCAGTTTAGGAGTTGTTTGGATAGACGTTATCTAGACTCTTAAAATGAACCTCTTTGTTCCATCCAATAATTGTTTGGGCATACCCTAAATCATAAATATGCTCGATTGATGAGACTCTCAGTCCGCATTGGCTGGCTCTGTGTTTCAAAGTGTCTTCCTGAGGAAATAACTATGGTATGTTTTCGCTTTGTCAGACATTTCTTATTGTCATCCCTCTGCTGTTTACACACTGTAAAACATAGTTGCTGACTAAATGCATTCAGATTTTTAGGGTCTCTCATCTATTGTCCTAATAATTGTTCTGAGTAACCTTTGTCAATTAAAATGTAGACATTCACTAATGAAAAAAATGCTTCATTCTTTATGAGATATATAGATGTGTTCTTAACATCACAAAACAACAAATAACTAACAATAATGACAAAACCACAGCAAAAGTTTAAAAGAGGCAGAGAAACAATCCTATAACAGTAAACACATGATTAATTCATGCTGCTTTGCATGCTGGGAGCTAGCAACATTTGGGGGAATTTTCTTTGTCTAATATGGGTTTTTATGAAGGTTCAAAGGGCTCTACCACTTTTACTTTACAAATTATTCCTGAGAGCTGAAAGAGAAAGTGCTTTGTAAAAGTATTCAGTTATTTTCAGCAGTGAGGTTATTACTTTAATGTGTACTGTTTGTGATTTAGTGGGTTATGAGTTTGAAGTGTTAATGACCACAACTGCTGTTATTATTACAGTCTTTCAGTTTATCTCAATGAAAATAAGAAAACTTGATTTGGAGTTCAGAATCTAAAAATGAAGCTTTGCAGTGAAAAAACAAAAGGTTATTCTGTAAAATAAATATTCTGGGTAGGGTAAAATGCATATCAAATAATAAGATTTGTGACACTGATCTTGTTCAGTATACGTTTATTTGAATAGCGATGAAGTTTCTACAGTATATTCAGTAGAAGCTTGTCAGGGGTGACTGTCAAATTGATGTACATACAGCAGAAATGAACAGTAAAATTCAGCTAATGACGTAATCAAACAGACGATGATCACTGTTAACAGCAATTATTATATGTTGGAATCAAACTTATAGCAAAATGTGTTAGTTCTGTCTGTTGCTTCAGGGTTAGTATCATCTGAGGTCCTCTGAGGGTCAGCATCATCTCTTCTCAGGTGTTCTGGATCCAGACTGGAAGCTTGTGGAAATCCTAGTAAATTACTGGCAGAAACAGAGAAACATAAGCCCTTTTCACACTGCGATTATGGAAAATACGTGTAATTAATGTGTCAAAAACGCTAGGCACGTTAACTTTCACTTAAGCTGGCGAACGATCTCAGCTTCAGCGCAGACAGTGAAGAACTACCTGATCTCTAGTTCGTTACAGTTTGCACATTTTTTCATTGCAAATGTTGATCTGCCTTCAAAACACCTGGTGAAAGAGTCACACAATAAAGTGCGTCATCACTACGACACACCCTTTACCCCATTGGTTCTGGCTTTTTGTTCCGGGACTGAAACCGGCAATGTTACCAGGTCCCCGACCTGGGATATTCCAGAGTTTGGGAGCCAAATGTGAAAACCTGTACCTCCTTTAGTGGACTTTGCTATCCTAGGAACGACCAAAAGTCCAGTGTTTCTTGTGACCTTAGGGAGCGTGATGGATTGTAACATGGTAGAAGACTAGTTAGGTATGCAGGAGCTAAACCATTTAGGGCCTTATAGGTAATTAATGATAATTTGGAACTTAATAGGTAGTGCAGAGACTGTAAAATTGGGGTAATATGATTATATTTTCTTTGGACTCTTTGGACTACCTGTAGCTTGTTTATTGACGAAGCAGGACAACCACCTAGAGGTGCATTACAATAGTCCAGTCTAGAGGTCATGAATGCATGAACCAGCTTTTCTGCATCAGAAACAGATAACATGTTTCGTAGCTTGGCAATGTTTCTAAGATAGAAGAATGCTGTTTTTGTAACATGGGAAATATTTTCAAAAGACAAGTTGCTGTCTAATATAACACCCAGATTTTGACTGTAGAGGAAGTAACAGTACATCCGTCTAGTTGCAAATTATAATCCAAGAGATTCTGTGTACTACTTTTTGGTCCAATAATGAATATCTCTGCCTTATACAAATTTAATACGAGAAAAGTATTGGTCATCCAATCTTTTACATTTTTAACACACTCTGTTAGCTTAGATAATTTAGAAGTTTCTTCTGGTCTCGTTGAGATATATAGCTGAGTATCATCAGCATAACAGTGGAAACTAATCCCGTGTGTTCTAATAATATTACCAAGGGGCAACATGTATATTGTAACATGTATATTACCATGGGATGACATGTATATCATGTGGCTTAGTATAGATGGTCAGATGTTTCCATTGAAGCTGAAGATACTCATCTCGAGTCATGCTCGAGAACATTTGTGTCTGCTTGACCACTGCTATCATTAGGACAAAAATTCACTTTTCACTCCTTATTATGAATTTGAACAAAATGCATGTATTTTTATTAGTGGTAACATACATTTCAGACACAGCAAATATGTTTCTTATGCTGTAAGACGAAGGTTATAGTTTTGGAAATAATATAATTGCTATTGTTCTTCTCTTGTGTAGACTTGCAGCTGTTTCGATGTGTAACTCATCAGCTTGATTTTGTTCCAGCATGTTGATGGTGGGCGACCATGGAGGGATCTTATAGAATGAGTGTGAGAGAGCTGTGTGAGACGGATGATCTGGCCACGAGTCTGGTGCTGGATCCCTTACTGGGGTTCAGCACCCATAAGATGAACATAAGGTACTGTGCTTCTGCTTTATACATGATCAGTAGTTTAAAGAAACATATTTGTTTTGTTATTCTGATAGGGCTAATGTAATATGTTTGTTTTTTCATATAGTAATGGTTAAAAAATTTAGGGTCAGCTTTTGAGGTTTGTTTTTGAAGACGTAAAACAGTATTATAATGAAACATTATATGTGTATGTATATATATATATATATATATATATATATATATATATATATATATATATTCCTGTGATGGCAATCATTCATATGCTAATTTTGTACTTAGAAACCATTATTATTATGATGATCATTATTATTACTACTACTGTCATTATTATTATTATAAATTTTTGAAACCATGATACTTTTTTTCAGGATTCTCTGCTGAATAGAAAGTTCAAAAGAACATTATTTATTTGAAATATAAATTGTTTATTATAATATACACATCCTTTCTGACACTTAGTTTGATCTAATCTGTTTAATGTGGCATTGCTAAAATTAATGAATTTGTTTTAAATATGTCTTATTGACCCCAGACCTCTGAACTGTAGTGTAAACTATTTGTTTGATATCTTTCATTATGTGAACGAAGTCCTCCCCCTGAGATCCGGCGATGGGGTTACCTCAGAGAGACACTTCTGCGCTTCAAACGCACACATGACTTCCAGGCCACCTTTGATGCCCTGTTGGATGGGGAATGGGTCAGTGGTTACTTCACTGGCCTGGGTTCACACCGACAGGAGCTGTTGAAGCAGCACGTGAGTTATCATATCTTATCCAGAACTGCTGAGTGTCCATTTTTTGGTTGCTTGTACACGTGTATAATCTTGACCAAAGAGGAATGTAAGAGTGTTTGAATCGCTTTGAATGTGGAGCTGTTGTTGTGGCTAGTTTAGCAAGGATGGTTTGCTTTTTCTTCAGCATATTTGCTTTCATGATTGTCTTTGCTAGATCAGATGTTTGCCTTCTTGATGAGTACAGTCTCTCTGTACACGAAAGGGCTGTCCTGGAAAAAAAGTTGTTTGCCTAAGATAGACAAGGGCAGGGAAAATCTAGATTTTTGAAAGCATTTAAATGATCAAAATTAATCTTTTACAACTATTTGCTTTGTTCAACACCTGTTCGATTAGAGAGGAGGAGCTTTTCTTTCTTTCTTCCTCACTCTCTGCTTCTCATTTCTTATTTGTGCATCCTTGTTTCCTTTCTTCACTTCAATTTCTCACGTTTAGCTTCATCCCCTTAGGATGCAAGAAAAGAAAATGAGGATGGAGGAATCAAAGCTTGGCTTATGGGTGTTATTCACTACTCAAATTGATGCTTCCTTGTTTCCTGATTAAACTGATTGAAGTTAGCTACTTTGATGGACATCTCAGTTCTCTAATTGCATGACGAGGTGTGAGGAAGATTTCAGGGGAGCTGTGAGTGAGAATACACAGGTGTATCCTATTTGGACAACTTTCTTGTCGAAAAGCCTCATGCATATAAATTCTTCTCCCTCATCACATCCGTCATAATTTAGCAGTTTAAATAAACCATACATCTTATGTTTTTCAACAGGGCACTTTGCTTTATTAATATTTATCATGCATGTTTTAGATCACCAAACTTTAATAACACAAGGGCAGATCCACTGAGCATAGCTGGCGAAGCTTTGAAGTGATGCTTGAGTGAACAAGAATATTCCAGTGCACAAATAAGCTTTCCTTTGATTTCTCCATCCTCATTTTCTCCCCTTACATCCTTCCCTCACGTCCTAAGGGGTGGAGCTAGGACTCGACGAAAGGAAACTATAATGGGCAAATAAGAATTGAGAAGCACCCCCTTTCTCCCTTCCTTTCTTCCCTCCTTCCATCCAATTTTATTAAAGACAAGCAGAGTGTGTCACAATATTCAAATAACATCATGTGTATGGCAGTGTCCCTTTAAAAATGGTTTTAACTTGCTCTTTATTTTCTTTAGATGTATCGCTATATGACAGCATTTCTGTTGGACAGTGGTGTGAACATCGAGCCATGTAACCGCTATTCCTCGGAGACTAATGGAGCCAAAATCACATCCACTCGACACTGGTTAGATTTTTTATTTATTTTTTTAATCAGAATTTTTCAATTGTTTTAAATTTAAACTATGTTAATTATTAAATTCTTATACATAGTAACCTGGTCTACTTTTTAAGTTGTGTTGATGACCGTGTTTAAAGATCTGACGCTGTTGAATTGTCCAGGTTTGTTGGAGAGCGGGTGGAGGTCCTGCAGGGCTGTATAGCTGAGCTGAGTCCTGAGGATAGTGCTGTCCTCAGAGCAGGAGTGAATGACTTCAGTGTCATGTACTCGACGCGCAAGAGATGTGCTCAGCTTTGGTTGGGGCCGGCTGCCTTTATCAATCATGGTGAGCGAGCCTGTATGCATAAATGGATCAGTAATATTCATCTCTTTCAAAAGACGGTCTTTGGTAACGTACAAGATCTGATTACAATATTTTCTTTTGTTTTTATTGCTGGGAGAAGACTGCAGACCCAACTGTACGGTAAGATACTAAATGATTACTTTTGCTTAACTAGCGAATCTTTTGAATTGTATATAAACCTTTTCACTACTGTAAATGTAGTGTATCTTGGAGCGTGAATGTCCATTTATGTACATTAGATTCATTAGACTTCTCTGTAAAGTTGAACTAGGTTTTGCTAGTTCTGATAAAAGAGAGTAAGGTGTTTCTTTCAATTGTTTTTCAATTGTCATGGTTGTATTCACTCTATAATATATAAAACTATACCAGTTTTTCTTTAGAACAAATTACTGATTTGATAACTGCACACAGTCGGCTGATGCATTTGTACACTGAGATGAGCTTAGATACACAGATGTGTGTGATGCATTTCTTGGTCAAATCCCCATCTATATTAAAATAGAATAGTCCTTTTAAATTGTAATGATTCTTAGCAGTATTACTGTTTTACTAAATTTGAACAAATACAATCTGGGTGAGAATAACAGACTTCAAAAGCACTTTAAATATCTTACTGACTTCAAGCTTTTGAACGGTAGTTTAAAAGTGAACATATATAAATTTGATTATTAACTTATTTTATTGTATTATTCTTTCTGACTTCAGTTCTAACAGAGCATCAGCCTTTTTAAAATTACGTTTCTTTAATTTGTTTTCACTTGTTTCCCGGCATATGACTAAATATAGATTATAGGCAAACAGTGTATACTGAAAAGTAATTTGCTCATGGTTTCTGTTCCTCTTATTAGTTTGACCCTGGAGATAAGAATGGAGCTTGTGTAAAAGTGGTGCGGCCCATCTCACCGGGGGAGGAGATTACCTGTTACTATGGGGACAGCTTTTTTGGAGAGAATAATGAAATGTGTGAATGTTGCACATGTGAGAGGTGAGCGAACATACATTAATACTGCTTCAAGGCCAATCTGATGCTTGTATTTGGTCTGAACTGTATTAGGGTTTATTGTCAGTTAGGTTTTAATGACAGAAATATTTTTAAAAGCCTTTTTAAACCTGCTTTTATTACAACTCTAATGATGCCAATCGATGCAGGAGAGGAGAGGGATCGTTTAAGAAGAGAGACCAGTCACCAGATGTGGCTTGCTCTGGGGATCCTTCAGGACAGAAATATGTGTTCAGAGAGACTGACCTAAGGCTTAACAGGAATAGGGGAAATGGCACCCCAAAGCCATTTCTTACTGTATCAAACTCAGGTATGTTTGTTATGCCATTCATATTTAGTTGTTTTCTTATTACTTGTGTCCTGGAAAAAAAAATGCGTATGTTCTGAGTGTAAAATTAAAAGGGTTATAATTAAGCATCTTCATGCAATTTCCTAATAAAGCCTGTATTGCCATAATCTCATTATTGCCAACCGCTTAACTCTGGCTGTCTATTCTTCTTGTCTCATTCTCTTGTCAGCCTTGCCAATGAGGAATAAATTTTCCCAACGGACAAAAAGGAACGCCCTTGTTTTGAGCAAGATGAGAAAGACTGATAGGTGGAGGAGGGAGGAGCAATGCAAACAGGTGGAAAAGAGGACACAAAATCTCTTTTCATCTTTCCCTCACCTGAAGCTAAAGGAGCTGAGCATCTGCCTCTATCAGCACAGCACAAATTTCCTATTAAGCTGTAAGGACCCCTTGAGCAAAGAAAGGGCCCTGCTATACCTAATTGAGAAAGAGCGACCAAAACCAGAGAGGATCACAAAGAACAGCAAATCTGTTTCTCCACCTCTCAGTAGTGCTAACATAAATGGACCGGAGGAGACGAAAGATGAGGATGGAGAAATGTTAAATGGAGACCCCGTTATTAGGTTTAAACCCTTTACTCTTGGATGTGTTTCCAGTGTACATGAAGGAGACAGCATGAAGGCCAAGGGAGGTAACACTGATGCATCATCTGTCAGAATTGTCAACCAGGGCATTTCCTCAAGGACCAGGAATATTCTTCGTACTCGTCTGAGCAGTCTCCAAGCAAGGAGTCGATCTAAACTCTCCAGATTCAACAAAAGGAGGACCAGACTGATCAAATCCAATTCTAAACTCTCTAAAGGGCAAAATGAATGCTCTGACTCTCAGACACGAAATGGGATGCAGCAAAAAAGAAGCAAGGTTGAGTCCAAGGACACTACTAACCCTGTTTTAATTTCTCCAGGTAAACCTTGTAATGATAAACATGTACACGTTGATGGAGATGCTGAAACTAACAGTGACAAATCATCACAAACAGAGAGCACGGTGATCAGAGAGACGCAGCAGAGTGTCTTTAGGGATTGCCTCAGGGAAGTGGCAGGCGACAGGAGACACATCAGTGGTTCCATTGCTCCTAGGGCAGGTGATGTTAGTGCTTGTGTAGCTTCAGAGACCTCAGGGGATCACAGGCAGTCTGTCTCATCTAGCACTGTTAGCGATACACCCTCCTTGTCTTCTCCATCTCCTAATAGTCCTGTCTCTTTCCACTCAGGGTTAAATCGTTACCTCAGAGTAAGTCTGGTCAGGGTGGCTATCCCAGGAAAGCCAGAGGTTGAAAGTACAGGTCAGAGGGAGGCAGACAGTAGAAGTGACAAGGTTACAGCACCAGCAGCAGCATCAGTAGAGCAGAGCACAAAATTGAATGGGAACAAAGACAGCAATAGACAAGGTAAGAAAGGGGTGAAGGAGTTGTATTTCAGACCAGTAAATATGGAGAGTGCAGATAAGTACTTAAGAGTAACATGTGATTTAGAGACTGGCAAAAACACAGTTACACAACCTGTTGTAAAAGAACTTGTGGATGTGTTTGGTAAGGATAGCCACAGTGAGCATAAAATTGAAGACAAGCAAGATAATAACGTTTTAACGGTCGCGACTGTTGAAGTTACAGTTCCCAAAAATTCAGAAGTTGCTGTAAAGAAACGGAAAAGAGCAGATAAGGATGAGAAACAGACACATGTTGAACACATACCTGAGGTGCAGGATAAAGAAAACACGATCAAGAAGCAAGAAGAAGTAATTGTTGAAGAAAATCACTTGAAAAAGAAAGAGGTAACAGCACGTTTTGGTAGCATGACTGTTGTTGTTAAAGAGGCAAGGGTACTGCTGAAGGATATTAGAAAGAATTTGAGTTGCAAGTTTAGTCAACGAGATAAGGACTCTAATGACCACCAACCTGCGTGCAGTTACAGTGGTAAAGAAGAAGCTGATAATATAAAGACACTATCACTTACTGACTGTAAAGAGACAAAGGACAAGCATGAAGCACTTAATAACAGGAATGAGAACCCTAATAAAGGACTCACGGCAGCTGATCATCCAAATATACATGAAGATACTCCAGTGAAACAGTCAGAAAACACTTTGATTTCCTCAGAACCTCCATCCGTGTGCAAGGTTTCCCTGGATCACAGTCCCCAGAGCAGCATTCCCCTAAAGAAACGAGCGTTTCGAGAATCGCTTGATACAGACCCAGAACAGGATGTTAATGCACCTGCAACACCTTGTACTGATGTCAGTAAAGGCAAAGAATCAATTTTGGACAATCTGTTGCCTAAGCCAAGAGAAAGCAGCAGTGTGGATACAACATTGTCGAAATGTTCAGAATCAAGTTTATCTCTCAAAGCCAATGTCGGCGTTGGGTCCAAAAAGCGTAGCTCACCCAAGTCAATAAAGACTTCCAATACTAAACAAAACTGTAAAGCTCTTCAGAGTGCTCATCGTGGACCAGGGAGAAGCAATGTCCGAGATCCTAAATATAGAGATGGCAGTAAAGTACATGTTTGTGAGAGGACAATCAGTGACCCTAAGCATGAGACATCTAAAACTACAGAAGCCATCAATTGCAACATGGGAGAGGAGAACCAAGAGAAAAGTGGCAAAGGAGTAGAAGGAAGAAATAATGGACCAGGGGACTGTGAGATTACAGATAATAGTGAACATGCCATCAGCGATGAGTTGTCTACCTCAAATGTTTCAGATAACATGGAAGAAGAGCAGAAGCATAACGTCAGAATCCGCCTTAAGAGGAAGAGGGGAAAGGAGTGGTCAATGGAGTGTACGGATGAGGCAAAAAGTGTTGCGGACAAGTCAAGCCCACAGCAATGCTTGGCTTTAGTTGACCCTTTTAGGGCCATTTTGGATTCGGTCTCAATTTTAAATGCAGAAATGGAGAGGATTCGGGGGCATGGGGAGGCCGATGACAGCGAAGGTTTGGAGAAAGCCACCAAAGCAGTTCAAGATGTGCTGGAGCATTGCAGAAAAGAATGCGCAGCTAAGCCATGTAAGAGACAACAAAACCGATCAGCTGTTTGCATTAACAAGAAGATCGTTAGTACACCAAAAGAAATTGTTCAAGACAGTAGTGAGGTTACCGACAAGCAACTACAAGAAAAATCACCTGATCCAAAAATTGAGGCAGACATTGATGACATTAAACCCTTACCTCTGATTAGATTGTGCAGGAGAGCTGAAGGCAAGTGGGAGGTGGAGTGGAAAGAAGCTCACAATGAAGATAGGAGCACTGATACTGTGCACATGGAGCCAAAAAAATTAACATCTGTCTTCTCTACAGCAGCAATGGTGGAACAGATGCCTCTCGGCAATGTTAAAGACGAAAACCCGTCTCAATGCCAGCAACTAATGGCGGGGCATAGTTGTACCAAGGGGACAGAGACCTTCAGAGACCCACTGAGCTTTGAGACTTCACCCTTACCATTATCCCTTTCACATTTGTCACTTGACTCTCCCTGTAATGATGGGCTGGCAGGAGTTAGTAATGTCAGTGGGTGTACTCAAGCAAAAGAGAGTGTAAAAGAGCAGGTGTCAGACAATTTCGATAGTCTTAAGCCTGGAGTTAGTAGAAGTGACAATAACGAAAGGAATGACATTTGCTTGAGTCACAATTTGTTACAGATTAATAAAAGTCTGTCAAAACTCCAGGCTCTGAGTCAATCACAGGTATGTGAAAAAAGTGTGCCCACTAACACCAGTGTAACCGCCTCTCAAATTCAGTCTCCTCCCATTTCTCCCTTTTCCACAGATTGTGGCTTTAGTAACTATTCTGAAGATGTGCTGGACTTTCCATGTTTAAATCTCGAAAGCTACGATCAGATGCCTGCACAAAACAACTTGGCAGGCTCTTTAATAGATTACTATCCTGGTGAACCACATAACACCGGGTCCTTCAACAGCCCCTTTTCCCAAAGTCCCAATGATGCTTGGAATCCAGAGACCCCTTACCTAGGATCGCCAAGCCCAGTGAGTAACTTCAGTAGTGATGAGGAGCTGAGTTTCCCGGATATTGTGTTTTCTCAGCCTGACACATCCTCATCTATTGGTGCATCTCAACTCAGTCTCTTCAAAGATAAGCTCTGTAATACAGCCACGAGTTCTGCTCCTCTTCAAGACCCTGAGAAAGATCTGTACTTGTCTGATGGCGAGTTGTCCAAAACTCCCATAGAGCTCCAGGTCCAGGAAGATTCAGCAACACCATTTCTTCCCAAAGACTTGACCATGTTTAACAATGCATCTACAAGTGCTAAACAGCCTGGGCACCCAAATTCACGTGTGCATCCTCAGGATAAAAAGTTCAACTTTCTTGATTCCATTGTTAACTTGAAGTCCTCCGAGTCAGGCCTTGCTAAAATTGGCATTAAAGACAATGGACCTCTCAACCTGCATAGCTCAAAAGCAAAATCTGAATCTGAATCTGTCTTTCCAAACCAGTCGGCACAAAGTCTACATGGTGCTGGACCTCAGAGTAACCTTGTTACACCCTTCCATGCTGATTATCCAGGTGCATTCCACTCTGGCAATGCACTTTTTCGTAGCAATGACAAGAAGCTTCCCTTTTTTTCAAACCCCAAGAATGTCTTGAAAAACGAAGAAGTCCAGAGTGCTTGTCGAGTTTCTGTGGCTGCAGGCAGCTCGAAATCTCCCAACAATCTGGAAAGCATCTATGCTTGTCCAGGTCAATCAAGCTCTCACAGTGGAAAAGAGTCTTCTGCTAGATCTCCTAATGCTGGGTTCTCAAGATTTGCTGAAAATCTGCTAAAAACCCCAAAGAATGTCCCTTCCAAACAGTACCCTGCTAATCCTGGTCCGCAAGGTGATCGCATTCATCCCGTTTACTTCATCAGCTCTAGCAAAACCACAACAAACTTTTTCAAGAACAATGCAGGCCTAAAGTCCCAGATCTCAAGGAATGATAAAGATCCATCTCTGTCCTCCACGTTTTTATTTCCCTCATCTCAAGGTTCTCAATGTTACAGTGCAACTCAAAGCAAACTCTCAAAATTGGAAAAACCCCATGCTGTTGTGGCTCCCACTCAAAACATTCAACTTTCTGGAGTGTCTTCTATCCAGCCCAGTAAGAATCAGATGTGTTCAAACATTTCTCACTGTGATTCTTCTAATTTCAACTTCAGCTCTTCTCTTTCACCTCCTGCGTCGCAGCACAGCAGTCCTCATCTGGGATACAGAGAGTCCTCGATTCATGAAGTCCCTTTGATTAAAACTCAGTCAACCACCTTTGAACACGGTCAACCTCCTCACCAGTCTTACGTAGTCAACTTCACTGGAGATCATTCTCTGACTCTGGGCTACAGTGAGGATGGTGAAAGCTTGAATTATTCTGGTTCAGGACCTGCAAATTACACTTACCATTGTCTCATGGAACCTTCGGGAACTCAAGGAAGGCTGGTTGTAGAAGCGTGTGGTCCTTCAAATTTCTTACCTCCTTCCTCTGCAAGTAAGTTTGCAGGGTCTAAAGTCCACGGGGGCCAAACCAGTAAGGATCAGCAGCATCAGGCGACAGGAACTCACTCATGTAACTCTCTACACTTCTCCACCTCACACTCACAAAGCACCCCCATAACAGAACGCAAGCCTAAGAGACTTAGGCTTGTGGTGACTGATGGTACAGTGGATCTGGACCTGCAGTATACGGATTAATGGCGACCGTTTGTCGTTGATATGCTGAGACTTTATTTATTTCAAACAACTTCAATGTAATAAGATGTTCTTTTTGTTTCCATTAAACTTGTATCATGTAAAATGTCCGGTTCTTAGCATCGAAACAGATTTTCTCGAAATATTTAAAGACATATTTTTATTAGCACACTTGATTCAGTTATATGTATGCTACATGATGGATTTTGTTTAGTTCCTTATTATAGAAGGTAATATTTTCAATCTAGTGGTTCTGTATTAAAACAGATATTCTGTTTGTCCTGTAGTACATTAGACTTGCCACATGATGGGGAGCTTGTTCTCCACAATGTGAAAATTCTCTGTTTCCTCATAGCCTTTTCAGTTCGGAGTTAGCAGTCTAGAATGCAGGACATGTGAGCAATCATATGTGAGAAAAAGCAGCGTGGCTGGCAACTTGCGCAGCTCAGTGGTTTAGCACATGAAGGACCAGAGCATGGAGCATGTGCTTTTAATTTAGGGATGTTTGAAAGCCCATTTGTCAAGTAAATGAGTGTGCCACACTGACTGCACAGATATTTGTGAGACATATGAAAGACACATACTTTGAGCTGCTCTCAGGTGTTGTGTATTTGGTTTAGGGGATTTTGCATGTCGATAAAGGACCGCAGCAGCTGCTACATTAAATGCATACAAATCACAGAGATTTCAGCATCTTTACCATCTGCGATGTCATTCATTTGAATAGACTCCCATCTTTTCCACTCAAATCACACACGCTTTGCAAGCACAATTGTGTTTTAGGCATTAAATGCCCTTTTTAACACCAAACATTTGTTTATATCAGCTTCATGGGGTTTTGTATCATATTGGATATTGCTTTGGTACACTGGGCCAATGCATAATTAATTAGTTACCACTTGTATTACTCTAGAGTGATGTTTAGAGTCCTTTGGAGCTGATCCTTGATCAGACTCTCTTAACATTTATAGAATATTGTTACGATAATGTACTGTAGTCCTGCAGGTCACCAAGACCCAAAACCTGACACCATCTCCGACCATATATATTGTGTTGTTTTTTTGTTTTGTTTGTTTTTTTGTTTTTTACCTCCCAAGTACATGGAATGCGTTTGTTGGTTTCTTCTCAGTTTTAATAGTTGCAGACATGAGAGAGCCCTGGGCTGTCCTACATGTTTATAACTTAGTTTGTGTTAAGCCTTGCCTTGGTCTATGAAAAGCCAGTGTATTAATTATATTTATTTTAATATGTTCTTAACATGGTGCTTCAATATAACTTAATATTTTGATTGTACTGAACTTAATGTATATTATCGTTTTTTAATATCTACTATTCAGATGTCTTTTTTCCGGTATGTCTTGTATGGCCATCCTGTTTGTTACTTAGGACATTTGAGATACATTTTCAATTGTAATGTTCAACTGTAAAATTGTAAAGAATGAAATTAATGCAATTAAAATGAAATGATTTTAAATGAAACCGTTCATGGTATTTTATTTTATCTATCTATCTGTCTGTGTCTATTATCTCAAAATTAATGTTTCTTTTAAAAAGGGCAATTCTTTAATAGATTTTTATTGATATATAATAATTATATTGATTAGGCCTTGTATGGCTTTATTAGGAGTTTAATCTGACTGAAGAGTCTATACATTTCCTCTTTCAACTCATCCCTTTGTAAAAAGCCATTTAAGTTTCATCAGTTTTCTCAAAGAGCACTACCAGTAGATACTTCTTCAAGGTTACAGGTCTTTGCAGGTATTTTCTGCAGTGTCAGAATTGGCCTAATTCCTGCAAAGACTATATAAATAACTAGCCATAGGAGAGGGAAGGGAACGTCTGTATATCATCTACTCGCACACACAGACAAATGCATAGGCATTATGAATAAATTTGCACATTTGTCCCACCCACAATGCATCTTTATGGTAAGCACTTTTATCAATCACTGCAGCTTATTCAGATTTAACCAGCCTTTTCTTGTTTCCTCACTTCTTTTCATATTATTGTGTGTTTGCACTGTCCTTTGCATGTATATTTAAAATGTGCACTTTATTTACTGCTTTCCTAATAGCTTACAGCTAATCATTTACCGTAGCCTTTGTTTTAGCCGTCTTCTTCAAAACTCTTCAGCTGTCTACATTCCATTTTTGCTTTTTACCTTTGCCTTTTTAAACAACAGGACCTTGTTTGTTCATTCATTTTTATACATGCCATATCTTCACCCAACTGTCTCTGTTACAGTACTTCTGGTTCTTCCTCATCCCTCAATCCTTTCAGCCATTGTCCACTTGCTTTTTCTTCTTTATCGCCCGCTCATCCCCTTTCCCCGTTCATGACCCATTTTCTCTTCTCTCAACAGTGAGCAGAGGGTTAACTCTGAAGCCAAGTGGAACAGCTTTTCCATAACGAGGACACAGGCAGCAAGGCAGTGGATATTGAGGCGGTGAAAGGCTGAACCTTTGAGGCACTGCGGAAAACACTGTAGGACCCAAAAACCTTGCGGTGTCACCATGACTTCCTTTGTGCAGATGTAACAATTCATAAACCCAGGCTCCAGTTTACTGTGAAAGCAGGTGACGAAAGACCTCAACATGCAATTCTTGCTGTTGACTCAGATCTGGCGACACAAGGTTTCGCTTCTTTTGAAGACACTGCCTTTTTCACTGACAGATATTACAGGCGGATTTGCGCCACAAAAGAGATGTACAGTAGCATCCTCCATTTTATACTGCTTCAGTGTGAGACAGGCACTATAGCCCGCTTGATTCATCCGTGCTTTCTTCTCTCTTTGAATTATTCAGTAATCCTTTCCTACACCCAACCATCCTTTCTCCCTCCTCCCACCTTCCTGTACACGTAATGTTACTAAACATTTATAGTTTAAAATGGCAACATTAACCTTTCCATCTGTTCCCTCGTGGTAACTCCAGCCATATCTCTCCATCCATGTTTAATGCTCGTTCCGTCAGATGAAAATGAAATCTTTAAAGCTGAACCATTAAAAGCTGTTCCTTGATAATTGCCATGCGATTATATTTCGAAATGAATCAATTATTAAAATCGTATTCTTTTATTTAAGAGGTCCGATCAATTAAGTATTTTCTGCCGGAAGGCTTTATTCAATGTCCTTTTCCCTCTCGTTTCTTTTTTTTTTGTCTTTGTGCTACAGTTCAACATTCAGTTTCAACAAGCTTTCCAGGATTTGATGTGATGTTTCTAACTCTGAAGTGTAAATGTACTAAAAGTTATAACATCATCTTTAAATGAAGAACCAGTGACCTCCCTTAGAGAGCCGTGCAAATGGCACTATTTACAGAGACCCGGAGCAGCCTGAAAGCCTGTTGTCATATCCACAGAGGGTGGAAATGGATGGATAATAGATTAGGACAGGGGAACGGAGGAGGCACTTTCACCCCTTTAGATTTGAAACAGGCAAAGCTGACAAACTGCCTTACAGTATCAGTGTTTGTAGGGATTTAAATCGATCCAGAAGTGAATGATGAATTCTTTCCTTAACTGGACGTTCAAGTTCCACAATGCTTCGGTGCTAATTTAGCAGAAAATTGTATATTGAATTACTTGCCCTATGACATTAAGCTATTTGTAAGTGGTCTCAATCAGTGTCTTCTGGAGATAGAATTATCAAACACAGTTAGCGATAATATAGTATGTAAACACAATTATATTAACCAAAGCCTTTTTAGATGTGGTTTGGAAGTGATTTACATTTTTGGATGTGACAGACTACATCAGAAGCACTGGTGTAAAACAGCTGTACTTCATTCTCAGAAACAATTGTGTGATGAAGGAAAAGAGAGACAAGGAATCGCTGTGAATCTCAAAGAGGAAGATGGGTTGAAAGAATCTGCTAGTAGCCACTTAATGGATGAGTAAGGAAAGATGTATGAGGGAGTTTCAGAGACACAGCACCTGGTGCTTTAAAGCAAAGTAGATGGTAGATGTGATGAACGCTCGATAACGACACTGGATGAAAATAGTGAGGAATTTGTAGATGGAAGGTTAAAAGCCAGACTGATTTAGTGTTGAAGGAAGAAAATATAGTAGCAGGAGACATGAAAGGCAGTTATGGAGGCATAAAGGCAAGACTTTGCAGTGGAGAAATGTTTTTGTTGTGACAACAGCAGGTTAAGAACTATCATATCATATGTTCACTATTGCACTACTGTACTGCAAAAATCTTGAAGAAAATCCAAAATTTAGAAATGTTTGGCCTTACATATAATGTATGCCATATCAGGTGATAAACATGATGGTCAAATTTCCTATTTTAAATTGTATATTTACCAGGTCAACCTCACCTGAAAAATAAGATTACGTACAATAAAGAATCTTAGCATTTGCAATTCAATATTTATGAGTTTCAACAAAACTTTGAGGATAATTGGGCTCTAGCAACATTACAAATCTATAATATGGATAAAAGTGTATCACTTTCTTTCATTCTTTCACAGTAAAACATCGAAAATCATTGTAATTTCATACTGTACAACAGTGAAAAAGACATGTAGCAAAGTATTATAACTCATATTTTGAATTTGTGCTCTGCATTTAACCCATCCAAGTGCACGTGGAAGTGGAACTGGTAGGCATTATTCATTTTATATTTATATATATATATATATATATGTAGACTTGAGTGGAACAACTTTATGTTAGGGCCAAAGTGAAACTCTTACATTAGATTTATGATGCATCGTATCCCACATGCTGTAAATCAGATCTCTAATGCACACATAATCATATACCTTCAGACATGCGACAAGACAAACTCCATACTGATGTAACTGAACACAAGCTGAACCTGGTGGCTGACAGTCACATGGACATGTTAACCTGCTATTGACATCAGGATTACACAAAACTCATAACTAAAAAATTGTCCCCCTTTCAACTAATCAGCTGGAATTTGAGTTGAATTAACTTGAATTAATGTGAATTGACATGAAGCTGAAATTCAGTTCAGAGAAGTTCATGACATACTGGAAAATGAAATCTTGTTCCACCCTAATCTGTCTGTAGAATCCTAAATACCTTATAGACCTTAAGGTTATATTAAATTAATTAATAACATTAATGTAATTTATTTTAATTGATTTCTTTTTAATAGAAGAGCACCAGCACCTTTTTAATGTAGCCCCTCTATTAAGATTTTTATTAAAAAATCTATGTGTAAAATTAAATTCTGAATATATACACATACATGCATACATAAATACATATACAGTACATACGTACAAATACAAATGCATATAAACATAGTATATGTAGTTGGTATGGGTGATATGTATTTTCACCCTTTCCTGAGCACCTCTGGCCTTTTTGGGTACCTGAGTTATTATTAAATGTATTTTCTCTTAATTTATTTTCAACTTTTTAATCATAAATTAAAATAAGCACCTCAACTCAAGTTCCTATTTTCTCACCTCAATTCTAACAATTCTAGTTCAATTCACATTCAGGAACAGAGTTTGGAATTTAAAAACATTCTCAATTCAGTTCTGAATTCCAAAATAAGTTCACTGATATCCTTGGGTGATAACCTATTTTGAGTGAGGCCATCAGATTCAATCCAAACAACAGTTATTACAGAAAACATTTCAGACAGAAACATGTTGCGTTTGTAGTGTAAATTCTTCTCTTACAGATGTATTTTCTGTTCTCGATTCATGTTTTAACACAGTTGGCCTTTGCTGCAGAGCCAAAATCTCTTCAGCAGACCGTATCGAAAGGTGTTCTCGTCCAGGAAACCGCTATTACCGCGTGCTCCTCAGTAGTCTTCGCCCCATGCTGCGAATGGCTGTCTTTTGTTTCCTTCTAATGAATTTAGCCTGAGTTCACATTATTGCTTTGTGCAGAATGTGTAGCCTGATGTATTTTTCATTTCATCTCTCTCCTTCTTTCATGCCATCCTCAGAAACCTCCATAGTCTAAGACATCTCCTCCTTGTCCTCAGCCAAAAGTCTAGAACTCCTCACAACATCAAAGAATGCTGGAGAGAAGGAGAGCGGGAAGGAGGGGTCTGCCTTGTATCTGGATTCTGATGGAGAAGACGGTGGAGGAGAGGGGGAGGGACAAAAGCGATTGAGAGAGAGAGAGAGAGAGAGAAATGCAGGTATGGAGGGAGGGAGACAAGAGGATGAGAGAGGAACGAAGCCAACCAACCAGCTGAAAGAAAACGAGCGATCGGGGCTGTTTGAACGTGGCTGGGAGAAAAGGAGGGAGGAGGGAGAGAGAGAGGGAGAGATCGATTGTCGGATCTGAGGAAATAGAAGTGTTACTATTGCACGGCCACTGGAACGGTGTCTGCCCGCTGAGGATATGCATTGGCTCCCAGCGCTCACCGGCTCGCAGGACACACTCTAAAATGTAATTTCAAAAGGCCTAATTGTTGCCACGTTGATTTATTTTCCTCCATTTCATTTTTCTTTTTTTTTTCTTTTTTTATCTGCCTTCTCTCTCTCCTCTCCTTCTCTTTTTTGCCGTTGTTGTATTTTTTTTTTTTTAGCAGCTGCTGGATTTTCCCTTTCTTTTATAACTGCTGTCGTTCTCTCCATTTACAAAGGAGGGATCTACAAATAGAGGCAACCACAGCAAGACAGTAAGTGAGGCTTCTTTTCTCCTCACGCCTGTGCCAGGGTTGTGCATGCAATGGGAGGCTGTGAAAATGTGCGGAGGATGAGTGATGAATGGATCCTGAAAGAGGTTATGAGTGTAGATGCTGGCTGGTGGTTTGCCATTCAAAGTTGAGAAATATGAGCGTTTGGGAAAAGCGACTCGTGCATGCACTGTGTCTGTTGGACAGAGTGAATGATGTGAGGTGATCAGACTGGGCTGGTGTCGCTTGTTATCTGTAGTTTGGCTGCAGCAGCGTGAGAATCTGATCTTCCTTTAAAGAGACAGAGGTTCGCTTAAAACAAGAGGTGTACAGAAAGAATAGGTGAATACTGAATCAGAATTTAGGAAGTTTTTCTGGATATATATGTGGCATTGCTGTGAGAGAAAGAGCTTGGCATAGAAAGATTATCATAATGACAATTAAATGATATAAATCAGCTCCTTGTGCAGAGTGCAATATGTTTTTTTTCTCCTCTGTATTTTAAAGGGAGAAGCCTGATATGCAGTATCCTGTCACACCCTGAAACACACCCACCCACCCACATACACTGGCATGTTCTTCCTCACGGACTGATCTGAAAGTGTGGCAGCTCTCTCGTATGATTGCATCTCTTAAATGCCACACCAGTTTTCTTTCCTGTACACTGCCTTTTGTCTTTCTTTCTTATAAGCATATGCAGTGAATGACAGAATTGGCTGTTAAAGGGATAGTTCACCCAAAATGAAAATTCTGTCATCAGTTATTCACTCTTATGTCATTTCAGATTTTTACAACTGTCTTTATCCTGTGGAGCACAAAGGGTGCAATACTGAATATTATACTGGTCACCCTTTCCATGCGATTATATTGAACTGATGATTCAAAAAGCATCACTGGATGTGGTCCATACGACTAGTGCACTATATTCCATGTCTTATAAATCCATGCAAAAGCTTTGTTAGTACAGATTAAAATTAAGGTTATTATTTAATGATAATCTTTGTGCACAAATCAATACCACTGGGTTTTGTGAAGCGCATCAACCGATTCATTAAAAAGATCTGACTTGATGTGATCATGAATCCACAAACACGCCAAGGAGAGCCAGAGCAAATGTCAATATTTTGAATGAATAGCAGCTTAAGTTCTTTTATCTTTTTGTCACACAGAACTATTGTATAACGTCAGATGATGCAGATCATTACACCTCTGACAGTCATATGGACCCCTTTGTATGATGTTTTTGTGTTCTTTCTGAAGCTTAAAAGCTTCTGTATCCATTAAGTGTATTTCTGTGTGTAACCGAACATAGAAACGGTCATAAAAATTTCACCTTTTGCTTTCAATAGAAGAAAGCAAATCATACCCATTTGGGTGGGAAAAAAAAAATGGTTTCTAACGTTTGTCTAATACATGCCATTTATTCCAGGTTAATATTTATTATAAAATGTTGTGAATATAAGTAGGCTAGGTACTTTTCAGGTGATTCCCATAATCACACAATTCGCTACAGATTCTTCTCCGCCCACAGACACACTGCTGCTCAGACACAACCCACTGAATGCCCCTTAACTAGACAGCCACCTCCTCATCTCACAGGCTAGAAGTGGCACACAAGTGAACCAACAAGCAAACATTCTCTCCTCTGCACGGATGTGAAGAGATCTTGAGTCTCAGTGTGCTGCTTTCCCGAGAGTGTGTGTTGATTTAGTTTGGGACTGTCCCCTGCCATTATCTGCTGAATCTATTATTAGAAGCCTTTGTTTTTCGCGTATATCCTCCTCTGATACATTGTCTGTGCTCAGAAGAGGGAAATTGTTGCAGGTCTTTGCTGCGGGCACCCATAATTACACAATATATGTATTTCTAGCCAGTTATTGAGACAGAGAGAGAGAAATAACATGGGGGAGGGAAAAATAAGCAATGAAGCCAAAGAGAAATGAAGATCTGTGGATAAAAACTTCTACCAGCTGTATATATATATATATATATATATATATATATATATATATATATTTGCCAATATTAGGATAAGTGAAGCAAAAAATTCCAGATCTGTTTTCCTGGCACAGACATTGTGGCAGAATGGTGTTGCCAACATTGCATGCAATAAAACATTTCTTCCTCAGTCACATGCTGTCACAACTGTCACCCGCTCTCTTTTCTCACACCCTCTATGTCTTCCCTTAAACACACACATGCACTTAGAGTCTGTTCTGGTGTAGTTTGAGTTTTTCGCTTCGGGGGAAATGAGATAGGATGACAGAGTGGATAATCAGACAAAGGCATACAAAGAGAGTTAAAATTAGCCACATGGAACGGGCCATTGATAAATTGGGAAACTAGAACGCCACTGACACCCTTCCACTCAATGCTCTGGAAAACCCGGCCTCTCCTCTTGTTTGCATTGCCCCATGCATAGTATGCATACACATGGATGTGTCCAGGGTAGGGGTGTGAAAACCACATATTTATTATCATATTATACTTAGTCATGTCATGAATCCTCAGCAGTCATTATCTCAAGTCTTCAGTGTCACATGATCCTTCAGAAATAATTAAAATTTGCTGCTTAAGATACATTTTGTATTAATATCAGTCTTCCAAACAGAAGTGATGCTTAAAGGGATCACCCGAAAATAAAAATTCTGTCATTAATTACTCTGTTCCAAACCCGTAAGAATTTCGTTCATCTTTGAAAAACAAATTAAGATATTTTTTTGTTGAAACCCAGAGAACTTTCTGACCCTCCATAGATAGCAAGGGTCCTACCATGTTCAAGGCCCAGAAAGGTACCAAGAACATCAAGAAAATAGTCTGTGACATCAGTGATTCAACCAGAAATGTATGAAGCTATGAGAATACTTTTTGTGTGCAAAGAAAAAAAAAAAGACTTCCAACCATTCTTCTTCCTTGAGTTACCATCTACAACCATTATACTGCACTCTATTAAGAGTACCATGGCACAAACATGTTGTAGAAACACGGATGCGCTGAGCCTCGTTTATGTACAGAGGAAAGCACGTGCATGTGTCATGGTACTCTCCATAATAGCAGTAGATGGTAACTTGGGGAAGAGGAATTGTTAAATAAAGTTATTTTAGTTTTTCCGCTCAAAAAGTATTCCCATAGCTTCATAAAATTACGGTTGGACCACTGATGTCACATGGAATATTTTAACAATGTCTTTAAAACCTTTCTGGGCCTTGAACGTTGTAGGATCCTTGCAGTCTATGGATGGTCAGAAAGCTCTCGGATTTCATCAAAAATATCTTAATTTGTGTTCTGAAGATGAACAAGGTCTTAAGGGTTTGGAACGACATTTTTCGTTTTTAGGTGAACTATCCCTTTCATTTTTTGGTGGAAACCATTATACTTTTTCAGGATACTTTGATGTATAGAAGTTTAAAAATCATTTATTTGATGAAAAAAATAATTTGTAACATTGTAAAAATCTTTACCGTCACTTACTGTCTAATGCATCTGTGCTGAAGAGAAGGACAACTATAGTACTGCAGGTATGTGAGAGTAGCGTCATCCATCCTGACCCATCCTTAGTATTTCTTTCCAGTTATTTCATATTTGTATTTGTTGCCTCTTCCACGTCTTCGTATAGAGACGTGCTGGTATGTGCAAGCACTGCTGCTCTCCTTGTAGTTCAAACACTTCTCTCTCATTATGCACATTATTAACACATCCTCACACTCGTAACAGTAAATGAGGAGAAATGTTCTCATCTCAACATAGTAACAGCTCACACCATTTCAGCAGGCTTAGATAAATGATCACACACACACACACAACTCAAATCTACTGCACATGTGGACAACCTGATGACTGTCACACAGAACAATTCTAATCAATGTAATCTGAAGTGCTTCTCACATTGTCCTTTGAAACTGTATTGACCTGATACAGGGTGGTTGTCATCTGTTGGTTGGTTCATAAAGTGGTTTATTTTGTTTAGTTGAAGTTGAAGTTGAAATAAGTAGATACAAATGTGGCATTCAACACACATATTTCCATCCTGAGCGTTTTCTAATAACACATTTGCCTGTCTAAGCTAATGAATCGAGGCAGTGGGCGCTACCTGGCCAGCATGGATCGATACCAATGGATCTGTGTGAATTAGGCCAGCGTGGAGGCCTGATATAGTGTTCACTGTTTCATTCCTCTTCATTTTACTCAACTCCTATCAGGTTGTGTTTGTGCTCAGTTCCATCCTGGCTTTTTAGCTGTTGCCAACCACTTCCCCTCCTCCTCGTCCACTCTTTAAGCACTTTACTTTTCTGTCCCTTGTACAATCAGTGAGTTTTTCTTGCCCTTTCATCCTTTACTCTCTCTCTCTGTGTTTGCCCAGTGGTTGAAGATGGTGAATCTCTCCTTCCTCTAATATTTACTGTGTAGGCTCTTGAGGGGCAGAGTTCAAGCTTTCAGGATTTAGCCCAGTCGTTTTACGCACTTCCGCTCACGTTTTTTCTCCTTCTCTCATTCTGCTCGCGGTAAAGGACTGATCTGGGACAGACGGTCTCCCTTGTGCTCTGGCCTACTTCAGCTCTGTCCTTTCTCTCTCACCTCCCCAAACTCCTCTTTTCCACTTTCCATCTGTCTCTCGCTCTTTTGCCTTGAGTGTGTCTCTCTTTGGCGTTTGGGCCGATGACTAGTTTTGGGCGAAGTTCAGTTCTGTTCAATTTTATTTATATAGCACATTTAAAAACAACCATGGTTGACCAAAGTACTTAACAGTGTCCGGTAAAAACAAGTCACTTGTAAAACTTATGCATGACAAAGTTACATTGCTTTTATAAAAAGTTATGCTGTGTAACATTTTTCTCACCACTTTCTTCACCAAAGTTGAAGCACTTTGCTTGGCTTACATATGTTTTTTTTTTTTTTTTTTTTTACTGTGCCATGGACAAGTGGTTTTCCACTGACAAGTTTTGTGTCACATAAAGGCTTTACTGTGAAAAAATTGCACACTGATTGTCATGACAATGACAAGATTTTTGGCGGCCATACCTGTGAGCTCAAGGACAGAGGAGATCTACTGCTGCTTTGAGGCATCACCCAAAAACAGAGTACAGCTGGATTTTTATTTTGGAGCTCTATTTTCGTTTAGTAGCAGCATTTGAAGTTTTTATACTACAAATCTCACTGTGGATTGAAAGAAACTGTGCCAAGCTCAGTGCATTATATGCTCATTAAAAGTTAAGCTTCTTTCTGACTAAAACAATGTCTTTTTAAAACACTTTATATGAACACTTAAGTGCTTCTATAATTTCAGCAGATAAGTTTTTGCATACATATGCAAATCTGATCATTGTCCTTGAAATTTACTTACCCTCATGCTATGTCCTGGCATAAACCTGCATTTGCTTTATTTCTTCTCTGTGTGTGTGTGTGTGTGTGTGTGTTTATCCTTAAAATGAAATTCATTAGGTTCCAATGTTTTTTTGGAACCCAGCGTTTTTCAAAATAGTGAAGTGTTTTCAAGTGTTCTACAGAAGGATTTTTGTTTCTGCATGGAAATGATTTAAAACGGTACATGAATGCACAAACGATTGCAGAATTTGCAGTTTTTGGGGGATGAACTATCCCTTCAAATGTAATATTTGAAATATAGTCATCCTGGTTTAATGGTGTAAATGATCTGATAATGCAACTTGCATTATTTTGTTTTGATTTCTGTTCCTCAGAATTGGATGTTGCTTTGCTGGTGTACCCACCAGTCTTTTTTTTCTTCATCTTAGCAAAACTTCCTGGGTCAACTATCTTCATCAAAGGGTAAGGGCTTGATGACTTGCCTTAATTGCAGGTAAATAGCATAACATTGCTGGTCCACCAGCTAGATAAGCACCAAACCAAGACAATGTTGTTTTAAGCTGGTTTTCTCAGGCAAGGAGGTTGATGTTGATCAATAGTTTTTGATTGCTGAAGTGTTACATAGGGACAGGTGTCATGGACTCTGGTCGTATCTGGCTTTGGCAGAATAGGAGTGTTGTGTCAAAGCCCCCTTGTACTGACAGAGCTGTTTCCCCATGTGACTGAAAAAAAACCTAAACACAAGTCCTGCTGCTGAGATTGGTCTAGCACTTTGGAAATTCAAGCGGAGTCAGCGTGAGATGATGTCGGCATTGGTGTGAGCACAGGGCATTGGGGTGTTTCTCACAGCAGTGGTTGAGCGTGTGTATGCACATAAGTAGAACAGAATCCCTTTGTTAAATCTCAGAGGGCATCATCACTCTCTTTTTCTTTCAGTCACTCACTTGCAAAAATGCAAGAGAAAGATGGTTGCATGCTGCTGTTCTTCTTCCTTCCTGCTCGCTGCATGAGTATGTGCTCATTGATGCCAATTGATCTGAGCGATTGGCCGCAGTCTCCTGCAATTCTGTGGACCGGATCCCAGTGTATTAGTGCTAATTGCACCATTGAGAGGGAAAGAGGGATGCAGCAAAAGAGGGGGAGTGGGGCATGAATTTTCCCAGCAGTCACCAGTGCATCATCAAAGTACAGCTATTTTTAGACTCAGAAGCATTGGTGGTGAGCCGGTTGGCCCAGAACAGCAGTTTTAAACTGCCGTGGCAGTGCATTATGCCCCATATTGACTTTTCTATGGACCGGTTCGCTGCTTATGCGCATTTATTAAGTGTTGATGTTCAGGTTCAGTAAGACGACTCTTAGGAGTAAATGTAATACTCCATATCAGGGGTTTTTAAACTGAGGTCCACTTGGGTGTCAATAGAAAATTACATTACATTTTATTGACAGCCATTGTTTTATAATTACAGTAAAAATAAAAATCAATCAGCATATAGCTGTGCAAACATATGTCTTATGTATTTTTGTGTCTAAGCATATCTATGTAGTTACAACAAGGGTCACTTAAGTAAGAATGTCCTACTAGACATATATGACCCGAAAATATTCAAATTGTGAATTGGAATAAGTTGATGGATACATGACACTTCCTGCTAAACCGAACCATAAAATTCTGAATCAGTGACTTGGAATAAGGCAAGAACATGTTTGTACTGTGTTTTATTGATTTCAGTCAATCAATACATACATACATACAAAAAAGAACTGGTAGTAGAAATAGCAAGAATAATCAAACCAAACAAATTTTCAAAAAATGTAATTGCTCAATTAAATTTGATCACTTTATATTTTGGGCTTTTTGTCATCAAAAATGTTAAGGCCCCTGTTCCGTGTGATGCATGTTACTAAAAATCAAGATGCCCCCACCTCCCCAACAATCTTTTTCTTTGAAGTACTGAGCTTTGAAGTTTTTTTTTAAATTTGAAGTTGGACCTTCTAATGTAGTTGTGGAAAATTTGGGAACCTTGGAGTCAAAAAGGTTGAGAACCACTGCTGTATAAACACGGACTGATTTTTTTAATCGAAGTTAGCAGCCTCTAAAGACTTTTAAGCGCACAAATATTTCACCCTTCTCAGTTTGCGTAATATCATTCAGTCTATTATCAATCAGTAAACCATATCAGGCAAATGGACAAACATGTTTAACTTGTGTTTTGTGTTAGCTGATCAAAACTGCAATGAAGAATGAGTAACAGTATGTTGGTGTGTGGCTAAGAAGCGCTCATCTTCATTCAGAGGGATTATGCTGCTGAGACCTGCTTAATGAGGACGGGAGACAATCAATTACTCATGAATACTTCTGCATAAAATCACATTGTTTGCACAATCATATAGTTGCACACAAAACCTGTAGTAATCCAGCCACGCTTGCTTTTCTGCAGTTGTATAATAAAGCGACACAGCTTCTGATGAGAATATCAGTGTGCAAAAATGGCTATAGCTCACCCCTGCAGATCCGGGAAGACTGAATTCCATTAAGGCAAATGACGCTATCCGGTTTGTTTATTAGGAACGTGTTTTAGAGTTGTGCCAAACAGATTAACTCTGTGTGTGATCCACTGCATTGGTTGATGAATAGCTCGTTGGAGGCCAGTGGTGCATGTCTGCTATCCTTCAGTCTCTGCTCATCTATTGCAAGTCTAATGGCCACATACTTCAGCCTACATTGCAGCAGCTATGCTAAATTTGCAGATGTACTTCCTCATATGCTGGCAGGTTTGTCTCAGTTTATCAGTGTCAGGCGCACACAGACCATCAATCAACCTTCAGCTTAGCTGCGGTGGCAGTGTCAGCTCAAGTCAACAACTAGATCAATAGGCTTTTAAAGCTGTCCTTCCTGTCAGTCATGTCCTTTTTTAGGTTAATGGTTTTTAGGTGAGTTGGCATGGAAATTTGTATAACATCACTTATTATTTTGTGTAATAAGTTCGATTTGTGAATGTTTATTTAGAATTTGACATGTGATTTTTGTCTTTTTGATTGTTTTTAGCATTTTTCTGGGTACTTAAAGGGATAGGTCACCCAAAAGTGTAAACTGTCATCATTTACTCACCCTTAGGTTATTCCAAACAAGTATGAACACAAAATAAGATACTTTGAAGAATGTTGTTAACCAAACAGTTGACTTAGAAAAAATTCTATGGAAGTCAATGGCTACCGTCAACTGTTTGGATAACAACATTCTTTAAAATATCTTCTTTTGTGTTCAGCAGAAGGAAAAAACTCATACAGGTTTGAAACAACTGGAAGGTGAGTAAATGATGACAGAACTTTGTATATTTAGTATCAATATGAGTCTGGCTTCATTGAACAAGTGTCTTCAAAAACAAGTGTTTTGGAAGTCACTGGAGTTAATACAGGACTGAAAAATGAATATTGACTCTAGAACATTTTCAATGACATTTTCAAGCTTTCCTGGAACGTGGGAACACTGCTGATATGTGTTTACCAAGAATACAAGGATAGACCTGTAGTATAGGCCCATTTTTTTCTTTCTTTTTTTCCATTTGAGAAAAGAAAATCGAAAACGATTCATAACAGTTCTTCTTTCACCAAAACAGGTGCATGTTCAAGCCTAAAGCTATTAGCCTGAAGAGATGAGCAATATGTGACAGCATAAATTATAAGAAAACAAGAGTCCATCTGTGCACTTGCATCACGTTTTAACAAGCCCTAGTTTTGAGTCATATTTTACACATCTTTTTATGAACATGTGGCAGTGACCTACCTTATTATGTATAGTGTCATGATGCTTATCACTATTGTGGGGCTTTCTGGAATATTTGGTCAATCACAGCATAAATCTGTCAGGTATTTCGTATTATTTGCCATTTTCTATTCACCGCTCATCTGAGTAAGTGAAACTGGCACTACTTTGATGTCTCTCATATCTCATTGCTCTCTCGTTTAATACAAATGCAACTGCCGTGGCCTTGCCTCTTAGTTATCAATTGTACTGAAAATGAAAAATACAGCTTCAGTATTAATATTAGAGTAATATTGATGCAAACTGCCCAGAGTCAGGGTCTTGTCCTAATCACTTTTTACACTTCAAACCCTAGTGCCTTTAAATTGTTTTAGGACTCAGGTCAAAGATTTTTAAGCAGTAATTTTGGCATTTATGCAGTTAGTCACATTTCTTTACATATAATTCTTTGTTGTTGGTATTGTTGTAATGTTTTGTGCTGCCATCAAACTTATTGAGATTTTAATCTCAAGAGACTGACCGGATAAAATAATAATATTTTGAAAAAATAAAAATAAAAAAGAGGTCTAAATGGTAGAAATGACTGTAATACTCTCTCACATTGCAGCAATGGGATGATGTGTCCTCAGGTGTGTCAGAGCAGTTATATTGCCCTCACTATGTGCTCAGTCATCCGTTCATCCCATTTCTAAAAGATTATGGTGAATGAGCCAGACCCTCATCCACCCCAGGATCCTGGTTTTGATCCTCTTCTACAGCCTGTGTGTAGCTGCAGGCCTTATTCAGAAAGCTGTGGGAGGGTCATCCAGACAGGCAGGCATCTGGAGATTGTGCCGTTCAGCTTGGGATGATGGATTCAGCAAAGATTGGCGTGATTGGCTGGAGTGGCTGTGTGCATTAATAATGGAGGCGCTGCTGGTTGTATTTATAGAAAGATTGGAGGGTGGTGGCACTGTGAATGGGGAATGATATATGACAGATCCTCCCTAACTAATCAGCCGTACGCCGGCGGTAGGGTCCATGTACACTGCATGTACACTGGCAGACTTTGATGCACACAAACAAACATAAACTTGCAACTTTCAGTGCTCCATTTAGCTGAAAACATCTTTTCGTTTCTCGTGTCTGAAGGTCTGTCTAAACAGTTAAAGAAATATTTTGGGGTTCAAAATATTCAATATTCAAGTTCAATGGGGCATATGCCAAAACTGGTCTCATCGCATCTGTTTTTCAGAGAAATTATGTAATAAATATTAATAGCAGCATGAACTGACGGTGATAATAAAGGCAATCAGCTAAGCTGCATATTTATTTTTGTTGTTGGCATTTTATTGGGTTTTAATGTCTGAATGATAGTAAGAAAAATAATTAGAAAAAAAAAACACTTTTAGATATCACTTTATGTGATGGACAGTTTAGGCTCATCTTTGGTAGCTCCTTCTCTGGTAGCATCTTGAGTATAACTGCTCCATATTTAATGAAGCACATACACATCTGGTTCACATACCTGAACCAGAAGCAGTAACCTGTTTTACACAATACAGAAGTTTGTTGTGCATAACCACCAATTGACAGCCTTGGCATGACGTTGATTTCCTAAAAAAAACAACAACAACAACAACAAAAAAACACCTACAATGGAAGTACATGGGGCCCATTTTTAAGCATTTAAAAGCAGAAATGTGAAGGTTATACTTTTTTTTATAAAAGAACTTAAATTCAGTTTTCGGTTTATGATGTTATAATGGCAACAAAGTTGCACAAATGTTCACGCAAAGAAAGGAGTAACTTTTATTCTCGCTGTAGTATTGTTGTTGCAGCCATGTCGTGAAGATGTTGTGTGTTTCGTTGTGAAAGCAACGCTTCTTTGATTTGTCCTCCAAAAGAGAAGAAAACTAGAAATCAGTGGTTAACTTGTATTTACAACACTGTTCCAGAACAGTTCAACCCAAATATTCAGATGCGTGCAGCACATTTTACAGAGGACTGTTCCCTGGGAGAGTAGCATACAATGGCAGTGTTCTGACAAATAATGCTGACACACAGGCTGTATGTTTTCATAAGTGAAGGATTTGCCACTGATGATTCAAACTGAGTTTTTAGCAGTGTAGAGTAGCGCTTGTTGTTTGTCGTTCCTCCAATCACATATGCAAAGATGGTTTTATGTTTATGCGACACGATGCAACTCGACATTTAAAAACATCTTATAATCAGTAATTATGTCCCCACTGGATGCAACAAATGCCTCGTTTGTAAAGGATTTAGTTGGTTTTGTCTTGTCACACCGGGACACAGTATGACAGTATGGTGAGGGGCGTGTAACGAATGCACACAGGAAACGATGGATCCAAATGCAGTGTTTTAATGGGGTAATCCAAAATCAATCAAAAACAGGCAAGAGGTCATAACCATAAAAATCAGTCCAAGAACAAGAAACAAGAAAACCACAAGGGAACACGAGAAAGCCGGGTGACGGAAAACAAGGTCTCACTGAAACAGAATGAGACAGGCTGGTTCATATGGACAGGTGAAAACGATGAAAGTGGAGACAGCTGAGTGCAATATCAGGTGTGCAATTAACAGTGATGAATGGGACAAAGGCTCGTGGGAAATGTAGTGCCTGCAGTGGGGTGACTATGGGGAAGTGTGACAACTAGTGGACACCCAGGGAAACACAAGGCGTTTCTCAATATCAAGGATACTTCCTTGGCTGGACTGATCCTTCCAAGTCACTTCCTTAAGAGGCTAGGCGAGAGTCCTCTTTAGCATTTGGAGAACACATAAATGGAACAGCCTAGCAAGTGCACGTAATTGCGTCATTACGTCAGTGAAAAGGTCTGTTTGAATAACGCTTTTAATGGTATCGTTAAATTACTTTGGACAACTTAACTAGTTATTTATAAAAGAAATGCCAATGACGCAACCAATTGTTAAATGACAGGTCCGGTTCAGTTAACCATTTGTATTTGTATAATTTACAATATCATACTGTAGTAATTTGTACTGGCATTTAAATGTCAAACTTTACTTATATTTACTACAGTTATAACAAATGTTTGGTAACGTAAATAAAAACCGTTAACGCTCCGACATTTTTGCATTTTTGAACTAACGTTAGATGGCAAAGCTGCGCGCATAGGATTGTGGGTGATTTGAGAGCTCGAAATATACACATATGCATCCTTTCCTGTGTATGAGATATTCTTCGAACGAAGGACTAAAATTCCGAGGATCCTCGACATTGGAACAGTCCTTCGACGGATGTCGATGATGTAGCATCCTCGAAATACTGGCTTCCGAGGATCCTTCCTTGACATTGAGAAACACCTACAGACCAGACACTGTGACAGGTTGTACATTTCCATCACACGCTTGAGGCATTCAGCCAATAACAACACACTGGATAGTTGGCCAATCAGAGCACACCTTGCTTTTCAGAACGATGAGCTTTGTAAAACTTGACACGTTTGAGAAGGCGGGGCATAGAGGAGAAACAATAATGTAAAGTATGTGTAAAATAATGTGTTTATTAATGTTAAACCAAATTAAAACACATTTCATTACACCAAACACACAACATAATGTTCTTTTTTAGCAACGTCATATGACCCCTATTAAGTCTTGTGGCTACACCATTGAAAGTGAAACTGGCCCCCTTCATATTTATTGTAAGTCACTCTCATTGTTTTGCTGCTGATTGAAAGCTTGTATTAAACCCAATGCGTTTCTCTAAGCTTTTCTCACAGGCACAATTATTTTCCATAATATCAAGGCTTAAGACTTCTGGCTTCCTTTCAACATAAGGTCAGTGATGTTGGCTCTTCAGACTCTGTCCAGGTGGCTACTCTTATGTTATACAGGGCGCAGATTCTCCAGAGCTTTGGTAATTACGAAAGAAGACTACGTAATGATGGCCATAATCGTCACATTAACATTTGAAAGCAGAAAGCTTTCACACTAGACAGGATTGATTTTATTCACACCCCTCAAATGCATTATTGCCAGATTATTGCTTTATTTTCAAATCAGCCATGGACCATTGCCTGCAGCGCCCTAATTGATCACAGTCTTAGAGATTAGAGCTAAGAAACCAGGATCACTTGTTTTGTGTCTCAATCAAAGAGATTATTAGAAAGTGATTTTACAGAATCAATAATATGATTTATTGAGTTACACTAAATATGTTAACAATACAGTCAGGAGATTCAGTAAAATTGCGCTTTGTACTGCATTTTAGGGAATTTTCAGATGTTTTTCATGGATCTTTTCTAGATGTAAAAAAAATAATGCTGTTGTGAAATGGCACTTTATCATTTCTGTCATACGCATCATTTAGCATTGTCCTGGGAGCATGCATCCCTACCTTTCCTCAAGCAGAATGTGCAGTTTTGTGTGACAGCTGTGGATTTGGAGTCTTGTGAAAGCTGGAGGAATGTTAATCATCTTTTCTGTTCTTTTTATTGCTTTGAATAATTTAAAATGCAAACACAGACAGGAGTTGAAGCGTGCACACGTATTGTCGAAGCTGAGGGCCCTGGAGGAGAGGGAGGGGGAAGAGAAGTGCTGTTTGAATTGTTGCCATATTGATTGGCCTATATAGAATAGATTAGAACGATTAAAAGACGATTACTTGTGCGTTGGTTTTCCCCTTTCATTCACAATTAGAACACACAATAGTCAAATTTAAGCTTCAGCATCTTGATGCTGTTCTCTCTATTTTCCATCTGACACTCTCCACTAAAATTAATTGAGAATATGAAGGCTGCTGTCATTAACCATCAAAGGCAGAAGCTTTTAGAGGCAGTAGTTAGTGTATGTTAATGGATAACGATTAATGCACGTAAAAAACATGTAGCTGAGATAAAAGCCACTCTTATCTCTCTTTATGTTTAAACTATTTATGCATAGATGCTAAGCTAATGATTTTGAACGCAGTGAGAATTTGTGGAATTAAGGGTTTGATGTGTTTAAAGTACAGGTAAAGATTCTTTATTGGCATCTGTGGTTCCATATAGAACCTTTAACATCCAAAGAATTTTTCAATTCCACAAAAGGTTTTTATTGTGGGGAAAAAAAGTGCTTCAGACGATCAAAATGTTCTTTGAGGAACCCAAAATGGTTCTTCTGCACTGCAAAACCCCTTTTGTTGGCTTTTTAAAAGGAATATAAAAATAGTTTTCATTGTTCCATGGCATCCAGAATATATAATACAGTGGGAATCTGACCAAGATTATACCTTCAACATGCCATTGATGTTTTATGGTGGTCATGTCTTTTTGAGGGCCGGCAGGAATATTTATTATTGATTCCGGTGAAGGTGGTTAGAAAGCTGCCCACAGAACTCATTTAAATACCAAGCAGCTTCACATCAGTGACATCAGCACCCCGTATAATATTGACACTGCCTTCTAAATGTCAAGTCACTATCATTTACCCAATATGACACTTCTTCACAGTATTTTATGCTCAGATGGTGAAAAAAAAATGTGGTGGTTTTAAATTGATGGTTAAAGTTTTGATACTGCAATTCAATCTGTCAGATCTCAGTGAGGAAGATGATGTGTCACTGGCTGGTTTGGAGCATTGAATATTAGAAAGGGACAGCAACTAGATTGGGTCAACTGTGGCCTAATGGGTAGTGAGTTGGACTTGTAACCTGAAGGTTGCAGGTTCGAGTCTTGGTGTTGGCAGTAGTTGGGTGGGGGGAGTGAATGAACAGTGCTCTTTTACCCTCAATACCCATGGCTGAAGTGCCCTTGAGATAATTCACTTCTCACTGCTGTGTGTGTGCACTTGGATGGGTTAAATGCAGAGCACCAATTCTGAGTATGGGTTATCATACTTGGCAAATGTCACGACTTTCATCTGTTTGATGGATGGCTCAACGCGTCAGAGCATGTTTATGTGTGTGTGTGTCATATGCTTTCCTACAAAATACAGCATTTTCAACACGTTCAATGAAGAAAGGTGCTTAAATATTTAATAAATTTTTTTTTAAAATTTTATATTTGAAATTAAATGTAGGCTACATGTTTATATTATGATTTCTGCAATCTTTGTAATCCGAAATTAATTAAATTAACAATAAATATTTATATGAAGTAATAAGTTTAATAATAACAAAAAAACTAACATTTTATATGCTATTTCATAACTCATAACAGTCACACTTAGTTCATAACTCATAACAGTCACAAGTTTTAGCAATGGTAAATGTTTTGTAATGTGTGAAAATCATGCATTAACATGAATGCTAAACATGTCTAATATTAAGTAATTGGTAGGTAAAATGAGCTTCTATTTATTTTTCTACAAGGAATGGAGTATTTTTGGATTATTCAATTAATGTCAAAGTTATAAAAATGTTGTATTATTTGTTGTACGATGTAGTCAGCATGTCAGTGCTTCGAAGATAAGATGTCACTCAGAAACTGCTTGTACATTTCAATTACAAATAAAGCAAGTAACGTTAAATTAAATGTGAAAAAAAGTATGAAATAGTATTTTATTATAAAACATACTTCAATAATCTTTGTTTTGTTTACAACCTAAAAAAAGTGCAACGTGGGATTTTTGCCTCCACATTTTAAATTTTTTTTAAGTTGTGATACAGTTTCATAATCTTTTCCATTTTGTTTCATTACAGTACCAGTGCTCGGTTTGGCCTGTGTTTGTGGAATTGAATTTGACATCTGTAGTGCGTGTGTGAATTGCACTTTCGCAGAGGAAGAGAGAGCATGTACTTGTCTGAGTGCAAGCTCCACTGATCCAGTTTCGTCCCGCCTTCCCTCTCAGCCATCTCTCTCAAACAGACACACAGAGACATTTCAATCCTGTGTTTGCTCACTCAAATCCCTCTGACGACTGTATCATGACAAAATATGTCCCTCACCAAATGCCAAGTCAGCTTGGCTTGCACCTGAGGGAGCCGTGGCAAAACAGCAGTGCATTCTGTCAGGAAACCACAGCCTGAACTGTTGCAGTTCTGTCAAACACCATCAGCTGGAGGAAGCCCTCAGGCCACACAGCACTGTCTCAAACACATTAAACCAGCTTTATTTGACATGTTAATACAGCTGTGGTTTACCCAAGTATGTCATCATATTTTTATGGAGGTTTAGTTTGCAGGAAAATCAGTTTGTTTTCCTTGCAAACCAATTGCTGGCTGAGAGGAAATCTTCCATTTCGTTTTTTTAACTCTAAAACACATTTATTTGCAAACCAAATACTCCACCTCAAGATAAAATAACAAGAGAAACTGAGATCTCCTCAGTTTAAAGAGTTATTGCACAGAAATGATTAAAATATCAGTATTAATGGAAAAAGATTGTGAGTCGACAAAATACACAACCACATCTTCTGCTAGCATTTAAGGGATTTACGGGAAACACCTCAGTAATGCAGTGGTTTGTGCATGTGAAGGATTTTGAGGTTGATTTCACTCGTTTTTTGTCTTTTCTGAGATTTACCTCAGACTGTCAAGACTAGTATTTTTTCAAATGTCTTTTATCCCTTTTGGATATACTGTAGCTGTTTGAGCATTCATTTGTAATCCCCTAGAATAAGAAAACCATTTTTTTTACTTTGTTGTGTTGATTTGTTGTGGGCATATGATGTGTCTGATCCTTTTGTTAGCTTTTTTGATAGTTACGTAGGATTTAATAAGTTCTTCCTAGTTGTATAATCCGTGCCCATTAGCTCTGTTTTTAACACAAGCCTCAGTGCATTAGCTTAGAAAACCTACACACTGACCACAACAGCTGAGTCAGTGGAGCCTTTGTGGACCACACAGATCCAAAGTTCGCTTGAGGGTGTCTTTTCAGACATGCAGGCAAGAAAAAGAAAGGCCAGGAGAGTTTATTGACAAATAAGAGGAGGTAGTTTGATTGCATAACATTGTGTTATTTAACACGTATAACTTTAATGCATCCATTTTGTCTGTTTTCTTTGCTAAAGCCAAATAGAAACCTAATTTATTTATGGATGGTACTTCCCACACTGCTGTTTAAGTCATTACATATTCATGAGACAAACTGGACTAGATTGATTGGACTACAGTTGACATCTAGAAAATTCTGTCATCATTTAATTATCCTTAAGTTGCTGCAAACCTGCATAATTTTTTTTTATCGTGCAAAACAAAATGAAAGATATTTGTATATTTTTCAATTGTGTTTTCCATACAGTGAAAGTCAATGTGGTCGAAACAACATTGGAACCCATTGACTTTCATCCTATGCACAAAGACATTTGCTTTTAAAATGTATTTTCTTTTAAAATCTTTTATTTTGTGATCCACAGAGAAAAAAAGAAAAATTAATACAGGTTTATTTTAGGATTCTTTATATACTAATATTCCATTTATTCATATTTTGAATTAACTTTAGTTTTCATTTCATTTTAAGTTTAAATAATTTTGTTATGTATCAGATTTTTACTATATAGAAGATTTCTATATTTTTTCTTTAGAATTTGACTTCAAATTAAACTTATTTGTTAGTTGCCAACATTTCTAATTTTCAAGTTTTAAGTTTACGTTTACACTAAAATCAAATATTCTTTTCCATCAAAAATGTAATTATTAGATGGAAGAATTTTTTTTATATTTCTAGTTAAATTTTACCATAAAAATACTAGAAACCTTAGTTTTGAGCTGTCCCTTTAGATTAGATTAGATTTAGATTAGATTAGATTAGATTTAGATTAGATTGAACTTTATTGTCATTATGCAGATTACAAGTACAGAGCTAATGAAATGCAGTTTATCATCTAACCAGAAGTGCAAGAATATAGTGTTTTATATACATAAAAGTGCAGAGTATGTAAAGTTATGATAAACAGAATGTACAGTGGAGTTACTATATACAATGTTGATCAGAGTATATACAGAATATAAATATGAATGCAATGTAGGGATTGTATGTACATTATGAACAGAGCAATGAAAGATTATATATACATTATGAACAGCAGGAACATGAGAACAGTGGTAATAAATACAGTTGGATGAGTGTGCAAAAGTATTGTTAAACAATGTATTCTATGCAAAATAACAGTAGTGCAATGATATTTTTATATAAATTGTGCGAGAACTGGTGCGAGAGTGTAGGCTCCTGTAACGTCTGCTGGATGGAAGGAGGGTAAAAAGACTATAGTCTGGACTATCTTTTATATATTCTGCTATATGCAATATTATAAGAAAAACTGAAAGCAGCATTACATCAATATGTCTCGTTCATAGTGGGATGATCCGTCCTGCGTTTGTGCCATCGTGCGTGGCGTCTCCAATCATTTTTCAAGCATGAAAAACTCAAGCATCAATCCCAGAGCCCACACACTCTCTCCCCCTGCAGCGTTCCGCTCCAATGTGTGTAACCTCTTTATGCGCTTCCATTCAGCAACATTTCTGCGAGCTCTTTCCCATTGAGATGTCTTTGCTCTTATCAGTCTAGCCAGAAAAGGCAGGCTAGCGAGGCATTGTTCGGCCTCTCGGAGGTGGCTGGGACTAGGGCTGTTTTCATGTTTTGACATTATCACTGCGCCCGTCGAGCGAGGTTCGAGCTCAGAGGAAATACGAGGCTGTCATGTGCCCAATGGCTGGTTGATGAACAGGACACGAGGTGACATCACTGTCAAACGCGAGCAAAGAGAAGGTGGAAGTCACTTGATATCATTTTTGTTATTGACAAGACATGGTGACCTTTCCCCTCTGCCTCGCTTTCTCTCTTTCCATACATGCTGGCTTATTCTCTCTCTCCGTCTCTCTGAAACACGCTCATAAATACTCTGTATATGGGCTGCTGCTCTGTGTAAGAATCTCACGCTCTTCTTCTAGAACCACAGGTCACTGCTGAATGATGTTAGTGAACTCTGAAGTATCATTGTGTGAATAGAATATGAAATCTCTCCACTTTAATGAAGGCATGATGCTGAGGTGTTTCGTGAGACTGTAGTGGCCCTTGAAGTCTTCTCTTTTTAAGCTGTCTTTCTTCTCTTAAATTCGATTGACATGCCACAATTTTACTAATCTCATACGTGAGAGTGTTTTTAAGGGTCTGAGCTTCTTCAAAATCGTCAGCCAGATTCTGACTCAGAACAGTGTCTTTTGTCAGAGTACAGTACTGAATTAAAGAACTGGCTCCTTATCAGGTCACAAGTTGAACTGGAATTTGGATTCGAAGGGCAAAAGGAGGAAGTTTCAGAATTGCACAGAGTAAATTAACATGCTAATGTGTTCGGTGGGAAATAAGTGTTCTTCTGCTCTTGGTGCCTAAAGTTCATTTACTTCCGTTCATAGGTTTGGGGTCGGTTAGGACTCTCTTGTAATTAGATGATCAAAAATAAATGAATCAATAATATTGCAAAATCTTATTACAATAATGGTTCCCTATTTTCATTATGTTTTAAAATCTATCTATCAGTTGTAAATGGTACATAACCCTGGTCTACTGACATTCAAGTGAAAAAATCTGTTAGAAATGTCAAAAAAGGGAGGATGGCTGTGGTTGAGCGAGTTATATTCCCCTCTCTGTCTGAGACATTTCCCAGATCTTATAATATTTTCTGAACGTCTTTTGAAATTGCAGCCATTTTGGAGAAGACAGTCTGAGCGGGATCTGAGATCTTAATTAGCCCCATGGTGGAGAGTTGTCGACTCAGAGGGGGAGTTTGATTTGTAGCTTCCCCTAAGGTGCGTGTATGTGGAAGTACAGCTGTTTTCAGCTCTCTAATGTGATATCTGTTATATAACCAGACCAGGATCATACAGAGTACACAGTAGAGATTTTGGCAGCTTTTTTCCCCATCTGTGGGAAAATGTTTCTCTGCAAATGCTGTTGTATGTTGTCTCTTGACATGCCTGTGTCATGATGAGTGTTCGATTCAGTGACATAATCGGACATTCCCAATACTTCAAAATAATTATGAATGGCAGGAAAGAGAGCTCCGGAAGTAACTCGCTGTTATTACCCAAACCATGAAATATGGTGCGTTGGTTATTGTTTTATGTGCTCCTGTGTATCGATGGCTGATGGAGAGAGGGAATTAGGATGACTTGCTTCCATTATGTGGAGGAGACTGCATAATAACTCTCTGAGGGGCCGAGCTTGTGTCTTAGTTGCTTGATTGCCATTCGCTCTGACATACACGATTGTGAGGTCATAAGAGACAGTCTTAAGAGAATAAGTGTGCACATACATCATTTCCTGTCCTATCTGTACACAGAGCATTGGCCTGTGGATAGGCACGTATGTACCTGTGCGTTTGTGTGTATGCGTTTGTGTGTATGTATCAGAGAGAAATTGGCCGTTCCAGTTTCATGGTGTGAAAGTGGGGCGGTCTGTTCCTTGGAAGTTTCCCAGTTTAATGTCCTGGGGGCCGAGATACTGAAAATATCTATCTATATAGATGCTTTGTCCTACATTAAAGTGAGGGTGAAAGAGAGAGAGTGAGAGAGCTTGAGAAAGAGAGAGAGAGAGGGCAGAACACCTGAGATTGTGCAAATGACAGAGAGTGATAAGAGAGAAAAGCCATTTTAGGGATGGAAGAAGGACTATGCGGATTTTCCCGTTGGAAACTCACAGGAGGTCTAGATGGACAGAAATGACCAGTTGGTTTTATCTATACATGTGACTATTGGGGTCGGTGAATAAAGATAAACTAAGAGCTGATGTCTGACAGGTTTGTCCGAGCACGTAACAATCAGTGTAAAACCTTGTACACAATAGACGACACAACTTAACCGCTGGTGGAGACCACATAGGCTAGTCCTACTTAAGCACAGTTTCAACCAATGTTTACCGTTATAATCCTCTGAATACCACACCTGCCGAATGTGGTATTGTTTTCGCCAGACGAGATTTCACAGAGACTCGCGAGATTAAATGTGACTTGCAAACAAAAACAAATGGAGGATGAACAACATTGTCAGTTGGTTCTCCTCGTGCAAGTTTTGTCTTTAAAGACAGCTATAAAGATAACAATATAAGCGTCCACACCAGCGAACAATATCGTCTGTAAGTTTACGCTCATCTGCCGCTTTAAATTCTCGAGCTCATTAGTGATTCTGATCACGTGTCAATGTCTTTTATCATTCATCAGCTGGAGAATAAAAAAAACCTGATATTCCAATGATATTGGTTTTTCTGTGCCTTTATCGTTACAGCTATGGTGTGGACTCTGACATTCTTTAATATTGAAAACTATTTTTAGAACTTTATCTTTATAGTTATGGTGCTTGGTGTGAACGGGCCTTTACATTGAGAAATCCAAAAGAAAAAAAAGCAATCTTCTTTCTCAATAATCCACTGTTGTGGCATGGTTGTGATGGCCAAGTTTCAGGTATGGAAGCACGCAACATCTGGTTTGGGAAGCTTGCTCGCTCTCATTGGCTATCATGAGTATCAAGTCAGAAGCAGCCTGATCAAGAGTCATAAATAGGTTATCAAACATGTTTTAGGCTGGTCTCCCATCTTGACCAGCTAAAATTTTTCATAAGTGCTTTGAAACTAGCCAATCTGGGAGACTAGAAGACAAGCTTAAGCTGGTTTAAAATGTTTTTTTTTTTTTTTTTTCTCAGCAGAGCTCACACACAGAGGCTTTTAGAAATAACTGTATTTTATTGGGAGATCATTGCCGTTTTAGAAAGCTTCTATACTGTAATAAAGTTACAGATTAAGAAAAAAGAAAGAAAGAGAAAAGGTAAGAAAGAAGCATGTTGCATTTAAGTTTAAAATAAAAAATGGCATTAATAACAGGTCTCAGTGAAACATTTTCTGTGGTTATCTTGAATTAACTCATTCACTGCTGTAAATGCAGTTTTATTTTTTCTATAAATTCTTGACAATGCAACTATAGATGTCATGCTCTGAAAACCGATACGCTAATATTTTTTATTCATCCAAATTAGTATTCGTCCAAAAGTTTTAATTTCAAATCTGTATAAATTTCTTTCTTCGGTTAAAAATGTATTTTGTTTGTTGCCCATACAGTTTGGTTATCAATACAACACCTTCCTTTGAGTTCTGTGGAGGAAAGAAAGTCATACAGGTTCATATGAATAAATGATGACAGAATTTAAATTTTTGGGTGAACTATCCTTTAACATGAAGTCAACTCAATCGTTTCTGCAGTCATTCAAATCTTGCAAGGTGAAGGTCTTAAACTCAAAGCTATCTCAATAAACCTTAATCAGATTAGATGCCATATTGATTTTAACATGGTTGAAAACAAGGCTGCAAAGGATAGATTTACATTCTTTACAGTGGAACACACTGCATAAAGGTCTTAGATCCTAAAATTAAAAATAAAAGTTTTTTTATTTTTTATCATTAAAGTTTTGTCAGCTGAACAACCAGAATGTTGTAAAAAAAAAAAAAAAGGTTGGTGAGAATCAACAAACGTTGTGTATAAAGGCAAGCTCAGAACACAACAACAAAGTAAATCACCAACACATTAATCCAATAACTATAACCGCATAATTGACTCATGGGTTTTAAAATAGAGGAGACACACTAATTATATTGGTCTGGAGATCCCTGCCGATTGTTATTATTAATATTTGCTTAACCACTTTAAAATGGCTTTTTGGTGGCTTTTGGTCAGAAAACGTTAAGAAAATGACACATATACAGCAAGGTAATATAAATGAACTTACCTGTCCTATCGCTTAAAACAAACATCCATCCCTTCTTAAAAATCTGTGTTAAAAGAGTTAGCCTGTTGTGCTATTTAATTAGGCCTACTGTTCTAGTTCCCTTTATTTTTCATTTGTATATATATACTGTTTGAATGACAGCTTGGAAAATCTGTTGGAGATCAAATATTCGATATCAGTACTCATCATAAGTACTTAGTAATTATCAGCCCTGCCGCTACGGTTGTCACCTAGTGGTTGTAATTACATCAGCAGATTCGGCACATTCGCGACAGAAAAACGGCGCTTTCACGTAATGGTGTTACAACTGTGAAATTACAAACAAAAATATATACATTCTGAGACATGAACTGAAATGAACTGTGAATTTTCACCTCAGAATTTTGGGGAAGCTGTGCCTCCCCCGACGAGCCGGCACTGCTCATGCTGCGGTGCTCCCTTGGGAGCTCACGAATCCTTATCAAATCAACAACATGTTAAATATGAAACTGTTTGTCCAGACAACTCTGTTAGACAAGTTAGGGCAACACTTAGGGTAATACTGTTGATTAGATATAGGGTGATATTGTAATTGCAGATTTAAAGTATTTCAGGTTCATCAAAACTGAAAGGCAAACAAACTCAAAATAACAGGACAAGGCAAGACTGGTCTGTAAAAATACTTAACGCTACACAATGCACAATACACATCAAACTTCAGAAACCTTGATACTGAGTAATCGCTCAACAGGCTCCGTAACCTTGAAGCTCATTAAAATTTAGCAGAAATACGAAGCTGCAAGTTTGCTTGGACAGAGTAAATGAGAGAAGGGACCCATGGGAGGATAAGGAAAGAGAAAGAGATGGGGAGAGATACTGTTATCTTGCACTCGTTATCTCTTCATGTGATCGATGCCCTCTGTAGGGCATCAATCACTTCCTTTGTCTTGATTCAAACCTTCCCCCTTTGCTCAAGATTAATTGAGATATGCTCAGTTCATGTTGTGCTCTGACATCCTTCATTATCCTAACTATGACCTTAAGGGAAAAATTCACTTAAAAATAAAAAAATAAATCAACTTACTCACCTCCACGTCACTCCAAACACATGCAGCATAGTTTGCAAAAATGATTAGTGTATAAATAAGTTTGTACTAAATAAAAATCCACCCTATTTTGTCAATTCATGTTATAAACATGAATATGTGTCACAATATGGAATACAAGATCTGTTGCTATTTTTGTTTTATCGCATCTTTAAAAGAAAAATTACCTCAAAAATGAAAAAAAAAAACTGTTGCTTTAAAACCATTTTTGTGTTGATAGTAACCAGGCATTGTCAGACAATAAAAAAGACCAAAAAATATATTCTAGTATTTCTATTATAGTAATGTTTGTATTACGCCTCTTCTGGATATAATTGCAGGGTAGTTTCAAGCTGCATGCAATATAAAATTTATTTACGAATAAAGATTTAATTCTCGTCTGCTCTTCAGACAAACATATCATATAAACTATATAGCTTTACAGTTTTGGAGCTTTACAGCATTTTTTCAGTAAAAGAGCAGCATGAACAAATTTGAAATCATTTCATTTTAAAGAAAAAAGGTCATAGAGACTTGAAGCAACATGAGGTTGAGTAAATGATAACAGAATTCTGAAATAATGTTTTTTTTTTTTTTTTTTATTAACTAAGCTTTTAAGGTCCCTTTAAGGATGTTTTCTCTGTTTTGGAGGGATGATTATTTTTAAATCATATCCTATTTATTGCATTGAAATTTGTTAATACTTTGCTATATTTAAGGGTGGATAATTTGATCAGTTGTTTATTATTCATGCAACAGTACATAACTACAATAACTTTGTCTGGTGCTCTTATAAAAGTTTATAGCATGATTTGGGAAAATTTAACTGAATAACATAGAAGTATTCTTCAAGGCTAGTTTTTGTGTATTTCATTTCATTCTGTAACCTACTTGTTCTACAAATCTGTGTGTACTAGTGTTACATGATACTGTTTTTGACAGCATTGATAACGTTTATGACAGATAATATCATGATAATTTTTGCATTTCTCTTACCGAATATCGTATCCTGCCAGTAAAAACCTGTCCGTGGGTTTTTTTGATTGCTGTCAATTTAAGTTCAGACACATTGTTGCCAGATATCACTACTAAAACAAACAATAAACTAAAAATAAATAAAAAATAAACTGAAAATATTTCAAATCTTTTGCAAGTAACATAAGATAAAGACATTGCTAACTCTAAACTGCAACTTCCTACTTTGTTAACTTTCTAAAGTGTTAAATTAAGTTGAAAAGACAAGTACAAAACGCTTATAATAGCGCCCGCGCCCTCATTCACATAACTCTGATGACTCGTTCACTCAGCCGGCTTCTCACAGCGATCATTTTCATACCAGACTGAATTATACATGACTTGTACAAGAGTTTAATTAGTCATTCAGAGATCAAATTTTATTTTTGTACATGAAAAATGTACCGAGGTCTGGGCCTCTGGTTACAGGCCTGCACATATGAGTTCAGCTCTTCAGTGTTCTGATTTTTAATCTATCCATTCAATTCACATTTCCCTTCACCCGCTGTGGCCGAGTTCCTCTTCCCTGGATCCAGAACCTGCTGAGACTAATCCCTCCCTATCACCATCCTGGCCCCCTTCAGTCTCTCACTCTAGCTCTCTCCACCCTTCTCCTTTTGCCCTCTATCTCAGAGTCAGCTCCCTCCCGCTTTCCCTCATCTTCAATCCCCCTCATCTCTGATTAGTCAGCAGGAAAAATATACTTTGTTCTTCAGCCAGTGTTTTTTTTTACTCTTTCATTTTGTCCTTATTCATATGCTTTTCAGTTTCATGTCAGCTGGTCTACCTCAGCTGAATGTTGCTGTTTGTTTCTCCTCTTTCTTTTTCCAGCCTCCTCTGTTAGTTACTCTCTGTACTGTCAATACTCCCTAAATCATGTGGTTTTTGTCTGTTTCATTGCTCTATTGAACAGGGACTTATAGTCCCTATGTTATGGAATATGGCCAGTGTTTCTGCCTAAATTGCACACCATTTGTGGCTCTGTTTCATGGTTTTAGGGTGCCTGTAATGATAAAGGAGTTTTGTATGACAGCACAATTTCACAGAGCTTGCCAAAGGGGCGTTAGTTTGATCTTTGGTTGTAAATAAGAGGGCTTTGTGCTTCATTTATTGTATCTCTTTCATATTACCCTCTCTTCCCACTCCACTTCTCTCGGCCATTGTCGTTTATTTTCTCTGACAGTCATATTATTTCTTTTACAGCCCTTTAATGTTCCCATCACATATTTTCTGTCAGTTTTTCACCCTTTTTCATCCCTCTGGTGTTTTCCATATTTTCCCCATTACTTATCGCTGTTCCTCCTTTTTTTTCTGTCCCTCACTCATTGTCTGATCTGGGCAGGCTGGTCAATATGCATCAAACAGCCTGTTCCCAAGCTCTTCTCTTATATTCTGTGTTTTATGCAGTCACCAATCACTGTAAACACATCTTTACTTGCCCAAGTTAAGGCAGCTATGAGGAGCATTGGCATATACTTCTCTAAAACAAATCCCACACGTCACAAAATTGTTTGTGAATTATCTTATTGACAGCATTAACATGATTTCTTTAACAGAGTGCCTATTTACACTAAGTGCAAATGGCCCACCTTGTTGGCTGAAGCTATTTACACTATCTCCACCCACCACAAAAAAACAGTTGATAATCTTCAGCTCCAGTGGTGCAGATGGTAAAATGTGTAGTATGTCCATTTTGACGCTATGGACCTGGGCTCGAATCCACCTTTTGGCAAACTTTTTTTTCTACCTTTTCAAATTTCAAATCAAATCAGAAAAGCATTTATTTTAAATGAAAATTAAGAATATAATCAAAGAGTGAAAATAAAGTGTCAGGTAGGGTTAGGATAGGTTTGGGGAGGGCTTTATTTACCCAATAAGGTGGTATCCATTTATAAATTTGAATTCAAATTTACACTCAATAAGTTAATATTGCATACTGTTTTACAATGTACAACAATACTGAGATGCAGATAATTGCAACTATTTGCAATAAGTAGTAAAATTTTTACAGTTAATATATAGCTATTTGCACTTAAAGGGATAGTTCAATTTCAAATTAAAATTTGGTATGTTTTAGTTTACCTCATGGGCATCCACATAGGTCTCTTTGTTTCCGCAGTAGTTTCCATTTTGATATTTTTAGGTCAAACCGATCTTGTCTGTGACTCATATAATGGAGGTCTATGGTCACCACCTCAAAGAGCATGCACAGAGAAGTCCAAATTAAACAATTCCCCATCGTAAGTACACATTGATGACCTAAAACACAAAACGAGTGTTTGTGTGAGAAAACAAACAGTATTTATATAGTTTTTGCCTCTTGTACACAACCACGTCCAACTGATCTTAGGGCACGCGTGCTTCCTGGTGTGTGACATGTGCGTGCGTTCTGGCTTATTCTGCGCAAGCGCGGAAAGCCCCGGAAGTGATCTCTCGTGCGTGTACGTCACTCATTGTTTACTGTTTACCACACGATACGCCACCAATCTGCACTGTCTGAAATATAATGCAGTAATTTAATTAATTAATTGGTTTATAATGCACCCTATAATCGTTGCAATAATAATAAAAACACAACACATTACTCAATCTATTGACATCGTGCCATTGGGTCCCTCGGGCATTGGATGTTGACTCCAGTTTATACGTGGCAAACTAAACACACTGTGCAAAACACTGCGGCTCAACAGTGGAGAAAACTCAGTATCTTCAGTCAGGCAGGTGTGTGATGCGATACTGTCAATGTCCTCGTCGTCGTCTTGTAGTTGTTCCATTCATGACAACATATGTTCTCCACTTCTGTTGGCATCTCACAACACTTGCTACAAGAACACCACCAATTTTGAAGAGATCTCTGTCTCTCTGAGGCTTTAAGACGTGCTGCTGCAGCGGATGCTTCCTCCATCGCTCTGAGTACTTGATCTGTGTATTCTGGTTCGAATAAATATGGTTGTGAAAAAAATTCAACATTGTCTGTTGATATATCAAAATCGTCTTCCATTGTGATTTCCTTAAATACCTGTTTTATGTGAGTCACAGACAAGAATGGTTTGACCTAAAGATTTTAAAATGGAAACTACTTCGGAAACAAAGAGACCTACATCTTGGATGCCCTTGAGGTAAGCTAAAACATACCAAAATTTATTTTGAAAGTTAACTATGTAAATAGCCTCAATTGCTATTTACACATAGAGCAAATAGCTGCTGCCTTTCTTTAAAGGTGAATAGAATGCATTGATAAAATATTTTAAATTGTTTTCTGATGTCCCCTTTAAATGAAAATGAGCTATTGCTCCTGCCTCCCTTTTTCAGAAGAGTACAGAGCTTCAAAAGCTCATGCTTTCGGGCATACCACCGGCGTTACGGTTTAACTGGTGGTGACCGTGTTACTGATCTCACATTTGCTTCCAAATTAAATTTTTATTTACAATCATTCTGGTAGCACGTGAAGGCAGCATTAGTGAAAACAGTCAGAGACAATGGTAGCTTTAGCAACATTAGCCTTACAGAGAGCCAAGAAGCTCTTTTGGAAAACAAAATATGAGTTGTGATGCTTACTTTGTCTGTAGTCTGGATGTTTGTAGTGTTGGTATCAATCCCTCTTTAAGAAGCAATCTTTCAACAACTCTAGCTCTAAACTGACCCTCATTTGTGAGGCAGTTCAGCTTAAAATGTTAGCACAAAGTATAGCTCGTTTCCGTTTTTCCTGGGACATTCCTTTGAAAATAACATTTAATTACAGTGTCATATGGAGACTCCTGTGTTCGTTGGTGCATCCCAACATACGACACTTTTGACGGCTCCAACAGCTATAGCAATAAATCAGTAATGGCGGACTGCTGTTTCTTACTCAAGCCTATGTTTATCCTAGTAAGGCAGAGAGAGTCACAAATGGGCAGGACTTTCCCCAAGTATGGCGTCATAGTAGTGAGAAACCTGGAACTGCTCATGTGGAGAGACTGTTTATGATTTACTGGGATTATAAAACAATGGGTGGTTGGATTTTTACCATTATAGGCTGGTTGTTTTCACACACTGTGGCCACACAATTGTTTTCAAACACCCTCTAAAAGAGATTATAAATGCAGCACTCTTTGCTGGCATTCTGCCATGCCAAACCATGCACACCGCAGCCACTTACTTCAGTTAAAAATAACAGTGTTCTGTGAATGTTAATGCTTTAAAAAAAAAATTATCGGGGAGTGTGTATGTTGGGATTTCATACATTTCATGGAAATAAAGTAACGTAACTAAAAATGCAACTAATTTCTAATTACCTTTGAAATAAAGTAATCAGAACTTTTAAAAGGAGTGATTTGTTATCAATAATTTGATTAAATTTTCAGAGTTACTTGCCCAACTGGTTACTTGTCCACGCCCGCCTTGTTTAAACACACGTCACTGTGTGGGGACCATTTGCATAACACCGGCCAAATGTATATGAAAAGAAAGAAGGTGTAACTTTTATTCTTGTTGTAGTATTGTTTTTGCTGCGCCGCCATGTTGTGGAGATGCTGTGTGTTTTATTGTGAAAGTGAAACTACTTTATTTGGCCTTGCAAAAGAGGACACATTTAGAAATCAGTGGTTAAGTTGTATTTACAATACCCAAATATGTGTATGCACCAAATATGTGTGCAGCACATTTTACGGAGGACTGTATCCTGAACTTAGGAGAGTGGCCTACAATGCCGGTGTCTGTTTCTATAAAGTGGGACAATTCCAACTTTGCAAGGACTGTCTGGCGCTTCTGACTAACAGTCTTTAAGTACATTTTCTTATGTAAAGAATTTGCCACTGATGATTCAAACAGAGTTTTGAGCAGTGTAGAGTAGCGCCTGTTGTTTGTCATTTCTCCAATCACAGGTGCAGACATGCTTTTATGTTTATACGGCCCACAACGCATTGCACCGCGTAAAAGGACAGTATTAGTCATTATAATAAGAAATTATGTCCCTTCTGGATGCAACAAATGCCTTGTTTGTAATGGGTTTTATTGGTTTTGTCTCGTCATGCTGGGGGTTGGCATCATCACATTAATTTTATGGGTCTATTAGTGCTTCCAGCTATTTTTAGCTGTACAAAAAATCTTTTTTTGCGGATTGATATTGCAAACTGGTGTGTCTTACCATATTATTTTAATGTACAACCCTCTACATTGCGAGTAAATCACTCACATATGAGACTAAATTATGCCAAACGCACACAAGCTGATTAATATTCATGAATCTATCAGCTTGTTAGTTTTATATCATTCCCATTATTAGAATTCTAAGTATTATTATTATTATTATTATTAATAATAATATTATCTTATCAGTATCGTTGTTAGTTTTGCCCCATTTAATTTTTTTATACAGCACCACCAGACCAGTTAAATGACTAATATGCATTCATATATGGTTTTATATGGTGGGAAGTCGTGGCCTAATGGTTAGAGGGTTGGACTCCTAATCGAAGGGTTGTGAGTTCTAGTCTCGGGCCGGATGGAATTGTGGGTGGGGGTAGTGCATGAACAGCTCTCTCTCCACCTTCAATACCACGGCTTAGGTGCCCTTGAGCAAGGCATCAAACCCCCAACTGCTCCCCGGGTGCCGCAGCATAAATGGCTGCCCACTGCTCTGGGTGCGTGCGTGTGTGTGTGTGTCTGCATTTCGGATGGGTTAAATGCAGAGCACAAATTCTGAGTGTGGGTCACCATACTTGGCTGAATGTCACTTCACTTTCTTCTTAATTTTAATGACTAACGTCTTACTCTATCATTAAATAATACTTGATTATCATATAACACACACACATCCATATGTGGTATATCAGTCTGGCGAGTTTACTAGCCAGAATTGTAAAAAAAATGTACTAGCCAAAATTTACTAGCCAATGGGTATTCAATTGCAAAGGTGTCCCGTAGAGGGTTAAATTATCAGTTACAGACACACTGGTTTGTAGTGCAAATAATTTTACTGTTTACTGCACCCTGTAAATCTTCTCGTTATTTCCCTACAGCAGTTTACAAACCGGAAATCTCACACATTCATTCTCACACAAAAACTTATTTGGATACTAGTGTAAAAAATATCACGCAAGCGTGCTGTTGGTCTTAACATTGACTAAAAGGTATACACTGCCACTTTGCATTGCAAGTGCCTTTTCAGACTACATAAATAGCATAAAAATCATTCACGCTCAGCAAATTGAATCATGCTCATGCAGAAGCACACATAGACCTCTGAGAAAATAAAAGGCAATCTGTGTTGTAAATGCAGTGCACACACACACACGAGCTGACTTCTCTGTTCATAAACACATTTAAGCTTTAAATGACTGATGATCAACAACCTGAGGGTCAGAGTATTACACTGAACTTGAAGGGAACTCCTTAAGCCAGTACTAAGATACTCTTTCAGGAAGCCTAGCTGTCTCCCTGAATCTCTGTGGGGCACTTCACAACAAATCCACAGGCTCACAGCTATTATGATTTGTGTGCTTTGCTGAAGATGCAAATTGGGTGTAATTGTATTTGGCACATTGTCAACTTTGATAGCGCCTCTCTCTGTATATTTTACACAGTGTTTTTTTAATTGAATGACTGAAATTCTTCATGCAGCTAAGATGTTCTAGGGCTATTTTCCTATTGTTTTGAATAGTTTGCTTCTGTGCTGAGGATATGGGCATATGAAACAAAGAAATTATGTTGCAGTACCCTCAGGATCTGCTTCTGAATTAAGTGTCTGCAGAGACATTAACACCAGCTGCCCTCCAGCTTCCTTTACAGAGTCAATAACCCTGGTGGCGGTCAAGCAATGATGTCTTGTTCAGTGCTTCTTCAATTGCTTCCTATCTTGCCAAGGTATAAAATAGTCTTTTTTATGAAAGTTCAGTTAAGTTGATGGCAGACATGGACAATTGAGGATCTGCAGTGCAATATATGGCATAAATGAGAGATAAAAAAAAAGAAACTGGTTGATAATTGCTGGTAATTTAATTAAAGTTGTCAGGTATTAAGAGTAGTATCTCTATGGCAGAGGTTTTCAAGCAGATGTCTGGGTAGCCCAGGGTGCCAAAAGGGAATCCTGGGAGTCTGTGAAAAATTGTAGAGAAAAAAAAATAGCAAAATGTCCTTTTGTGGCTGTGAAAGTAACGTGCAATTTAGATATTAATGAAATGTGTTAAATCGTAATGATTTTGTATTTTTACTTTCATATTCAGTAAATTGAATTACTAAAATAGCATTTCACTATTTTATTCTGCTTTCTCTAGACATTACATTATGAGATAATTGCAATTATTTTATTGTTTTTCTTTAACAAAAAAAAAAAAAAAAGAAAGAAAGAAAATCTGTGTTTTTTCTTCCACAAAACTGAATGCAGATTTGTTGAAATCCTATCTGGAATTTTTATTTTTCTAAAATTGTAATATAAATGGCTTCATATCATGTCATGTCACATCAGGGATAATCATATGAGTGGTTTTGACATCAAAAAGTTTGAAAACCCCTGGTTCTGTGTATAGAGACAGATTTGATTTTATGGGTAATAAGTGAACACTTTCGGATACGACAGCTGATTGGCACCAGAACAAGACACATTGTCATAAGATATCCTCCACATCTAAAGTGTGAGTGCAGCATCTGATCCACACAGCAGCTGGGTGTGAGTGGCACTACAGAGAAGTATTTGGTTCCCTCTGCTAAACACAAGTGATCCTATTTTGAAGAGATCTATTTGAAGGACAGACACTCAGTGCCTTAGAGTGCTGGGCTACAGTGGCTTTGTTACTGATCTGGGACATATGAGAAGTTACAACACTGTGTCGAGTGCTGTTTGCGGCGTGTGTGGCAAGAGTCCAGTCTGTGCTGTAATACAAGAGGTGCACGGGTTTGTGTTTGTAGCGACAGAGCCGGTAGACACCAAACATCTTCTTTCTACTGTAATACAAGCAGTGCATGGGTGTCTGTACATTGACAGTTCACTCACGTCATAGTGTGTATGTTTTGCATAAGGGCAAGTGGGACATGAGGGGTAGCTGGTAATCTGAATGAGAATTGGCTTCTTGCCAAGGGGCCATTCCCAAGGAGACTGTTCTGCATTGATAACTAGCTAGGCTTGTGCAGTGGAATTGGAACATAATGCTGATGCCTTGACAATTTGATCTGTTCTTAAAGGGATACTCCACCCCCAAATAAAAATGTTGGCATTAATCATTCACCCCCATGTTATTCCAAACTCATAACTGCTTGGATTGTCCTGAACACAATTTAAGATATTTTGTTAAAAGTAAATTACATTGTCAAGGTCCAGAAAAGTATGACAGCATCATCAGAATAGTCCATCTGCCTTCAGTGGTTCAACCATAACGTTATGAAGTGACGAGAATGCTTTTTGTATGCCAAGAAAACTAAAATAATGACTTTATTTAACAATTCCACATCACCGTAGCATCATTTTGAAGAACAACTGCAAGGTTGCGAAATTGTTGAATACAGTCTTTATTTTTATTTTCTTTGCATACAAAAAGTATTCTTGTCGCTTCATAACGTTACAGTTGAACCACTGAAGGCAGATGGACTATTCAAATGATGTCTTTCATACTTTTCTGGACCTTGACAGTGTAATTTACTTTGCAGTCAATGGGACAGTCACAAGCCTTTCATCTAAAATATCTTAAATTTTGTTCCGAAGATGAACTAAGCTTTTACGGGTTTAGAACGACATGGGGGTAAGTGATTAATGACAACATTTTAATTTTGGTGTGGAGTATCCTTTTAAAGGAATAGTTCACCAAAAATGTATATACTGTATGACTGTTTTAATCTGAACACAAAATAAGACAATTCAATGAATATCCAGTTTGGTGAATTCAATATATTGATGGGGTGTCATGATTCACTTTCATGCTTAATGAGGCACCCAAGAGCATTAGAAAAAAAAAAGTTAATGCGGCTCACTGATCATTATCTAAATGCTCCTCTCTTGGTGAAAAAAATAAAAATAATTAAGCAATATATGATTATATATAAACAGTGCCTTTTTGAAAGTATTTATACCCCTTTTTTCAGATTTTGTTATGTTGCTGTCTTACGTTAAACTGCTTTAAATTACTTTTTATTCCACATCAATCTACACTCAAAACACCATACTAACAAAGCAAAAAACTGAATTATCGCAACTATGTAAACGTAATAAAATACAAAACTGAAATAAGTACAATGCATAAGTATTCAAACCCTTAACTCAGCTTTTAGCTGATGCACCTTAACAGTCTTAAGTGTTTTTGGGTATGATGTAACAAGCATTTGGCAATTATCTGCCATTCTTCTCTTCACCTCTCAAGTTCTGTTGGGTTGGATGGGGGCAGATGCTTTTCTTCTACTCTGACGAGTCCCTCAGTCTCTGTCACTGAAAAACAGCCCCGCAGCATGAGGCTGCTACCAGCACACTTTACGTTTGGGATGGTGCTGTGCAGGTGATGAGCAGAGCTGGGTTACTTCAAACAAGATGCCTGAAACTGTCTTGAAACAAGCTCTCTGAGCTCTACAGACAGTTTTCTTGGACCCCAGGGCTTTGTTTTTGCTCTGATTTGTATTTTCAGCTGTTAGACTTTTTATTAAGATGTGGGTTCCTTGTCAAATCATACCCATTCAATCGAATTTGCCACAGGTTAACTTCAATTGAAGTGTAATAACATCTACAAGCAATATGAATGCTCTCGAGCTAAAATATAAGTGTCCCAGATAAGGGTATGAATACTTTAGAAATGGAATCATTTAAGTTTTTTATTTTTAATAAATTGCAAAGATATTAAACCCTGTTTTTTGCTTTACCATTATGGTTTATGGATATATATGTATTGGTGTTACATGAGTGCAATATTTATAACAAAACCAATCTGGATATAACTGTAAAAAAGTAATACAATATTTCAGCCAATAAATCAGAAATATATAGCTGGTTTTAAATGTGTTACTTAAAGTCTTTTTATTTATTTTTTAGCTGGACTGAATTGTAAAGGTGGCACACATAATGATGATGGTGATGTAATTTTTTATTTTGTGGAGAACAATTGCATTAAGTGACTTAACAGATGTAAAAAAAAAAATAACATTTGTAAACATGCACTTCACTGAAGTCCCATGCTATGAGCTCCATGTTTTCGAGACACTGTGTCAAGTTAAGAGAAGTTCATCTTGATTCATTTCCATTCCCGTTGGTTCATTCATTTCTCAAACGTAATGCTAGAGGCCTGAGATGCTTGAAAACCAGTGAGACACGTCGCGACTGTAAAAACGTCACTCTAGTGTGCATTTAAAAATGGCACAAATGCACGATCACGTCTTGCATGAACGGCCTGCTGTGACTTGGTGCGAGCTGCTAAGTGATGGAGCGATGTGGGATTGTTGGTTCTTTTATATTCTCTCGAACTCCTACTTCTGTTCTCTCAGTCTGCTCTCTCCTCCTCTCATCATCCACCTCTCGCTATTTCTCATGCTTACACTCCTCTTCTCTTTTCACAGTGTGTCTCTGGGGATGATGCCGTTGCCACTGGTGCCACTCTCCCTGTCGCCATGACGATGCCGCTCAGCCCCCTCTCCAGCGACGAGGAGCAGCAAAGGATGCTGGGAAACAGTAAACACCTTTATCCAGGGGCGGAAGAGGAAGAAGAAGAGGAGGAAGAGGAAGAAGAGGAAATGGATGATGATGGCGTGGACGAAGAAGGCGAGGAGGAGAATGGAGAGCTGGAGTTGGATGATGAAGAGGACGTGGATGATGAAAATGACATCAGGCGAGGACCAGGGCGTTTGAGAGGAGGCAGGGAAGAGGGGCACAGGCAAAAAGGCACAATGGCTGGACGACTTCCAGGAGACAGACCGCTACGACCCGGCAACCCGGGCCACACGGCCAACCCGTATTCGTCCAACCCTGGACCCACCCACCAAGCGCCAGCTAATCAGCAGCAGCCACAACAGCAGCGGAAGCTACGAGAGCGAAGCTCAAGCAACACCCCCGATGACACACCCATAGCTATGATGGTCTTTCGAATTGGCATTCCTGATATCAAACAGACGGTTAGTCTCACACACACACACGCACACAAAAACCCACACCTGTTTTCTAATTACCCACTCATACACTATGCAACATCCGTCTTTTGCTAGCCATGCCTGGTTGAGCCCACAGCATACATATTAACCAGACAGTCAGAGCACCGCCAAACACCGTTCCAAGAATCAATTAAGCGTATACTGGGAGTGATACAAGTTTATGACAAGTATATGAATCTAAAAAAGAAGGCAAAAATGAATTTCACAGACTTGGAAAAGCTGTTCTCAAGTGCTCAATGTCATCTCAAAAAGTCTGGCGCATGTGCTCTGCTATGACATGTCAGAACTAGCTTTTCTAGACACCTCTTGGTCAAAACACATGACCTCTGCTGCACAAAAGACCTGCTGTGCTTACACTTTCTTCCCAAACAGTACCGTATACATATATAAAATGTGAATAGACTTTAAAATAGATCCCAGAGCGCTGCATGCTGCCAGTAAGTGTGCCACACACCGAACAAACACACACTGAGTGCTGCGGTTGCCACCACGAAACAGAAGTGTCATTAGCACTTTCAATAAGTTTGTTTACATGCACAAAGTTGGGTTTTAGTTTTTTTACTGTCTGGACAAGTTGAGGCTAGTTGCCGAAAGTCAGAGCAGATTTGAGTTGACAGGTTCCATAGAAAATGAGAATGGGTAACACTTTCTATCTTAATACTATCGATCAGTTGTGGGCCCTGTGTTTCACCTGGTTGCCTGTTGACGGCAATATTGTTCAAAAAGTTGCCCAGTGTATCATCAGCCTGATTCCATCCAGTCGGAGGATATCAAACATGTTGATATTTTCAGTCGAAAAACTTAACTAGTTATTTATAAAAGATATGCCGATGACGCAACCAAGTTAACAATTGTTAAATGACAGATCCAGTTCAGTTAACCATTTGTTTTGTTTGTATAATTTACAATATCAATATGGTAGTAATTTGTACTGGCATTTAAACGTTAAACTTTACTTATATTTACTACAGTTATAACAAATGTTTGGTAATGTAAATAAAAACCGTTAACACTCCGACTTGAATTTTTGAACAAGATAGCAAAGCTGCGCGCATAGGATTGTGGGTAATTTGAGAGCGCGAAGGATACACATATGCATCCTTTCCTGTATATGGCATATTCTTTAAACGAAGGACTCAGTCCTTGGTTGAAATTCCGAGGATCCTCGACATTGGAACAGTCCTTCGACGGATGTCGATGACGGAGCATCCTCGAAATACTGGCTTCCGAGGATCCTTCCTTGACATTGAGAAACACCTCATGTCAATGGGAACACTGTTCATGCATGGAGCTCACTTTTAATGAGCTGATTATCTGAATCAGTTGTGTTAACAAAGAGAGACATACAAAATATGCAGAGCAGGGGGTCGTGACGACTGCAATTGAGAACCGCTGTTATAATATTTCACCATTGTCTTTAATTGATCAAATAAATGCAACCTGGATGAGCATAAGATACTTCTTTTAAAAATATCTTACTTATCACAAACTTTAAAATGGTAGCATATATGTAGTTAGTTTCTCAGTGATCCAACATTACATTCAGATCGGTTGTTTCCATCAGAACTAAATCCACTGATTCACTACTGAATACTTGATCAGAAGCATCACATTTCTCAAAAGCATTGTGAGATAAGTTGATTGTAGAGACCATTGGTGGTAATGGTTCTATAATCTACTTGGACTTACACTGCCTCAACACTTAGTTGTTATAGGTTCTATTGTCTCATGTGTCGCATCGCGCTGCTCGAGCCCGGTGTAGATACTGTTACGACGCTTTTGGGAAACGCAGCCCTTGTCACTTTAAGTATTCAAGATTTGGTATTGTCAGAAAGAGTTTCAAATAAATCACTGACATGTCCAGTTACTTTGAACATTTATACTATACAATATTTAACACTTCTCTTGATATGGTATATGGTTTTACTGGATTCTGATTGCTCAGGAATCTATATTTAAATATGGGCTGACGCTGGCTGGATCTGCTGAAATTGCCCTCCAGCATATGCTTATACGGTCTGTGTGCGCTTGCATGAGTGTGTGTGCATGCATGTGTGTGTAAGTAGATTTTATCCTGACTTCTCCTCCATACAGATGTGCAAACGTTGGCATTTTTTTTCCCCAGATAAAGCAAAAAGAAAGATCGAGAGAGAGAGTGAGAGAGAGCAAATTGAAGAAAAAAAAACAAAAAAAAACAAAACAAGGGAATGTAAGTACAGGGACTTCAGTTAAATATCCAATTGGCAAAAATCATTCCCCCAAAAAAATCCTGTTTACAACTGTATGTCTTTCAAATAGAAACAGACTCAAGGTGACCTCAACGGTTTAAGATAGAGAGAAAAGGTGGGATAAAAAGATTTGGGCTTAAATTTGCCCAGTAAAATGCATGTGATGTTGTGCAAGTGAAGCTCTTTTTCACAAGACGGGTGAAGAAGATCATTGATTTGAGGAAATCACCACTGCTGTGATCTCTTTATTGTACACCACAAATTAAAGCAGGACCTTTTAATTAAAGTCACTGTGAACATGTTTGCCGAAGGGGATTCAAACAATGGCGCTGCTTTCTCCCAGACCAGAAACACACGACAGCATCTAGTACTCTACAGTATGGTTCTAGTTGTGCTTCATTCCTTTGAATGACAGTACTGAGGTTTACTTTCCCATCATGCTCCCTGGACCGTCCTATAGCTGTGGGCAGTTGCAGGAGATTAATGATTCATGAGTCATATGATTATGCTCGATAATTGAATTAAAAGACTTAGGCCCAGAGTGTTCTTTCAGTGGAAGTCAAACTGAAGGCAGTTTTGCTGCCTCGCTGCCCAGTTGACCAGATACTCAAGAAGCCTTATATTACACTGCTTTATATTATTTTTTTCCCCCATCAATCTACACTCCATACACCATACTGACAAACCAAAAACAGAATTGTCACAACTTCGTAAATTTATTAAAAATAAAAAACGGAAATAAGTACATTGCTGAACTAAACTATTTCGCTGAAGAATCTTAACAGTCTTAAGTCTTTTTTGTTTTAATGAGACAAGCTTTGCACATCAGTATTTGGTAATTATCTTCCATTCTTCACCTCTCAAGCTCTGTCAGGTTGGATGGGGTCAGATAATAGAAATATTTGACTGGGTTCAATCCCAGGCTCTGGCTGGGTCACTCAAGGACATTCACAGAGTTGTCTATAAGCCACTTTTGCTGTGTTTAGGGTCATTGTCCTGCTGGAAGTTAAACCTTTGGCCCAGTCTGAGCTTCTGAATGCTCTGGACTAGGTTTACATTAAGACTGTCTCTATATTTTGCTGCACTGAGCTTTTCTTCTACTCTGACGAGTCCCTCAGTCTCTGTCACTGAAAAACAGCCCCGCAGCATGAGGCTGCCACCAGCACACTTTACTTTTGGGATGGTGCTGTGCAGGTGATGAGCAGAGCTGGTTTCCTTCAAACATGATGTTTAGAATTGAGGTTCATCAGACAGAAAATCTTGTTTCTCAGAGTCTGAGGGTCCTATAGGTGGTTTTTAGTATTTTATCCAAGTGTGTTTTCATGTGTCTTAACTGAAGAGAGGATTGAGTTTGGCCACACTGCCATAAAGCCCAGATCTGTGGAGTGTTGCAGAGATGTTTGTCCTTCTGTATATTTCTCCTATCTCCACATATGATAATTGAGCTCAACTAGAATGACCATCAGGTTCTTGGTCTCCACACTAAGCAAAGCTCTTCTCCATCAGTTGCTCAGTTCGGCCAGAAGTCCAGCTCTAGGAAGAGTTCTAGTTCTAGTTCTAGTTCTAGTTCTAGTTCTAGTTCTAGTTGTTTCAAACTTCTTCCTTTAAGGGTAACAGAGACCACATGCTTCTGTCACCTTTCAATGAAGCAGAATTTTCTTCTGAGCTCTTCCACAGATGTGTGATTTGAGCTCTACAGGCAGTTCTTTTGACCTCAGGGCTTGGTTTTTGCTCTTATATGCATTATCAGCTGTTAGACCTTTTATTAAGGCGTGTGTGCCTTTCCAAATCATACCCATGCAGCTGAATTTGCCAAAGGTTAACTTCACTTGAAGTGTAGTAACATCTTTAAGCAATATGAATGTTCCTGAGCTAAATTTCAACTGTCCCAGGTTTAATTTTAATTTGTAATACATTTTTTTGCTTTACCATTGTGGTGTATGGAGTGCAGACTGATGTGGAAACAAGTAATTTAAAGCAGTTTAACATAAGGCAGCAACAAAACAAAACATGTAAAAATTTAGTTTTATGAATAAATTCACAAGGCACTGTATACTAGTATTTATTAATATATTGAATTGTATTTTGTTTATATTTTTAGTGTTCATTTTAATGTAAATTTTTTTGTAATTCTATGTGCTTTTGTTATTAAATTTTTTTTTATTAGTTTTTAGTATTTTTATTGTTTTTAAATATTACTAAAAGGTTTTTATTGTAAATTTTGTAACTCATTTTTATATCAGTTTTAGTAATAATCTGGGAGTAATATTTATATTTTGTTATATTGTATTTCAGTTTTACTTAGATTACCAAAACTTTTTAATAGTTTTAGTTAATAAGATCAAGGCAAGGTTTATTTATATATCACATTTCATACACAATGGCAATTGAAAGTGCTTTACATAAAAGGAAGTAAAATATTCATTCAAATAATAATGATAATAAGGACTACAATAAAAACAAGGAATTTAAAAAAAGTAATGTGCTCATTAACACAAACAAGCATTCTCAAGCTTTGTTCAACCTCTTGCCCGCTAAGTGGAAATCCCCCCAAAATACCTAACTATTCCACCACTTCACCCCCTACTTACCTTGACCATCATAAACCAAACAAATAGAACTCAGAGGTCCAACTTTCAGCAAGCTTGTCTTTCTTTGCCCACATTCTCTTTACCTTCATAGTACTTACTTTAAACTTCTGTTTAAACTTTTAAAATGAATTAAAACAGTTATACATAGAATACAATACAATCAGTGTGGACGTACAGTAGCACAGTGCTTATTCAAGAGAGTTGGAGAGTCCAGCATTTTCTCCATTTTCTGTGATAAGCATAGATGCGGAGATGCTGCAGAGAGGGATAATGTGCTTGGTGAGCGGGGCTCTGACTCTGGTGATTCCAGTGGCTGGAATATGTTGTCCTGGCTTCCCTGGCTGTTCCCTGGCCAGCAAGAAAATCGTCCTTGGGTGCTGAGTTTTAGAGCTGTGGTAGTATCTCACAGTCTGTCTATGATGAGATGTGGACAGGGTTCAGCCGGCGTTTTGTCCGTGAGCAGTGCTTGTTTTGGCTGCGTGCTGGTATCAGTGTCCTTGTGGGATGTGTCAACCACATGATGACTCAAAAGTTGATATGAAGTCCTGTGGTCATACACACACACAGCTTGTCCAGGTGTGTGTGTGCCATTCAGGTTGAGTAGTTTGGTACACACTGAAGGATGAAAGTGGGAGAAATAGATATTATTCATTAGCACTGTTGCACCAAGTTTGTTTGGGTAGAGGCCATCCAGTTTAAACAGTTGTCTATGGCCCCAGAAAAGTTTGAAGTTGTCGATGAAGTTGACTCCTTTTATACTGCAGCCCAGACAACCATAAAAACATCACCAAAAAAAAAGTTATCCTTGCTGGGAGTGGTCCACTGATGAATAGGGGTGTCAAAATTGCTCAAAAATGACGTTCAAATATTCCCTCTAAAAAACACACGAATATTCAAACTATTCGAACATCTGGTTGCGCATGTTGTCAATGACGCGCTGCACGCGCATTATGTCAATAACAGGACAAAATAATTCAAAGAGACATAACTACTTGTATAGGTAGTCTATTTAAGTTTAAACATATGCAACAAAGTATTACCTACACAAAAACAAGGAAAACAACTAATGTAGACTGCAGACCTCACGCTCACATTCTCTGCGCATAATGGTTTAAATTAACAAACTAATTTTTGTGCAAGCAATTTAAGGTCGCCACTGTTGTCCCAAATATAGCAGGCTTCATTCAGTGATTGAAACAAATATTATTAATATTAATTGAAGTTTTACAGCATATAGAACTGACATTGAATGCTCCGAGCGAGCTGTGCTGTGGTAAACATGGAACTTTTCCTTGACATGAAACTATAAATAATCAAACCTCGGATCCATTGCTTGCCAGAACTTCCCGAAGCGTGCCCCATCCGCGATACTGTTTGGTCTCATGTCCTTACAAATGAATTAAATTATTTTATCCGTTATGGCCTCTTGTCGTGTTGCAGACAAAGAGCTTGCGGCGGGCGATGCAAAGTAACGTTAAGTGTCAAGACATGACTGTTTAGCTGGAGTTCCACACATTATGCCATGCTCATTTGGGTGCACATTTTTGAGATGTGAACTCATGTTGCTAGTGGTCGAATGGTATGCTAACTGTATCTTAAATAGCTTGCATACAACTTTATCTCGCGGGTCAACAATTTTACCTCACTTTCTCTGCTGCGGTCGAGTTGGGCTCTGCACTTGCTGGCATCTTCCATGAAGACGCGTCAACTTTCAGCAGTGATGCTGTGCCAGACAGTGCAACTCCTGTGACCTGCCCCTGAACCCTCAGGCACGCTAGCGCGCCCACTCGCAAAGCAGACAACTTTACTCTACTACCGCAGGCTTTTTTTTACACTTTTCACAATTCGAATATTAATTTTCACCTTCGAAATTAGTTTTTTTGTAACTATTCGCATACATATTCGAATTTAGAATATTCGTTGACAGCCCTACTGATGATTGACTGAACTTCTTCTAAGTGTTTCAAGGAGTTCAGTGAAATCCTTGTTAAGGGGTTCTGACTGCTCTTTCCAGATATCATTCTTCCCCACATGGATGATGATTTGATTTGCAGTCTTGTGCTTCATTAGAATGTTCCGAAATTCCTGGTTTACATCAGAGACGGTTGATTGAGGAAAGCAGCATGTAGTTGTAGTCCTGCTCAGTGTTGGGAACCACTTTCAAAAAGTAATTCATTACTATTACTAGTTACATCATCAATATTGTATTTAAATTACTTTACTAATTACTCTGTCTGAAAAGTAACTTAATTATTTAAATCTCTAATTAGGCTAGGTCTTAAAATCCCTATTAAACTCATATTCTTTCAGTTAGAGTTAAACATGTAATAGTCCAGCCTTTAAGCTTTAAAACATCGGTAATACTTAAACATTTTTATAAAACATTTGAGCTTCTTTGGTTAAAAAATAGAAATACTCTGAATAACAACATATCTGAACAACAAAAAAGCTTAAGAGAAGTTAAACAAAACATTTCAGTTTGGCAAGAAAAGCCCAAATAGACTAACTAGTAAAAACTTTGAATGGACAGGACGCCTCTGAAGTTAGTGATAATGTCAGTTCATTTCTATATAACGTTAGCTATAATTTATTCCCTGTTTGAATAACCATGGAAAGGAAACGTTATAGAGCCTAAATATACATTTCTAATGTTTTTATAAAATTGTAATCACGTTCAATACAAATTCAGTCCCATTAAACATATTTAATTAGCTGTTGCCTAAAGAGATGTTTTTATGAGATGGTTTTATGATGTTTAAAACATTTGGCTGCTTTTAGCCTTAGCCTGGAGTTGGTTCACCTTACACTTATGACCTCGCTTTAGTTTCATATTACATAATCAGATGAGATTCATTTTTTTTTTTTGAATTTCTTCATTTAAAATTAGACACTTCAAGCTCAGATACAGGAAAGACTGTACCTCGCTTTAGTTTCATACAGATTAGATAATCAGAGAATATTCTTTTTTCAATTTGAATTCATTAAAAAGTAGACACAGGCTTTCTATAGAAATATTTCTCATGTCTTCATGTCCTGGGGCCGGCTACACTCGGAGCTGAATGCCGCTGTCTGCTCAATCTTAAACGCCTGTTAGTAGCGATGTTAGCTGCTGGCTGATAAGATCCATGTTCAGTCGCATTTGGGGTTTCCTCACCCACATTCATTAATGCTTCAAATCTTCTGTGTCACAGCCGTATCTGGGGTAGAGAATGCTACCACAAAAATATGAGATACTAGTGACAATCTGATGTCCCGAGTGTTTTGGAAGTCCAGCAAGTAACTGTTTCAAGAACCACAATCCTTTGTAGAAGTTTGTGGCAGTTCATGCAACAAGAAGAGGCATTTTCTTTATCATCTGTTTGAATGTAGGCAGCAGTGTTTTCCTGTCTCTGGAATGTAAGCCCCTGGCTAGCATTATTCCATTCTTGTAAAGTTTTTAGTTTTAGTGTTTCTGCACTAAATATGTTGTTTTAAAAATCTGGGTAAAGTACATAAACGGAGCAAAGAGCAGTAAGCAATATCGTCTGGACAGTAGCAAAGCCGGAATTAAATAAACACCAATTTATATAAAATGTAAATAGTTACTGTGAGCTGTTTGAAATAACCAAGCAAATATTTAGAGACTTTCTGTCACGATACACTGCTGGAAGGAATCAGGGATAAATGAAACTGTCCTTTATTAAATACAACACACACACTTGAAAGCCAAAGAAAGACACAGAATCAAACTAAATACATGACTTAAAGAGGGAGGAACACAGAATGACTAATTAAGAGACATTAAGAACAGGAAATGACCAAATAAGGGCACATGAGGGAGAAACTGGGTCACTGGGAGCACGTGGGGAGCAAAACACAACAAAGACAGTCCAATCCTGACACATTCTAGCTAATTTATAATTTAAATATATATATATATTTTTTTTTCTAGGGGGAAAAACAATCTGGTTATCTATGAATTAATGGACCCACTTTATATTAAGTGGCCTTAACTACTATGCACTTACATTTTAATTAATAATTTAGTACAATGTACTTATTGTGTACATACATGTTTTTACATTGTACTTATATTTAAAAAATGTAATTACATCTGTATTTAATTAAACTTTTATTAATTATTTATCAAACTTACCCATACCTCCAACCCTCTCCCTAACCTTACCCCTATCCCACCTCAATAGCAGCAAAAGTGTTTTACAATACAATATGAACACAATAAGTACAATTATTTTTTATGTAAGTACATAGTAGTTAAGGCCACCTAATATAAAGTGGGACTGAATTAATTTAATTAAACTAGGTCGGAAAACATTTTTATTCTTGCAACCAACTGGCAAACCACACGCATAGGATCATGGGATATCTGCATTCAAATATTGAGCAGATGGAGGCATTCTATTAGAATGGATGATACTCAAACAATGCATTTGGACATGCCCAATGAGGGAGCATATTCAAGGTTTCGGCAATTTCTTTGTTATTTTCTCTTTTTATTCTTAGTGTTTGTAAAAACTGAACTGTATCTGCTCTTGCTTTTTTACTCTTCCAATGCGGCATTGCATAATTAATGTAGGGGTGCATATGTCTATTAGTGTGCATGTGTTTGTGAGGAGGATGTTTATGTATGTTTGTGTGCAAGTGGAAGAGAGAGACAATGAGTGGTATTTTCTATTTCCAGTTATCTGAAGCTGCTTATTTAGTCCAACAAGCCACTAGCAAATTGTAATTAGTGTAAGATTGGTGGATAGATGAAACAAGATGGCAGTGAAACACCTGGAGGTGATCTGAGCTGCATCGAAACACTCTGCCAAACATTTTTCTTGTGATTTTAGCCCATCTGCAACACCTGCCTGTGCAAAAATGATACATGAGTCAAATGCTGCAATACAGCGATTGAATTCATGATGTATTGGGTTCTAAAATTAGAACTAACTTTTAACAGTAATTTTGAGTAACATAATTTAAATCATATTAATCTTCTTTTATTGATGTTATTGTGAATGTTTAATCCATGTATGTAATTTTTTTTGTATTTGTTTTGAACTTGTAATTATTCATCAAAATATCATAACCCAGTTTTCCAATAAAATGTCACTCTTCTTTCTGATGATGTATGGCAGTCTTCTCCAAACATTTAGTCTGCTAAAAGTCTAAGCCATTGCCTACAGTTGCCCTCACATTCAGATCCAGTCCAGAAACCAATGGATGGAACAAAGTCATTTCCCAACTTTTTTCTTTTTTCAATAATTAATTTCACTTGGACATACGTCACAATATGAAATAAAAGATCTGTTGTTATTTCAGTTACATTGCTAATTAGTCATTAAAACATTAAAGAAGGCAGTCAGGTGCAGAAAGCTGTTAGTGTTATTTTATTAAAAATACCTATAATAAGGTTCGTCTGACTTTGAGATTCTCTTTCATGTCTTTCTCTCCTATGTCTTCATGATTTCTCTTTTGCCTCAAACCATGTTCTTTTATGAGTCTCTCAGTTTTTTTTTCTGTGGAGTAATGTGTCCGTATAATCCCAGTACATTAGGCTTGCTCTACATACCAGCTAATTCACCCTCAATAAACTGCAATTGCTCGTTAATTGTGGTTTAATGAGTTTGGGGAGAGACAGGATGTGCACAAGCACAACTGAGCAAATGTAGGGCCGCGGGAATGCCCATTCACCCCGTAATGCACTAAATGCTTTTGGACACAGATTTGCCATCAGACATCAAGCAGTGACCCAAAATAGAACTAGAATTGTTTATAGTACAAAATGTACTTGAAGTCAAACATCAAAATGTATTAGTATTATCCCAAAATTCATAGGAACTGTATGCAGTGATCGAAATAGTGAAACAGATGTGTTTGGAGTGTTGGGCGCTGAACCCTGAGGGGGATCAGGGCATTATCAGAGCGACCCCACATCTCACATTCATTAACCACAGAGTCTGCCTGCAGCTCTATGAACCAGCGATCACTGAGAGAGAGTGAGAGTGAGAGACGTGGAAAGAGGATAGGACAAGTCAGGGAGGGAAAGTATTGTAAAGTGAAAAAAAACTAACTGTCTTTAACAGTATTTTAGCTATTTATCTTAAAGGGGTCAACTGAGAAATCAAAATTCCCTTGATCTTTTGATATATATATATATATATATATATATATATATATATATATATATATATATATATATATATATATACACACACACATATACAGTCAGGTCCATAAATATTGGGACATCGTAACAATTCTAATCTTTTTGGCTCGATACACCACCACAATGGACTTGAAATTAAACTTTGCAGTCAATTACAGCCTGAAGTCTGGAACGCATAGACATCACCAGACGCTGGGTTGCATGCTCAATCCGATTCAGGTCAGGTGATTGACTTGGCCTTTGCATAACATTCCACTTCTTTCCCTTAAAAAACTCTTTGGTTGCTTTCGCGGTATGCTTCGGGTCATTGTCCATCTGCACTGTGAAGCGCCGTCCAATGAGTTCTGAAGCATTTGGCTGAATATGAGCAGATAATATTGCCCGAAACACTTCAGAATTCATCCTAATGCTTTTGTCAGCAGCCACATCATCAATAAATACAAGAGAACCAGTTCTATTGGCAGCCATACATGCCCACGCCATGGCACTACCACCACCATGCTTCACGGATAAGGTGGTATGCTTTGGATCATGAGCAGTTCCTTTCCTTCTCCATGCTCTTCTCTTCCCATCACTCTGGTACAAGTTGATCTTGGTCTCATCTGTCCATAGGATGTTGTTCCAGAACTGTGAAGGCTTATTTAGATGTTGTTTGGCAAACTCTAATCCGGCCTTCCTGTTTTTGAGTCTCACCAATGGTTCACATCTTGTGGTGAACCCTCTGTATTCACTCTGGTGAAGTCTTCTCTTGATTGTTGACTTTGACACACATACACCTACCTCCTGGAGAGTGTTCTTGATCTGTCCAACTGTTGTGAAGGGGGTTTTCTTCACCAGGGAAAGAATTCTTCGGTCATCCACCACAGTTGTTTTCCGTGGTCTTCCGGGTCTTTTGGAGTTGCTGAGCTCACCGGTGCATTCTTTCTTTTTAAGAATGTTCCAAACGGTTGATTTGGCCAGACCTAATGTTTTTGCTATCTCTCTGATCGGTTTATTTTGTTTCTTCAGCCTTATGATGGCTTTCTTCACTGATAGTGACAGCTATCTCATATTGAGAGTTGACAGCAACGGATTCCAAATGCAAATATCACATTTGAAATTAACTCTGGACCTTTTATCTGCTTCTTGTAAATGGGATAATGAGGGAATAACACACACCTGGCCAAGGAACAGCTGAGCAGCCAATTGTCCCATTACTTTTGGTCCCTTAAAAAGTGGGAGGCACATATACAAACTGTTGTAATTCCTACACCATTCACCTGATTTGGATGTAAATACCCTCAAATTAAAGCTGCAAGTCTGCAGTTAAAGCACATCTTGTTCGTTTCATTTCAAATCCATTGTTGTGGTTTATTGAGCCAAAAAGATTAGAATTGTGTCCATGTCCCAAAATTAATGGACCTGACTGTATATATAAGAAGTCATGTGCTATAAAAAATATTCTGTATGTTTCAGAACTCAAAACTTTCTCTTTTGTCTAAAACAGCTTATATTGAAGCCAATCTGCTAACAGATTGTTGAATCTGATTGCCACTTTATGATGTAACAATGTAGTAAACATCACTTACGCAGAAGAAGATCATCACCTTCTTCTAAATCACTGCCTGTTTAGCCCTGACCACCAATACACACATGTAGTAAAGGTCTATTCATAAACTAAACAATAAACTTAATTTGATCAACTTTATTTTTCACAATTCAACAGAAATGTCTCACCACACAAGTGAGAGTAATAATTTTTATTACGTGATCATTATTGCTGTGTATGTTATGACACATCGTTTCATATGTACTGAGTATTTATGTGTTTTTTTCCCCCCGTAAATCATAGCAGTGTCCATCTATGAGGAAAGCACGCTGTCAAACATACACAACTATTAGCCAATCATAGCAGTGGGCATTTACTTCCAAGTCTACAATCTGGCACACTTATCAAACAGAACATTCTGATGAGGGGCTCGAAACAGGACAGAAAATAGTCTATTACTTATAAATTATGATGTATTTCAATGTAGAAATCTGGTAGAAAATGGACCTCAAAGAACAGTACAAAATAATGAAAAAAGGCAGTTTGTGACCCTTTTAATGTTTTTATAGAGGTGTCTTCTGCTCACTAAGGCTGCATTTATTTAATCAAAAAATACAATAAAAACAGAAATATTGCAAAATAGTTACTACAATTTCAAATAACCTTTATTTTTATTTTATATGATTTCATAACTGAATTTTCAGCATCATTACTCCGGTCTTCAGTGTCACATGACTTCTGAGAAATCTTTCTAATTTGCTGATGTGGCATTCAGTAAACATTCCTTTATTATTATCAGTGTTAAAAACAGCTTCATACATATTTTTTTTTTTTTTTTTGGAAACCATGATGCATTTTTTTTTTTTCAGAAATCTTAATAAATAGAGTTTTAAAGAACCACATTTAAATGAAAATGTAAAAAACTATATGCTTTTAAAAAACTATATGCCAATGAGAGAAAAAAAATTTTTCCAGCGGAAGAGGAAGATGGTTAAAAAAGATAGGTATGTGTAATTGTGAAGACTAGATGGGACGGGAGTGGTCATGAAGATGGCAGTGATAGAAAGAGAGAGAGATAGAGGAGTAGGAGGAGGCAGTGAATGTTATTTCCCTATAGATCTCATTAAACTCTACTAATCCCCTCTGCACTTGCCCTGCAGAAACGGGCCTGAGGGAGCTGCTAGAATGAGAGAGAAACACTACCAGTCAAACACAAGTAAACACTTTAGTAAGACTACACCACATAATGCTCGCATTATATATATATATATGACAGTTTCAAATTGCAGTAATTATTTACTTTTTTATCAATGGGTTACATTTTTGAGCATATTTTCATGCTCATTTATTGAAATAGTGGTCTTTCCATGATTGGCTCAGTTACTTCCTGTCTGTTACTTAAAATATCATAGAATAAAGTCACAGAAAATAAAGTCACAATTATACGTTTCTATGTCCTTATTGAACACACCATGTAAACATTCACTGACTTTAAGATGAGTTGTTGGTCTGAACTGCCCAGCCTTTAAAAACAATATATAAAGTTTTTAGAAGCGGGGTGATGCAACAAGGCAATAAACCAAAACATAGGAGTATATTAGCAACAGAATGACTTCGACAGAAGAATACATGCCTTGTGGAGATTCACTCCAGACATCCCAAGCATATTACAGAGCTGAAACAGTTTTGTAAGGAATAATAGTGCAGAGTTCCCCCTGAATTCCTGTAGGTCTGATTTGCAAACATTTGGTGATTTAATTTACTGACAAAAGTGTTATTAATCCAACTATTCAGATTATTTTTCCACCCTGCACTGTAAATCTTTACATGTTTCTTCTGCACAATCTAACTTTGCTGCAGCCTGGAATTGAACTGCTGGCTTCGTCTGGTAAAAGGAGAACTGCCCCCCCGACTGAGCCTGGTTTCTCCCAAGGTTTTTCCTCCATTCTGTCACCGATGGAGTTTTGGTTCCTTGCCGCTGTCGCCTCTGGCTTGCTTATCGATATCGTTGACTTGATTGGAAATGATTCCACTGATACCATTTAAACTGAACTGAGCTGAATGATGACATCACTGATTTCAGTGATGAACTGCATTTAAATGTCATTTTGCAATTTTGACACAATGTTTTCCTAATTAATGTTTTTCAGATGTTTTGATGCAATCTTTTTTGTTTAAAGCGCTATGAATAAAGGTGACTTGACTTGACTTGCAGAAAGACATGAAAACACATACATTTTTGTTTGTTATTTAATCAAACGATGTCCAATGTTGATGAGATCAAACTGTATAAACCCCTCACACCCTTATTGTCTGGTCTCATCTACATGTAGGGACGTACTGATATCACTTTTGTTTTCTTTTCAAAACAAGTCTGATACCGATGCTTTCATTTTTGGTTTTTACCGATACCTGTATTTTCACAGCATTTTTTTTTATACAAATATTGGGTACGGAGAAAAAATAATAATGATAAGAAGAACAATCATGTTAGTTGGCTTCAGTTAGCAAACAGATATTTCCTCCAGTTATTTCCACACTTAATTATACCTGATAAAATGTATTGTATATGCTTTTGTTTCTTTCACTGTTGATTTAAATGGTGCATTAGAGCTGCTCCATTGTAGCAGCTCAATACTTTAATGCAGGGAACCACTCCTTCTACATTATACGAGTACGCCCATGCTATTTTGTTGATGTAATTTGCGTCACAAAAAAAAAAAACACTTCCAGCCTAGTGCATTTCACACAGTCTGCTAGTTTCACTATTGTTGTAATTGTGTATGCTTGATGTTTAAAATGTTGTTTATAGTGAATGCCCCTAAAATTTTGTTTGTTTTATATTTACAATTTAGTTTTAATCCAAATGCATGCACTAATGTAGCGTACAGCAATCAAGATCTTGCAACAGAAGTGCTTGCTCTCGGACTCTCTCTTGCTCTTGTTCTCACTCTCTCTCTCTCGCTCAGAGATGTATAAAGTACTAGAGAACCATACTTGAGTAAAAGTACAAGTGCTCTATCAAAAAAGTGACTTGAGTAGAAGTAGAAGTGCTCTTTAAGCACCACACTTAAGTAGAAGTACTAAAGTATTAACATTTTTTGTACTTAAGTATTGCAAGTAGTCTATTTTAAAATTTACTACTCAATTACTGAAAGTAAAAGTAGAAGTATTGTGTTATGTAGCTATTAAAGAAAGTAGTCAAAAGTTTGAACATATTGTTTGTACCATTTCAAATGTTTAACCTAAAGGACAATCACAATTCCTTTGACTGTAACTTCTTGTAAACAAAAAACGGTTACTAGGGTTAGTTAGCCCAATTTGCAAAATGATGTCATTAATAACTTACCCTCATGTTGTTTCAAACCCATAAGACATCAGAGGGTCATTTAGAATTATTTGAAGCATCGAAAATACATTTTGGTCCAAAAATAGCAAAAACTATGACTTTATTCAGCATTGTCTTCTCTTCCGTGTCTGTTTTAAGACAGTTAAAAACAAAGCAGTTTGTGATATCTGGTTCGCGAACGAATCATTCGATGTAACCGGATCTTTTTGAAACAGTCCGCCAAATCGAACTGAATCGTTTTAAACAGTTTGCGTCTCCAATACGCATTAATCCACAGATGAATTAAGACGTTAACTTGTTTAATGTGTCTGACACTCCCTCGGAGTTAAAACAAACCAATATCCCGGAGTAATTCATTGACTCAAACAGTACACTGACTGAACTGCTGTGAAGAGAGAACTGAAGATGAACACCGAGCCGAGCCAGATAATGACTCGTTCACGAGTCAAGAACCTTTTGTGTCAGACGCGTCTGTTTTCCAAACCAACTGTTTTCTTTTGGTGATTGATTCTGAACTGATTCTGTGTTATTGTTATGAGCCCATGTGCAGTCAACGCCAATGACGCCATTGCATCGAGCGCAAAAGAATCGGTGAACTGTTTTCTTCAACTGGTTTATTGAATCGAACTGTCAGAAAGAACTAACGTTACTGGTCATCCGAAAACCGATGCAACCGGTTCTTGACTCGTGAACGAGTCATTATCTGGCTCGGCTCGGTGTTCATCTCTCTCTTCACAGCAGTTCATTCAGCACGCGCAGTGTCGCTTGATTCGCTCAGTGCCAGCTTCATCAAACCTGCCATCTACAGTTCTGGCAGTGGTTTGTAATGGAATTATTCGTAACATTATTATAATTGTAACGAGTAACGATGCCGCACATAAAAAAATATCGGAGTAAAAGTATTAAACTCAGCGAAAATATGTACCGAAGTAAAAGTGGAAGTAGGAGAAAAAAATAATACTCTAGAAAAGTACAGATACCGCCTTTTAGTACTTAAGTACAGTAGTGAAGTAGTTCTACTTCGTTACTATACATCTCTGCTCTCGCTCGCTCACTCTCCTCACCGTCAAATAACTTTAATAACCTGTACACTGTTTTGTTTGCTTTCTTTTGACATATCCGCCTGAACTACAAACTTTCCAGTGATGTCTGTGTGAGATATTCACTCGACAAGCTTGTGCAGCTGCGCGGCCGCGTGCTCAATCTACTCAGCGCTCTCTGCTTATCAGCTCGTGCGGTGCACATCCGCTATACAGGCATGAATATTTTATGTTTAACATTATATTAATTACTTACATGTACTTCATAGACATCCTTAATCTCTGATAACTTCATTCTACTCTCTGTTGTTCTGTTGTCAGTGTTGCTTTTTCTGGATACAGCTCTGTTCACACGCTGTGTAGTATCGACTTTTGGTATCGGGGCATTTTTATGAGTATACGTACAGGCGCACAGTATTGGGCCCGATACCGATACCAGTATTGGTGCATCCCTATCTACATGTAATTCATCTGTCTTCAGTCATGTTCATCAGTGTTTCCTGGAAGGAAAAAGGACAGGTTACTATTAGGATCAAGCTAAGTTGGCTTACCTGTATCTCACCAGCTAATGTGATACTCACCTGCTGATTCTCCGTTCCTCTGCTTCCTTCAGTTTATTTCAATAAATACCTCATCACTTACCATTTACTCACCTTGTGGTCTCCTGTTCTGTGACAGAAGACCAGACCCCCAATATGGATTATAATAATGACTCTCTCTGCCAAGATGGCCATTCTCTGGAGCATTATGTGGATGAGTTTGGGGAAACATGTCCATTGGGTGAGTTGGAGTGATTCCGTTCTGAATCACATGTTCCTGATTAAACTGGATAATGACCTGCTAATCATCTTTATGCTTTTGGATGTTTATGAATTATCTCTGGTGGATTTTATTAATAGAGTTCTCAAAGTAATGGGTGCCAGTTTTTTTTTTTTTTTTTGGTGAAGCAGATGGAGATTCATGTGATGTTTCCCCAATTCCAGCCAGTGGCATGAGTTCACCCCAAGCCCCCACCTGAATCCTTCACATTCTTAGTCTCTCCTCTACAGAGTTCTTCTGTCCTGAGATCCACTCCATCCCGTTCTTTTTCAGTCATCACCGATCATGGCTGCTGATCCCGAGTCCACTCCAGCTTATGAGTCTGCCCAAAGGAGGAGGCGCAGGAGGAAGAAATGTGCCTCTGCAAGTCAAGCTCCTAACTACGACCCACTGTTTTTTCTGACTCTGGAATCAACCCCCAAGTTTGCTCCAGTATCAGCTCCAGGCTGTTAATTTGCTCCAGTCCTAGAATGAGTCCCCGGAGCTCCCGGCCCCAACCAGTTCCCAGTAAAGACTCAAGCCCCAAACCGGATTACAGAACATTCTACAGGGCTCAACCAGAGTTCATTGTCAGCCTCAGCCTCAGAGCAAGGTCTGTCGGCTTCACCCCCTGAGCAGAGTCAAGTGCCAGCTTCAGCCCTCAACAAGTGTCCAAAGCAGGCTCCAACCTTTAGAATCCAGTACAGGCCCCAGCCTTTGACCAGAGTCTGGTGCAAGCTCAAGGCCTTGACCACAGGCCAGAGCACATTTCAGCCCTTGATCAAAGTGTAAAGCTAGTTTCAGTCCCAGACCAGAGTCCAGTAAAGGCTCCTGCCTATGATCTGTAGGGGTGCACCGATCAAGATCGGCCGATCAAATGCGCATCTCATAAGTAAAGCCGATTTTCAGCATTTTCGTGCGTCGTTTGTCATGCAGTGTACAAAGGGAAACGAGAGGCGATAAGCCTTTTTGGTCGCCTCTCGTGAGGTATCGCAGTATTAAAGCAGGGCTACGAACCGATTTTCCGAGTTTCCCTCCACTGCGCATACGCGAAACCATAAACGAAACCATGGTGACACGTCGTGTAGTGTGGAGGGAAAACTTGAGGGGTTATGGCAAAGAAAAATAAAAATAAAAGAGGGAAGAAAGCGCCTGCTTACCTCCAGTTCGCGTTGCAAAATGGATAAAACATATTGGCCACATCTTCCGAGCCACCTGCGCGTCTAGATACACAAGCGCCTTTTTTTGGGGGAACGTTTCAGTACACAGACATCCGCATATCACAAAAGCAGTGCGTTTATCCCGGGAAAGCATGATTATTCTGAAACAGCCACAAACATTCGGGTTCTGAGGGATCCTATGTGTTGATTCGGTTGATTCCCCATGTATAGTGTGAGCAGTCAAATCGCAACTTGACGATTGGACCGTACAGTGACCGCATAAAAATCGTGAGCTTTGGCTTTACATTGCATGCGATCTACTTGTACAGTGCGAGTTGGTACCTTGCTGAAATCACACAGAAACAGTGTATGCCCGCCTTTAGAAATCCAAGTATGTTATCACTGCCAGGAGATTCCTTGCCACGGCCAGGAGAGCCGTTCCCCTCGCTGTAAGAATAATCTTCCCAGTCAAGGCCAGGAGTGCCGTTCCCTCTTTAATCAAAAGCTGCTTTTCCACTGTCGGACCAGTGCGAGCTAGTGCTTCAAATGGGCCGGGCGGGGCTAATAACCTCGGACCTGTAGCACAGAGGCCAAAATAGCGCTGCGTTTCCACCATCGGGCCAGGAGCTCTGCTGCGCTTTACTAAAACCTGCCATTTACACACCTCTCAGGAACAACATCATGCAACCCCATTATTTTACCACAAAGAGAAGTTATCCGAAAACGAATAAAAAAAATTGTCACAGGAACTAGTGCGATCACAAAACAAACACTATAAAAGCGGCCGTTTTGCACGCTTTGTTAAATATTTAAATCCAAAAGCATCGATGTTTTACTATAATAAGTGATACGTTGATCATAATGAATTAATTTATCAGGATTGAAAATTAGTCACACAGAAATAAAGTGTCCTTATTCAGTCGAGTCTGTTTCTGTTTATTTGTAGTCACATTTAGAAAAAATTATCATTTCTATGTTTTTATAAAAGCTCCCAAACAAAAAAAAATATTATATTTTTATGACAGACTTTGCGGAGCTAAACTCTCGATACGAGACCTATGGCAAAATATATTACTAAATAAATTAATGATTGTGATAGAGTATAAGAAGCTTACGTCTGATTTCTTCAAGCAGTTGTATTTACCATGTTTACTATGGTAACATTAATGCCTAGCGTGCATAGTCTTTTGCATCAGTTATAATTATTTCTGCCTTGTATGGTGATTTATAATCCACATCGGATCAAGTTATTTCAAACACTCGCTGCTGACTTAAAATGAGTTTTGAGCTCAACTTATTTTAAAAAGCTTTTAATACTGGTGTTATAGCTGTTAGCTTTCTGAAATGATCCACAGCGCAGATGCTCTCCAGATACAGAGAAACTCGGCCTGTGTTCATAACCTCTCCTCTAGCCCTAGCCGACCCGCTTTGGCCCAAGGTTTGCGTTGGGCCAAAAAACCTGGGCCATTGGCCCCAAGTAAGCACCGACGAGGCACAATCAAGCACCGGAAGTCACAGTGGCCTCCTTTTAGCTTGGTGTTGCGCCTTCCGGGAGGAGGTACTGTCACAAGTTAACCAGCCCAGTTGTCAACCCAGTCGCCAGCCAGTCATCTTACCACAAAGGACTCCATTTCCAAGCATCTCGCCTGCTACACATCTGCACCTGATCCCAAATCAGCACACCTGCCACCATTCGCCTCATCACTTATGGTATAAAGCCACCTTCACTTCCTCATTGTCTGGTCTCGTCATTGGTAATCCCTACACCTCACTGTTACAACAAGCCACTTATGTACCTGACTCAATTACCTGCATTTTCCCCAGTTTTCTGTCTTTTAGTCTTCAATGTTTCCTGCAAAGAAATGGGACCATGGAATGGGACTTATCTTAAAAGCTACTGTGATACTCACCTGCTGATTCTCCATTCCTCTGCTTCCTTCAGTTTTTCAATAAATACCTCATGACTTACAATTTACCCACCCTGTGGTCTCGTGATCCGTGACCACCTTAAGTATATCACAAAATGTGCCATTTTTCTGTTCTCAATTTTATACGCAATCTGCAGGGATCCCAGCCCTCTAAATCAATAATGTACTTTGAATGAAACCAATCTAGTAATGTAGGACAGCTAAACTCAGTTTATTTGTAATGAATTTTTGTAATGTCCACGTTAGCACATGTTTGTAAAAGGGTTAGTTCACCCAAAAATGAAAATTTGTCCATGTTTTACCAACCCTCAATGCAACCTAGGTGTATGTGACTTTTTTTTTTCTTCAGATGAAGCTAATCTGAGGTATAAAAAATTGTCATTGCTCTTCCAATCCTTTCAATGGGGTAAGCTGGTGTTTATTACCAACAGTTTAGTAGACTTGAAATAAAGTGCATGCATCTGTAATAAAATGTCCCTCACATGGCTCCGGGGAGTGAATAAAGTCCTCCTGTAGCGAATCCATGCATTTTGCAAACGTAATAAACAACACTTATTTTTTATTTTATTTTTTTCACATGTGCTGACTATGGAATGCGGAAGATGTATGCGTTGCGCGCTCCTCTGGGAAATGTAGGGAAAAAAGTCTCCTCTTGGCTTATATCGAAATTCTCCATTTTCTTTACAAATCCACATTTTGTGCTTCTAATTTGTTACCAGCATTTTGTTCTCTCTCCGTTCTCTCACCGCGCTAGTCACTAACTCTATTTTTAATTTAACTCTGGTCGTCTGAAAGAAGAAAGTGACATACACCTATGCTTCGAGGGTGAGTAACACATGGACAAAATGTTTATTTTTGGTTGAACTAACTCTGTAACATGACCCTATTCAGGATTGGTATTTTATCTGAAACATTGGTTTCCACTTATTTACTTTACATGTACATTAAATGGATAAGAGAGATAGTCTCTCAAAAAAAGTCACCAGAGCAGAAGTTAAACCAAACTATTAGATCAAAGTTGTCTTTTTTATATTTTAACTTTAACTGAATGTTGTATCTCTTGGCACTGAGCTTAATGAGAAAAAGTACAGAGAGAAAGAATAATAGTAATGGGCTCAAAACAGAATATTAGCTTAAGAACAGAGAAAAACAAGTATGAAAATGTCAAGAGAGAGAGAGAGAGAGAGAAGTAGCTCTTAAACAGATTCTTTATCAATAAAGCAATTAAACCAGAAGATACAAGCAAAGACATTTAGGCACATTTTGTTTAATTAGCTAATCTGTTTAGAACTTTTATCTGTAAATTGTTCCTCAATGCTTTGAAAACACCACAGGATGTCACGCTTATTATCAGAGGAAAATAAGAGAGGATGGCATTGTGAAGAAGTCTGTGGTTTGGACCTGAAAATAATAGCTCTTAGATTAACTGCCAAATTACTATAATTAGATATCATTATAATAAATCATTTTCCAGGTTGATTATCATTCCAACAAAATTATTGTAATCACATGGGTGCAAATGAACTCACATCTACATCTGTGCTGTGCACTTTTTTTAATAAATAATTTGCATTGTACATGAAGTGTTAAAAGGATAGTTCACTCAAAAATTACAGTTATTTGATTTTTACTAACCTAAAGTCATTTCAGACTTTTATGAGTTTTTTTTTCTGCAGTGGAACAAACAAGGAGATGTTTGAATGAACGTTCACACGGTTCTTTTCCATACATTGAAGTAGATATGAATAAGAGGCTGTCCAGTATGGTGGACCAGTAGTGCACAACACAACAAAATCGCCAAAACACAACGTATAGGACTGATTTCACTGTGGTTTGTTTCTGTTGTGTTGTGCTAATTTCGTTGTAGCGACTTGTTTCCATTGTGTTGTGCTAATTTCATTGTTTTGCGATTTGTTTTGCAATTTCTGTTGTGCTGATTTCAATAGGGCCTTTCGCACCACCGGAACCTTTTCATAGAACCAAATCAAATTGTGGAACTATCCACTCTTGGGCTTTTTTGCACCGTTGGAACTGCGTGCGATTTTAGTACCAGACTGCCTTTTTCCAGAACCAGATTAGCTCCTACTCTGCAGCAGGGTCTAACCAGCACAACTGGTACTAACCGTGACGTAAGTAGACATTGATTGGCCAGATGTGTTTGAAAATGTCCTCACCTGCCATGAATTAAAATGCTGTGTAACATACTGTAAACATTGTGTCAACTTATTTTGCAAGTGTGATGAACAGCGATAAAGGGACGGACGCTTAAGTGCTGGTACTTGTAGCAAAGGTAGCTCTGCAAGTTGTCATTGGAGATTCTTAGTCCTCCTTTCCGTTCTTTCAATCCCTTTACGTATACGTCCATAACTGTGAAACCCATGAGACACAACAGAAAACACAGCTCCGATCACAGCGTCCTCCATCCTCCTGTTGTTAACATTCTTCTTCTTTGTTAACGTTGTTGAACGTCACACACAAATGGCATTGCTGTCGACCGGCTTACATCATTTACTAATACACTCGGTGCGAATGCAACTCTTTAAATGGTACTGGGAAATAGTTTGTGCAAAATCGTCCCACTACTTTAGTACTGTACATTTAGCTCTGGAACTAAAACAGTGTGAAATCTTCTATTGTGGTTCCGCTTGTTTTCATTGTGTTGCGACTTGTTTCTGTTGTTGTGCTAATTTTGAAAAAAAAAAAAAAAAACACCATCCACTTGCACTATATGGGAAAAAAGCAGCATGGATGTTCTCCTGTAAACACCTTTCGTCTTCCACAAAAGAAAAAGAGAAATGGTTTAGGGAGGCATGATGCATGTATAAAAGATGATGAATTTTTCATTTCTTGGTGCACTATTTTGCATATCCTTGCATATGCAAAATGTTTGACTTGTATATACTGAAATGTAAGTGATCTCATCAGGTCTCGATATTCCAAATTGTCTGTGAGGTTGTCCACACCACACCCATGACCTCTCTAGGGCAGAACTCCCTCCAGTGCACATGCTCTCCGTAAGATTACAGTGAAAACCGTGCACCATACCATAGCGCACTGATACAGTCTATGGCACCGAGGGACTGCTGAGATGTTTCTATGGCAACCTGCAGCTTGCTCCACTAATGAACTGGTTGCCATGGTGATGGGGATAGGCTGTGTGCAAAGTGTGAGACTGAATAACAGAGGGCGGAAGAAATTTCACACTTCTGTGCCACTGCATGTACGCACACACACACACACGCTCTCTATTTCTCTCTCTCCTTCTCTCTCTCAGACACACACACATACAAGAGGACAGTGCAGGAAACTGACCATTTGGGACTTAACCCCTCAACACAGACACGGACCAATCCCAGCAGCTCCTTAAGGTCAGAGGAGGGGATTTCTGTCTAACACTCTGCTGCAGGGCTGTCCCATTTTCACATTTCCTGGAAGCGCTACTGTCCCAAAATCCAGCTCGAAGCGACTATGTCCCTTAGCCTGGAGCTTGTGCTCAAGCTTGTAGCCTGCAAGGGATTTAGGTGATGTTGCAGCAGGAACCGAGCTGTCCTTTCCGAGTGGGGTCTGTCACAAATCACGTCCCAATTCCCGAGCGTCTACTGCAGTACCTGGGCAGGCTGTGGATTGTGGTTATTACTGCAGGCTAATTAATAAATTAGCATTGCCATTTAGCACTACCAGGGTGACTAAAGTCTCAGATTGGATGTTAATGAAGCTGATGGACAGGTCCCCTGTCAGGGGTCTGCTAATCCAAAAGAGGGGATGTTTCACCTCAGTGAATCACAACGTCTCCCTCTAGTGCACATCGGTCAGAACTGATATTTTATTTATTTTTGGGTCTCTTAAAGGTCAATAGGAATAAATTGTCATTTACAGTAGTTGTTTGGTAGTTATTAACAAATACAATTTTCATTTTATTTTCAAGCATGTATATTTTATGTGAATAATGTAAAATATATGAAAAAAAGTCATTTTAATAAATATAATAAAAGAGTCATACAAACTTCTGTTCAAATGTTTGATGCCTTTTTCTTATTCAAAGAAACAGTGAAACGGTTAATAATTTGTTCGAAAAATAATGTAAAATGTTTCTTGAGCAGCTAATCAGCATATTATGTGATATTTGAAGGATCATGTGACAATGAAGACTGGAGGAATGATGCTGAAAGCTCAGCTTTGATCACAGGAATGAACTACATTTTATTAAAATAAAGAAAAGCGAAAAAAGTTATTTTAACGTGTAATAATATTTCATAATATTGCTAGTTTTTACTGTATTTATGATTAAATAAATGCAGCCTTGGTTAGCAGAAAACACTTCTTTTAAACTTCTTTTAAGGACATTAAAAAAAAAAAATGTACCAACCCCAAAGCTTTGAATGTTACTGTGAATAATAAAAATGTAAATAATAAAACAATACACACACACACACACGCACACACACACACACATATATATATATATATATATATATATATATATATATATATATATATATATATATATATATATATAAACACAAAAAAAGGCATAAGTATTATACATGTCTGAAATGTAATATTACAATATAGTATTTGGTCACACATTATTTAAAGGTCAAATTCTCACTATTAACAAACCAGTAACTGACTGTTACCTCAATAAACCTTAATTTTCTGCTTATTAGTTGTTAAGTTTGGGTATTATTGGGCAGGATTAGGAATGTAGAATATGGCAGTGCAGAATATGTGCTTTATTAGTACTAATAAACAGCCAATATGTTCATAATAGGTTAAAAATTGTTCCCTATACTCAAGTGTTACTTTATATAATGTAATATAATATAATCGTTTTGTTTATCTAACAGCCAGTTGTTCTCTCTCTGTTTTTGTAGAAGTGTCTGAGGTTTAACCCTGATGCAACCGTATGGAAGGCAAAGCAGCAGGTGTTGTGTAGTCTAACTGAATCTCTAAGGGATGTATTAAACTACGGCCTTTTCCAACCTGCTACTGATGGGCACGATGCCAAGTTCCTGGAGGAAGAGAGGCCGCTCCGCGAATACCCACAATCCTTTGAGAAAGGAGTGCCCTACCTGGAGGTACCCTTCCTTTTATTCTCCTCTTCATTTTAGGCAAATTAGTTTACTGACTTTTTTTTCTTCTTTCTTTTTATTTTTAAAGTCTTGTTCTATAATTGAATGTGAATGTTGGTGCTAGGAAACTGCTGCTTCAAATTGTTTGTTGCCTTGGTGATAATAATTCTTTAAGCGGCTTCTCTGTTAACTATGAATCCTAATCACCCTGATATGGTTCATTGGAGATTTGTCTTACAATGTAAAAAAGTAAAATGTTTTATTATTATTATTATTTGTAGCACACAAGGCAATTAATGTTATACAACAGTATTCAACACAAAGTCTTATTAATTCACAAAAAAAGCATTATATCTGAAGTTTATAGCTGGGGTTGGTGAATTCAATTTTTTAGTATTATTTATAATGTTAGTATTTATTGTTATTTAAAAAAAATTTTTTAAATATTGTATATTTTAGAATTTTTTTTTAATACGTCTCGCTTAAATTTATTTGTTTCAGTCAGTTTCCATGTCATCATTTCTAACTGACATAGTTTTTTTTAAGTGTTTCATCTAAAATGTATATTTTATTTTGACTTAATTTGGATTTAAATTACTTTTTTAATCGTTGAGGTAATATAAAATAAATAATAAAACAAATGAAACTATGAAAAGAAACTATTTTAATAGTTTTGGTTTACATGAACATTAATCAACACAACAATACTATGAATTGTGCCATAAACAGGAGTTAGTCCACCTAGAAAAGTAGTCCTTCCTCAGAGAACTTTACTAATCACAAAAACTTTTATTTTGAAAAGATTTCTGTAAGGGTTTTTGAGAAAAGACCAACATTCGTGCTTTTTAACTCTACTTATCGTATCTCCTTTTCCTTACATTAATGTAACCATTTTTTTCCCTCCACAAACTGATGGACATTTCTTTGATAGCTCCAAGATAACTGTCTTCCACTGATTTTGGATGTTTGACTGTTTTTCTTTCACACAGTTCCGCTACAAAACCAGGGTGTACAAACAGACAAATCTAGATGAAAAACAGCTGGCCAAACTACACACAAAGGTATGCGTCTCCACACAAATCATCAAATTCTTTTCTAAAAATAGAAGTATAAAGTGAACATTCAAAGTGTGCTACTTGCATCTTAGTCTGCAAGTTTAAGGGTCATGATGAAACCCCCTGTTTCAGCACTGGTTAGTTCTCACCACAGTTTTAGAAATGCTCAAAAAAGAGTGTGTGGTACACTGCGATGCAGAGTGGAGGGGGAAGAGGGGAGACAGACGACACTACTTGTTTCAGACAGTTTCATTTCACTCCCTTTGAGTTAAAAACACAAATAAATGGCCAGCCATTTGCACTCTGCTTCACACACACACACACACACACACAAACACACACACACACACACACACACACACATATATATATATATATATATATATATATATATATATATATATATATATATATATATAAATATATATATATATATATATATATATATATATATATATATATATATATATATATATTCATGCATAATTTAAATAACTTTACATTTAAAAAATTTAATATTTTATGAGAGAACGCAACATCACGGTTGTCTGAGCCAATGAGCATTAAGCTGTGTTGTCGATTCCCATCATGCTTTTTATCAGCGCAGTCGGTGGAGAGAAACTGCACTTGACTGCACAATCCCACACAGCCGCCTCGACGACATGACATCAGAAAAAGTTGGCCGTAACACGGACACTTTTCTAACTGGCATGCATCTCAGGGTGATCACTGCACAGATTCTGGTCATCTCAAACAAACCTATTGTCCTTTGCCCTGTCACAAATTGTGATGTCAACACTATGTAGATGTTTAACCTGGGAGATGAAAATAGTGCAAAAAAGCTTGAAATGAACCCGTTTTCTTTACAAAGAAATGAAAATGACGGTTGCTAACATGGTCTTCTATGATGTGCAACACAAACACCTCTGCTAAATTGTCTGAAAAAGAGGTCTGGGGTTTCATGACCCTTTGATAAGTAGCTTATCCTCAGGGCACTGCCTAGCATGACTGTATGTGTCTCCCCCTACAGGCCAGTCTGAAGAAGTTCATGGACTACATCCAGGCTGGGGCTGTGGAAAAGGTTGCCAAACTTATAGACAAAGGCCTTGACCCCAACTACCATGACCCTGATACAGGAGGTGAGGTGCCAGGCACTACACTGTTCTCTTCCTGTGAGACTTAATGAACTTTCCATTAGTGAACTGAATAATGAATTTCTGCCAGCAGAGCAGAAACTGGTCCACACACATGCTATATGCATATGGAAATAGGGCTGAATGAATATTCAGTGAGCGTGTACAGGACATTTGCATCTTCTCAAATGATCCATGCAGTTGCCAACAAAAGTCATCTGGAGTTTAAATTATGCAACAAATGCGTAAAGTTAACGTTAGACTCAGTAGCTGCCTCCAAAATAAACAAACAAAAACCCAATTACTACACTTGGGCTGTTTAATGAGATGAAACAATTACTGCAGCTCAGCGGTTCAGTTCAATGCGTGTCAACAGAGCAAAAACCACTGAATAATTTGAATGTATTTGTAACGGGGCATCTTTGATGGCATATTAATTCAAGTTTTTAGCGCTTTGGCAAGCATTTGGTGAGCTGGAGACATGGCCAGACATGCTGTGAAAGCCGTTTTATGGACCAGATGACAATGCAGAGTAATATTAGCATTCGTTTGCAGCAGTGTTTGACTTGCAAGAAGGCTACCTTGAGTGTTGTTCACAGTTTGTGTCGTCTGCGTTGTCACAGAGTTGATGTTGTGCTTGCCAGGCTGACAGTCACTTCTCGAAGCAGAGCCTGCTAACAAGGAGTGAGAGCTGCAGCAACATTTGCAACCACTAGGAGGCTGATCCAAGAGAAAATTGATGTTGCAATTAAAGAGATAGTTTAGGCTAAAGTCAATTTTTTGTTTACTCACCTTCATGCCATTCCAAACCTATTTAATAAGGAAAATAAATATATTTAACTTTCAATTGATTGAATACATTAATTGCAAAAAAAAAAAAAAAAAAATGGTTTACGTGTTTAAATATGCAGATGTTGCAACATCTAATTAAATATAGACTCATTTGCATACATTCTGGAGTAAGCCAGGTTCAAAATTCTTGTTTTTTATGTCTTTCTATCACTCCATAAATCAGAAAATAATTTGTCACCAGCCAGAAAAAAACAATTTCACCACTTTTTAGGAATAAAATGTTAAGTGTAAATGTTTTAAATATATAAAATCATGAGGAAACAAAAGGTCCTCTGTAAAACTCTTCTGAAAATAGATAGGAATACCATTTTTGTTTATGTAAATATTTCTGAGGTGGAGAGTTACGGTTCACTGCCTGAGAAAAAACTCCTGAGAAAACTGCCTTTATTATATGTATAGTATTTGAAATCTACAGATAAGTGGAAAAAAAATACAATGAAATAAACACTTTAAAGTGTATTTTGGATGATTTCTTTCCACTAATCTAAAAACAAAAATATGTTATTAAAAGTTGAATAGCCCAAATCTCAAAATTGACCAGTGCATGGCCTTTTAGCCTTTTAGATAATTTACTGAAAACATATGCACTGTATGTGTATTATAAAGCTGTTAACCATTGCAGCCGAATCACTGGGTTGAATTTGGGATCTGGGTCAGGCTGATTTGTGAATCAATCTTATGACTGAATCGTTGTGAGCTGTATCAATGGATTTATTAAAAATATACAGTGCCTTGCTAATGTATTCATACCCCATTATTTTTCACATTTTGTTTTGTTGCTGCCCTATGTTAAACTGATTTAAATTAGTTTTTTCCCCACAACAATCTACACTACATACACCATAATTGTAAAGAAAGAAAAAATAAAAAGTTTTTTTAACGTCTTTGCAAAATTTATTAAAAATAAAAAGCTAAAATGATTTCATTACATAAGTAGGCCTATTCATACCCTTACCTGGGACAGTTGAAATTTAGCTCAGGAGCATTCATATTGCTTAAAGATGTTACTACACTTCAAGTGAAGTTAACCTTTGGCAAATTCAGCTGCATGGGTATGATTTGGAAAGGCACACACGCCTTAATAAAAAGTCTAACAGCTGATAATGCATATAAGAGCAAAAACCAAGCCCTGAGGTTAAAAAAAAAACTGCCTGTAGAGCTCAGAAACGGGTTTGAGTCAAGCCACACATCTGTGGAAGAGTTCAGAAGAAAATTCTGCTTCATTGAAGGGTGACAGAAGCATGTGGTCTCTGTTGCCCTTAAAGGAAGAAGTTTACTAGAACTAGAACTAGAACTAGAACTAGAACTAGAACTAGAACTCTTCCTAGAGCTGGACTTCTGGCAGAATTGAGCATCTGATGGAGAAGAGCTTTGGTTAGTGTGGAGTGTGGCCATTTCACTTGAGCTCCATGATCATATGTGGAGATAGGAGAAATATGAAGACACATGAAAACACACTTGGATAAAATACTAAAAACCACCTATAGGACCCTCAGACTCTGAGAAACAAGATTTTCTGTCTGATGAACCTCAATTCTAAACATCATGTTTGAAGGAAACCAGCTCTGCTCATCACCTGCACAGCACCATCCCAAAAGTAAAGTGTGCTGGTGGCAGCCTCATGCTGCGGGGCTGTTTTTCAGTGACAGAGACTGAGGGACTCGTCAGAGTAGAAGAAAAGCTCAGTGCAGCAAAATATAGAGACAGTCTTAATGTAAACCTAGTCCAGAGCATTCAGAAGCTCAGACTGGGCCAAAGGTTTAACTTCCAGCAGGACAATGACCCTAAACACAGCAAGAGTGGCTTATAGACAACTCTGTGAATGTCCTTGAGTGACCCAGCCAGAGCCTGGGATTGAACCCAGTCAAATATTTCTATTATCTGACCTCATCCAACCTGACAGAGCTTGAGAGGTGAAGAGACGAGGAGAAGAATGGCAGATAATTACCAAATACTGATGTGCAAAGCTTGTCGCATCAAACAAAAAAGACTTAAGGCTGTTAAGATTCTTCAGCTAAATATTTAGTTAAGGGTATGAATATTTATGCAGTGTACTTATTTCAGTTTTTTTTATTTATATACATTTACGAAGTTACAATTCTTCTTTTGGTTTGTCAGTATGGTGTATGGAGTGTAGATTGATGTGGAAAAAAAAAGTAATTTAAAGAAGTTAATAAGGCAACCACTTAATAAAATGTGAAAAACATTAAGTTGTATGAATATTTTCCCAAGGCACTGTGTGACTCGAAAGGGCAGCTTCTACATCATCACATCAACATGCAGACGATCTTGATCGATTGGTTTAGGTCAAAACTTTTTAGCCAAATTGTTTAGACTGTTTAGTTGGCATGCCAATAATGTATTTTATTTTTTCCAGATTTTAATTTAGAACATGTTTATTACTTTATTTTTTATGTTTTTCAACTCTTCTTCTTACAAAATGTCTCTACCGTAGTGTCTACAGCAGTATAATAATGTTAATTTTAAACATTTTTTCTTTTTAAATTTCTATAAAAAATTAATACATTTCACTAACTTTTTCAAATTATGTGCAGTTTTGTAAATATTATCCACAGAGCATTGCAAAGTCGTGAAACTACTGTTTTCTGTATGTAAAAAGTTTGGAAGTGTTTGGAAGCTGCAATTTAATAATATAAGACAATTACTGTTTCCCTTCTTATTGTCATATAATATAACTGTTATATAAATAAATAAAAAACGGTAAGAAAGGAAACGGTAATTGTCTATTTGGCTATTGTAACTGTCCGATTGTCCTCATGTGTGTGTGACAGAAACCCCACTGACTCTGGCCGTACAGACGGAGCCGGGCGGAGGGGAGATCATCAGGGTGCTGGTGATGGGGGGAGCTCACATTGACTTCAGGGCAAAGGATGGCTTGACCCCTCTCCACAAGGCTGTCAGAGCCCATGTGCACACTGCCCTACTGGTAACACATAGCATCTCAGAACCATGATTAGGATGACTTTATGTTTGTAATCAGAAAGTCATATTTAAATGTAATTGTCTGTTTTCTGGGTGTTTTTAGACGCTGTTGTCTTTGGGGGCATCTTCTGATTATAAGGACCGCCGCGGGCTGACACCACTTTACCACACTGTGCTGACAGGGGGCGACACCTCCTGCTGCGAGACCCTCCTCTTCCACAGAGCCAAGCTGGGGGTCCGTGATGAGAATGGCTGGGACGAGACCCATCAGGTACAAAAAGTGCTTAGAAGAACAGTGTGTGACATATACAGGAAACACATGAATAATAGAAGTGTATAACTGCTGTAACTGATATACTTGATGTACCACACAACAACTGTCTAGTGTTATTCTAAACATACAAATTCATATATATATATATATGTAACAATAATTTGATAATTCATGTAATTTTATTGCAGTCGATTATAACAGTTAGAAAAGTGAAAAATGTAAGGTTTTTTTTATTCTATGGGTTTGATTTTTGTGACCTATTGTATCTGTCAATCATTCATTCATTCATATGTCAGGAGAAGCACTCATCTACCCTGCATATTATTCACACGTTATGTTTTTATGTTTGTTTGTTTTTTGTTTTTTGGATACTTACGGTACCATTACAGTAAGTTTGCAGTATGTTTGTTTTATTCTGCAAGCATGCATTAAATTGATCAAAAGTGAAAGAAACAACTTCACATTGTTACAAAACGACAACGTTATCATGGTCCCCACAAAAATATTAAGCAGCACAACTGTAAAATTCTACTTAAACTGTGGAAATATTAAGAGATGTCATGAGAACCAAATAAGCATATACAGTAATAAATACAATTTTAAAATGTATTAAAATTGTAATAATGTTTCATAGAACAAAAATTACACTGTATTAAAAAAATATAAATGTGACCCTGGACCACAAAACCAGTCCTAAGTGTAAATTTTTGGAAATTGAGATTTTTACATCATCTGAAAGCTGCATGAATAAGATTTCCATCGATGTATGGTTTATTAGAATAGGACAATGTTTGGTCAAGATATAACTGTTTGAATATCTGAAATCTGAATCAAAATCAAAATACTGAGAAATTCACCATTAAATTTGTCCAAATGAATTCTTAGCAATGTATATTACTAATCAAAAATTAAGTTTTGATATATTTACAGTAGGAAACGTACAAAATATATACATGGAACATGATCTTTACTTAATATCCTAAAGATTTTTGGCATAAAATAAAAATCTATAATTTTGACCCATACAATGTTTTTTGGGTTTAAGACTGGTTTTGTGCTCCAGGGTCACATACAACCTTGGTAAGCATAAGAAACTTCATAAAACACCACCACCATACTATTCAGATATTATTATGTGCCTTCTTACACTGTACAAACTTTCTTGAGTGTTTTCACAGTTCCTCCGTCTGTAAAGCTTCATGGAGACTAACAAGAAAATGTGTTCCTTTTTTCGACTCATATTACTCTAGATATCATTTAGCATCATTAGTAATATTATGGGAATGATTACAATGATTCACATTTAAACTGAAAACAGTCAAATTGTGGTTGAAAAACACACTTGCAAGGTTTCTCCTCCCTTTAATAAATCACTTTATTATTACTTTTTATAAATCACTTTTTAGCCTTTAAAAACAACCAGATGGAATCTTTAACAAGAATAAAGTCATGTGCAATCTTTTGTGGCAGAATTTAATAATTATCAAAGCTAAACAAGTTGCTGACAGACATTACAAACATAAAAGCAATAAAGACTTACAAGTTCAAGAATCCGATCTTAAGTTTCTTCCAAGTATCACCAGTTGGGAATCACTGCTCAGTCCTTGTTCTCTCTCTGTGCATGTGTGCATTTCCATATCTATTTCGATTCTTTCGTTCTCTTCCTCTCACTCACACATCCACTGTGGTGTTAATTAGCAAAGGTGTCTGTTCTGACGATGTATAAAATCTATTCCTCCCTCCCTCTTTTCCCTTCTGTCAATGTCAAATGAATGTTTCTGTTCTTCCTATCCACCTCTCTTTTCTCTTTCCTCCTCTCCTCTCATTCTTTGTCTATCCTGTTCTCGTTCTCTTTTTTCTTTCTCCAGGCTTGTCAAAATGGGAACTCGCAACACTTAGAGCACCTGCTTTTTTATGGTGCAGACTCCTCATCCCAGAATGCCTCAGGAAACACTGCCCTGCACATATGTGCTTTATATAACAAGGTATAACAGCTGGTCCTGACACAAAAATCAAGTCAAATTATAAAATCTCATGTTGAAAATGCCTGTCTTAAACCAGCGGGAGTTTTCAGGCTGGTTTGTGCTAACTAGTGCTGGTCAAGCATACACATGCTCTTCAGCAGTTGGTCAACAGAATGCTGTTTCCAAGCATGCTTTAAAGATCCCTGTGAAAATGTCATTATTTTGTGTACAAGTTGTGTATTTACTTGGGGCATAAAGTTGCATGATGTACAATGCTTGTTACATTTTATGGTCAGCATCAGATGGCTTCAATATCTTCAGGCCGTTATTGTCTAATTTCACCATGTAGGAGAGCTGTGCCCGCATTCTGCTGTATCGAGGAGCCAGTAAGGACACAAAGAATAACAGTGGGCAGACCCCCTTCCAGGTAATTATGAGACATTTGCATGTTGTTATTTGTGTTTGTTTTTAAACGCTCTGCATATCATTAACTGGTTGAATCAAGTAATTAAATGAAGCTAAATTCTACAAACCCTCTTCCAACCTTATGTTGGTAAAGATAACTTCTAGGTAAAGAATGTTTTTGGATTTTAAGATGCCTCCTCCCATCCATTTACATTTATTAGATGCTTTTATCCAAAGCGATATTCAGGCTATTCATTCAGGCTATACATTTTGTTTTTCACCAATATGTATGTTCACTGGGAATTGAACCCACAACCTTTTGGGTTGCTAATGCAATGCTGTACCACTGAGCCACAGGAACACCTATTCCAGTTTAATATGCATGGATAACTATAAGTTAGTATAATAATAATGTCTACAATTATGTAAACATCTTGATTCTGCTGACTTATTTAGTGCATGTGTCGGTTTAATGTCAAAACGTGTTGTGCTTGTAAACAAATTTTTATTTTATTTTTGCACTTAAATCTGTCGATGCTTGTGGCACCGAAATGGCACCTTTCACTTGCGGTTTCGTAGCTTGTATCGTTTTTTGCATGCATTGCGAGTCCCAGGTGGAGTGAAGCTGCAGCGAGCCGAAAGAGTTTTACTTAACCTCAGCCATCTCCACAGATCCAGCTGTGACTGTGATCGTGCGTTTGTGTTTTAGATCAAGGGAAGTAAATGCATGTGTGTTTAGTATTGTGTTATTCCCAAGCCTTGCGTCACTGTGCGTCATTCACAGATGCAAATATTAATCGTAGGTGAACTTCTTTTCTAGGTAGCTGTGATGTCTGGCCATTTTGAGCTGGGAGAAATCATTAAAAACCACCGTGAATCAGACGTAGGTAAGGAGCGGAGATTTATTTTGGTTGTGCCGGTATTTTTATTCTCAGTGAGACAGTTTATTTGCTCTTCAAACTGTGTGACATTTGGAGCTTGATACTTTCGTCTCTCTTTAGCTGCTTTGCGATTCACACAGTCCCTAAGCAGTGTTGACTGCTCTCTACACACTCAGCAGGGGATCTGTTGAAGTTCACTTCATTTGTAATGCTTTGCAACATCACTGAATACAGACCACCCATGCAGTGTACGATTGTACACCGAATATCCTGTGAAGTGCATTTTGCAGGACATTATTTGGCAATTGGAGCATAATTCTGTCTGTCTTGGCATCTGTTCTCTCTCGATATGACTGTTTCTCTCCTGATTTGATGTCAGTTCCCTTTTTGGAGTCTCCAAAGTATGCCCCCCAGAGGAGGGAGAGTTCTCGTACTCTTGGATTGCCCCATCCTCACCCCTTCTTGCGGGCCAACAGTGACAACAGTATGAATGTGCCAGATTGGATCGCTTTTCCCAATGCTGCCGGATCAAGCCTAGTCTCCGTGCAGGTAATTTATTGTTTTGTTTTAAAAACAATGTTTCATGTATAAATAAATACAAAATTGTGGGGGTCTGTACGTTTTTTCCCCCCAAACAAAAATAAGGTACTTGTTTTGTTTTTTGTTTTTCCTTATCATTTTATTAAGAAAAATAACTAATTGCATATTTCTTTCTGAAATTAACTGCGATTAATCATGATTAACCCCACCTAACATTAAAGTTTTTAAATATAGTTTTTTATTGCAATAATTTTACATTCAATATTCAAATGAATGTAGAAACAAAATAAAGACAGTATATATTTAATGTTTGTTTAATAGCCTCTTTTTATGACTGATAGCAACTATCACTGATACCAATGCTAATAATTCCCCATATATTTAAATAAAGTTATCAAACAACTAAATTCTAAATTTTTGCATTTTGTGCATGCAATTTAATTGTTATTCTTCGTATTTATGTTTGAACTTTAATTGCTACTCATCGTGTTAATGTCTATCTGTCAGGGTCTAAAGCATGGTGGCACCTTGCGTAGCTCCAGCAGTCCCCGTGGAGCACGAACCCGTTCCCCGTCCCGTGGCCGAACAGGCGACCGAGACGATCGGAGCCGGCAAACACGAGGAAGACAAGGGTGAGAAAGAGAGAGTAGAAAGGACAAGGTTATAGCTTGTGATTCAGCGAACTCTATGCCTAAATCATCATCAATATTCACGTCCTCTGAAGACGTACAACTGAATGAGTCGAGCCGGTAATAAATGTGCATAAATGAATGTTAACCCTGTTGTCTGATACGTGTGCCTTTGTACAGGGCTGGCTCTATCAGTAGTCAGGGCACAGCAAGCGGGCAGCGGCGCCGTCTCTACAGTGCCGTGCCTGGCCGTGTGTTTGTGGCCACCCGCTCGCACTCGGCCCAGGGGGACCGTGAGATCAGCTTCAACAAGGGAGACAAAGTCAAAGGTGAATGGGTGTGTGTGTGTGTGTGTGCCTCTGTGTCAGTGTGCGTTGTGGGAGAATATGTGTGTATGTCAGCAAGAGTGCCGTTAAATGTTTGTTTGTTTCTGTATGTTTTTCACAGGTGTGGATAAACGTTGTCTGTGTATGTATTCTGGTGATATGTGTTGGTATGTCAGTATATGTCTGTTTGTGACCAATAACAATGTGCATGTTAGTGTGTGTGTATGTGTGTGTTTTATATTAGAGTCCATTACTCTGTTTACATCTGTCACCATAGCTTGCATACGTGAATGTTTTTTAAAGAATTAGTAAACGCATAAGTGATAGTCATTTTGCATGTGATTTGTGATTGAGCCGGGTGTGTGTGTTTGTTTGTACTTCAGATTGTGCTCTAAGTGTGTATCAGGGGCGTCTTGCACCTATGTTTTTTAATTGGGTACAAGGGGCAGTCCTAGCTGTTTTGGTGCCCTAAGGGGTATAAGATTATTATTTTGATGGTTCATTATATGAGTGTGTGCAGGGGATCCACATTCAAAAACTGAACTGTCATTTCCAGCCTGAGAAATGCAGTTCTAACTTTCTATTCATCAAAGCATCCTGAAACAAATGTGGAACCTAAATATAAAAGATGGTGATTCAAAATCCAGTTGTCTGGTCATGGTGCTTCTGGTCTATATATTGTGTTTTCATTACATTGTGCATTGTTCATGTTTCCTGCTCGCACACACACACTGTTGTTTCTCTCTCTCCTCTTCTCTCAGTGTTGAGTGTGGGTGAAGGAGGTTACTGGGAGGGGACAGTTCGCGGGCGCACGGGCTGGTTCCCCTCTGACTGCGTGGAGGAGGTGGCTCTCCGCAGCCTGGAGTCCCGTTCAGGTGAGACTCCTCATGCACCTGCACACACATTATTTGTTTCAAAGACGTCCACGCTACACTCAGAGCTGTCATTTTGATAGACCCAGATGGAGGTGTAGGACAGTCGGACTGCCACAGCTTCCCTGTGATGTTGTGATGTCAGACTTGGAGAGGGAGAGCAGTTATGATGACTATTAATAGTTTACAGCACTACTGGAGTGTGAGAGAGACCGATTGTGCCATTTCACGCTGGCTAAACTCACCGTGGTTTGGGGCCCAGCGCTCTGTCAGAGCAGGAAACTTCAAGTCGGACATATATTTTCCTGTCATGCTGTAGTTGCACCCTCACACCCAAGCTCATGTGGATGCGGTTGTGTGTGCGTCTTTCAGAGAGCCGCAGCGAGAGAGCCAAGCGACTCTTCCGACACTACACCGTTGGATCCTACGACAGCTTTGACGCGCCCAGGTAAGAACACTTTCAAATTTATGGATGTGCATTGCTAATATGTAGATGTCGATTTGTTGTAATGAAGGACTTCCTGCTGAGAAGGCCAGTTTAGAGTTAGTTTACGCTGGTTTGTTGCTGATTTAGGTAGTGGACTAGTGTAAAAGAACCACTAAGGCGTAAAATACAAAAAAAATACATAAATACAATACAACAATTGCATTCAAAGTACATCTTGTTAGTTTAAGGTAGTTAAGAAGCATCTAAAATGTTGGTCTTTTCAAGTTGCATTCTTCCCATATAGATTTGTTTCCCAAAACTTCCCAAAAAAATTTGCATTCTTTATTATCTACTCGCGTGTCTTGTGGGTTAGTCTGTGTTTCGTTCAGCACGTGGAGAGTTTTCTGTCAGTTGTTCTGAAATGCTGCCGTTGGCTGTGACTCACCTGAGGAGGCCTTGGCGTCTTTTCTCGCACTGCTGTGAGTGTGAGTGATAGACTGACGGGCATGTAGACGGAGATGCCAGCGTGTGATTCATGCATCTCAATGTTTGCGGCTTGTGAAGCTGGTTTTGGAAGTCAGATGCGAGTCTGTTATTTGAAATTAATTTCAGAATTAAACAGCTGAGACTGACGCTGAAGAATGTAACACTGAATTGAACTACAATACTTTACAATTAGTCATCCATCATTTAAGCGGATAAAGTGTGGCATTTCGATTCAAGCTTCATATTTCATGTAAGAGTAGTGTACTAAGTGTATACCAAGTGCAGTGTAATGTTCAAAGGGATAGTTCCCCCAACCATCCCTTTACACCCCTGTGCATTCCTCTGCTTGTAAACAAGTCTCAGCACATCTGGGTTTTCATCAGAACGCCGGCTCCTGTGTCAGCTGGGTCAGCTGCGTCAGCAGCATCACACACGTGTGTTGTGGTACTCTCCTGAATGCTGGTGTTGACTGACCTGGGGCATGTACCATGATGGTAGCTGAACAAATTCAGACTTACAGGATTAGTTTTGAGTTGACAAAACCAAACCTCTCCAATCCGGCTTTGTTGGTACCATGATGCTGTTCATCAACTTTCTTTGTCAATTCGGGCTTTGATCCTGAGTTTGTGGAGCGCGTGCACATGAATGTGTGACATCACTGGCGAACAGCCAATCACGAGCCTTGGAACACAAAGCAAGTTTGATTTACTTCTCGTGAGAGACCCAGCGAGATTCAAAACTAAAGGTTAAAGGTTTTGCTAAAGGTTAAGAGATTGAAGAATATGACAAATTTAAATGTCATATGAAAAATGAAGGAGGACTAATAAAATAAATGATCTTGTAGTCACAAGTGGAACTTGTTAACTTAGTTTATACATTTGAAAATATATGGTGATAGAGACTTGAACATATAAATTCAGATTTGTTTTTTAAATAGTGCAATCTTTTGATACTACAGCTTATTTATATTACATGATCTGTATACATTAATATTTAATTAAAATAATTTATAATAACTGTTAAACTAAAATTGCTTGTGTGTAAGAGATAAATAATAATATGAATCACTATAATTATATAAATCATAAAATGACTCAGTTATTATCATTAAAGCTGGACTTCTATTTTTTTTTTTTTTTTTTTTTTTAGCATTAGTGACCTTTAATTTGGAGCAAAATAAACTGGAGTGACTTTGTGTCAGACATGTGTCACTTCTCTCACATCTGATTGGTTCACCTTCAGTCTGAGATCTTGAATCCAGAACATAACCTGCCCCGGAGCAGGTTAGCCGTGCAGCGTAAGATACCATGGCAACGAACACCGATTAAAGCCGAGCTACTTTCATAGTACCTAAAACCCAGGGTTGGCAGAAACTAAGCTGAAACATAGCTGGCTAGCCACCTAATCCAGCTTCATGGTACAGGCCCCTGGAAGAGAAGAAAGCGTTGAGTAAACGTATTTTTTTTTTTTTTTTTTTGCACACAAAAAGTATTCTCATAACTTCATAACATTACAATTGAACCACTGATGTCACATGGACTATTTTAATGATGTCCTTGCTACATTTCTGAGCCATAAAATATTTCAGTTGCTGTGAAGATTCAGAAAACTATTAGATTTCATCAAAAATAATTTTGTTCTGAAGATGAAAAAAGGTCTTAGAGGTTTTGAATGGTATGAGGCAAGTATGAGTAATAAATTACAGAATATTCATATTTGGGTGAACTGTCAATTTAAAGCTCAGTGTGGTAACCAGAAGGTTGTAGACTTGATTTACACACACACAAAAGAAAATCTTTTTTTTTTTTTCTAATGTGAAGTTCCTTAACACAAAGTTTGTTTGATTTTTTTTTATTTAAGATCTGCTTCATAATGGAGTTTTATATTTTTTATGCTTAAAGGATTAGTACATTCAAAAATGAAAATTATGTTATTAATGACTCACCCTCATGTTGTTTCAAACCCGTAAGACCTCCGTTCATCTTTGGAACACAGTTTAAGACATTTTAGATTTAGTCCGAGAGCTCTCAGTCCCTCCATTGAAGCTGTATGTACAGTTTACTGTCCATGTCCAGAAAGGTAAGAAAAACATCATCAAGTAGTCCATGTGACATCAGAGGGTCAGTTAGAATTTGTTGTATCATCGAAAATATATTTTGGTCCAAAAATAACAAAAACTACGACTTTATTCAGCATTTTCTTCTCTTCCGGGTCTGTTGTGAGTGCGACTGCTGTGGCTGTTGACGTATGATGCTGCTGACGTGTTATCTTTGTTCGGCGCACCAGAAAACACCTCAGTAGCATCATACATCAACAGTTTTTGTTATTTTTGGACCAAAATGTATTTTTCGATGCTTCAACAAATTTTAACGGACCCTCTAATGTCACATGGACTACTTTTATGATGTTTTTCTTACCTTTCTGGACATGGACAGTATACCGTACACACAGCTTTAATGGAGGCACTGAGAGCTCTCGGACTAAATCTAAAATATCTTAAACTGTGTCCCGAAGATAAACGGAGGTCTTACATGTTTGGAACAGCATAAGGGTGAGTTATTAATTACATTATTTTTATTTTTGGATGAACTAACCCTTTAAGTCTTTAAATATTTTTTTAATTGTTTCAGCAATAAACACTTAATATTTTTCCAAATATGTATGATTAATTCTAAGACTGGAAAATTTGTTAACAAATTATTGTAAAGAGGATTTGGTTCCACTTTATATTAGGTGGTCTTAACTACTATGTACTTACATAAAACAATAAGTACAATGTACTTATTGTGTCCATATTGTATTGTAAAACACTTTTGCTGCTATTGAGATGGGATAGGGGTAAGGTTAGGAAGAGGGTTGGAGGTATGGGTAAGTTTAAGGGTGGGTTGAGGTGTAAAGTATGGGTCAACAGTGTAATTATAAATGTAATTACAGAAATTAAATACAGATGTAATTACATGTAGTTTTTTTATATATAAGTACAATGTAAAAACATGTATGTACACAATAAGTACATTGTACTAAATTATTAATTAAAATGTAAGTACATAGTAGTTAAGGCCACTTAATGTAAACTGGGTCTGAGGATTTTATTTTATTTGCTTCTGTATTTTTTAAAATTAATTTATTCATATTTTTTATTAATTTATTTTATACAGGGTAAGTTGCCATTCATTTAAAATATGCTTTATGTGTTTAATATATATGCTGTGCATCACACATTTCTAAATGCAAAAACAGATTCTTTTGTGGACGGCTCCTAAATCATCAGTAATCTACTTTTATAGGATGTTTCACATAATCAGTGTCATGTGACATGTGTCACCCAGGGCCGTTGTCAGGGGCTTGGGGAAATGAGGGGAGTTACTGAGCTCCTCTATGGTGTAGCCTACTCACTTGGCCTTGGGGAGCAGGGTGGGACTAAAAATACTGACACACCTATGAAATGAAATACTTTGCGCAAGACTGTAATACCTGTATTTGGTGGCCATGTTGTAATCTCACTCTCTATCTCAGTCTGTCTAACTGTCTGTGAGTCATGTGTTGGTAACTTAACACTGCTGTGCTCTTTTCATTAGCACCTCACAGTAAACATAAAGCTGCCTCATGTGATGTCATTCTGTCCCAGTCGCAAAGAGAGCTCACATTCACCTCATCACAGCAGCCTGCAAGACAACACAATACAAGCCTAGCAAATTATTTACATACAAATATACACATAATAAATCCGATTTTTAATGTATACTCTGAATCTCACTGATCACGCTCGCTTACTCCCATTCGTGCATGTGTAGAAATACACTAAAAGACACACAGATTGAAACTTCTTACTGTGTTTTCAGTTTGTAAATGTTTTTTCTCACCCCTCTATTTTTGGCTTAGTCACCCCCTCGTCCCGCTCCACCTCTCCCTTGTGCTCTCTCTCTCTCTCTTTTAATTCCTCCCATTTTACTAACCCCCTGCACTCTTTCATTTTCTCTCCATCACCCTCCCACCCCTGTGGTGACTCCATCTGGAGGTCATACTATGAAGGGCACTAAAGAGCAAGGGAAAGAGAGAGAGAAAGAGAGGGATGAATGCATGGATGCATGGATGAATAAATGGATGAAAAAGCATCTTGCAACTACTGACATGACCAAAGAGGAAAAAAAACTTTTTGGCACCTTACCCTAAGTCTTTATACAAGTGTGAAACATGTTAGTGTAGTAATAAAATCAGTAGTAGTCACCAGCTATCATTTTTGATGCAAAACGCTATTTCATTTATGTAAATGAGGATAGCAAAATAAAGTAAACTGTGTTGTATTATACCCAAACATTCTGGGTTGTATTATACCCAAAGATTTGACAGTGGGCTGCCAGTAAACCTGATAAAAATTTGGGACCAGAAATTATTCAGACACTTTGACCTGACCACGTTTTGCTTTAGTGTTTTTTCTTTAATTGCTAATGCAACCTTTTTACACCAAAGACTGAACAAAATTAAACATTGCTTGCTAATTGTTTGACCTAAATCAATAGTGTAGTTAAATTCAACAGCTGACAGCTGTTCAGCTTAATATATTACATACCTTTCTAGCAAGCTTATCTGACATTATCAAGATAAATTTAATTTGTTCTGCCACAGTTTAACTCTGAGTTCTTGTCATATTGTCCATTTTCTAAACTATAGCAAATAAAGTAGTAAAAAGGTTAGAAATGTTGAATGTGTCTGAAAAAAAATTGGTTTGACTATGTAAATATATATATAAACAGAGAAAGAGAGAGAGAGAGAGAGAGAGATGTATGTGTGTGTGTTCAAATTTCTACTTCTACTAATACATTTAATACATTTTTTTTATCTTTATAGGATAGTTTTAATGTGTTATGAACGCATGTCAAATAGCATTTAAAAAAAAAAATATTAACCTTGATTAAGTTCTATAAAAATATTCTCATCAAACTGTCTCTATTCTTCCTCCAACCTCTCAGCTCTTCTGTTCTCACCCCAGCCCCACTTTTCCAGAACCCTACAAATCACTATGTCCTTTCTGGCATCGCCTCACCACCTCCATCATTGTCCTTCCCTCGCAGAGTCATTTTTAATAGCAGCTTCCTCTCTCTGCATCATCCTTCTCTGCTCCTTGTCTTCCTTCGGCCTGTGCGAGCTCAACTGTGTCATAATTCCAGCGTCCCTGTCCCTGAGCGCCCTGCAGCACTCTCTTTTTCCCTTCCCAGTGCACGTGAGCTTTTTATAGGACAGTGATCTGCGTAATAGGGTCAAGGACGTCCAGTATAATTTCAGGTAAAAGTTCACTGAACGAGTCTGCTTGAACACGGCTGCGCAGTCTTCCGCTGAAAACGTGCCAGCAAGTTTTCTGGCATCGATACAGATATGGGAACACGTGCACAAATACATACTGTACTGTACAGGCACACATACGCCTTCTGCCACTATCCACACTTCCTTACCCCCTCTCTTCCTGCTGATTCTCCCTCTCTTTAGCTCTCTCTTTCTCTCCTCCTCTCTCTCTCTCTCTCTCATGCTCTTCATCACACACATGCTCTGAATGAACAGCGGTGTGGTGTAGTCTACCATGCTGGAGGACAGAAAGAGTGTGAGAGTTGTAGAAAGAGGAGGAATAAGGCAGTAGATTGTGGATCCAGCAATGCCGTAGAGAGCGAAGGAGGCAGAGGGAGACGGAGGGGGGAGGGCAGCGAGGACAACATCGACATCCAGCGAAAGAGGCTTTGACAGAGATGATGTGAGTTCTTGCTTTCTCTCCCCTTTTGCTCTCTCTTCATCTTCTTGTTCATGTTCGTGTCTTCTGCTTCTCAGCTCTCTCATCCCTGACTGTGTTTCTTCTGAGTGATGGAGATGTGCTGCTGCGTTTGCCTCCCTCACTCGCTCGCTGTCCTCCTTCATTCATAGGATCTGTTTTGTTTACAGACATTGTTAAAGGAGAGGGAGGTGACAGGGGGAGGGGGAGGGGTCTCTCTCTACCTTCTTGTGCAAGCGTTGTCTGGTGGGTACATTGGTGTGCTTGTTTTTAAAGGGATGGATCACCTTTAAGTGATAATACTGTCATCGTTGTGTTCTAGAACACTATGAGAAGTTTAACCGAATGACCAAGCTGCTTTATACATTTAAAGGATTGAAGACCCTATACTGTAAAATGCTGTTTCTACCTGATAAAATTACTTTTGTTGCTAAAAAATGTATGTATTTTGGTTGATTCAGTGATAATTATATATTATTGTTGACCTAAAACCAGTTCACTTAAATCAGTTTTTTTTTTTTTTCAGTGTAGAGCGGTGGTTCTCAAATAGCATCAGCAAATCTCTAAGGGGGCCTCAGGCTGACTTAAAATAATTTGAATTCAACTAAAACAACTAATAATCAAAAAACTGCATAAATGAGGTAAATTAGTACATTTAAATAGATCATGTAAATTAATAAAATCTTAAAATTAATGGACATTACATAGCTGTGGCAAGCTCTAAAAACTGTATTGGGTAGAAATTCTGAGTAAAAAAAATATTGTGTGTTTTTTATGTGTGTGTGTCTGTGTGCATGAAAACAGTGGTAACCCTGAAGAACATTCTCTTGGGAATGTTTTTGTGAAGAATTGTGGACTTTGGAGTCCAAAAGGTCCAAAAGGGTTGAAAAGAATTGTTCTAGGGCTGTCAAGCTCCAGAAATTACAAAAAACACCAAATAAAGTATTCTTCTCGTGCTCGTGCACTATTTTCAAATCATTTGAGATATGATAAGATTTGTGTGAAAAACACTCATGATTCAAAGTCAAAGTTTACAGAAAATCTAGTAGTCTAGTTCTGGTCACTTTTATGTCATGGAAAAGTACAGCTTGGAAATTCTGTCTTCCACAGAAGACAAAAACCCATATGACAGTAAAGCCCCTTTCACACTGCACCTCGGACCGGCAATATTTCCGGAACATTGCCGGGTCGCCTTCTGTGTGAAAGCAACCACGTCCCGGAATTGATTATCGAATTGAACCCGGGTCGGGGACCTAGTAACATTTGGGGGTTCAACCCGGGACGAGCGCTGTGTGAACAAAAGCCAGATCTAATTCCGTGTCGGAGTGATGATTCGACACGGAATTAGACCAATTTTTTTAGAAATCATTTTTTAGAGATACCGGCTGTTTTGAAGGAAGATCAACATTTGCGAACGAAAACATATGTGCAAACTGTAATGAAGCAGAGATCAGTTAGTTCCTCACTTTCCGCGCTGACGCAGAGATCGTTTGCTTGCTTCAGTGAAAGTATAACGTGCCTAGCGTTGTCGACTCGTACATTACACGTCACGCGCTGATGTCACGTGTCAATACGGGATCTTCTAGGGTTGTGTGTGAAAGCACGCACATATACCGGGTCATCACTGGCAGTGTGAAAGTGCAAAATCTAGCGACCAGGGACCAATTGCAGGAACACTTTACCCCTGTATTTGCTGGAATGGCATTGTGAAAGGGGCTTAAGTAAATGATGACAAAATTGTAATTTTGGGTGAACTAGCCCTTTAAGGTAAGGCAGCATGATTTTAGGGGTTTAAGCCTCTACTCAAGTTCATTGCAGAAATAAGGGGCAGTGGCAGCATAGAACTATGATAATAAGAGAAGATGGGAAAAAAATAAAGGACAGAGAGGGTCAGAGTGAGTTAGGTGTGGGAGGACAAGCAGAGGAAGAGGAAAGAACTAAGGTCAGTTGGACAGAAGGCAGAAGAGGAAGCAGATGGGTGTGGAAGTGTGTACATCTGCCACGGTCCAGAGACAGGAACAGATCAACAGGTTCAGAGTAGGACGAAAAATGCACCACAGACAAGTGCGATACCCACAGACACTTTAAAAGGCAATAAGAAGTGAGTGAGATTGTTCGTGTATCTTTTCTGTCCCGATAGCTGTACAAACAGTTGCTTGTGTAAGTAAACAGATCCACTTGTCTCTGTCCAGTGGCTAGTGAGATTTATATGAATCTCTCTCGCTCTTATTGCTTGTGTGACCATGATTACTCAACCATGCACCAATGGTACACATAGCATGCATGGCTAATGTCGTTGACCCATGGCCTGCTTATTAGTCTGATTAACATGCAGAGACTCTTGGACCATTACAAACATTGAGCTAATTAACACGCCAATTACTTTTTGAGAGTTCATTAATTTGATGTAATTATGTAAAAAAAAAAAAAAGAAAAAAAAAATTATTAATTTTTAAATCAGTAATACTTAACTCTGCAGAAAATACATTTTGTGTTATTTTATGCATTTAAAAGTTAACATCTTAATAGACAATAACCTTTAAATTCTTGAAGGTTTTACAGTAGTTCTTGTTCTTATTGCTAAATACATTTTGGACCTTAACTATTACTAGGAAGTTTGTTGCAGTAGTTTTAAAGACCAAACAAGGTGTGTGCCCATTAGTTTCTTTAAACAAAAAATGGTCTAAACCACTTTTTTTATCTTATTCAAGGAGTGTGGTCTTTGTCTTTTTTTCAAACTGAATAGAAATGTTTTATCTAAGTATAATCCAGCGTAATTACAATGTGTTTGCAAAGGTATTATTTAAAGAACTGGTTTCAAAGCAAGAGACAAGGTAATTGCTAGGACAAAGAAAAGCTTACAGGTGATATTTTTGACAAGTATATTTTGCTTTTCCGTAAAAATACTGTACACTAAAAATGAGCACACTGTTACATGAGCAGCAAATCAGCATATTAGAATGATTCCTGAAGACTGGAGTTCTTTAAAATATAATATAAAAATCCTACAAACCCCAAACTATTGAATGGTGGTGGACATGCATTGTGGTTTAGATCAGTTGTTCTCAACGGATGGACTGCATGCTGAAAATGGGTCGGGGGGTGTCTGGTCATAACAGCAGGGGAGATGCACGTTAGATGCGCATTATAAACTGCAGCTAACCATTTAACTGAGTAAAGTTAGCATGCGTGTGTATTCAATCTACGAGGTTTTGCTGCAAATTCATTTCAATATGGCTAATACTTAATATTTATCATAGTGTTTGTTACATGAGTCGGTTAACTCACACTTCTGCTTTCTTGGCTATTGTTTATGTATTTAAAATATATATATATATATATATATATATATATATATACAGTATTGTTCAAAATAATAGCAGTACAATGTGACTAACCAGAATAATCAAGGTTTTTAGTATATTTTTTATTGCTACGTGGCAAACAAGTTACCAGTAGGTTCAGTAGATTGTCAGAAAACAAACAAGACCCAGCATTCATGATATGCACGCTCTTAAGGCTGTGCAATTGGGCAATTAGTTGAAAGGGGTGTGTTCAAAAAAATAGCAGTGTCTACCTTTGACTGTACAAACTCAAAACTATTTTGTACAAACATTTTTTTTTTTCTGGGATTTAGCAATCCTGTGAATCACTAAACTAATATTTAGTTGTATGACCACAGTTTTTTAAAACTGCTTGACATCTGTGTGGCATGGAGTCAACCAACTTGTGGCACCTCTCAGCTTTTATTCCACTCCATGATTCTTTAACAACATTCCACAATTCATTCACATTTCTTGGTTTTGCTTCAGAAACAGCATTTTAGATATCACCCCACAAGTTCTCAATTGGATTAAGGTCTGGAGATTGGGCTGGCCACTCCATAACATTAATTTTGTTGGTTTGGAACCAAGACGTTGCTCGTTTACTAGTGTGTTTTGGGTCATTGTCTTGTTGAAACAACCATTTCAAGGGCATGTCCTCTTCAGCATAGGGCAACATGACCTCTTCAAGTATTTTAACATATGCAAACTGATCCATGATCCCTGGTATTCGATAAATAGGCCCAACACCATAGTAGGAGAAACATGCCCATATCATGATGCTTGCACCTCCATGCTTCACTGTCTTCACTGTGTACTGTGGCTTGAATTCAGAGTTTGGGGGTCGTCTCACAAACTGCCTGTGGCCCTTGGACCCAAAAAGAACAATTTTACTCTCATCAGTCCACAAAATGTTCCTCCATTTCTCTTTAGGCCAGTTGATGTGTTCTTTGGCAAATTGTAACCTCTTCTGCACATGCCTTTTTTTTAACAGAGGGACTTTGCGGGGGATTCTTGAAAATAGATTAGCTTCACACAGACGTCTTCTAACTGTCACAGTACTTACAGGTAACTCCAGACTGTCTTTGATCATCCTGGAGGTGATCATTGGCTGAGCCTTTGCCATTCTGGTTATTCTTCTATCCATTTTGATGGTTGTCTTCCGTTTTCTTCCACGTCTCTCTGGTTTTGCTCTCCATTTTAAGGCATTGGAGATCATTTTAGCTGAACAGCCTATCATTTTTTGCACCTCTTTATAGGTTTTCCCCTCTCTAATCAACTTTTTAATCAAAGTACGCTGTTCTTCTGAACAATGTCTTGAACGACCCATTTTCCTCAGCTTTCAAATGCATGTTCAACAAGTGTTGGCTTCATCCTTAAATAGGGGCCACCTGATTCACACCTGTTTCTTCACAAAATTGATGACCTCAGTGATTGAATGCCACACTGCTATTTTTTTGAACACACCCCTTTCAACTAATTCAACTAATTGCCCAATTGCACAGCCTTAAGAGCGTGCATATCATGAATGCTGGGTCTCATTTGTTTTCTGAGAATCTACTGAACCTACTGGTAACTTGTTTGCCACGTAGCAATAAAAAAATATACGAAAAATCTTGATTATTCTGGTTAGTCACATTGTACTGCTATTATTTTGAACAATACTGTATATATATATATATATATTCCAGATACACAGTCCCTCAGACTGCTGTATCTTGTCTCAGTCGATGTAACAATGAATCCGTGTGACCACAGGCAACAGCATTGAAAATAGAAATAAAAAAAATCAGGTTCATTCAGTAGCTAGTGATATTGATGATGTAATAGGCGGAGGGTGGTTCAGAGCTGTAGTGCTCTATGGCTACCCAACAAGAGCACTAGAAAGTGCTCCCTCTCTCTCTCTCTTGTTCTTTTCCTGTCTCTCTACCTCTCAAAGGCTGCTGCCAGTTTTATGAATGGGAAAACAGTGACTTGTGGAGGCAGTGATAGAAACATCGCTCTGTTCATCTCACATGGCTGCTGAAGAAGAGAGGAAGAGGCAGATGTGTACATGAGAGGGAGGAGTAAAAGAGAGATAGATGACAGTTATCTTGCCCTAGTGAAACTGGTGCTAGGCGTTTTAATTGCACCTTCCCAATGGTTTGATCTCCTGCACTGCAGCAGGTGTGCGTATGCACGCATTAGCCATGTGCTTTTTATTTATTTTTTCTATCTAAATATGCTCTAGATGAATGCTTGCGACTGTTACGGTGCACTTTGCTGTTTTTTAAGCGTCTCACGCCATGAGCGATTGACATCTGCGACACCTGTGAATTATCCCTAGCTTTATTTAAAACGCTGAAATAATTCCTTTGTACATGGCGTCTAAAAATCCTTTACATTCAATGCATGCATTAACTAATCAGCAAACAAACTAAGTCACCTCAAGCCCCATTCTCTCTCCCTCTCTCCCTTCATCAAATTGCATCATTTCTCTCCTCTTTCATGCTAAACCATGTCTTCCAACCACACATTCTCTCTCTCTTTCTGTCCCTCTTATCTCACCCTCCCTCCCTCTCTTTCTCCTTGCCTCGCTCGTTCTCTCTCCTCCTCTGTCGCAGTCACAGTGAACCATCGCTCTCTCTCTCTCGCTCTCTCTTGCATTCTCTCTCTCACATTCTCTCTCTCTCTCCGTCTTAAGTATGAAAGGGTTGGGAGAGCTAGGCCCTCGTTCTCACTCTCTCCATCTCTCTCTCCTCCTCTCCTCCCCTTGCACGGCTCTCGTTTGCTGTTCTCTGGCTGGAAGAGGAGCAGCAATAAGAGGAGGAGGTGGAGGAGGAGGAGGAGGAGGGGGGGGAAATGGCGATGGGAGGATGCGGAGAGGAGGATCTCTCTCTCTCCCTCTCCCTCTCGTCGTCCTGGCCGTCGCTAGGCCCTATGAATCGCAGCGTCTGGTTCATTTACAGGTACTGGCTGTTTTCATGTTTTTCTCACGGTTGGCAGGGAGGGAGGGAGGGAGGGAGGTGGGCTAGAGAGAGCGCCGCATCTGTGCAAGGAACAAGCCGGAGTGATGGAGTGGATCGACAGGCATGGATGTGTTGCAATGCACGCGTGTTTGGACGTGTGCGTGTGTCTATGTGCAGAAGAGTGAGCACTCGCTCACGCAATAGCCAGGGTAGCACGTCTCCACCGCTGCATGCGTGTGTGTGTGTGTGTGTGTGTGTGCGCGTGTGTGAATCGCAGCTTCTGTCTCTCTGTTAACGGCCGCAGAATACAATGTCTGCCTCCAGCCAGATACACCGTTGCTCTGATGGACAGAATGCTAAACGGGTGTGTGTTTCTGCGCATGTGAGTGTGTGTGTGTGGGATGGAGAGAGAATGCGCTGGGCTCTGTTAGCTGCTGATTTAGAGGAGTTTGCTTCACTGGAAGGGATTGATGCTTTTGGGTTCTTCTGTCGGGTGTGTGTGTGATCATACACACCGTATGTGGGATTTGCATGTGTACATTCAAGAAATTAAGAATGATCACTCAGGAGGGGACGTATGCGCTGGGTTCTTGTAACCCCTGCTGCGTTTATTGTGGAGTGTGTTAGGTTTGATGTGGTGCTGATCTTGTACAGTGTCCGCATGGCGTTTTTTTTTTTTTTCGTGCACTGATGTTATCATGTGTTGGCTCTTATTAGACCGAAAACTCTTTTATTAAGTTGGACAAATACAACCGTGGTGTGTTATTGTCCCTGCGAGGTGGCTGGGTGTTGGTTTATCACTATGAAGATGGTGTAACCTCTTAATAGTTGCACGTTGAGATTGCGTAGTCTTCACCGTACGTACAGTAATTACGGATACGGCTACTGTATAAACTGTCTGTGTCACTTCATAGGACGAACCTATTGCCCAAAATGTCAGAAAGAGAGCGAAGACAACGATTAAGTGTGTGGCAGAGAGGTTCGGTGGGGTGTGATATGTCTGTAACTTTAAAAAGGGAGTGCCAACTTGAAGAGAGACTATCACTTTCTGCATATCAATTCATTCCTGGCTTGTTTTCGATCTGGGCAGGGATGAGTGGGTGATATGGAGAATGGCCACCGTTGGCATCCCTCTGTGCAGGCGCGATCGAAGATAAGTGAGGAGGAGTGCGGAAGGACTGCTGGAGAGAAGACAGGACTGAGATAGAAAGCAGGGTAGGAGGTGACACACAGAGGAGTTACTGAAAGAGTTGACGGGGAGTTATGAGCAACCCCCTGGCCTCGGGTTCATGGTCTTTAAGAGGTTCACTGAAAGCTTTTACATTTAGCTTTTAGATGGAGGCTGGAGTTTGGAAGCATTGAAGGAAAGAGAGAGAGAGAAATGAACAGATGGAGTGGGTTGAGGGCTGAGCCTGTGTACAGTGTGACTATCAGCATGTGGGTACAGTATGGTACAGTTGAAACAATATCTCACCAGCACCTGACTGGCACTGGACACACACACAGAAGCCCTCACACAGACCTAGAGTGCAAACAACTTCCAACACAAGCAATCAGGCTTCAAAGTGACAGTATTACTTGACAAAAAAATAAATAATAATAATGGTAGAAAGAAAGGTAGGCCATATTTTCATAATTTGTGTGTGCAGATGTATGTTTATATGTGTGTGTGTGTGTGTGTGTGTGTGTGTGTGTGTGTGTGTGTGTGTGTGGTGCACCTGCCCAACTAAATCAGAGCAATCTTCAAGAATCAGCTAAAAACACATCTCTTCCATCTTTACCTGACCCTCTAACTCTAGCACTCTCCATTCTAATTCTATTCTTTAAAAAAAACATGCCTCTTTTAGACTTGCACTCTATTCATTTACTAACTGATTGTTTTCTTTGAGAAAAAAACTAACACTAGTTTTAACTAACACATTCTTTTTTCTATTCTGTGTTTTCATTTTATTTATTATAGAATAAAAAAAATATTGCTACATGACATGTACTATGTTAAACTAACAGAATTGTTGTAGCACTTGCATATCATCACTTTTGTTGATTTTGTTTACTTCCATTGTCCTAATTTGTAAGTAATTTATGAATAAAAGCGTCTGCTGAATTACTAAATGTAAATGTAAAGCGTCTGCTGAATTACGAAATGTAAATGTAAATATATATATATATATATATAGTAAAGACCAAAAGTTTGGACACACCTTCTCATTCAAAGAGTTTTCTTTATTTTCATGACTAAGAAAATTGTAGATTCACACTGAAGGCATCAAGGACTATTTGACCAAGAAGTAGAGTGATGGGGTGCTGCGCCAGATGACCTGGCCTCCACAGTCACCGGACCTGAACCCATTTGAGTTGGTTTAGGGGTGAGCTGGACCGCAGACAGAAGGCAAAAGGGCCAACAAGTGCTAAGCATCTCTCGGGGAACTCCTTCAAGACTGTTGGAAGACCATTTCAGGTGACTACCTCTTGAAGCTCATCAAGAAAATGCCAAGAGTGTGAAAAGCAGTAATCAAAGCAAAAGGTGGCTACTTTGAAGAACCTACAATATGACATATTTTCAGTTGTTTCACACTTTTTTGTTATGTATATAATTCCACATGTGTTAATTAATAGTTTTGATGCCTTCAGTGTGAATCATGAAAATAAAGTAAACTCTTTGAATGAGAAGGTGTGTCCAAACTTTTGGTGTGTACTGTATATATATATAAATACTTGCAATATACCTGTATATACAGTGCCCTTCATAAATATTGGAACAAAAAAGACAAAATTGCTCTGTTTACTGTGGAGCCAAGAAATCTGTAAATATGATTAAAAGATGAATATGAGACAAAACTACAGAATGTGACTTTGTCACATTTTATTATTGGGTGTTTCAATACAAATCTTTTACCAGTTAAGAAGATCAGCACTTTTAGAGTTTCATCTCCCTCTGATGTGAGCAGAAGTTTGGAGCAGTTGCCTCAGAGGTCTTTCTAAGTGTTCAGCTGTGTCCTGTTGCATTCATTCTTCAGATATAAAAAGCAGGGAATGTGTCGTATCAGTTAAATTCATTGCTTCTGCATTCTCAGTCTCGCATTCGATGACGACACACACAAACCAGGATGAAGACGAGGAGGCTGACTTTGAGAGAAAAGCAAGCATTTTGGCTGCTAACAGAACAGAGGAAGTCAATTAGAGCTACTGCAAAAACAAAGGGCATGGAGAAATCAAAAGTTTGGAAACTACCAGCGAGATCAGCAACCAACAACAACCTGATCGGCTGAGAAAAATGACAGTAGTTGATCACAGAAAAATCATGAAAGCTGTGAAAATGAACCCTAAAATACATGGAAAACTGGGGTGATGCTCTGTCTATCTACAATCCGCAGGAGACTTTGACACAGAATTACAGAAGCTACAGCAAGATGCAAACCTCTGACAAGTACCAAAAACAGAAAGGCAAGATTACAGTTAAAAGCCAGTAGAGTTTTATGGACAGCTGAGACAAAGATCAACCTCATCTAAATGATGAGAAAGCAAAAGTGTGGAGAGAAAAAAGGGAACTTCAAATGATCCAAGCATTCAGCCTCATGTGTAAAGTGCGGTGGAGGTGGTGTCATGGCATGGGCATGCAAGGCTGTCTCTGGAATCTTCAATAATGGCCGTAGCAGGATGAATTTAGAAGGGTACAAAATCATCTTGGCTACCAATATTAAAAAAAATACCAACAGAGTCATCAGGAAGCACTACATATTGCATCAGGACAATGACCCCAATCACCCGCCAGTTCAGTCAAGGACTTTATCAGAGCAAAAAAATGTAAAGTCTTAGATTGCCCAAGTCAATCTCCACATTTAAATCAAGAGTCTGGTGATGTCTGCAGGTCGCAGACTCACTGCTCTGATTGCATGCAAGGATCTGCAACAAAATAATGGCTTTTAATCTTTTACATCTGCCTTAAATTCAACTGTTCCAACACTTCTGCTCACATCAGATAGTGGGATGAACTCTGAAAGTGCTGTCCTTTTTATTTGGTAAAACATATACAGTATGTGTCAGACAATGTATGAAACAGCTAATAATAAAATGTGGTATTCCTTAGTTTTGTCTCATATTCATCTTTTAAAGAGCCACACAGATGGGAAATCAAAAATTACCTGTATTACAGTGTATGATGTAGCTGTCCTAAAAGTACACGATTTATAAAGTTATTGGCTTCTAAAGTAAGGAGTCGACTCTGAATCGCTGAAACGAGTCGTTATAGATTTCAAATCTTTTGCCCATCTATATGTACGTCACCAGGACACTTTGCATAATAATCTCCGCCTACCGTCTTGAGAGAAACTAAACTCTGAGCTGCCCCACCCCCCACACAGACGCTCTGTTTGGTGTGAGAGCATCATGTCGAGGAGACAGTGTGTTTTTAATTGTAAAGGCAAGTTTGTTTTATTTTCACTGCCAAAGAATGAAGATCAGAAGAACCAATGGCTAAAATGTATTTTTACCACAATACCAGAGCAGTACAACAAATCCCTTTTGTTGTGTTCACAACATTTCACTGATGACTGCTTTTCTAATCTCGGTGAGTACAGCGGGATTTTCAAAGCGTTTGGCCATAAAAGATGGTTCATTACCAACTTTATTTAGACCAACAAGCATCTCCGAATCACAAAGTGAAGTATGATTATGAAGTTATGTGTTTGTTTTCTCCCGAGAGCCTTATCAGTATGTGTGCTGTCTGCAGCCTGTCTGCGCTGATCTTCATTTGCAAAAACGTCATTAAAATGAAGTGTAACAAGTGCTGCTAACAGATATTTTGTGATAAAGTAATCCATATGAAAACAACGCGATGTCTGTTTTTCATGTCTCCCTTCATTCTAATGTGACCACGCCCCCGCGCTGAACGCGCTTTTCAGATTCAAACTGAACACACAGAAGAAAAAGCAGCGAGACTGTTCAAGTTTTTTATTTTACTGTTTGCTTCGCGATGAGAGGAATAAGACATAATTCACCCCAAAAAGATGCTAACGCATTGTTTACCATAAAGTTGTGTGCGGAACAACCAATCAAAACTGACTATGTCAGTTGACCAATCAGAACACAATATGCCTCCGAAAGGTGGGGTTTAAGGAAACTGAATAGCTTCGCGCGAACCGTTTGGGGTTCTCTGAGAATTGAGGTAATTTTAAAATGATATTTTGACAAAATGACAATGTTTTTTAACCTTGGATGGATTTAAACCTATTGTACAGGACTTATAAACAGTGATAGGAAGCTTAGAATTTTCATCTTACTGGCTCTTTAATCATATTTGCAAATGTCTTGACTCCACAGAAAACAGAGTAATTTTAATTTTTACTGTTCCAATAATTATGGAGGGCACTTTATGTATATATTACATGCTAAACATATGGTATTAACCTCTGCCCTCTTAAGTTCTCCATTTTTACTGAATGTTTTGTGGCGAAATTTAGCCGTGTACAGGCTTGGTCTAGTGTCCTTTTTTATTACAAAATATTTAATCTGCCATGTTGCAAAGTGAACAGTTTTAACAGATGGTAACACAAAAAAGGCACTTCCTTTACTGTGTAAGTAATACCAACATTTGCAGGCTCACTAAACTCAAAATGATTTAAAATAATTCATTTAACTAACATAATTCATTTACTTTTGTTGATTTCTGTGGATTAATTTGCTCTCACCTGTAGCAGATAAACGTATGCAGGAATTTCTTGCATTGTGAATGTTGAACTTGCAATATTAGTATTTTATTGCAAGTGTCATACCTGAAATCCTACAGCACTGTTCAGGCTTTCATTTCCATGGTTTTCAACCCGGGGCAGCCAAGGGCAATCTAGGAGAGTGATCTACTGTAGTTCAGTACACTCACACGTTCACTCAGTGCACTTACTAATATATGTCACTGTGTGGACTCGATTGTGCGTCTGTGTGTGCTTGCTTGGTTGTTTCCCACTTGAACACCTGTACAGAACAAGCCCACAAACTGTGGTAGTGCATTGACAACACGAGCGCAATACTAGCCTGAATCTCTCTTACACTGACCTTATAGTCGAGCGCTGCTTTAATGCCACTATCACATTAAGATTCCCCCAAAACACTTCAACTTAGATGAAAGGAGACACATTGCTCTGGGCTGTACATGCACACCTGCAGCATCTGGGTTTGGAGCTGTAAAGCATGAAGGCAGCATTTCTGATGGCGTTTATCAGAGCTGCTGCACATGATTCATGAAATCACCGGCCATATGACTCATGGACTGGCAGAGACACTGTTGGACAAACAACCACACTGAGTCACTAACACAGTAACGACTCATCTAACTCACTGAAACCTATACCATCTAAGTATCAGCATAACTGTCTACTGACTTCACACATTCACAAATATATCAGCGCAGAGACTGAATGACAGTGAGTGATATAATGACTGAAGGAGCTGTGAATCATTTCAACTGCTCGTAAATCATTCTGGAGTCCAGTATACACTCATTAAGAAGCATAAACATATGAGTTGTGTCCCAAGTGACATACTTTACACAGTGCATTTATGCTATGTATTTAACTGTCTAGTCTAGTGTATGGATTGAACATGTATTTATCATACAATTTTGAAATCTGATAAAGGACTCTATATGATGAAAACTGCAACAGTTGAGTGCATGTGTCCAAGTGTCCAAAATTCCACAATCTGTTTTGTAAAGTTTTCAGTGTGACCATGCTATGGTATTTATACTACAAAATAGCATAGAATAATGCACAAAGGCAAGTGGGGACACAACTAAGGTTTTTGAGGATTTTTTACTATTTACATAAGGATTTTTACATGCTTTTTAATAACTTTCACCGGCCCCACCTAAAATAAAATGTATTATTATTATTTTATTTTCATATTGCAAATTATGAATTACATTGTTGTGCCATGCTAGCCTGAATGCACTGTAAGTTGCTTTGGATAAAAGCCTCTGCTAAATGCATACATTTTATATTATTATTTTTATTTTTTACTTATATATATATATATAGCTCACTGTGGATTCTGTGTCAAATGTTCATTACCTCTGCAAATCCTTGAATGATGCATTGAGATTGCATTGCCTCACCTTTTACTATTCCGAGCAAACAGTGCCTAAATATAGACGTGATCTCAGACATAACAACCTGGCTTTTGCCATTTGTTTTATATTCTAGCTGTGGCTAGTTATGTACTTGGCCCAGCTTACACTGGTTTGATTTGGAAAACATTATGCTTGGGTGTTTTGTTGAGATTCCCTTCGAGGTGAACATTGGGAAGCTGAATGACGAATTCTGTTCAATATGGCTGCCAAGTGTGTGCACTGTATCACTCACTGTGCATGTCTACATATTAGTCTGGCTAGTTCCTATATCCAGTTCTGGCCGTTGCTCAGGCAACCGCCAACATCTCACTTACAGTGCCCATTGCACATACAAACAGCACATAGAAGATCTGTAGATCTGGATCCTAACTACAGGACGACATTATTGTGTTATTGCAGTGGATCAACTTGTTCTGCCCAGTCTTCGGCTGTGTGACGTTTGAGCTCCATTCAAGATTGGCACAATGTTGTGAAGGTTTGTTCGATGGATGAACTTCAGACAGCCTTCAAATCAAGCCTCTGTAACTGGTTTCCCGCCAAATTGTGCTTGTAATACTGTTTACAGCAGGAGAATGGCCGTGTGTGGTCTGACCTGCCGTTGTGTTTTGCATCGACCCAGTCCATCCCCCTAGTCCCTCTCTTCTGGTCCTGGGGCAGTGAAAGGATACAGTTGGTTAAATCTTCTGAACACAGAGCTGAAGGATGGGGATACTGTGTTGACACAAGAGCATGGATGCCAGAGCATTGTACACAAAGCCGTGGTGTCAGTTAGATGGGCTCTGCTGTGAATGGAAACCACTAGTGGGACAGCTATCGATAACCGACAACCAATGGCTTACTTGAACGATATATGTATTAAACTTACCTTGCCATTCAATTTGGGTCAGTTAGATAGGTAAAGGTATACAGTGATACATTATTTTTAAATAGGCATTTGTTTGTAATAAAAAACTTTTGTAAAACACTCATAAAACATCTTACTGAGAGGACATATATTTAAATATTTTAGAAAATTAAAGCAAAAGTTATTACATGGCACTGTTTAGTTTTAAAACAAAACTTTATGTTCTCATCTTGCATATTGCTATTTGGAAATATTGTTTAAAATATAATTTTTAGGTATTTTTTTAGGTAGGTAATTTCAGTGTCTAACCATAAAAATCATATAGGCCTATATATTTTTTTCAGTTATATGTGACATCTGTGCCTCCCCACTAATGAAAAACATATTAAACCGGCATTGAAGAATTTTAGCAATGAAAGAAAATGGCACACTTCAACTTTAAAGAGTGAGTGCAGGCTGTCCTGTAATGTATGCGTTCTTACCTTTTTATACAGTCTATGGTTCATACACTGTACTCCGCTTTTCTCTGACCTCTGACCCTCCCACCATCACCTCCTTCACTCAGTAGCTTGTTTAAGTGTTTTCCTGACTTTTACCATGTCTTCTGTCCTCTTTTATCTGCCTCTTCTACTCCAACTTTCTTTCTTTCTTTCTTTCTTTCTTTCAGTGACTACATAATCAAGGAGAAGACAGTCCTCCTGCAGAAAAAAGACAATGAAGGTTTTGGCTTTGTGCTGAGAGGAGCCAAGGGTAAGTGCAGGGTGCATAATATCTTTTTTTTTTACTATTTTAATTTCTGTTTCAGCATTTCATTAACCACAAAGTTAGATCACAGATTTGTCATTATGCAGTAAATAGATGCTCATTAACAGGACCATATATCACATACAATTTTGTCACTTTTCTTTTTTTTTTTTTTTTTTTTTTTGGCAAATACGTTTTATTGAAAGATAAAGATTTTGAAGATGTATTTGTTACATATTTCGTCAAAATCAAAAAAAGAAAAGAGAGAGAAAAAAAAACATCACAAACCATCCCTTACTAGAACTGTTTGCGTTAAATTGTAAAATGAAATAAACATTTTATTAATATTAACAAATGATGCTTTAGCCCGTAGAGTCTCCATCAGGATAACAGAGTTTTGAAAAACTGCTCAAATTTGCCCTTCAGGCAGTACCTAATTTGTTCCAAATGTAAAGTAGAAATCATCTCTCCAAGCCATATAGCTTACATGAAAAACACTCAATTTTCTTCCAGAACAACAGTAGTAACTTCTTGGCTGTAATTAAACTGTATGCAAGCAGTTTGTGTTGTGCTCCTGATAATGAATGCATATGTTCAGAAAGCCCCAGAATTAAAAGTGCCGTTTTTGCACCCTAAAAATATCTGTTTTTGTTATTAATGTCAATGGCTTGGGGTGACAAAAAAAGAATGACATTACCCAAAAAAAGACAGTGCCCCAAAAACAACTGGCAAAAATGACTCTCTTTTAATAAATCGACCCCCTGAAAGTCATTGAATAATTCACACACTGCATAAGAGGGCACATTCACTCTCTTACACACACATTTACACTGATGCGTTCAAGAGCAGGAATGGGAGGAACATATGACACATTCTTTTATCACTGCTCATCTTTTCTTTGTCATTTTCTCGTGTTTTCTCATAATTGTCAACCTCAATAGAACATTCTGGACAGGCACGCTACACTGATTATATAAATGTCCTCTCTTTGTAGCTCAGACCCCTATAGAAGAGTTCACTCCCACCCCAGCCTTTCCAGCACTGCAGTACCTTGAGTCTGTCGACGAGGGAGGCGTGGCTTGGAGAGCTGGTCTGCGAATGGGAGACTTCCTTATCGAGGTGTCTGCAGAACTGCATCATGGAACTTATGTTCTGTTCTCCCCTCCTTTATCATTACTTCAATTCTCTCTAGAACTGTCCTCATTACTCAAGGCCTCTCTGTATCTTCCTGTTTATTGCTTCTTTCTCTTCTCCAGGTAAATGGTCAGAATGTGGTTAAGGTGGGACACAGGCAGGTGGTCAATATGATCAGGCAAGGCGGCAACAGCCTCATGGTCAAGGTTGTCATGGTTACCCGGAACCCTGATATGGAGGAAGGGGTCCGAAAGAAAAGTAAGAGATACAAACTCACACAGCAGATACAACAGTGAAGTGTTGCATGATGATTATAATTGGACACCGCTAACACACACACTCTCTCTCTCTCTATCTCTCTCTCTCTCTCTCTCTCTCTCTCTCCCCCTCTCCCTCTCTCTCTCTCTACACAGTCCCACAGCAGAGTAAAAGGCTGAGCACACCGGCTATCGCTCTGCGCTCCAAATCCATGACATCAGAACTGGAAGAGATGGGTAAGATGTGGGAAATGAGAGGACAGAATGGGGGGGGGGGTGAGTGCAGTGTTTCCCAACCTTTTTTGATCCCTACAGCCCCTCGCCAAGGGTCAATTGCCCCTTAATCAGCACAAACCATATTTTTTTCAATTGAATTCATATGCTGGATATGATTTACATATAGTGACACAGAAATCTGCCTCTATAAGGTGTTTCTATGTAGTACATGCTCCACTGTTGAAAAGCTTGTGCTCATCAGGAATATTTTTTAAAGAAATGCCATATGCTTGTCAAGGCTGCATTTATTTGATCAAAATACAGTAAAAACATTAAGCATTAGGACATTTTAAAATAGCTGTTTCTGTTTTCTATATCTTTCAAAAACTAATTAAACGAAGGTGGATTTTCAGCATCATTATTCAGTGTCACATGGTCCTTCAGAAATCAGTCCAATACACTGATTTGCTGCTCAAGAAACATTTCTTATTATTATCAGTGTTGAAAACATTTTGCTGTCATACATCTTGTTGTAAATAAAGTTAAGGAATCAAGCATAATGTTGTGCTGCTTAATATTTTTGAGTAAAACATTTATAATTTTTTCAGGGCCCTTTAATGAATAGGTACAAGTACAAAGAACAGCATTTATTTGAAATGGAAATATTTGGTTAAAAGTATTTGTCTTACTGTCATTTTTGATCAATGTAATTCATCCTTTCTGAAAGAAAGTATAAAAAAATGATAAACAATATGGAACAGTAGTGTATTTAGAATTATAACATACAACTGAATCATGATGAATAATCTTTAACAATAATTTTATTCTATTAGCAGCACTTAAATTTAAGGAGTCATTTCTATCATATGGGTTCAGCAAAAAGCTACATTTCTTAAAGTACTTTCTGCTTATGTAACCCCTGGGGTTTGCATACCCTGGGCTGGGAATCACTGCACTTGAGGACAGAACCAGAGAGAGGACAGCGAGGAGAGAAATTCAAGAGAGGATGAAAGAGCCAAATAGAAAAGTTTGAACGGTCAGAAGGGAGAGGAGAGAGTGAATGGGTCATACACTGAAAGAAGTAGAAAGGATGGAGGGAAGTGTTTGATGACATGGATGACATAGAGATAGAGATGAAGAGAAAGAGAAAGAGAGAGACAGCATTAAGAATGTTCTTTTGCTGTTCTTTCAGAAGTTCCACAGTCACTACCAGCACCCCCACTACAGGTAACCCCCCAAAAACTGTCCCCTCCCAACCCTTATATCCCCTGCCTTCCACCTTACCCCTCAATCCTACACCTGCAACCCCTGTTAGCTTTAACCCTAAACCTCAATCTGAGCCACCTCCCTTGTAGTCACACACCTCTGGCTGTCAGAGAAACAGGTTTCTGAGTGCTGTGTGTGTTACTGTAGTATTGCAGCATTGCTAGAGAGGCACATTATGTGCTGGTTCAAGGTGTCACCATCACTGACAATCATTTAGTTTACCAGTCAGGCTTATATCACATCAAGAGAATCAGACTAGATTATTTCCACGCCCCACCACAAAGACAAACACTGCTTATTGTTATCTGTATCCAAACCCATGTATATACCTTCCCCTATTCAATCTTTAAAACTAAAATCACCTCTGTAGTCCATTGAGGCATGCTTTCCCTTCTCCGTTCTCCCTTCTCTTTAGCCCAAGCAATATTCTCAGAGCTCCGAGTCCCTAGTGGCATTGTGTCTACTGTAAATGCTCAATGCTCTCATCAGCCCAGTTCCCATAATTCAGTAGTCGGGGTTAGTGTGAGGGTAATGCAATTCAGTAATAGTGAGTGCTGATTACAGCACTCAATCAGATTGGCTGGCTTCTACGCAGGTTCTGGAAATCAGGGTGAACAGGTTTGAATCATAAACAGTCATGTTTACAATGAACACTTCCAAGCAAGAGCTAGATGTAACAAGTTCATGCTACTGAATTTATAAATTTGTTCTACGCTTATAATTAGCATGTACTGACATCCTTGTGCATTGTGTATGTTCAGTACAGCTGGACAGTCTATCTTTTATGATAAGTTAATTAGGCCAGTATATATTCACTACTGTTCAGATGTTTGGGGTCAGTAATATCAAAGGGGTCCAAATGTGATCACAATTCATCAAATGGGAATGTAATGATCTTTACATTTTTACAAAGACATTATATTTCAAATAAATGCTGTAAAATGTGTCCCACTTTCCACAAAACATATGAAGCAGTACCATTGTTTTCAGCATTATTAATAATGAGAAATGTTCACCGAGCACCAAATCAGCGTATTAGAATGTTTTCTTAATGATCATGTGAGGTTGAAGTAATTGCTGCAAAAATACTGCATAGCTAAATTACATTTATATTTGAAAATATATTGTAAATAGAAAAGTTATTTAAATTACACATTTTGTCCACAATATTGATGTTTTTACTGTATTTCTGAGACAAATAAATGCTGCATTGGTAGCATGAGTGAATTATTTCAAAAACATTTTACCAATCTTACTGACCCCAAATTTTTTGAAAGGTAATGTCATTAACTGATAATGATCACAAATACATTATTACTAAATGTTTGTAGAAAGTTGTAGGAACGTTTCTGCTGCTGTGTAGACTCATGTTATATTGGCCAATTATATATATTGTAGATATATATAATTAATATATATCAATATATATTATATAACAGTAATAGTCATTGACCAAAAAGTATTTATCTATGCTTCACTAGTATTTTTTTTCCACAGTTTATTGTTGATGACTTTAAAACCATTTACAGGAGTTTTTTGTTTTGAATGAACTACCAATTTGTTTCATACCAGTTTATTATTATTGCATGAACGGATCATGAGGTTTACCAATCCTTAAACATAAACGTAATAAAAGGCAAAGTATAGCAATGTTTTTTTTTTACATGTAGTAAAACGTGGTCCCTTCCTGTCTAAGTGGGTGTTTTTTTTATCCAGAATAAGCTGCTGTGTAGAACAGACTTACTGCCAAAAGTCCAGAGACTAATGTAGGGCACTAGAGTAATGCATGTCAGCTGTTACATTTAATGCTGTTTAAGTTAATACTCCATTATGATAATTGGATCAGAGTGCTTTTAATGTGTTACTGTTGTATCTTCTCAGTTTACTGAAGGTGTCTCAGGTGTTTAATGTGTGCAGGTATTATGTTATTTCATACCCTGTGTCTATTCAAATGCAGCAATTTAATGTGAGTGAAGAACTCTCACCTTTTCAGACGTATTCACCTCTCCACCTGGTGCCATTTCCCACCTCACTGGCTGCCATGCTCTAAAGATAGCCGAAATTGCTCTAGCATGAATGTTTTGCTGTACTGGTACCTTATAATACAGGCAGCAACATCTAAATGTATGAAAGAAAGACAGAAACAACTCTAGGAATACAAAAGGGCTAATGATTAATTTTAACAGGCAAGCAGATCAACCCATCCTATAATCCCACTAGAATCCTTCAGCTTTATATGCATACAGAAACACATATACAATCCCTACACACTCACTTGTGGCTGTTATGAACTTCTCCTGCACAATATTGTCACATGGGTTGTTTTTTAGTTGACTGACAGAAACCCTAACTAACCGGTCTTATAACCTCCTTAATCTTTCTGTCTGTCCTGGCATTCCATACACAGTGGACAGAGGTAAGAGACACTTCAGTTTCACTTTAAGTGTTTTGCTAAAGTTGTGTGTGTTCATGATTGGGAACGCATTTTGTGTGCATCCTGAAAAGAGTGCTTTTTCTGTTTGTTTGTTTGTTTGTTTGTGCCTGACCTAAATAAAAGTGTTCAACTTCTTGCTACTTGTTAGTTGATATAGTATTACTACAGGCTGATGGTGTTCCAACTTACATTGACTCTCTGTTTGCTTGATCACAGCCTCTGCCCCATGGAAAAAAAAATCAGGTAAAGCTCTTTGTCCGCTTAGTCTGTCTTGTATGAGACACTTGACCTGATGGCTCTGCAAATATTTCTTATGGGATGAAACCTGTCTATCTGTTACAGAGTTTGAGTCTTCACAAGCTACAGAGAAAAAGAGGACAGTTTATCAGATGGCTCTGAGTAAGAGATTCATTGGTGTTATACAGAGGGACTGTCATGCATCTAGTCATACTTAGTTAAAAAATCAAGGGATTGTTCACCCTAAAAAAAAATATTCTTTCATCAGTTATTCAGTTATGCAATTAAAAATTCCATTACTGAGCACCAAATAGATATTAGGCGGAATGAAAAAAAAGATGAAACATCATAAAAATAGTCCTAGTCCAAATCTTTTCAACCATACTCCAAGTGATTTAAAGGCATATGATAGTTTTGTGTGATGTTTAGGCTGATATTTAGTTTTATTATTCATTGAAAATCTTGCTTGACAAGTATAACCCCAGTTTACTTTAATTGTATGCAAAAAGAGCAGCTTTGCTATTCTGTTATAAATAAATTCCTTTGTGTTTCATGGAAGAAAAAAAAATAGAAATAGCTTGTAAATTAATTAATTAATTCTCTCTCTTTAATTCTACGGTAGATAAACTGGATGAGATTTTAGCAGCGGCACAGCAGACCATCAGTACCAATGAGGCCCCAGGGACTCGGATTCAGGGGGTAAAAAGAGAACGGGGCAGAGGTTTTTATAATGAGGTGAGTTTACATCTATTTGTGAGATGATTGAAGTAGTTATTAAAGATGGCTAAGATCATAATGATTATGAGATCAAATTTATCAGATGATACTCAATATTTTCTGAGCTATATTTTTTGCGGAAAAAGTTTAGCAATATCACATTCTTTTAAAAAATTGTTTTATAATATTATTTCTCTCCATGTATTTTAGCAGCCAGGTTTCGACCAATCGGCAATGGGAATGACATCATCTGGAGCAGGGCTAGGCTATGACCGTGGTCAATTTGTGTCTGGCCACGGCCCCCCGCACGGTATGCTGCGACAGAAGTCCATCGGTGAGGCTGTCTGTTAGTCCATCTGTCTGTCTGCACACCTGTCTGTCTAACCATACTGCTGTACATCTATGGTACGTGCGTTTACAGCATTCAAAAGAGTGCTGCTGTGGGTTTGCTTTAATGTTTATCATCTGTAATGCTTTAGTGCTTTAGAATAGAGACCATACATGTCAAGTTTTTGGAAACAGTCCATATGAATTTTGTCCGGGGTTTGAATGGGTTACTGGAGAGGCTAGTTGCCATAACAAAGGTGAATGACATTTATTTAATGAGTGTTCATTCTTGGTCGAACTATATAGTTTACAGCCCATTTGTAACCCCCAATATTATTAGCACACTATCTGTGTGATAAGAAATGCTTTCTGTCCCATGCCATGACAGTAATGCTGTCAATGTCAATATGTTATTAAATATTCAATTTGAACGTTAACTTTCTTGGGTTGCACAGTTGCTAACTTTATCTACATTAAACAACAAACAAGCATTTGTACAATTTGCATGCCATTAGATAAAGCCATTGTGTATGTCACTTCTTGTGTCCTGAGGTAGACTTTCTGTGTATTGCATTTGTCCTTGTATAACACAATGTAACTAAAACTGGTCTGCACTGACACAAAAGAGCTTCGCAGAAGTAGATAGGTGAATGGCTTGTACGTGTTACTGCTGGGGGATTGTCCAGTTATGGTAATAACAGACAAGCTGACAGACAGACAGACATACTACAAGATGGTCTCATTTCTGTATTCCATTTTATTGCCCTCTGCTCATTTTTTTTTTTTTTTTTAGGAAATAAAGATATATTTTCCATTCTTACTCTTTTCTCACTCCCAGCTGTTGTACGTTCTCTTTCTCTCTCAAACATATTTTTCTTTTGTCTTTGTTGTTTTGTAACTCTACGTTCTATTAATTCTCCCTTTATTTATTTCCTTGAAAATGTATTTCATCTTCTCTTTTTGGTTTTCTTTTTCTGCAGGGGTTCCAGAGGAGGAGAAGCAGCTCCTTCATCCTCCAGCCATGAAGTTTGCCCGCAGTCTTTCAGTACCGGGTTCAGATGACATCCCTCCTCCCCCTACTACAGCTCCCCCTGAGCCCCCTTTCTCCTCAGCTCCCCCTCTTGGCTTTAGGGGGAAGACTTCCCAGCAGCCGTCTGTTTCTGTGTCCCAATCCACTTCCTCTTCTGCACATTATCAGCTCTACTCACAGTCAGTACATGTCACACATGGACCAAGAGACAGGTCCCCTGGACCACCTGCTGGTTCCGGAACTGGTGAACTCTCTTACTCCCATGCTCAATCCCACCCCTCTGTGCCAAGCAGGACTGCCTCCAGAAAGGTTATTGGGTACACAGGGGACCTTGCAGGGGCTGGAGGAGCACCAGGAGCCAAGTCCGCAGCATTGAGAAGGGGCTACAGCAATGCAGTCCCACCCACTAGTGTAGCTACTGTAATTCCACAACAGCAGCAGACTACTCAGAGCCAACCTTCCAGGATGGACCGCAGTGCAACAGGGGCAGGAGCAGTGGCAGGAGGCATACCAAAAGGTGGTGCCCGGAGAGGCAAGGGGCCTTTGGTGAAGCAGTCAAAGGTGGAGGATCTGCGTCTGGGCCAGGGCACATTGGAAGGGAAGGGGTCAGTGGAGAAGAGCTCTATTCCTATCCCAACCATCATCGTTAAAGCTCCTTCCACCAGCAGCAGTGGTCGCAGTAGCCAAGGCAGCAGCATGGAAGCTGAACCGCCTCCTCCAGGAGAGAGTGAAAGTTCTAAACCCCAACCTATTGTTCCACCACCTGCACCCACCGTTCCACCGCCAGCCCCTCCATCCATACCTGCTCCCCCACCCCCATCACTGCGTACTCAAGAGAGTTTAGACTTCACCAGCCAGTTTGGTGCTGCCATTGTAGGGGCAGCTCGCAGAGATCGGGAACGATTCCATGAGGCACGACGGAAGAGTGCATCCTTTTTTCTTTCTGCTGAAGAAGAGTTGGGTGGAGCAGGAGAAATGGGAGGACGGACCCAGACTTCCCAACAGCAGCTGAGTTCCCAGCCTCCACCTCGTCTGCGACCGTCCAAATCTATAGATGAAGGCATGTTTTCAGGTGATACCTTTATCCACCACACACGCAGTATGCCTCCTGCCTTCGGCCTGCCTGAGTACTCCTCACCTGCTCCTCCTGGGGATTACCAGCCTAAGTCTGTACCTGCTGACTTCTATGGGGCGGGAAGCCGACAACAGCAACAGCAACAGCAGCAGCAAGCCTCCACCACAACTTTCATTCACCCATTAACGGGGAAAGTTCTAGACCCTTCATCCCCACTAGGCTTGGCCTTGGCTGCAAGGGAACGTGCTTTGAAAGATGATGGTCGCATACGCAGAGAGAGGACCACTGAACATCATTTTACCCGTCAGTTGTCCAGCATTGGGGCCTTTCCCTCATCCACTGCTCAACCAACGTCACACATCTCCTACTCAATGGCCTCGTCTTCCTCTGCAACCTCCTCTGCTGCTCAGTCCTCAAGCTCCTCCTCATACCTTGTTACCTCCTCATCACTCGCTGCCACCACTACATCCACTCGGCCTCCATCTCCCAGGATCCTGCGTGGAGCAGGAAGCAGCTGGGGTGAGGAAGCAGGGGCTGGAGAGCGTGCAGATAGGGAGGCTGCTGGCACCTCTGCTCCCAGAGAAGGCCTAAGGGTTCGTTTCTCTGAGGATAAAACTGTCCACCCGCACCACTATCAGTCTCAGCACTATCAGCCTACTTACAAAGAGCGCGAACGAGAGCGGCAGAGAGAGAGGTCACGAGAAAGAGAGAGAGAACGAGAGAGGGAAAGAGAGATAGAAAAAGCTCAGACCCAGTTACAGCAGCAGTCCACACAGCCAACACCCCAGCAGCCTCGACGCCCCTCGTTCTTGAGGATGGAGAGTGAGGCTGGGGCATACATCCTTTCCTTGACACCACCTTCTCCACCTTCAACAACAGCCCCTACACGTCCTTCAGCAGGAGCTGCAGGTGAAGGTGCAAGTGGCTCTGGTCTGATGGTTCTTCCTCCCCCAGCTCCCTCAGTAGATGTAGATGATGAGTTTGTGTTTGTTGATCCTCTCCCTCCACCTCTGGAGTTTGCCAATAGTTTTGATCGTGGTTTGGGTTACTCTGCGATGATGTCTCACAATATGACAGCCCGCCAGCAGCTTCATCATCCACCTCCACCACCACCTCCTCCGCCACCTCCTCCCCCTCCAAAAGACTGCTTTATGTCTGGGTTCCAACAACACACACCCCTTGCCCTCACCCCAGGCAGGAGATTCCACAACTTCCAGCCTTACTTCCTATGACAGTGAGGTCGCCAACCTCACCCAGTCAGCCCCGTCTCCCTCTCCATCTTCCCCCAACCCACTACCACCTCCCTCCCCTTCCACCTTGCAGCCCTCTGGGCCACCTCCACCTCCTTCTGTGTCACCTCCGCCACCACCCACCTCCTACCATAGACCGTATGGCCTTTCTCAGTCACAACACTTATACAACAGTACAAATTCAGCCGGACGCTCCTCTTCTCCAACACCACCTCCTCTCTCTATTCCAGCTCCACCTGCCTACAGAGGCCCTCCAACAGCAACATCCACCCCAGCAACTTCTGTATCTCTCAGAGGTGCCTCAACTGTGACCGCAAGCTGTTCCACAACTGCTTCTACAACTGTCGTCTCTTCTGCTACTACCATTGCTGCCACTGTCACACCACACACACGTATTGCAACTGTCTCCACAGTAGCTACAGGGGGTAGCAGAAGGCCCAGCGCAGAACGTCATCCACCACCCAGCAGCTGCAGCTAAGAGTGGCGAGTCCCAGGAGACAGTGGTGGATTCTGGGATTGAGGAGCTGGACAGCCGAAGCAGCAGTGACCATCACTTAGACAACATCCTTGCACTTAGTGGTAGTGGGGTCAGAGAAAGATTAGAGAGAGCAGGGATGGGTAGCTTAGGTGGAGTTGGAGAAAGAGGTAGGGCAACAGAGGCTGACAGAACAAGTGGGGCAGACTTTTTAGAGTCTTATATGAGCTATCTTGATGGTCAGACTTTTGAAATGCACAATGCCAAAGCCGCCAGTACAGCATCCACCTACCCAAAAACACAGAGGTACAGAGAAGGGAGCCGGGCTGGAGATCTTCGACGCCAAACCAGCACGGCACCCCCTGCATTCCACCGTCGTAGAGAGGAGGAAGAGGAGGAGGAGGAGGCAGAAGAGGAAGAGGAGGAGGACATGAATGTCCGCGATGGTTATGGAATGAGGGAAGGGCCAGGGATCGCTCGCTCCTCTGTAATGTACTTTGACCGGCCCCGCACTCCAGAGATAAAACCTCTATGGGGTGACGGGTCAGCTGGAGCAGCGCAGTCGATGGGGGAGGGAGGGATCCAGACTGGGGGGACATATGTGGAGGCACGTAAACTGCATCCTCCCATATCCGGTATGAAGGCAAGCATCATCAATGAACTCAGCACCAAATTACAGCAGAGGAGCAAAGGAACAGAGAACTGGGGAACTCAGCGATCACTGAGCAGACATAGGTATTTGTGTGTTATCAGTTTAGGTATATGTGCATGACTGTGTAAATGTCTGCATGGTGGCCTTGAAAGGAGGCATGTGGCATGGAAAATCTCTTAAGCGGCACAAGCATTGTGTGATTTGGTATGCCATGAGACATAATCAAAATATGAGCCATTCAGTTTAAGAACACCTGGGATATTCAGAGTAACAAAAACATTTTTGAACTCTCATTTATTTATCAGTGTCTCAAACACCAATGAACTCCGGGTGTGTGTACTGTCTAACTGTGTCTGTTAAACTATTCCTCTCTTTTGTGATTTCTGCTTTTTATCGCACTGTCCATGTACGTCTGTTTGTCCCACATCAGACACAGGTAACTGCTGCACTGTTCCACTCTCTCTTTCTCTTTACTGTCAAACTGTTTTTCCTTTTTCTCTCTTTTTGTCCTATCTCTTACTTGTTTCCCCTAATTTTTGTTGCATTTTCTCTCATTTCAGGTTTTCAGAGGACTCCACAGGTGCCCTGAGTCCTCCCTCTGTCCGCTCTAGCTCCCCATCTCCTGTTCAGCTCTCTCAGCCTGCCTTGTCTCCCTCCCCCACCCCTTCTTCCCAGCCACTCTACCCAAACTGGGCTCGATCTCCTTCCCCTCAGCCCCCTGCTGCCTCATCCCAGCCTCCTCCCCGATCACACTCACCTGTTTCTCCCTCTTCATATTCACCGTACCCTACCTCACCCAAACACCGGCCCGTTTACCGCACCAAAGCCCTGGAGTTCCAGTTTATCCCCAGCCGAGAGTCACGTAAGGCAGAGTCACATCATGCTCAGCGCAGGCGAGCACCCAGCCCGTTAATTTCACCCTCTGACCGCCCCAAGCTTGGCCCTCCCCGCCCCTCTTCCCTTCCCATTCTCCCCACTACGCCCCTCTATAGCAGCTTGTATGATCTCCGTGGTTCTATTACTCCACCCTCACCTGCCAATCCTCTTGGGGACCCCTACTTCTCCCCCTCTCCCCCTCTCTTTGCCCCCTCAGGGGCTCCACCTCCTCCAAATTCCTCTCTGTTGGTCTCTCGCTCCTTGTCCCCCACCCACTTCCTGTCAGGGACCTCATCCCCACCACTCCACCCCATTCCTCCACCCACTTGCCTGAGTTACCCTCATCTCCCACCCCCTTCACCCACCAAACCTTTCGCCTCCAAACCACTCCCATACTGGACTAAGTATGATGTTGCGGATTGGCTGGGCTACCTGAACCTGGGTGAGCACAGGGAGCGATTCCTAGACAACGAGATTGATGGCACGCACCTGCCCTCTCTTACCAAGGATGACTACCTGGACCTGGGTGTGACCAGGGTTGGACATCGCATGAACATAGAGAGGGCGCTCAGGAGAGTGATGGACAGGTGAGAGGAGGGATAGAAGGGGAAGCAGAGAGACACAAGGGAGGACAGCGATGGAGAGGGATTAGGGTGAGAAAGGGGTAGTGCATGAACAAACAAAGGTAGTAAAGTTGAGATAAAACCATTGATATGCTATTACTAGTACTAACTTCTGGGAACATTTGGAGTGGACCGCTGCATGAGGTCCAGGATGGCATGGATAAAGATAAGGAGAACAGAAAGGGGGATGCTGGCAAACAGAAAGAAAAAATATTTGCTTACACTTTCCACCTTCCCCCCTATCATCAGGCTGTCTTCTAGCACTTTCCCCATTTCTGCCCTCTCCTCTCGAGATAAACGGACAGACAGAAGGAGAGATGAGGCCAACCGGAGTTGAGAGGACAGGAAGGATGAGGTGACAACTGCTGCCATCAGAGATTATTGCCTGAATTAAGAAACATGCAAGAAGAGGTGACTTCGACGTCAAACTGCCGACTCGCAGATGGAGAGATACAGGAGAAACGGAGAGCATCGAAGGCCTGTCGAACTGTGAACATGCCTGCGCTTATGTGTGTTTCAGTCAACAAAAACTAACACCCACATACACATCCGTACATATCAACATTTAAACAGAACACACTTGGTTTTTAGCTTGCAGGCACTCACAAGGTGATCAAAATGGAAATAGATTAATCAAATCGGGGAAACTAACTTTACTAGGATACCGAAGTTCAACATGAGAAGGTAACTACATAACTGAGCCAAATAATTTGAGGGAATCAATCATAATGCTCTTTAGCTTTTCTGTTTTTCTGTAGTTCTTTAGGAAGAGATAGGGAGAAAGAAAGATATTGAAACCTCCTTTGCTATCTTTCTCTTTTTCTCAGTTTTCTGTATTCTGTATTACTGGCAAATATTAACAAATGGTCTCATTTATAGAGTAGGTTCAATATAGACCAATGCAGGGAGGGCAAGTACTGACAAACCTCCTGTCTGGTATGACTAGGGAAGCCCTTAAAATAGAGGCCAATTTAACGGCAGGCACTTATTTGGTAAGACTGTGTTTATGCTTGGGTTCCTGTTGTTTGTGTGTGAGTGTGTGTGCGTGTACTAATGTGAAAGGTTATCACTAGAGGCATGACCGTGATTTGTTATGTGTTTTTACCTCACCAATGGAGGAATTCTAGTTTGCTGAAGTCAGACTGGGGCTTGTGCTTATCTTGTATTTCACTAGAACTTCTTTACCTTCTCATGTATTGTAATGAAATTATATATATATATGTATATATGTATATATATATATATATATATATATATATGTATGTATATATATATATATATATATATATATATATATATATATATATATATATATATATATATATATATATATATATATATATATATATATATATATATATATATATATATATATATATATATATATGTATATATATATATATATATATATATATATGTATATATATATATATATATATATATACAGACTGGTCACTGTATTACAAACCCGTAGCAAAAATAAGTGCCCAGACCAACATAACACACAAGCGCTCTACCACTTACACACATGCACTCAGTACATCCTCAATCTACTGATAGCAGCATACACAAACGTACGACAACACCTGTCGATGACGATACACTCATTTCTTTTATTTATATAACACATAATTGGACACAATAAAATATCTATGGATACAAGATGAAGATAGTTATAACGCAAAAAAAAAATATTTTAAAGAAGGAAGATGATAAAACATTGTAAAACTAAAAGTATATATATATATATATGCTGAAAATTTATCAACATTTTTACCACAGACTCTCAAAATATAGAGTTGACTCTGACTTCAATGAACCTATCAACGATATCAAGGCTCCATTTTAGAAGAGGAGACAACATGGAGACGGGGGGGAGGGAAAACCAAACTGCCTGTATTTCTTTCCAAGTCACTCTCCCTCTCTCCTTCCAAAAAACACTCTTTCTATGGAGGCGAGGCAAGACGAACATGCACTCTGACCTGGGTGAGGGATATGTGCTAATATCTGTTTTAATACGATGATTGTTCCTATAACAGTTTTTAAACTCTAAGTGGGTCTGGAGTTCTGTTGTTGATTTAAGAGATGTTATTAATTGCAGTCACTGTTCTCATGGTCCTTGCTGTTATCGCTATAAGCTGCAGTGTTTCTTGTTTGTTTCTGAGCGCAAATGCTGGACAGGTGTTTATGCTTGACATTTAAAAGAAAAATAATAATAATTAATTTGTGACCACATGCAACTTATTCAGATCTGTGGTACCTCTAGGACTTAAATTGGAGACAAGACAATTGTGTCTTTTAATGCCCCTTTACCCTCCTGCTTTTCCCTTAAAACACAAAATTATTGTGTCATCACTTTGTATGCAAGGACTATCAAGAAGTTTATTGTGTGTGGCAGTAGATATATCCTTTACATTCATATTCCATCACTCGAACTTAAGTAAATCTAGTGACCTCCAGCCCTCATCTCCCACATCACAAATTGTTGCTCAATCAATTAAAAGGGCTCCTTATCATCACATTGGACCTTTCATGAGTCATTCATCCTTTTCCTCTTCCTTTCATCCGCAGTCATCGAGTCCAAACCACCAACAACTTCACCTTTGTTACCTTCCTGTCTATGTGTCTTTCAGGACCATCTGTAAAGATTTTGCCCCCTTCATCTCCCTCTGCCCATTTTGCATCTGTTCGTCTTCTCAGAATGAGTGTGGGATTCATACATCATTCATCACAGTGATGGCTTTACCTTAATCACCCATACTGGACAAAACGATTGAAGAACTTGTTGTATTTTTGATGTTTAAGACTGGTAAGTATAGTGATGTTGATAACAGTAAGGACAATGAAAGAAATCTTTCTGAGATGGAAAAAAGTTTTAAAGAATCTCTGTCTTCCAAATGTTTAACGTGTAATCAAATCATGCTTTCTACACATCCTGTTGTCTCATCTTTTCAGTCCAATTCATCAACCAAATTCGCTTCAATAGCAGCAGGTGTTGCACTCTGATGAACGCTAAATATTCTCACTTTCCAATATTGTCCACTAGGTGGAGTACATGTAACAGTTCTCATCCGCGTGTCTGAATAAAGGATTGGACCATTTTCTGGTTGGGAAAAGGTAATTTGTAAGTCTTTGTTCAGTCCTCAGGCTCTGCAGCTCAGATTGTCAAATATTACAACTTCTAATAATAAAACAGTATTCAGACACGCGTGCTGAGGATACATGCACATTGAAGATCACATAGCCATTAAAGGGTCTGGGCACGGATCACACACAGGAGCAACTGATGCAGTAGCCGTCCAGGGTGTGCAGAAAGCATCTTCTTTTCTTTTAAATTGAAGAAAATTAACTATGAACAGTAAAGGGTTATTTACAGAATATATATGTGTATGCGACTATACATTCATATACACATATGAAATACAAATGTTTTAAGAAATGAGTAAAGATTATTAGAATTATAATAAAAGATGCAGGAATTACCTTGAGTGGCTTGTGGTTTACTAGCGCATTTGTTATATGGACGTTTTAAAACGTACATAGTTCTAGTGCATTTACACCTAGCCAAGTGTTTATTAAGAAAAAAAAAAAAAAAAAATATATATATATATATATATATATATATATAAATTAGTACATATCTTAGCTTTTTTTAAATAAGCGTTTACATAAATTACACATGCGAAAATAACAGGTAATTTTACACAAATTCGTAGCTTTCTCGCTGATTTTGGCATGTCTTGTGGTAGTTGTGCCAGCTTTGTCCTGAGTAATGAAGCTAAATCGATTTCCAGCAGGAATGTAAAATTATTTAAAGACTCAACTCTTCACACTTTTACAACTGAGGCACATACAGCCATGGCCGTAGCCACCTATGAGGTCACCGAGGTCCGCACCAAACTGTGTTCTCTAATTGACTAATTTGCTGCTAAACTCCTCATATGAATTTCTGCATGTATAATTCTGAATGTTTAGCGTCCGTGGTGTGAAAATTATATATTCCGAGACGCTTCAGAAGTGAACGAGTCTACAGAGTTGTAAGCGAGAGCGCGAGACGCAGCCTCTGTGTTCCCAGATCTAGCATTTTTGACTCATTTTTCCACTTAATAGGACACTTTAGAAAGTTAATAAAGTAGGAAGTTGCTATTTAGGGTCAGCGATAACTTTATCTTACCCAATTTCTAAAATATTTGAAATAATTTTTGTTTTATTTATTTATAGTTTTTGTTTATTTCAATAATATCTGGCAATATTACATCGCCGGTGTCTGGCAGTAATCAAAAAGGCAGCGGCTATTTGCACTAAGTTCAAATAGCTGGATTTTCTGATCTTTATAATACAATTTGCAAATAGTGGCAATTATCTGCACCTCAGTATAGTAGTACATTATAAAACAGTATGGAATAATTAATACTTTATTTTAAACCTTTTTTATTTCCTCATTTTCAGATGTGATTTGAAAAGGGAGAAAAAAGTTGGCCAAAAGGCGGATTCGAACCTGTCAAAATATGACACACGGTTTATCTTCTGGGCCACTAGAGGCGTAAAAATATAAAAACAATAACAGCAATATGTGTGGTTGCATGAATAAACGGATACAATAATCCACCCCATAACTACAGTAAAGTATTAAACTTTGATGCAATAATTAGGATATTAAAAAACGAGCATCCCTCCAAAAACATCTACATCTCGGTTATCTTTTCAAGTGTTAGTATATATAATTAGTTGTATTTATAAGGGTTATTATAGCACAATTATATAATAAGGGGGTTATTATAGAAACCCCGTGAGCCTCAATATTTTACAAAACCTGGCTACTGGCATGCATACAACTATTAGGAGACTACAGAAGAAAGCAAGCAATAATAGATTCTCAAAGCGTACAGCATTATGCAGAGGACTACACAATTTATGGCTAACGTTACTTGTCATTCAGAAACATTCATGACCGTTTTTTTTTTTTTTTTGTTAAAGACAACCAGTTTGCGATCATGTGAGGCAGCTAGACATCGTTAAAGTTAAAAACTATTAGTTAAGTCTAATCGGTCAAGTTAAACAGGGTGCTCACTTTTCCCTCAGTCGTACATTTCCAAATCACTCCATGCCACTTTTAGCCAGTTACAGACTGGATTAAGCATTTAATGTAATGCAGCATAAACCATTTTCAGCTTTGACGACTTCGGTAGGAACACCAGTTTAACAGCACTTTCCAAATCAACCTGAAGACGCCAACGATGGTTTTCAAAGTCTCATTTAATAGAACAAAAGGAGCAAACACGAATTACATAAAACTTTTATAGATTTACACAACCGGCATTTGTACGGTATTGATTTTTACACGTTGTAGAAACGCAGAAGCTCCTCCACAGGCCACGGTCACAGATTCCAATCTGGAAGGAAAGAATACTTGTTATTACTAGTGTTGGGTTTCATTCCTTTAAAAAAAAAAAAAAAAAAAAAAAAAAAAAAAAGTAAACTTCAACAGCACTTCTCAGATTCTGCCATGTCAGGAGCAGAATTGCACGGTGTCTTCACAGGAGTTCAGAGCCCAGTGCTAAAACATCACAGAAGCGTTTTACAAGCCAAAATAAAGTGATTAAAGCTGGATCTCACCTCACAGCAGCAGAAGCGTCCAGGTCTTTCTGCAGGAGAGAGAAAAGATGCCCAGAGGTAAGACTAATGTGAACAAAAGCGGTGTTTGAACTAACTTACTCCGCGCGAACACATTAAAAACAATTTGAAAGGCAATAACTCATTCATTCAAATAACTAAAGCGCACCACACGCTCAGATGCGATTCATCATCTGCGCGCCACGTGGTGACGGTAGAGCTGAATAAACCCACTTAAGATGCATTAACCTATAGTAGTCTTATGTTTACCATTATTACAACATAAATCCCGGGTTTAACAATAAATACGATACACTCCTAACAAAGAAAACCAAAAACCATACACTTACCCACAAACTCACATAGTTTATCAGTTTCTTCGGCGTCAGACTGAGGAGTGAGGACTCTTCCGCCTGCAGTGTGCCGCTTTATATATCCTGAGTAGGACCTACCTTTAGGTGTCCGTTAATAGCGCCTTTACAAAATTCAAGCAGGCAGGGCTGTGGTGCATTTAGAAACATAACGTTTAAAAGTGATCTTTTTTCGTAACTCGCCCAAATATCTTGCCAGATATTTTGTTTGGTTAATAATGTAGTTCACTGCTTTTTTCCCTATATTGTACTTTCACAAATGAAATTGTACATTTGTAGTAGTAGCTAGGCCTATAGGCCACTTTATGTTAGTTTGAGATTTAACGTTTTGCTTGGTTCATCAGGTTGAACAGGTTTTTGACCTTTTAAAAGCAAGATTTCTTTTCTTATATTTACAATATTTCTTAACTTTATTTGAACTTATATGGATTTTTGTTTATTTATTTAAAATAAAATAATGCTGTATGATTTTCATATAATTTATTTGTAGATTTGTTTGTTTTTTTTCCGTATAGTTTTATAGCAGCTAAATGTAATACAGTAAAATATGTAAAATATCAGAAAGAGGGTATTATGTGATTCAGTGTAAAATGGTAAGGGTAGGATATTTAACCCCGATTATGACCACATTGTCTTAAAAATAGAACAGAGATAGAATGGTTCATTATTAATTATCAAAATGCTTTACTGAGATTATAAAAATATAACTGAAGCATGCATGCAGAGATATTTGAGATGGGCTCTTGTCAGTGTGTACAACAGCTGCCGTATTTGTAATACTGAGTCACAGCGCTTTGTTCAACACAATCTGCAGCTCTTCTCTCATCTCCCATCCCTAAGAACCCCTGGATGTGCCAGTGCCAGGCAGCTGCTGTGTGGACCTCCGGAGACCAGGGGAATTATGAGATTAAGCATTTTTGAGGTGAGGTTTTGAAGTTGAGGTTTTGAAGTTGTGATAGAAATAAATGTATGTGGTTATTCAAAATATAATAATTCACGGAATATGAAATGTGTAACACTTTACAATAAAGTTGCATCTGTTAACATTAATGAAAGAACAATAGTTCTGCAGCATTTATTAATCTTGTTAATCTCAACATTTACAAATACATTCTTAAAAATCAAAAGTTTAATTAACATGAACATGAACATTTTTAAGTAACAGGTTATTAAATGCTGTAAACATTTATTGCTAATTGTTAGTTCATGTTACAGTAATGCATTAGTTAACAAAATTAGACCTTATTTGAACATTTCTTTTGTTACTATGAAATCTTTAATTAGGGGGGTAAGTAAAAATGTGTCTCTCTTTGTAAGTTATTCTTGAATGAAACACATCCGAACTAACTGTCTGGATCGAACCCACTTCATTACCACTTTACTGTAAGGAGCAGCTCTGTGTTTAAAAGAGAGAGAGAGAGAGAGAGAGAGCGAGAGGGAGGAGGGTTGTCATGTAGTATGATCCACAGAGAGAAGAGTCTGGTCGCCCGCAGCTGCTTCGGAAAGAGGGGGATCTGGAGAGAGGGAGAAGAGGAGAGGAGAGAAAGAAAGTGACAGGAAGCCACCTCATTAAACACTGACAGCGGGTCAAAGACAGAGAGGAGGAGAAAGAGTGTGTCCAGAACACACCATAAACATATGGTGGCGTTAGAAGTGGAAAAGCCAGCAGAAAGGGGTGGTCTGTTACTCCAGAAAAGAAAAAGTGTGAACTAAAAGACTTTCTCTGAAAAAGTTAGAGGTGAGTCTGTTGCGTCCTTTTTTCCTCTATCCTACTTTATTTGTTCATATGTTTCTGTCAGGTTAGATCACATCGCATTGATGAGTTCTGCAGAATTCATATACTATTTCTGTCTGATGCATTCATAAGTTGCTATATATTTCTTCAGTGTGTGGGTGTGTGTTGAGTTATGTGTGACACTCAAAACGGGGACAGGGGGAGGAGAGAAAAAGAGAGCCAGGGTGGGTGTGGGGTATGGGGGTTTGAGGGGCTTTGAAAAGGGGGAGAAAAGAGAAAATAAGAGGAGAGAAGAGGGACATTCACAGCAACGTCATGATGATATTTTCAGAGAAATGGGTCATTCCCTCCTCTCCAGTTACAGGATCTTTCGAAACTTTCAAATAGTTTTTGATCTCTATTTTGAATCGACTATTTTGTCCTTTTCCAAAATGCAGTTCTTTGTAACATGCCATTCTAGGTTGTGATTTTCTTAGATGTTTTAGAGTACCTCTGCAGTAATGATCGTTTAAATCATTCAAGTGGATGGGTTTATACCTTCTATATAATTATACATAAAATTGTGATTTTATTCTGGGTTATAAAGACTAAACAGAGATGGGTTATGAAGATGAAACTTTCCTGGAGACGGTTAACTTCACACAAAAGACCGAATGCAAACAGACAACAGTGAAAAAAATGAAAATACTGTTATCACATTATCACCCTCATATTGCTTCAAACCCGCATAACTTTCTGTCTTACTTGGAACAAAACAGGGAAAATTTTGATGAATGTAGTTGATTTTTTTCATGCAGTTGTGAATGCAGATGAAATCATTTGATCTTCTAAACTGGTGTAAAAATACATCAGAAAAGTATAGAAAATTTTAAGTTTAGTTTAAACATTTATTCAGTGAAAATCTTCCCCTTTAGTATTAACCCTATCTATATTCTAAACGCATCATATTGAACGATTAATCCATGGATGGTCTTTTATGTTTTATTTATCTGTCTATCTATCTATCTATGTATCTATCTATCTATTAATTAATTAATTTATATTATTATCATTTTTTTTATCAAAATGTCATATCTGTCATCTTTTGGTGGAATGACATTGCCTTTTAAAAGTTCTGCATAAACCCGCCTCTTCATTACAGTTGACCAAAAACCTGCATTTACATCTGGCTCCATCTCATCAACAACCAATGGAGAAAAAATTCCCCGTTCAGTCTGTTTCACTCTGATGTATGTCACACAATGAAAGCAAAGATCTACCTCCGTTACATCGAAACTTTTAGATCTGAATCAGTCTGGATTATGAATGATTCATTCAGATGTTTTTAACAATTAAAAAAAAAAAAAAAAAACTTAAAATAACATACAGTACATGTCAGTCTTTTCCTTACACAAAACTACAGAAGACTTAAAATATACTTTTGCATCATTCTGGAATCTTGAAAATCTCATTGGGTGTTCAACAAACCACATATTTTGCCTTAAACAAAAAATCTAATAGAATTAAAAGAAATGAAAGAAATTAAATATAATTTTCATTTAAGCTTGAACTGTCCCTTTAAGCTTGTCCCTGCTCATATTCTCTGAGAGCACAAGACTATATCTGAAGGGAGAGGAAAAGAGGGGGAACAGGAAGTGAGGTTAAAGTTCAAATATAGAGTGATTTACTATACCCATGATGGTATGCAGTGTGAAAGACGATAGGAAGAGAAAATGTGGGATAACGCACTGAGGTCCATGAACCCTCAGAGAGGGAAAGAGAAAGTAGAAAAAACAGACAAATAACAGCTTGTTCATGCACTTCGCTTCTGTCGTCCTGTTCTCTCTCCATGTCTTGTGACAAAATGTGGTTTATTGCATTTACAGAAACAAATGGCCACAGGCATGTTGTGCTGTCTGTAGGGTGTGTGTTCAGGGCAGCTCAGACATGCGCCTGTGTTTGCAAGCATGTGTGTCAAAGAGCTCATCAACATGTGTGGTTTTAGAAGAGTGTGTGTTTGAGTATGTGTTGGTGTTGGTGAACTTTCAGTCCATGTTTATTTTAGGATGGCTCAAATGTCAAAGCCCAGCGCTCTGGATCAAGGCAGATAGCAGTGGAGAGTATTAAGCACTATCTATCTATCTTACTTCAACACTTGCATCTGCTTCATTTTTCACACATTAACTAGTCAGTCAGAGAGCTCTTTGATCTTCTGTAAACAACCTTGTATATAACTATCCTCCTTTCTTCAAGAACTAGACCTCAAGACCATTAAACTTGTTTGTTGGAGACATGCACTTTCCGACGCAGTTCGTAAACTGTAGTTTAAAGAGAAGAAAGCTTGTAAAACAGAACACTCTCCAAGCATGCTATTAGACACAGTATGCGATTCAGCGCTGTCACACATATCTGACTGTTGTCTGCAAGTTAAGACAAGCTAGAAATACAATCCAGCCATTATCTGCCATGTCAAATGGAGAGTACTAGCCCAACTACTGACCTCTAATTCTCACAGCTAAATGAAGAAAAACGACTACTAGTAATTTTGTTTAAGACATATTAGGAACTTTGTGTTGTTTGTTGCACTATTTGATGCAACAGGGATGCACTTATACTGACACCTAGTGGTTTGGATGCAGCATCACGCAAAAACAAATGTTTTTGTTTATCGATGCCCCTGTAGAAATGTAGTCTACAGTAGTCAGCAAGAATTAATGTATTCCCCAAATGAAAGTGTGCAGTAAAAGCGGGTTACTGAGGTAAAGTGACAAGTATATTGTTTGTCATGTGATCTCAACATGGCAGCTCCCACGAGGCGACCCGCCCTGTGTAGATTTAAACTCTGCAGTGGTCATCTTATGTTAATATAGATGATTTTTAAACGTTTTTCAAAGGTACCAATAACTGCTTTTTTTGTAACTGTTTTTAATGAGGAAAATGCGTGCAACTTTAAATGCTGCTTTTCATATCTCTATTTCAGATTTGTCAACTTGTCATCATGTCAACGCTCTCGGCAGAGACGGGCCCTGAGGATGTCAACAATCAGAGCTTCTGGATGGTAAGTGAGAGTGGGAGGAAGGACAGCAATGACTCAGACGGGCGGTGGACCTCTAGAAAATACCATCCGCTTCTGCTTTATGTATGTGTTAGCAGAAAGAAATGCATTTGAATGATGTAGCTTGACTTGGTTTTAACAGTTAAACAGTTTAAACAGTTGGAAATGACAAGATCTGTTTGGACATTAAGTGGAATGCTTCACAAAAGCTTCTGAACACCCTACATTAGCCAAATGAAGATTAATATTCGAGTGAAGTCTATTTTACTTCTTTGAGACTTCTGAAGCATGTTTTATGGTTCTTTAACCTTTAATCTCAGTCTATAAATTCCATCCATTGTGCCTCCACCCATTTTAATTAGCTCAGCTTTTGTCTCTCGGCTCCCTAATTGGTTTGCTGTTCTGCTCTGCAGTGCTGCTGGGAATCATTGCAGAACCTTGCCTTTAAATACCTTTATAAATGTGGTATTTTTTAGACTGTATAGCAATTCTGTACTATTTTCACATTTTGCATGTTCAGATCTTTCTGTGTTAACCTTAAATCACCCTCTGTGTGTTTGCTCATCCGTCGAAATGTTAGCATTTAGTTTTCAGTTTTATATTAGTGCAGTAGTTAACATACTTCTAACAAGTTCTTATGATACTAATAATGGCAATTATGCAATGATGCTGTATATATAATTACACATAGGCACTATTAACTGTCATGCCCATGTTTAAACTTACAATATGTTTAGGAAGAAAGTAAATAGCAAGCTGATATTTAGCAGTTGCTTTTATCCAAAGTGATTTACAGTATACTTATTACAGAGACGGCCCCCTTGGGACAAATTGATGTTAGATGCTCACACATACAGTACACTTGTTACTGCATCATACTGAAGAAGACTTTCTCTTCACCACTGTTGTCTTTATTTTGACTAATGATATTTTGTATCCCCTAAGCCTCTTTGAAACCCAAAAGAAACCAGATTTTCATTACAATATTATTTAATTTGTTTATTAAATGTGACCCTGGACCACAAAAACAGTTTTAAGTCACATGTGTGTACAGTATATGAAGCAATAGCCACAAATATATTGTCTGGGTCAGAATTATAGATTTTTCTTTTATGCCAAAAATCATTAGGATATTAAGTAAAGATCATGCTCCATGAGGACATTTTGTAATTTTTTTTGATTAGTAATATGCATGACTAAGAACTTAATTTGATTTCAATTGATTTTGCACTCTCAGATTCAAGACTTTCAACTAGTTATACCTCCACCATATATTTTCCGATCATAACAAACCATACGTCAATGTAAATCTTACTTATTCATCTTCCAGATAATGTATAAATCTCAGTTTTGAAAAATTGACCCCTAAGACTGTTTTTGTGGTCCAGGTTCACAAATAGATTTATATTCTTTCTCCTGGGGGCAGTTGGTTGGTCCCAGTAAAGTAGGTAATTTGGAGTTTTACTATCTTTTTTTGGAACCTAATGAACATTAAAATGTACTTTCATTGCAAAAAAGTAATTCTTCATCTACAGTAAATGAATATGCATGTAATAGTATCCCACATATACATTGTTGGTGAGTTTTATCTGATGAATATTTATGGAGTTTCCTGTGGTGATTTGTTGTTATTATCAATGACATCTAGAGCAGTATGATCATACAGAAGCTGTTTAAGATTCTCCTCAGCTCTCTTTTGTAGCCTCAGCTCTTTTTGCTGAGTTGCCATCCCATCTGGAGCTTGGCCAGTGCTACGGTTTGGGGTGAAGTGCTCCGACCAATGATGTTCAGTCAGTTTACCACAACCACACTGCTTCTGCCTGCAAGGGTTTCGTTGCATGTCCTACCTTGTAATTGGCTGGCCGCTGACCAGAACTGAGCGCTGTAGGGTTTTTGTGTTCATCCTAGATGCTGTGATTGGTCAGCCACAGCACTGACTGTAGATTGCCGTGATGAAATGCAGAAAGTTTCGGCCGGAGTTAAACGGGGTTGATTTTTAAATAGACTTGTCTGTTCAGTAAAACAGTTCTGTTGCAATATTGTGCAGCTTTGAGTCCAGCTGGATGTTATACTCCGTTGACAGGGACCGTGTTATTTGTTTGATTTCTGGGATTCTCTGATTGGTTGGCAGGTGCTGCTCTGCAGCGCTCTTGGCCGGAGCTGAGATTCCTCAGCTGTTTTTACTTTTTTCACAGACTGGGGAAAATACGTGGTGCAAACCACAGCTAAGAGAAAGAGAAAGAACTGAGAAAGAATAACACATAAGGAAGATGTAGAGGAGAGAGATGAATTGATCAAATTGTGGGGGAGCTGCTAATAAAATGGAAGAACACGCTCCACATCAGCAAACACGACGCCCATTCTGGAAATGTCATTATGTTTGCCCTCCTCCCTCATTCTCTCTCATTTATTGTGTTATTACAGTTAATCAACCCCTTTCACTGGGCTGTCCATGTGATGCCCCACTTACCGTGGCCTGAATTCTCTCCACTCACTGGTACTCATCTAGTCACAGATGTTTCTTTTTTCTTTTTTCGGGGGAATAATGTTTGAATTGTGCTCTGGTTTTCCACACCACATGTTGTCTTCAGGCGTTTATATTAGAAACAAACCTTACGCTATACTGATAGCCTGTCCAATCCATAGCAAACAAACCCAGTGACCCTTCTGGAAAAGAAATGAGGCCAGTCCCTTGGGGGAGAGAGGGACATCTTCTCTGTGTCTAACAGTAAATGCCTCACTCTTGACCTCTTAAACAGCCTATAAACCTTTAGTGCCAAGTCTTTAGTTTTCTTTCCCCTCAATATCTTACAGTTTTTTCCATGTTCTGTTTTTCAGCCAGGGAACTACCACCAGACAGTGAAGAGGACCGAAGACGCGTTCCAGGCGTGTAATGATATAGTGACGTGTTTCCAGGAGAGAGCCAGGGTCGAGAGACAGTACGCACAGCAACTTAGTGAGTGGAGTACCAAGTGGAAACCTCTAGTGGATGCTAGTGAGTACTGCAGTTTTCATCAAGATGCTCTGAACAAAAAATGTATTGCTTTACATATAGCTAAGGAGCTGTGACCCGTGTTTTATATGAGATGTCCACAAGTTTCTTCTTGTGACCTTAAATGGCCCTCTTCTTTCTTCCATCAATATGTTTGTCTTCATCTTTGTCCAGGTCCTCTCTACGGCTCTCTGTTACGAGCCTGGCAGTGCTTCCTCTCTTCTGCTGACCGCCTCTCGTCACTGCACTCCTCCATCTGTCGTTCTCTGGTGTCAGAGGACGGAGATCGCATCCGGACATGGCAGAAGGAGACTTTCCATAAGAAGATATTTGGAGGTTTCAAGGAGTCCCAGGATTTTGAAACTGGTTTCTCGCGTGCTCAGAAGCCCTGGGCCAAGAGACTGAAGAAGGTAATGCAAGCATTGCAGTTCTCATTTTATTTGTACACAGTATTGTAGGGGGAATATTTTTTTTTTTTTTTGCATAAATGCTTAAATATGGTAATTGTTGAATAATACATTTTTGAAAATGAAGGAGTGTGCAATACTAACCCCTGGCCTACATGAAACTAATTATTATTATTTTTTGGCAGCTAGAGAAGGCTAAGTCAGCGTTTCACAAAGCTTGCCGTAAGGAACACATGGCTCGTGAGCGGGAGGCCCATGCCCAAGGCAACCCTGACATCGCCATCGAGAAACAGAGGAAGATCCAGGAGGAGACTGAACTGGCTCACCAGGAGACAGAGAAGGTGAGTGCGCTGCGGTGCGGGGGAGACTGTCAGAAAGAAACAGACACAGAAAAAGAAAATAACCGTTTCAAATAGTCTTTTATCATCCCAGTTGGGAAAAGGAAGCAGAAAAAAGTTTACATTTTTACCTTACTTTACATTTAACTTTACATTTACAAGCTTCATAACAATACAGTGAAATCATGCAATGTACTGCTCAGAATAATGATCTATGTTAAGATTAATCTACAGCATTGTGGAGAAAAACAACAACAACAGATGACACGACTTGTGTTTTAACTATTTAGTATTCCCTAATACTATACGTGTAAATTTAGTATTATTTGTTGCAGGACATTTTTGATTGTCATTCAAGACTCAGTTTGAAATCTAAAATAAAATAATATTTATTTGAGTAAAAATACAGTAGAAACATTTATATTGTAATATATTATTTCAGCTTAAAATAAATGTTTCCCGATTTTATATATTTCAAAGTGTAATTTATTCAATGCTGATTTTCTTCTTATCAATATTTAAACATTTTTTTTTTCAGGATTTTTTAATGAGTAATTAATTTAAAAGAACTGCATTTGTACTAACTTATATATATATATATATTTAAAGTTAACCATTGTTTTTATTGTTTGAATAATAACTGCTTTGACAATTTAAACATTGTTTTGAAGTTGCATTTTAAAATCCAGTTCAGTCTGAAGTGGCAGATAAACACAACACATCTGACTGACTGGCTGCAAATTCCTGTTCACAGGTTCGAGCCCGCTATGAGAAGGTTCTTGAGGAAGTGACCCGTTATGCTCCACGCTACATGGAGGAAATGGAGTCGATCTTTGACCAATCGCAGGAGGAGGAGAGAAAAAGGATAAGCTTCCTCAAACAGGCTTTCCTGTCCATCCACAGACACTTGGATATCACCAACAACGAGAGGTGTGTGAGAACCGCTGTACTGTACTGGTCAAATCTCAGTTTCTGTCCATTTCAGTATTACTCACAATGAGTATCTCATACTCTCTCTCTCTCTCTCTCTGTTAGTGTAAAAGCAGTGTACAATGAGCTCCACAACACTCTGATGTCCATCAGCGATCAGGAAGATTTGCGCTGGTGGAAGAATACACACGGGCCAGGAATGCCCACCGACTGGCCTCAGTTTCAGGTAAATACACGCGGTTTATCTTGCAAAAACATTACATTGACAAACATTAGCTAAAACGTACTTTTTAAATTTCCAAAAGAAAATGTTACGGTGTGGTAAGTGTTTGCCATTGTATGTTTGTTACTCGACCTCTGTTACCTGGACCCTTCCACTTTATTAAGAAATACTGAAGTAAAGTCTTTTCCGTGACTTCTGCTTTATTATTTGCTATAGGTAAATAACTAGAAGCATACTGTAAATGTATTACGATAATTGAAATGATCAAGCAGTGTAAGTGACTGTTTTTGTACAGCTAGTGCATAGGAAGCCTGGCACATTCAAGCTACAAATGATCGCATCCGGTCTTATAGTAAAAATAAGGTGCATTGTGTGTGATGAGAAATGTGCAGTTAGCTACACTGGTATCACTCATGCATTCTTGAGGGTGTTAAACTGACCTCTTTGTTGTTATATGTGATATTTATGTATCTCACAGCAGCACATCTTCAAATATACTGCATTCTGTTGTGCCAAAACCCACATTTACTCCTTCACTCACTCACTCCGTCTCTCACTCTCTTTCTATTTCAGGAGTGGACACCAGACAAGAAGCATAAAAAGGGAAAGAAGGAGGTGGAGCAGAAAGCAGTAGTGATGGAGAGAAGGTCAGTTTACTACAGTGATATTTGCTGTAGGGCTTCACAGCGCTGGGCTGCCTGACTGTTGTTCACTACAAACCAAACGGGGCCGTCTTGAACTTCAGGCCTTGTTAATGTTTGCTGCTGTGTATTGACCTGTTGCAAAGCTCAGTCTCTTTGGTTAATATTGCTCAGACAAGCTTGACAAAGGATGAGTCGGGGACTGAACAGTGATTTTTTTCAGTAAAACACAGAAGCAAACATATCCAGTACTGGAATTAATTGTGACATTGCACAACATTCTGGCTGTTTTTCTTTACAAAAGTAAGTCACTATGCAGTATTGTTAGATTGTGGTGACTGTGAACCAGAACTGAGGCAAACGTTGATCACAGTCGACTTAAAAGAAAAAGACATTTTGAGTGAGAACATTACATTAGTTCCTAATGTTTCTACAGCACATTCACTATGGAACCGTGAACCCTTTAATTGCTATCAACAATGCAGTACAATAATCTGAATCAATATTTAAATGCAATGATGCTAGGCTAGTAACATCAACATCCTTGGAGCAAATTCTTTCTAATGTTCTGTGTTCTTTGTGCTTCTGCATGATCTGAGAATGATAGGTGGCACGTATTCATAACTCCTCAGGAAGATTTTAAAAAGAGCCTAAATCAGCTGTTATCTTTTCTATGTATTGCAAGAGCACTGGCTTACAACAAAGTTTAGTATTTATAGATAAATCCTATTTTACTCATCCGAGGACAGTAACAGTCCGAAATGTTATAGTATTTGGTATCCTTTTTAGGAAGGTGTGAAAAAAATGGACCCTAAAATCCTCATAAACTTCCTTTATTATCCTTCTTTTGGTTTAGTGTTTCACACTGTAAGTTTTGTTAGTTATATGGTTCCTAAAAATGTTATATTTAATATTTAATGTATTGAATAAAGAAACAAATATACAGTTATGTTTCTATGTTGTATCACAATAGAAGCCTATTTTTGCAGCATAATAAAAAAAACAAAAACAAAAAAACATTAGATTTATTTAGAATTATGACATAAAATGTCATATAATTATGGCCAGCAATTATGAGATACTAAATCATAATTATGAGTAAATATTTCAAATGTAGCATTGTGCAAATTATTATTAGATTTGTTTATAATTAGGACTTTCTTTTATGTTGTTGTTATTGTCATTTTGACCTGTAAGAATTATGAGACTTTTAATCTCATAGTTTGGATTTTTTTTTATCTTGTAATTATGAGTCTCATAATTTTGACTTATTGTGTGACAATTTTGACTTTATATCTCCTAATGATTTACAAAAGCATGTTTTTTTTTTCTTATGTGGCAAAAATGGGCTTCCATGATTATCCAGCAAAAGGCAACAACCAGGTTTTGATTAAAACTATCCACACATTTGCATTAGAAAAGAGCAAATGCTTGTCTGCTGATTTAGTGGATCGTAATATTTTTAAGAAAAGGCTTATTCTAGTGACTGTCTGTTTCCTCAGTGTAATGATTGGAGGAGTGAGAGTCAGAGCTCTTTATGACTACGCTGGACAGGAGACGGATGAACTGTCCTTCAAAGCAGGTAAGTTTGTGTGTTCATATATTATTTGTCTGAATGATGTACGTGATGTTTAATGTTTGTGTGTGTGCAGGTGAGGAGTTTCTGAAGATCGAGGATGAGGATGATCAGGGTTGGTGCAGAGGCATGATGGACGGAGGGAAAGAGGGCCTTTACCCTGCGAACTACGTGGAGGTGGTATAAAACCAACAGAACAGCATCGAGCTCCAGCTCTGGGGTCCATGATGCCTACAGAGTGTCCAGGTTTAAGCCTGCTTCACAGCCATTTTTATTGAAGACTGCTTTGTTTTCGGTGGACGGAGGGTACACAGGTAAAGGTTTAGAGTTGTATTGAGTGCGTAAAGTTGGGATCAGAATGAGAAAATGTTTCCAAAGCTCTTTCACTACGATCTTACTTGAGAACATAGTAATGTTATGTTTGATTGTGTGTCACATTGTAGCTTTGAATCAAAAATATGCAGAGATTTTCATACGTTATAATATGATTAGGTATCAAGATCCTCTAATATATAAGGAGAATATGAACTGCATTGTCTTGATGCTTGCATGAACCTACAGTGTATTTTAAGGAGAGTGTCTCACACCAAAGATGTCACCGCCTATTTACGTTTTATCAGTGACATATTTCTTCTGCCGAGAATTGCGTTATATCTGATGCCTGTGTAAAAGGGGCCAGATGTTTAGGATGTTATCTACAGCTGCAAATTTCACGCAAGGTGTTAATAGGTATGATAATATGCTATTTTATCCGCTTTGGTCGTGCTTGTAAATGTCACTTGTCTCACATTTAGTAATTTTAGTTACACAGAGGCAGTACTAATCAACACCACTTTTAAAGTGATAGCCACGGGATCCATTATGGTCTCTTGGTGTGTATTTCTGTTGTGTTTTAAGATGTCAGTCTAACCAAAGGAAATGTATGCAAATGAGCACAGTGTTTGTTTGTGCCGTAGTGCGAGTAAATTACATTGGATCAGGGCAGTATTTTCTGCACCATCACTATTCTAATGCGAACGCTAGCAGTATTAAAAGGGATACATATTACTGTGAGTCTTGTTCTTATTAATCATCTTGAAAAAAATAAAAACATTCTGTGAGCACATACAGATTATTATACATAGACACATTTTATTTGTACTGTTCATATTTCACTCTGTGCATGTCCTGAGGCCACGTGCTGGTGCAAATATATGGGGCTGTAAATAAATGTGTGTGTGTGTGTGTGTGTGTGTGTGTGTGTGTGTGGGTGTAAAACTCTGCTATAATTGGGGGACAACATTTTCTAAAAAGATTTTAAAATGTTTTTTAAAGAATTCTCTTATGCTCACCAAGGCTGCATTTGAATTATACAGTAAAAATAGTAATATTGTAAAATATTATTACAATTCACAATAACTTTTTCATCTTAAATATGTTTTTTTTTTTTGAAAGATGATCATAAAAACAAAACAAAAAAGTTAATTTACAATTGCAATTTAAAAACTGCTATTTTAATATGTTATAAAATGTATTTCTTTTCTTCTGGTGGAATAGCTGTGTTTTCAGCATCATTCCTCCAGTCTTCAGTGTCACATGATCCTTCAGAAATCAGTATGGTGATATGCGGCTCCAAAAAAAAAAACAAAAAAAAATGTTGTACTTGATATTTTGGTGGAAACTACAGTACATCTTTTCAAGACTATTATGAGAAGAATGTTTAAAACATTAGCATTTATTTTATATTTAAAACTAAAAAAAAAAAAAAAAAAGAATAACATTTATTTGAAATAAATCTTCTGTAACGTTACAAAACCATCTCTTTTCGATGAATTGAATATGTATTAAAGGATATGTGTGTGGACTCACACATGAGTCAGCCTGCTCACGTATCTCAGGATTTCAGCTCCACTGGACCCCGCAGCACATCTTTTAATAGTGTCAGATCATTCAGTTTATTGCCTCGAGTGCTTGTCACACACATTCTCACTCACATACATGCTTTTCGTGCATCAGGAGTACATGAGTCACAAATGTTCCCACTCTGAGCCTGATTTTCCTAGGGTCAGTTCCTTTCCCACAGTTTTGAGCAACATTAACCTTTCCCCTTTGCAAAAATAAGCACAGCCCATAAATGTGCTGATTATTGCTGGCTGTCTGCATAAAATTTCTCACATGGAAAATAATTGCACTCAGGCAAGCTGGCATAAGCTATGAGTAACCAGCCAATTTCATAAAAAAAAAAAAATTCTTTTTACTTTTCAGTTTTTTAAACATTTAACTCAAGCAAAAATGTAGGTGCTTGCTTTCATTGCATGTGTCACAGTAACTATAGTGAATTCATACCTCAGAACAGTGATGAGGAGGGTGACTACTTATTAAGAAAAATTGTGCAGAATCTGTTAATTTTATCCACAATTCTTAACTCTCAGATGCAAGGACAATTGTTGCCCTATATTCTCCTGTAGCAAATACTTTCACAATATTTTTTTATTTTTTATTTTTTTACTTTTTAAAGTTGTTTTCCTGCTGGTAGGTACATTTCCATAGGGTTTCTGAGGAAAAGGGAAAATATACCCTATTTTAAATAAGTAACATCTTCTGCCAATACTATCACAGCATGGCTTTTATGTGAATTCTAGTGCTGTCATCCAAAATAAAAGTTTATATATATATGATCCTGGCTGTAAAAATCCAGCTAAAGTCATTTTTTGTGATTTATGGTTTTCTACATAAAATCATCCTTAAGGCAATAGCCTTATAAGGTGTGAAAATGTAACCATAATATATTTAATATCAACAGAGTAAGAACATGTCAAAGATTAAAATCAGAGTGAAATTAACTGTTGAAATCAATCATTCTTTTCACAGAGAGGGTCACATACATGCGTGTTTATTTCTTTGCATATATTCTCACAGATCATGAAGTTAACAGATATTCAAGGTCACAAGACTAATATTTATTCAGTAAGAACTAACATCTCACACTCAGAGTGGAAAAGCAACACTATTTCAGCAGTGCGTGGCAAATAATCAGAGTCTCAGCAAAGAGAATAAAGATAGTGATTCTGTGAACGCTGTGTTCTACAGTCTGTCAGGAAGAACACTGTATTCCAAACACAAACCTGCTGTGGATGCTTTTATAGATCGATATTATTTTCAACGGACACCAAGCGCCTCTTAAATTTCATCATTCGCCTGCCAGCATGTTCTCATAGGCAGATTATCTTACAATACTGATGTGCTCTATTTATCATTTCAATTGGGTAATTATGTAACTTCTATAGAAATACATAGCAAGGCCTACTTCTGTCGCGTAAGAGGCGGTGTGAGCCAGCAGAGGACGCTGTTGATTTATGAAGTAATTATCTTTGATAACTGATGGTCTGTTACTGCTAAACCAATGACCGTTGACTTCAAACACAAACTGGGTCTCCACCGGTCTTGCTTCGAGACATCAAGACATCGAGACATTTATATTGGACATCAAGTGGCAGCCCAGTATCATAATGTTTGTTTTTGGTCAAAGGTAAGTTATTTTATTTATTTTATTTTTAAATTGAAAACAAACACCGATGTGAATACAATCATGAAACATATGCAAAATTATTAGATTAGACTGAAAAAGAAAACTGACAATTAGATAAACAACACAAGGGTGATTTTAGGCCTAGAGCAGCAAACCCTGTGCCAAATATTGAATTAACATTAGCCACATTATTTGCGTGATAAATTAATCTGGTCGATAATGCCAAGTTTATTTGAACCCTGTTTGTATTTGCTACAAGCTTTGCTATTCTAACTATGTACAATCGAGTAGCATTAAGCACTGTTTTTCTCTGCTTTTCATTGTTAGATTACAAACCTCCGACCCATTTTTTTCACCCACCACTGACACATTCACCCTCGAACTGACAGAAGCCACTTAAATATGGTCATTATATTTTAAACGGGATGCGTGTGCGCGCGCGCTTACGGTTTTCAGTGAGCTTATCATGATGATTATTGGCTGGAGGTCTGTATTTATGTTTATTTAAAACGTCATGTCATCAAGTCTACTAATGCTTATGCACACAAACATGCGTGGATGTATGTTGATGATTTTAACTCGATGCGTCTGTGATAAACGCACATAAATGTGTGCGGATATATGTGTGGGGGGTGACTCACGCTCTTCCAGCGAGGCACACAGCATATGAGCAGTTCAGCAATCTGTCATTCACAGGCTCCCCCTCACTGTCGTGTGTGTGAGAGGAAAAAGAGAGGAATAGAACGACAAAGGGAAACACAGTCACCCAAGAGAAATTGAGATTATATCCTTCTGTGTTTGAGTAGCTCTGTGTAAGTTTATATTTCCCCTTGAACCACAAAAGACATTACAGTGTGAGTTTCTGTGTTCAGTTTTACACAGGAACACAAAAATGTAAAATCTGTCATCACTAGCCCCTTTCACATAGTAATACCAGTAACTTGCCTTAAATTTGTTAGAATGACTTAAATGACAAAAATGCTCTGTTCACACAGGCAATGACGTTCCATATTTTTTACCGGTAAAGCACCATTACCACATAAGTTTCAAAATACTGGTCAATTCTGTGACATCATTAACAGGAAATGACCTCTAATGCTGAGTTCACACTGCACGATTTTCAAAGTCATTGGATCATCCTTGTTTTCACACTGCACGACTGGGGAAGCATCAGTTGCTGCTGTGTTCACATTACACAATCGTTCAGCGACAGGAGGTATTTACAATAGTATGAATCGCCAACAACTCAATTGCAAAAAACTATGTTTTATTTAACTCATCCCTTAGCTTCCTGAATCTATATCTTGCTCTCTCATTGGCTGTAGGTCATCGGCAATGTATTTTTCAGTCAGCTAATTTCACAAAGCAGGATTTTGAATCGCTGACAGGTCCACATTTTTACAAACCTGATTCCAAAAAAGTTGGAAATCAGTACAAATTGTGTGTAAAAAAGGAATGGAATAATTTAAAAATCTCATAAACATATTTTATTCAAAATAGAATATAGATGATATATAAAACGTCGAGAGTGAGACATTTTGAAATGTCATGCAAAATATTGGCTCATTTTGGATTTCATGAGAGCTACACATTCCAAAAAAGATGGGACAGGACAGCAATAAGAGGCCGGAAAAGTTAGATTGCCAGAAAAGCCTCTCAAAGTGGCAGTGTCTCTCAGAAGTCAAGATTGGCAGAGGATCACCAACTCCCCCAATGCTGCGGCGAAAAATAGTGGAGCAATATCACAAAGGAGTTTCTCAGAGAAAAATTGAAAAAGAGTTTGAAGTTATCCTCATCTACAGTGCATATTATCATCCAAAAATTCAGAGAATCTGGAACAATCTCTGTGCATAAGACTCAAGGCCAGAAAACCATACTGGATGCCTGTGACCTATGTAGGTGACACATCACAGATTCTCTCAGATCAAGTCTTTGATAATTAGGCTGTGTCTCCGGTGTTGTGTTTGTAAACATGGAGGGATAGGCAGTTCGTTTTTTATTGATTTTGTCATTTTTCTGTCAAACAATCACATTCAACTTCTTTTGGCCCAGAGACATCAGGCCGTATTTTAAAGACGGGAAAGCGATCAGCGTGCCTGGGCACATGATCTAAACGAGTTGTTCCTATTCTATTAATGATTAATGGGTGTTTTTTGGGTGCAACATGCAATGAACCAATCAGAGTGTCACCTCACCTTCCCTTTAAGAGGCAGTAACACTTGTGCCATGGCGGATTTCCGAGCAATTAGGTAGCCTAATTCTGATACATGCAATCACTATCCATTATTAGTGATGGGCAGAGCGAGGCTTCATGAGACACTAAAACAGCTGAAGCAAATGTGCAGAAGCTTCGAAACAATTCGACACCGTCTCCACAGTGACAACTAGTGGTCATTTTCAAATATTGCCCAGAAACAGCTTTGGCAATGAATTAGTTAAGCAAAATTGACAAATTATAAGGTATATGTTGTACACTCCTGTCAGCTTGTGGGATGGGGGAGTGGTTAGTGGTCAGGGAGTGCACGTTTGGCATGGTGTCAGAACCTGTCACTTTAGGTTCGAATACTGACTGAAGCATGTTTGTATTTATAATAAATATTTGAAATAGGGCTGGGCGATATATCTAACAATATATCTGAGAATAGACACTGACAATAGAGCCATAGATCACTGACAAGCTACACAATATCGTGTTCATTATCCCAAAAGAATCGCCTTCGATAATGAACGCAATATTTTGCTTAGCTTGTCAGTGATCTATGGCTCTGTCTATTAAATGCCGCTCCATTTAAAAGCAGGTGATGGCGATTTAGTGGTTATCAGGGAACCAGATTTACTGACTAGATGTGCATGATCATATGTTAGATATATCGCCCAGCCCTAATTTGAAAGTTGTTTTTTTTATTGTTCTGTTCTTGTAATGTGTTGTAACATCTCTATGACAACTGAATGAACTCTTTGTGAATATGTTATTTCGGTCATGAAAAAATGGCTCGGTCCCCTGACGTGGGTGTTTCAAAACGCCTTGGTCCCGTGACGTGGGTGTTTCGAATCGCCTCGGTCCCGTGATGTAGGTTTTTAGAATCGCCTTGGTCCCCTGACGTGGGTGTTTCGAATCGCCTCGGTCCCGTGATGTAGGCTTTTAGAATCGCCTTGGTCCCGTGACGTGGGTGTTTCGAATCGCCTCGGTCCCGTGATGTAGGTTTTTAGAATCGCCTTGGTCCCCTGACGTGGGTGTTTCGAATCGCCTCGGTCCCGTGATGTAGGTTTTTAGTATCGCCTTGGTCCCCTGACGTGGGTGTTTCGAATCGCCTCGGTCCCGTGATGTAGGTTTTTAGAATCGCCTTGGTCCCGTGACGTGGGTGTTTCGAATCGCCTTGGTCCCGTGACGTGGGTGTTTCAAATCGCCTTGGTCCCTTGATGTAGGTTTTTAGAATCGCCTCGGTCCCCTGACGTGGGTGTTTCGAATCGCCTCGGTCCCGTGATGTAGGTTTTTAGAATCGCCTTGGTCCCGTGACGTGGGTGTTTCGAATCGCCTTGGTCCCGTGACGTGGGTGTTTCGAATCGCCTTGGTTCCATGACGTGGGGGTTTCGAATCGCCTTGGTCCCGTGACGTGGGTGTTTCGAATCGCCTTGGTCCCATGACGTGGATGTTTCGAATCGCCTTGGTCCCGTGAAATAGGTGTTTCAAATCACACTTCAAAGCAGTGTTTCGAAACATCTGTGCTTCGGGATCTTGACACTGGATGGTGGATGGGTTATCAATCTCAGTTGGGAGAAAAGGACATTGCTGTCCCTAGTTGCGAGATCCCTGAACACAACTATAGAAAAAAACAAAACAAGTTCCAAATAATGCAGTTTGACAGCTCCAAGAAAGGCATATTATCGGTTAACAACATTGTAGCTCACAGTAAGCTTTTATAATAAAAAAAAAAAAACAGTTCTCGTTGAAATGTTTGAAATTATTTCTGGAGCCTGATTGTTGTCCTCTATTTGCCCTCATATGTGGCAACACTTTATATAAGCTAATCTGGGTAAATTAAACCAGCACTACTTTCATGGATCAAACCACAGGCTTACTCGCGCTCTTTTGTTTCATTGCAATGTAATTACTTCTACATTTTTGACTATACAGTTAAAATAACCTCATTAGAATTATGATGATGTTGTTGGTGGGCAAATTTTATTTTACATGACTGTTTTCTTAGTGGAAGGTTTGCAATTTTATATATATATATATATACCAGGTCACCCTGCTTGGGTTTATTTTCTGATAATGATCCACTGACTGTACATAACACCACCTTGCAGCATATGATCATAACCCCATTCTGAAAAAACCATAGTGACTAATCATGCAGAAACGACCATAAGAAAGCTTTGAAATAATGAAAGAAAAGCTTCAATTTAAAGCTAGACATAAGTCTACACTGGTGTACAGCAAAGCTGCCTGACCCCTATCTGCTACCATTATTAGAAAAATACAAAAGATTTTTAGGTTGAAATTGGCATCCAAAGAAAATTTCCACCAAGGGAACAAGTTCATCAGTCACCCTGACCCTGGAGCTGTGCTGAGAAAGAAGAGATTTATAAGTCCTCTAAATGTGTCATCCAGTCACATATATGCCACACTTTCAGTCTAATTCCATGTAGCCCTATTAGGGTACAAATAAATTGTGTTTTACAGGAGTTATTGAGATATCAGCACAGACGTAATGAGTATTTTGTTGGTTGTTTATTAACAAATTTGTGACATACACTGATGGCTGGGAAAATACAGGGTTGCACTTTATTTTACAGTACGTGTACTAACATGTACTTATAGTGTACTTACAGTGTATTTATCTAAGAAAGTTCTGGTAATACAAGGTAACTACATGGGGTAGGGTTAGGTTTGGGTTCAGGGTTAGTACCTAGTTATTACACAGTTATTGTAATTACTATAATAAGTACATAGTATGTACATGAGGAACAGGACTGTAAAATAAAGTGCTACCAAATACTGATTGGTTACCTCACCCAAAAATCTTGTGAATCATTATTGCTGAGCAATAATGCTGAGCATTTCTCACCAGATATTGATGAATTGTCACAATTTTGTAGAGAGGAGTTGGGTAAAGTTCCTTTTGATCTCTGTGCCTCTGACCAGCAATTAAAAGAAACATTTTGTGGAGGTTACTGAGGGTGAACCAGTTATTACATTAAAGGGTTCACAGCCTTTTTCCACCATGCACTCCAAATGCACTTAATTTCTTTAATAATAATTTGAATTTGTTTCATTTTGCAAATGTGTGTGGGTGTGTGTGTGTTGTGTTGTGTTTACGCAAACTCTATTTTATGATCCATCCAAGGGTTCACATACTTTTTTCTTGTGACTGTATCTCTTGCTCATAGGCACAGTGCTGATGTCCTGGTATCTCATATCTCATCCAGTACCATCTCTAAAGCTCCCAAGTGTCCTTTACCTGGTATTGAAAGTATGAGCACTGTTAGACTACCAGCAATACCTCGGGAACTCTTCAAAATATCTATGTACATCTAAAAGGCTGTGAGTTGAGGAAGGTTTTTATCCTTAGTTTTCCCCATGCTTTCAGAAATGGAGTCCATTAACTCCATGTGTTAAGGAGCTTATTGTGTCACATCATATAAAATCAGTGTCATCCTTCACACTAACAGCATGAGTGGGAGAGACAGCAAGAAAGCGTGTGTGTACTGGGTCAGTTAAGGGAAATGAAGAAGAGACTAGCTGGCTTAATTTGTCTGCTCAATTCTTTAACGCACAAAATTATGAGTAATCAGCAAAATGGTTATCCTAGCTTTTTAATTAGCCAAATTAAATAAAGAGTTTGGCTGGCCGCAGAGAAGAGAGACTTAATGTAGTGCTTGTGTGTGTGCAATATTCTGAGACAAGCTGAAGGCTTAGATGGGCAGTCCGCTCTGAAGAATATGTGTGAATGTATAGGGAAAACTGGAGCTACACAGCACTCTTTTTAATTATTTCTCAGGGTAGATTTATTTTAAAAGAGTTCTGTGTAGCCACATACCTTAATGTCTTGGCTAGAAAAAGCTATTCCACATTTCGGCTTTCATTGCACCAGATAGAAAAGATACAGTTCAATGAACCATGCCATTCAGAAATGAAATGAGAATACCCTTTAATTACCGATTCATATGAATTGAATTTGAATTAAGGTAGCAAACAGAATGCAAAGCTGCATAGCATATTTGAATGTAAGAAAATATATATTTTTTATGTATAACTGTAATTTAACTGTAGATAAAACTAATGACTACTTAACTAGAAAAGCAATGTTTGTAAAGATAGACATGCTTTTCTAGTTGGACTTAGTTTGAAAGCCTACTCTTAAAGTTTTTAAAAGACTCACTAAGTATCGCATCTGGAGAATTGCATAGATTAATTGAGTCTCGGGGTCAGAAACCCTAAAAATAAAGAGTCAAGCTGCCCCTATTACGACATGTTGTTTGGGAGAATTTCAAGAAAAAAAAATTCCTTGCTCATCCCAAAACAAACTCCAGCATATTCAGTTGTCAAACATGACTGGAACTTCAAGCGAGACTGACTTCTATATGGTCAGAAAGCTTTTTGGCAGCAGACCACTAAAAGAGTTTAGTACAAACAGGCATAGAAAGGACCACATGTCCAGGGTTAAATATACTACTGGATCTTTAATGTCAAAGGCCTATATTTTTCTGCCAGAGGTCCTGGACATCTTGTTTAGAGACATGGCATTGTGGATTCTATCAAATACCTACAGATAAAAAATCTAAACCTGACTGGCTCTGTAAGAAATTTTATAATGAACCGTGTTTAGATTTTCTGTACGGACAATGATCCAAAACAAACATTAAACTCAACAGAAAAATGTGTCACTGAGCACAAAATGAAGCTTCTGCCATGGCCGTCCAAGGTCAGTTCTCTGACCTGAACCCTGTAAGAACTATAGAGAAGAAGCAGCATCACGGAGCTGTGAATCTGAAGAATCTGGAGAGATCCTGGATGAAGGAATGCTCCGATCTCTTGTCAGGTGTTCTACAAACTCATCAGGCATTATAAGAAAAAAAAACTCAAGAGCTGTTATCTTGGGAAAAGGATGTTGCAGTAATGTGGTGCTGGTAATTGTGGCCAAAGTGAACTAGAGAAAAACATTTATTAAATGAGACCCACACTTTCCATCTTCTTTCTTCAATGATAGATTTTTTTGGAATGAAAGATCAAAAGGATAAAAGATGCAGATTTAGTTTCACAGCCACCTTTGCTCATATTTACCAAGGGTTTCAAGGGCACTGTATATTTAAAACAATTGTGACAACTTGCTCCATCTGGACATCGAGGGGGAAAAAACCTCTCTGTTATAAAAGTAGCCCTGCCTTTCCCTATAATTATGGTTGTACACCCCTAGACACCCATCAGTTCAATCTCTCTGAGTGACCAGTCTCAGGTAGCAGCAGGAGGGGGAAGGGCCAAGAGAGAGAGAAAGAGAGAGAGAAATAGCCTCCATTAGCAGAGAGCTGGAGCCTGTAGAGGTTAATCATTACTTCAGCATCACTTCTTCAGCTGAGAGCCAGATGGCTGAGTGGAACCCTCACAGAGACGGAGCAAGAACCCAGAGTAGCACCTCCTGCTGGACTACACGTACACAAAAACACACACATAGACGCGCTCGTCTCCAGATTTCTGCTCCTCCACAGTGTGACTGTTCCGCCTGAAGAGTGGAGCTCCCCAGCGCCAGGCACAACGGCTGAGTGAGCATGTAGCTTATTTGCCACAGTGATGGCTCTGTTTCCACAATTCCACCATGTTAAGGGAGATATTATGCACACGGGTTTCACATTGACTGACCAACAGCACTCAGAGTGCTTGTATTCAGGCGGCCCTCAGGGCTTGTTGTTTACAGACAGAGATAAACACTCAAGCTCTTTGTTAGGTTTCCAGAAGTTTCTGTCTGTAATAATTACTTTCGGTGTTTTTTCTTCCCTCGTTCTCCCCTAAAGCCCAGCCGTCTCCTGTCACTGTGCTCTATCCCTCATCAGTATTTCTGTCTTTTCCCCATCCTCTCAGTCACAGTCTAACGGTCATGCTTAATTGGCAGCTGTCTAATTGCTTCTCATTAGCTTGTGAAACCAAACATCCCTGACACCACAAATAAACAAAGCCTTTTTTCATTTGCTTCATTTTTTTCCCAATTCCTTCAGGTCTTCCCCCTCCTCCTCCTCCTCCTAGAGATTTTTCTTAAAATGTTTGTCTTTTATCTCCTTTGTTTTGATCCGCTTCTCTCACAACTAGGTTCAACCGAACTCTCTTCTCTGCATTTTTCAGGATATGTCTTAATAAGGACATTGTTAGGAGTGTCCCTTTGTTAAAATCCTTCCAGTTCACTGAAATAAAAATTCCGAGAATGCACCTGGAGGGAGATAGAAGAGGAAATACAATTCCCAGGTGAGTAGCTATCCTTGTAGGGATGCGTGACGTGGGCTGGTGACGTAAAACAGTCAGTTAGTGCTGTCAGTCGTGACCAAAGTCTTGACTACTATGTTGCACAGTCAAGATAGACAGTGTCATACATCGACTTTTTCACAAAGGTTACACAGTCTGATAAGGAGCAGCCATAAAGGACATCATCAGAGAATGAGCAGAAATGATATTTCATCCTGTATGTGCTTGCAAAGGAAACAAACCTGCAAACTTTCTATACAAGTGTTACACAAGAATTTGATTTGCTCGATTAAAAGAGCAGATCAGAGGAACAGATGAAATCCCCCCCACACATCGTTTGATTTATTTGTTCATTTATGTATGTTCTGCAGTCTTCTGTGTATTATATTGGTATAATATCTGAATGCCATTATGTTTATATAATGCAGAAGTGCTCTAGTGCTCAGCAGATCAAGGTCCTCATTGCTAAAAGGGATGACTGACATGAAAGGTGGACAATCATAAGCTTTATATCCAGTCCTTCAGAGATCATTCTAATGTACTGAGCTGGTGCTCAAGAAACATTTCTTATTAGCTGTCAGTGGTGAATACTGTTTTAGTAGCAGATACTATTTTTTGAAAACTTTGATACATTTTTTCAGGATTCTATGATGAATAGAAGGTTTAAAAGAACAACATTTATTTGAAATAGAAAACATATTAAATTGTAAATGTCTTTACTGTCACTTTCGATCAACTGAATGCATCCATGCTAAATATATGTATTAATTAAAAATAAAAACTTTGACCAAACTTCTGCACAGTAAATATTTCTTTGTTTGTTTGTCTATTCATTAATGCATGCATGCTTTTTGTGCTGTGCTTTAGCTGTTTGAACCATTCGCACTTCTATCCTCTTACAAAAATCCCATCTTTAATTTCATTTCCTTTAAAGCACCACCATACACAATCAGATGGAAATGTCATGATAAAAATAGTCTAGTTTAATAGACCCTTTCATTCTGTTCCATCATACCGCACTTTGTCTGGCTGTTATTGAACATCTGTCTTATGATTAAGAGTTGAGTCAACTAAATGACTAGTCTATTTTGAAAATATGAAGTTTGGCCTATCCCTACTTGCTAGCATGCAAATTTGTGTTCACAGTCTATACTGATTCACAACATATGCAACTAGAGATTAGAATGGACCACGGTCTGTCTCTTCAATCGTCCTCCTCCACACATCTCTTTGAATTTGGCAGTGTTTGAGTGACTGGTAACCTGTGTCACCTTTAAAGGGGACATTTCATGAAAATCTGATTTCAAAGTTTTAAGTGCTATAATCAGGTCCCCAGTGCAATTACCATTCAAGGAAATGTGAAAAAGATTAACCCATTAACTTTGTTTTGGTAAGCCTTTTTCTTCAAGTGTCTGAGAAAACGAGCGTGTCTGATTTCGCTCCTTTGGTGACGTGGCAAAAGGATCTCATTACAATATTACCACCCTTTAATCTGTAAACTTCCGCCCGCGGTGCTGTCATTTTGATTTTGCAAGCAAAAACAGTGTACCAGCTCTAATGCCAAGGTGAAAGTTTGAGCAAAACATACTAACTGTTCTGTCTTTAGCTGCACAGATGAGCACAGAACACTATTTAGAGTCCCAGCCTCAGAGGAGACAAGACAGCAGTGGAATTATATATATATATATTTTTTACTGTATATTGCTGCAGCCACACAGATCTAAAACCTTCACAGACATAACCGACTGTTTTTTGTAACTTGTGTTTTTTTAACATGAACTTGTGTGTGAATAAGAACTTAGTTTAGTACTTACATGCTGTGACAGCCGCTTTCTGTCCATGTGCTTCAGATGTTTGCACTCAGAAAACCCTATATCAGAAGTTTAAAATGCATGATTTCAGTGCGATAAACATGACAATCAGAAACAAAACACATGTTTTTAGCATGTCTGAGCTGTAATGACACAGCTCTATTCTGGAAAAGGGGGTGGGAAGCAGCAGCTCATTTGCATTTAAAGAGACAGGCACAAAAAAACAGTGGGTTTTTGCTTCAACTCAAAATGGGCATTTTCTAAATTATATGATAAATGATCTGTGGGATATTTTGAGCTGAAACTTTACAGACACATTCTGGGGACACCAGAGACGTATATTACATATTGTAAAAAGGTGCATAATAAGTCACCTTTAAATCTTTTCTCCATGTGCTTTCATACCCGTACAGAGAACTCCTGATTTTAATTCCCCTCTCTGTGCAGAGTGCTTTAGCGGCCTGCTGGCCAACTCCATACACTCAGCAATGCATCAAGCTTTAAAATGGACATCTGAACAGCAGAGCAGTTTAGCCAGAGCAGCGTGATATATAGAGCCCCTTGTTTCAGTGGTGAAAAACATCAGCCCATGTGAATGCAGACGCCTCCCTATGCCACCACTCTGCCTTTGCCACAGTGTGTCCCTGGGGTGTGAGAAATGTGTGAACAACAGTATTTGCTTTGAAGAGAGATGCTGAAGAGATGACTGCTTCGGGTGAAGTGCACTCGCTGTTTTTTTCAGCCACTCTATCACTCCCATGCAAACAGTCACACGCAAAGTATGCCAGAGGATTGAATATTCATCACTTTTCTCTTTAGCTTAAAAGGAAAGGGACATGATCCTGCCAAATAAGTCTGAAGGATGCTTTTTTTTCTAACACAATATGATGTAACCAGACACAGCCATGGCTTCTTTGCAACACAGGGTACATTTATGCTGTTATTTCATGCTCTTTAATTGATCAGTTGCGTTCAGTATACACTTGGCCAAAAACTGTCCCAGATAGAAGCCTACTATCCCTGGGCTATATGCTAAATTCTGCAGCAAACTTTACAGTTTAACACTCTCTTTGCTCCATATAGCAATCAGCATTTACTGTAAGATTTGCAGTTACTCTGTTCATGACTGTCTCATTCATGACAGCTGTTTGAATGTGGTTTACACTGTTCCCAGATGCCATACAGTGATGATGTTGAGGATGCTAATGCAACGTTTTTTGTTTAGTGCTTACATTATTAGTTCATGGTTGGTCATTTAAGTGTGGCTTCTTCTCTTACAAACTTCCAGTGGGTGAAGTTGGGGTTTAAAGGTTGGCTAAGTGATTTCTGGTAGCCAGTGTTGATATTTCAAACCCCAAAAACAAACACGCCCCTACCCCAGAAGGGTCTTGATAGCTCCGCCCCACACATCAACAACGATTATGGCAGAATCGGCTGTGCCAGCCGACCAATGAGTTCTCTCCAGCGCTGGGTAAGCTGATCCAATATTTACCTACTTCTCGCCTTATCTTAAGCCTTCTTTTGTTCCGCAAATGTTTTTCTTCCTGTTTTTTTATCCGCCATCTCTATCTTTCTGTCGCTCAGATCTGCTAATGTCCATGCTGAGCACTGAACGCTCTCTCCTCCACATCATGAGTAGACACGCCCCTTACTGCTGATTGGCTACAAGTTTGTTTTGGTACTCGGCCTGGATCAGTTTTCTAAAGCGTTCTTGAAAAAATACATACCCCACCTTTAAAAGGCTACTTATGTTCAGCAATATTTTCTGTTTAGCTGCACTGACACTATATCAACTAAACTTTGGAAGTGAATTGAGCTGAATAATGACACTAACTTTGCAACACTGCAAACACTGTTATCAATCTGAATTTAATCAGCTAACAATGAAATAGTGACCTATTGAGCTTGTTTCATAAATTAAGAGCTTTGCAAAATTTACACATTTATTGAACTGAATTGACAACACAGAAGTAAATTGAGCTGAATTATGATACTCTTGTCTTAAATTTGTTCAATTATATATTTGTTAGATTATTTGTATACAGCAATTTTAGTAAAAAAAAAACACACACATTTTTCAGTTTGAGTTGTAGTAAAAATTAATGTTTGAAATGTCATTATATATACAGTATAAGTTTGCTTACAAATGCAGGACTAGGAAGCCTCAGAGAAGCCATGAAGCCGTCTGAGATGAGTGAAGATTACTTATGTGGCCTAAACAACTACATATATTTAAAGTTGAGTATGTTGCATCTTATTCCACTCAAACCACATCCGTTGGATTTATCTCAATACATCCTGGAGGGCACTTACTTTTGATCTTTTTATGACTGGATAGCTAACCGATTAGTAAAAAGCATTTTCTGGCTGCATGTATGTTTTTATATAACTTAGTTTACCCTTTGATGTCAATTTAGGTGATGTATTTGATGTTAAATCTGGTGCAATTAGCCTTTATTAAAGTCTGTTTGGTTGCAGTTTCAGACAGACACTATGTCACGAAGAAGAAGAAGAAGAAGAAAAGCCAGGAGCAACTCAGTACCCATTTGAAACTCTGTATGGTGGAGATATTTGGAATGAAGCATTAATATTTTATAGCAGACTGTAGTGAAGAAGACTGAACATAAATCTGTACCACATATTATGGTGGTGAGAAAGAAAAAAAAATGTGGGTGAGCCTGAAGATGGAAAACTGAGAGTCACAGTGATGGTGGAAGAAAGAGTAGGGGAATGAGACGAGAAGACAGAAAGATGAAAGTAACTGCAAGGAAAGTAAAAAATAAAAGAGGAAAGGGAACGAGAGATGTGGGCGACTCACTTAGAGATGGTTGTCATGGTAACAAAATAAAATGGAGATCTCAAAAAGGAGCAATCCAGTGGAAGAGGGCAGACAAACTGTTGCGGATGAGAGAGGGTGAACTTGGGCACTGAGGCTTGAGACATTATTAGTATTTCCACGTTGCGCCACCTTGCTGTACCTCTCAAGTCTGGTGCGAGATTTTGCAGACAGAGAGTCAGGAGTCAAAATAGATAAAAAATAAGGTCAAACGTCACTTTAGATGGCTCTTCACGCTTAATGCGATTCACACAAGAAGGGCATGTTGTTGGATCAACATCACCCATTTATTGCTCTCTGATTTTAGAGGTAGGGTTGTGGCTGTTGGTTGACAGTAATCCTTTTCCATTAGCAACAAAGCATGTTGATCCAGGAATAGTCATGGGGATTGTGGGAATTTACACCATTCCAATTACTTAACAATTCTATTACAGATTTGTTTACTACTTAAAGAAAGCTGATTCAGTCAGTAAATAAGTGATTTGACTTTAAAGAATCATAAACGCATTTCAGATTCATTTAACAAATAAAGACAGATTTCGGTCAATGAATGGTTCATTAGACTTGGTCATATATAAATTCTATATATATATATATATATATATATATATATATATATATATATAAATAGAATAAAGGCCCATTCACACCAAGAACGATAACTATAAAGATGACAATAAAGATAACGTCTTTAACGATAATGGTCTGCCACTTTAAATTCTCCAGCTTGTGATAGCAGTATGGATTCTGATTGGGTGTCAATGATTATTTATCAGCTGGAAAAAATCGTTCTGGGAGTGATTCCAACGATATAGTTTCTCTGTGCCTTTATTGTTATAATCGTGGCACTGCTATTCTTTATCTATTTCATTATCTTAGCTCATTAAAAATAACTGACTTAAAAGAGTAGGCCAATTCAGAGATTTTCATACCTCAAGATTCCAGGGCATATTATTTATCTCTTTTTAGCCAATTAATTAAAATTCAAACTCAAAATAGTCTGTAACTCTCTGTTATATATATATATATATATATATATATATATATATATATATATATATATATATATATATATATATATATATATAAAATAATGATTCATTTAAAGGCACAATATGTATTATACAAAATATCCCAAAACCATTAGAACAGTGTTATAAATTTAGCTGACTTGTGTACTTACAGTATCATTCCCAAATGATTCAGTTAATATTTATATCCAGAGAAATAAGCAATTTTAACAGGTGACACAGTCCGTGTGTCACGCTCGTTCAGTGGCCTTGTTTCGCATTGATGGCTTTAAGCCTCACCCTGCTTCATTCTACTATGTTAATAAATCATTAGCTATCCAAGCACATCATTTTTGCCCGAGTCCCATCGGATTGCATCGGCTGTGGGGATGAAGACCACTACTCCCATGATTCCACACTCAGTCACAGTGTGACAAAATTCCTGATTATAATCACTTATACTGTCTTATTACATGTCTTATAACCATGTCTGCTTTTGTGATCTAGAAACGACAAACAACAAGCGCTACTCTACACTCCTCAAAACTCAGTTTGAATCAGTGGCAAATTCTTTACATATGAAAACGTACTTACAGACTGTGAGTCAGAAGCACCAGACTGTCTTTGCAAAGTTGGAATTGTCCCACTTTATAGAAACAGATGCCGGCATTGTAGGCTGCTCTCACAGGAAACATTTGCACACATCTGATAATTTGGGTTGAACTGTTCTGGAACAGTGTTGTAGATACAACTTAACCACTGATTTGTTGTTGTGTCCTCTTTTGGAGGACAAATCAAAGAAGCTTCGCTTTTACAACAAAATACACAGCATCTCCACAACAAGGCATCGGGCAGCAACAGCGAGAATAAAAGTTAGCCTTATTTCTTTGCATTAACATTTGGGTGGCGTCATGCAAATCTTCCCATATCTTGACGTAGACATGTGGGGGGGGGGGGGGGGGGGTGTTAGAACGAGCCGTTTTAGGTAGATGTGGTTGACTATTAACTATTATAAAGAATATCTCTTTGGATTTAAGACTTTAGTCTTTGCAACTTTACAGATCTTCTTTATGGACCCAGAGCTTGTAACACTCCAAAGAGAAAGGAAACATTTAAAATCACATCATATGACCCGTACATATGAAGAAGTCATGTGTCTTAGACTGATATGAGTCTCTTTTGAAAAGTTAAAGGCGCAATATGTAATTTTTCTGCTTTAAAAATAGCAGAAATCACTATATCTATGTTATATATATTTTTTAGTTGTGTACTTACATCATCCCGACAGTTTCCACGAACTTTCAAATCCGGAGAAAATTATAGTTTAATCAGAAGACACGGCACGTTTCTTTATTTCCGTTTTGTCGCCCGTCTTTGGCGTCATATAAACTTTGACCCCTCTAGTTTATCTAACTTCCTGCGGAACCGCCAAATACAAAGATGAACAGAAACAAAGACGAGACGAAGAAGAAAAAGTAGTAGCCTTGATTGAGACTATTATATTTTATATTTATATTCGTATTTAAACCTCAATCAATAACTTAGTTATGGATCATGATTATGCTTTGCCTGCACGTTCTGTGAAGCGCAAACGCACGGGTGAAATAAATGACCCGAGATGGTTTTGGGACAAGAGAAGCTACAAGACACGGGTAAATATTGGAGTTGCATTTCCAAGATAGAGAGAGCTTCGTGACAAGCTGAAACTACAGAGAGATGCAGAACTCGCTAGCATCCTGATAAACAGGTATGCATCCATTCAGCTAACTGTATCTATCCGTATATTTTGTGAAACGATGATGTCTTGTGTAAAACGCAGACGGACTAGCTCTCATGTAAATCTACATTTGTTCTATAGCTGAATATCTCTCCTTTCGAAAAGACGTGATTGTCAAAATACTAAGTTAGAATGAGTGAGGAATGATAGGGAGCGACAGTGCGCGTGTTCCAGTGAACAACAACTCCCATGAGCCTTACGCTCTTTCCCGACGTCATCAAAGTACATCTTATGTTATTATTTTGATTGAGTGACCCCTGGTGGCCAAAAACTCCATACTGCGCGTTTAAGTCAATTATTTGCAACTAATACAATTATTTTAAAAATGTGCTTAAAAAACCCATTACTGGGTGGAATCATATTTCTTTTGGTGAAGGCAGACTCATGCAATAAATGAATCGTTAGACTGGTTCATATATGAACTTGTGCATTCAGTAGTCTTTTTGGTACATTCATTAAAATGAACTGGCTCAAAAGAGTCAGAATTACAAAAGTTATTCATTGGTGAATCATACTTCACTGGTTGAGCAGCATTGGAAGAATGTAGACACTGAAAAACAGTTGGAACAGAATGTCATGACAGCCTTTTTGTTCCAGGATTTTTTGTACCTGTGTCTGAATAAGAATATCTAGGAACACTTCCTACTTGTGTAAATCACATTGTGCAGCTCTTCATGGGCTCATTATTTTGGGCAACACCTCGATTACTGAAAGCCTCTCCACAGCTGAAACGTAGCATTTCTTCTGCCAGAAGTGACTGTCCAAGAATATGTACATCTCTGCATGCATGAGTAAATATAATTTCCTGGTAGGAAACAGGAGCAGTGCCAGTACATGTTCCCTCATTGACATGAACTCAGTAAGGACAGCGCTTGCCGCCTGAGGCCAAGCTTTCAGTTTCCTCTCTCTGAACCCTTTTTTGTCTCAGATCTCCTCTTCTCTCTAACCTGCCTCTCTCTCCTTTAGTCTGTCTTTAGTCCCTATTTTTCTCTGGATAGCCTTGCTGCTGTGCTCTCTCTCTCACTCTCTCTGGCCTGTCCTCTCCTGCTGTCTCCCTCTGTCTCTCAGTGTGCACTGCTCTGACAGTTAGCAGAGGCAGCTGTTTACACTCATTTATGCCCCAATCATTGTGCTCTGTGCTTTAGGCTACTTCTCTACGTGCCTTTTATTTCAACAGAATCCTCGTCAATACTCCATACGATAGAACATAAATCATCAGGAGGCATTCATGTTTCTGAAACAGCTTGATTATCTGGATTCATAATGACAGATAAACAGTCAGAATAACAGCTGCTACTATTGTATAAAAAGAGTTCTGCACTTCTGAATTGACTATTTGCCGGTCTAAATAGTGTCAAAACAAATGATTTCATGGCACAGGCGTCCTGTGCTTCGGACTGTATGAATTTTCAGTGCAGCTGTACATGTGTGAGATCCATTCATCATCTCATCGATGACGAAATATGACCAGTATGTTCAAGCACAACTGATCGGCTTTCCCAATAACTTTAATAATCTCTGATTAGTGGTGCATTGTATGGGCATTTGTATTCATTGTGTGTTGACAGATGCTCATATTTCTTCATTAGTAGGATTATACAGTAGCACCTTTAGTAATGATTATTTGTAGTGTCTATAGTAATGCCCCTTGTGGACTGTAATGGACAGTTTACACAGATTGATTTGCATATATGCTCAGGTTTGGCTCCACCTAAACTAATTTTGATCAGATCGTAAATGTGCCCTTGGCTATAAGTTGTATATATTAATAACCACGTTTTTTTTATCCCATCAGAAATAATTGCATAGGAACTGTTAGTAGTTCATGAGTCCAAATATAGGAGATTAGCCTGTCAGTTTAATTTTTATAATACAGGGGTATTATATAAATTAGACTGACAGGATAATCTCATATCAGTGTGTCAATTATACAGTGACTTTCATGGGGTTGACTATTTTAGAGGGAAAAATTATTTTAAACATCTACTAATGTATTTTATTTTTAGTGGGCCAGACCAGTCTTTCTAGGTTTTGAACAGCTAAATAAACATATATCTAAAAGTCTTTTGAAACAAACGTTTTGTGATATATTTGTGATTTACAGTGCAAACTGCTTACTGTTGTGTGGTTCCCTATCCAACTACCCTGTTGAAAGAAGAAAAAAACAGCATATGCTGGTTAGGTATGTTTTGAAGCTGAGATGCTGGTTTAAGCTGGTCTTTTGCTGGTTTATGCTGGTCCTTATCTGGTCATATGCTGGTCTTAGCTGGTTGGAACAATTTGGGACCAATACATGACCAGCATAAACCAACCAAGGACCAGCTCAAACCAGCATCCCAGCTTCAAAACATAATTAACCAGCATTTGCTGTTTTTTTCAACGGGAGAACTAGACCAAAACTCACTCCTATTTTTAATCTCTTACAGGTTTCTTTTTCTTTCTTTTTTTTGCAGTGTTTGACTGTTTTCTTACCTTCAAGGAGTTACTGAATTGGGAGAGTTTGTTTGTTGACATTGACCATCTGACTGATTAACAAGCCACCAAAAGAAGATGACTGATTACCAGTAGAGACCCACAGGGACCACTACAGTTTCCAACTCATTACAACCAGTAAAACCATTAAGCAACAAATTCTGTTGTTTTGTTTTTGTTTTCTTTTCAGAAGGGCATTACTGAAAAGCGATTGTCTGAATAATTAATTGAAGGAAGACATTTTTTTCGTCATGTGTGGAGAAAACACTAATAATTCTTAAATATTCCTTCTGGAGACTTAAATTTGTAGACACAATTTTTTATACAATTGGCCTACATTGTGAATGAACCGGTTGAGTGAATGATTCAGTGAGTGACTCGCTCATAACAAACAAAAAGACTGACGGAATCGCCACCTACTGGCTCAGCGATGCAGCCTGCAAAAAAAGAGGGACTATTGAACTATTAAACGAGTCTTTTTTTATTGAATGCAGTAAGATTCACCAAATTCTTCACCTCATAATCTATTTTGTTATGTTAACTGTAACATTTAAAGACCTTGTTGAAACCTATTTAACTGTATGACAAAGAATAACTGTTTCATACAAATAGAGGAGGTCTCTCTCCTCCACCCAGTACTCTCTCTCTCTCTCTCTCTCTCTCTCTCTCTCTCTCTCTCTCTCTCTCTCTCTCTCTATACATCAGTATGTGTTTAGCACTGCACGCGCACTGGAGCCCGTGAGCGGAGACGAGGCTCGTTTAGTATTCAGTGCACAAGGCGAAGGAGGGAGAAGGGAGGGAGGGCATAGAGTGAAATAGAGAGAAAAAACGAGGCTGTGAAGACAGGCGAAAACACAGAAAGAGAGGAGGAAGAGTGGAGCGGAGCGGAGAGACACATCTTCTGTCCCTCTCGGTCTACCCTCTGGCATCCGTCTGTCCCAGGTGCGGTATTTCAGCCTTTATCTGTTTTTGGGTGTGCGGGGCGGATGATATGATGTTGCTGTTTTAACGGTCGCCTGAGAAAATTAATATTTGGATGAATGTGAGCTCGGAGGAGAGAGTGTGGATATCCTGTAGACAGTCGTTCCGTTCGAGATCTGCATTGCTTGAAACGGCACAGACTCTCTACGGATTGTTGTGTTCAGGTTATCCATAATATATCTGTCTATTTGTGCGCCTGTGTTGTAAAGGTCTGCACGTCTGTCCGGTATCGTCGTGCAAAAACCTCTCAGCTGCTTCAGTAATCTTCATTTATCAACTGCAAAATCATGCATGCATGAATATGTGCTGAGCATCGTGACCTCGCATTTTCAGATGAGCTTATGTGTGTGCAACAACGTATAGAGGGATGATCAGTCACTTAGACTCTGTCACTTATGTAATTCTGCTCTTAACTTCCATATTTCCTACTCTACATGCTTAATCTGCATATGCATATGAAATTGAAGAGGAAAGGATGTGAAATGCACATAGGAGGCTGCTTTCCTCCTCTTCAACCCCTTATCAGTGTTCCTTCCCCTCCAAACCCCACCCCTCCCCACAGTCTTCAAAGGCAGGCTTACATGGACTTCTGTCAGACACAGGACCATAATTATGCAAATATTAATACATCCATATGGAACCATCACAGGAATCCTCTCCTTCGCTCACTGACAGCATAAAACGGCATTGGTAAAAGCCATATGAGGGGGCGATTAATTCCCCCCTCAATGTGACGGAGCGGGTGATGACGTTGCCTGGCTGTCGGGCTGCTGAGAGCTTCCCTCCACGCTCTATCTGTGTGGGAGCTGAATCTTAAGGGCTGGCACACAGCGTCACCAGTATCCCAGGGTTCCTTGCATCGCTCACTGCTCTTTCTTTTGCCTGTGTTTTCCTGTGTGATGTTATAGATAATTTAGACACTCCGAGGGCCTGGACAGCGGAGCGGAGGAGAGAGAGGATGGGAGGGGAAAACCAGGCCCACATGAAATCAGCAGACTTCATTGTAACTGGGACGCTTGTCATTCATATAATTCTAGAAACTTCCCACCTCCCTTGTGAATTTGTTTATATTTAAATGGGCTAATTTTATTATGCTTTCAGCTAGTGCCTCTCACTTTTTTAACAGAATTTCTTGAAATACACGTTGAAAAAGCCTGCAGATTACATCTGGGCCTACGGGTAACTTGAAGCAGACTTTAACCTGAAAAATCCATTTCCCACCATTTTGTACAGGTTTGACTGTGTTTGAATAGAACTCCTTTTAGATGCTGAAAACAATGTTGCAACATGCTCTACGTTACCTCAGCTTGCAGCCACAAGCGGCAAAGGCCCAAAGTATCTTTTTTACAGTGATATGTAATATCACCCCAGTCTTTGGCCAGCGGCGGAGGTCCGGTTGTGTACAGTACATGACAGCAGCCGTTGGCAGGGCAGTTTTGATGTGTGTTTAGTGGCCAGTGAGTTGGCCGGACACCGGAGACGATGGAGAAAGTGTCCAGGAACTCACAGTATCATGACAGATATGAGCAAGACAAAGATGACGCAGTGATCTGGCTGAGTGTTCGTGAGCAGAGGTTGTGACCGCGCTGAAGGCCGTTTAGCCTGGTTTCCTCTTCAAGTGCATGAGATCAGGGAGAGGAATGGTACCAGGTTGACAAAAGGGTTAGAATAGCGAGAGAGAGAGAGATGGCTTAAGGAGGGAGGGAGATTAAGAGAAACTGCTACACAAGTCTACTTAAACAGCGTTGTTATCATTTATTCATTCATTCCCACTTTGCAGGAAGTCTGGAAACATTTTGCTTTGAAGCCAAAGGGGTAAAGAAAATTACTGTTATCTTCCGACAGGTTTTTTATTTAAAAAAAAGCAACAGCCTTACAGAAAACAAAAGCAGATTAGACTCCCGATGACATTGCAGATAAGACCACAGGAATGGAGGTGATACAGTGAGTGTGAGAAAGAAAGGGAACATAAAAAGGAGAGGAAGAAAAACCACAACGGCTTCATTAAGAAATTACTCTCATATCCTATTGGTTATACTTAATGGATTTACATCCCTTGTCAATAGAAGTGTTCAAATTCATTGCCTCAGTAGAGAAGAAAAGGATTAGCCATCATTTTTCTTTTACAATTAGTCTCAGTCACATCTATCAATTTCAGGGGAATGATGGAAGTTGTGAGGCAGGTTTCCATTAAGTAAAGAGGAAAGACAGGAAAACTTCAAAAGGAGGTAGGCGATTGTGGAAACCACAGTTGCTTGTAATGCATCTCGTATTTGCCTAAAATGTACATTTGTTATTCTCAATTGATCTCAATGGTGCTTTAAGCCAAAACATACAATACACATACACATCACTTCACATACAGACCAAAAGTTTGAAAACATTACTATTTTTAATGTTTTTGAAAGAAGTTTCTTCTGCTCATCAAGCCTGCATTTATTTGATCAAAAATACAGAAAAAAAAATGTAATATTGTGATATATTATTACAATTTAAAATAATTGTTTTTACATTTATTATAATTTAAATTATTATTTATTTCTGTGATGCAAATCTGAATTTTTAGGATAATTTTACATGATCCTTTAGAAATCATTCTAAAATGATTATCAAAAAAATTATCAAAGTTGGAAACAGTTCTGCTGCTTAATATTTTTTTTGACAAATTAATGATTAATGATAAAATCTTAATTTTGGGGTGGAGTATCCCTTTAAGGGATTTGTTAGAAGGGTTAGAATGTATAGCCTCAGAAGAGAAGATTTTTTGTGTGGTTTACATGTATTACATACATTATATATATTTAATGTACCTTATATCATGCATATTTTATAAGCAAAATGAATAAATGTGCACATTTAATTTTTTAAGTTGCATTTGGAGATTGATTACATAGATCAGGGACATAGCATCCAATGACACCTCTGATTTACATTACACAGCAACTAAAACATTTATATATCTGTATATTTAAACACTAGATTTGATACTGGAGAATGGCTCAAAGAGCCATAATACTGTAGGAGACTGACAACAAAAAGAGAGAGATACATTTTATTAGCTATAAAGTTTTATCATAGTAAAAATTGTGCATTCTCATTAAAATGAGCATAATGTGTATGGTTTGAGAGATGTGCATATATTTGATCAAGTGGATCTTATGCCAGATTCTTGGCGAGCAGAAAGGAAGACCCTGCTTCCAGGCATGTTGAGATTTGTCATCTTTTGGAGACTTTACAGCAACTTAACCATTAGCCTACAAACCAGTCAACTTAAATAGGGCAGTGGACGTTGCCTGGGGGACAAAACGAATTGCACCATTCTTCTTTGGCTTAAATAATTTCACCTCAGGGCCAAGGACAGAACCTCAGACCCATCTGCTCTCTGTTGTAGAAACAGGCAGTGACCTGAGCGACTACTGCTGGTGTGTGGTGTTGACGGACTGCCCTTCTGACAGATCTCGACTTAAGACACCTGACAGTTATGTAGTAAATGCCAGGTGTCTTATGTACGAACAGTCAGCAACATTATCCTTGTCAGTAACTTGTCTAATGACAACACACATTTGTGAGTGCTGGCTGCAGTCATTTAGAGGTTATTAGGACCTGTTGTATTATAGGACGGCCTCATTTGTCACGCTAGCTCATGGCCGCCAAAACGTCTGCAAATCCGCTTGAATGGATCAAACTGGTAGAAATAGACCGACTAATTACAAATTAAAAGATTCATCCACTTGGACATCATCGCTTTTAGTCATGTCAGAATTTATATAAATGAGAAATTATGATCTGTGCCATTTGTAGAGGACACTTGGCTTTTAAATGAAAGCTGGATAGTCAAAAAAGGGGACTATTAATGATTGGCGATCTACAAAAAAGCTAAAATCATATTTTAGTTTTGTACTTTATTATTGTAATTATTTTTTGATTACTAGAAAATGTTTAAAAATGAATGAACTAAAAAAAAAATTTTTATTAATTAATTTTTTTGTTGATTTTTATGATTAATCATGATTAATCACATACAAAATAAAAGTTTTTGTTTGCATAAAATACATGTGTTCTGTGTATATTTATTATGTATATATATAAATACAAACATAGAGCATACAGTTTAAAATTATTTACATGTCTAAATTTATTTAATTTATATTATGAATAAATATATTTAATATATAAACATATATATTTTTTAAATATACATACGTGTGTGTGTGTGTGTATATATATATATTAGGGGTGTAACGGTTCACAAAATTCACGGTTCGATACGATACACTGATGTCACGGTTCGGTTCGGTTCGGTTCGATACGTTTTAGATACAGCAAAATGTAAAAACATCTCAACTTTTCAGAATGCCGCAAGCGCACCGCGGGTCATGTGACAAGAACCAACCAATCAGCTTCATCCTTTCCCGTAACAACGTTGAGAGCTCAGCCAAGATGAAGGAACAGCTGATCATAGTTGTATATGGATTGCAATTTTGAAATAAATTCAGTAGCAGAGCTACTGCAAGCGATTTTTAGAGCTGCAAATCCATTTATCCTTCGCTGAAATTTCCGCGTCTCATGGAGAGAGCACGTCATTGTTGCTTAGCAAAGACAGACGCCTCATGAGCGCTTCTGCCCAAGCGCTTTGGAAAGGAGGAGAAAGACGCGCTTAGCGTTTTCCATGCGTTTTTAGGCACGATATGTGAACGGCCCCTAAGGCGCTCGCTCACTCAGCACGCGCTGAAGGCTCGTTGCAAAATGTCTAATGCATTTAACAGACCAGAAATATAAGATCCTAAAATAACCAACAGGTCTGGTGTTTGGGTTGGATTCCCTGTAAGCTATAGTGTCTAAATGCTGCAGGGATAGTTTGCTGCGTGCATGTTTCTCCGTTTTTTCGTCTTTTCCCAGATAGTACTGACGCATATATCCCAGATATTCCCGCTGGTGTTTTTTTTTTTTTTTTTTTTTAATCCCGCTGGTGTACCCTGTCATGTTGCAGATGCGACATACCGTTTTTTTTTTATCCACCACTCTCTTGCCATCACCATTATAGCTTAAAGGGAATCCAAAGTGCACCCAAACACCAGACCTGTTGGTTATTGGAGGATCTTCTCATTTCTAGTCTGTTAAACGCATTGGCTATTTTGCAACGAGCCTTCAGCGTGTACTGAGTGAGCGAGCGCCTGCTGAGTAGCCTAACATAAACATATAAGATGGTGTTTTTTTCTTCTTCGGGAGTGTCAGGGGCGTTGCCTGTTACGTTGTTTGGGTTATTGGGCTACCTTGTTGAACGCATATCATTATATTTCTTTCTCTCTCTTTTTTTTTTTTTTTTCAAATATAATTAATTACTCCAACGAACCGTTCGGTATACATAATGCGTACCGCGTACCGAACCGAAAGCGTCGTACCGAACGGTTCAATACGAATACGCGTATCGTTACACCCCTAATATATATATATATATATATATATATATATATATATAAATATATATATATATATATATATATATATATATATATATATATATATATATATATATATATATATATATATATATATAAAATAAATATACACAGCACACATACATATATTATGTAAAAAAAAAAAAAAAAACTTTTATTTTGGATGTGATTAATCGTTTGACGGCACTAATTTTATTTAAATCTTCTGTCATCATCAAGTGTGCATCTGAGAATCATCTCTTCTGCTTTGGATTCGCTTACTGTTGTCCGTCATTCAATGACACAGCGACCTGATCTAGTCTTTCTGCTTTCCGGTTGAATTTGTACGTCTGGGTGTTGTGTGGATTGTCTAGACACGAAACAGAGCTGCAGCCTTCAAATGCTTCCGTATGTAATGGCAATGCAATTATGGCTTTTTTGATGGATGTCACTGAACATTGACCTTTCTGGTTGTTTGTGTCCGTGTACATATCCATATAATCATTGCATTTTATTATAGGTTGTCATCTCTAGTGTGTGATTGGACAGGGGATTTTTGTCCATGATTGGACTGTAGCAATTCTGTCTGGCTTGCGTGTGATTGGACAGTGACCATACAGGTTGCTGGGGTCCCTTTTGTGGGGTATTGCTTTTCCTGGAGATATTGATTGAAACCTGGGCAGCAGTCAATGGAATGTCTGAGACTGGTTTCATGTTCTGTTGTCTGCGTGTTTCATGTCGGTGTCACTTGCATGGATGTTTTACCACCACATTATTCTATTCCAGCTTTTTTCCAGATGCACAGCCCATAATACCCCAGAGCATCAGTGTAGTTTTATTACAGCACATCACTTGTTAATGCCCGTCCTCTAGACATTTACACTTGCATCAAGACGCTTTTTCCGTCTGGACTCCAAGGCCACACATTATATGCCCTTCCGACTTCTTTTTCTTCTCAAGCCTTATAGTTTATGCCTTGCTCCTGCTTTCTCTTTCATTTCTTGTTTCTTTCACCTGCTCTCCCCTCTCAGTTCCTCTCTAACTTAGTTCTCAATCGACCTGGCATTTCTGGACAGTGACACTTTAACTCGCTGCCAGATGGCCATCTTTCAGATTGAGATATGCAGCATTTTTAAGTCAAACTAAGAGATTTACAGGCTGAACTGCGTTGTGGAGAGAAGACAAGAGTTTTTTTGTGTGTGTGTGGTGGTTTATGAGCTAATCTGAGGCTCACTTATACAATTCTCTGAAAAGCTGCGATAGACAGATAAATGGACCTCAATCTGTTTGGGTTTCCTTTAGATGACGCTCTGGACTGATAGACCGCTGGGGCACGCTGATTAGGCAACTACAAAGGACGGTTTGAATGAGTGTGTGGGAGAACATCTTGACCTGAGTCCTGCCTGAATGACTTATAGCTGTACTTAAGGCTTTGGCTGACCGATTGATGGATCGGAGACAGATGGAAAAGACGCAGCTAGCTGCAGAGAAACAATCCACCTTATGATGAAAGATCAATGACATCTTACAGACCTAAAAAGCATGAAAGAATAATCTATCAGAATGAAAGATGGACAATCGGCTCAGTAAGAGGAAGTGTCTCGTCTCGAGTGAAACAGACCGGACTTCTGACTTTGAAAAAACTCTCCGATAAAAGCAGGCGATCGATGAATTGATTCGCGTATTGATAGATTCGCACACCTTCATGGGCTTGCGCCGTTTTAGCTGACGCAGAGAGGGGATGAGGGGTGGAAAGAAACACTGAGACACGGAGCGAATGAGAAAGGAAATGAAAGGTGGAGCTTTGACCTGCTTTTGTGAGACAGAATGAGCACAGAACAAAGGAAGAATACTGAGAGATCTCAGAGATGTAGAACCTCATACTGACAAATTATACAGACAGTACACGGCCCCTCAGCAAATGAATCCCTACAACATTTTTCCTCGATGCTGTCTGATTTGTGAAAACACAGATTTGTGACATGTGTTTTAGGTTTTCTGTCATGCACAAATCATTCAATTTTGATCATTGTATTCCAGACAGAAAAAGAATTACCGGTAATGACTGCAGTGTTTATGGTAACACTGCATTTAAGTCCTCTTTATGGAAAAAAGTGCTGGTAGCTGTACTCCTTAGTGTAGATCTGACCTTTATTCTACTCCATCAACGAAAATCTTCTTGGAGCTACAAATTGATAAACTATTTCTAATGTTGTGGTGTTGATGTAATAAAATGTTGTGAATATTGGTCTACTTAATGTGAACATAAAGTGCTTTTATCCTCTACATGAGGGTTCAAAGTTTGCCCGTTCACAAGCATGAAAAAGCTAAGTTTGTTTTCTTAGTGTCTTCTATGCTCTTCGTCTGCAGTGTGCTGTGAGTGTGAGAAATGCTCTGTGTTGTGTGATTGTGTTGTGTCATGCCCCATTTTCACATTTGGTGTGGACAGACAAATTGCCTGTCACTAGAATCTTGTTGCAGTGCACCCTGTTAGGACAGTGTTAACCTAAAGGTGAAGTGTGTCTACCGAACTACAATGGTAAAATGCTTTCTTTGATTTAGTTTTTATTTATTGCTCTTCTTGTTGGCAAGGATACTTTTTACTATCATTCAAAAGTTCAGTGTCAGTAAAAAACAATAATAATGGCTTAAAATAAAAAAATAAAGGCTGCCTAAAATTCAGCTTTGCCATCACACTGTAATACGTGTAGGTACGTAGAGTAACAGGGTGAAGGAGAGAGATATAAAGAGTTCTTTTGATGCACACAGGAGAATAAGGGCACATCCAACACAAATCTTCCAACATAGGATATAACATTACATTAACATCAATAGCAGACAAGGAGGAACTAAACAGACAGGGTTTTAAAACACAAGCGAAGTAATCAGGGGAATGGAAACAGGTGGGGATAAATCAATTAACAAAACAAGGAACGAAACATGACCAAAATAGGGAAACACAAAAGGAACAGAAAGTCCATGATCGTGACGCACACAATTAAACTACATTACAAAATATATTAAAATAGAAACAGTTAGGCCTATTTCAAATTGTAATATTATTTCACAATATTACTTTTCTGCAGCCTTTTTGAATGCATAAGAGACATAAATCATATGGATCCCAAACTTTTAAACAGTAATGTATGTTTCGTCTGAAGTACTTATTTGGAGGCGGTTTAATAATTATAAAACTAATCTCGGTTTAATATTTATGAACAGATATTATTGGCACATCCAGTGGTGTGAGTTTTGGGCCAGGCTATCATTTAATCAGACAAATGGTCTGAAGACGTGAATTATTTATAGAGTTCTCATTTGTAACACTAGTAGAGCAGAAATTACTGACTTTAGTTCAGCCTTAAAGATACTAAATATGATCACAAAAAAAGAAAAGAGACCACTGTAATTATTGATCACACATATAGCCCCGCCCAAACCTCACGCCATTGGTTGAGCCCAAGAGTCTCCTGCAGCTCAAATTAACATTACAAGTTTAGCACCGAAATTACATGTCACCTTTAATCTTCACAGTATCATGCAACAACAGCTTACAAGATAAACTTGTTTTGTGGTTGACCACATCCTCGTTCCCGAGTTGCACTTTACAAGGAGAGCTGTTTGTCTTTGAGGAGAAACAGATATCCAGAATGATTGGTTCTTCTCTGCATGCTATTGAGCTCTGTGAGCTCAGCGGGTTGCCTTTATAATTTAACCATAATTTTACAGCAGTCTTTTTTTAATGACTCTCTCACACACACTCTCCCTCTCTTCCTCTCTTTTCAGGCAGTTTCAGAGCTTCTGTAGAACATTCCAGAAATACAGCCATGGACCACAATGAACAGTAAAACTTGGATGGAAAAACAGAGAGAGAAACCATACATCTCAAATCCAACCCTGCTCTGATGCTGCTTTAAGGACTGAGCCTGCAAACTCTTTCCTCTTCCCTGACTGATGATTTAACTGAGAGTAATAGCCCACAAAATCTAGGCTATGCTTTCTGAACAACAGCCCTAAATATAGTCTCGCTGTTTACCCATTGAGCAAATTCTTAACATTTATGTGAATTGAATTGGTTTCAACCTTCTTCACCATGACAAGGACTCAGGGATGCCATTGTCATCCTTTATAACAAGTATGTGGACAAAAACATCTTGTGAGCGAAGCACATTCAATTCAATAATGGATTTAACATAATAAATGCATGCATTGTCTTCTCCTCCCTTGCTCTCATTTATTCTTTTTCCCTCTCTCCATTTTTTTTTCTCCCCAGGAGCCTGTGTTATTATTTAAAAGAGTCATTGTGGCACACTTTCCAATGGGTTTAGTAGCCATTAAAGCTTTCATTTAACTCTCAGCTCCTTGTCGAAACGTTGTCCTTCACAATCCAAAACGAGACCCTGTGACCCTGTGACCCTGTGGAAGCGGCAGAAAGTGGACAGACACACACTCTCCGCTCAGACGCCGTCCAGTTGGTGCGGGCGGTGAGAGCTGAGGCGCGATTGGTTGAGTGCAGGGTGGGTGTGCGATGCGGATTGGAGGATGTCGGGGGACTTTGAAGACGACTTTTGTAAGAAGGCGTTGGTGCTGGTGGAGGAACTGTGCTTCCGGTCTGGAGGCCTGAGCCAGAGTGCCAGCTGTCAAGAGTTCAGCTACATGATGAGAGGACCAAACAGACAGCTGAACACAGGTAAGAGCACACCACAACCTGGTGAAAGGATGGTTGGTCCAAAGATTAGCATTCTGTCATCATTTTCTCACTTCAAGTTTTTTCGAACCAGTTTGATGACTTATTTTGAACACAAAAGGAGCCATTGTGCCAGTAGCTCTCTTGTCCATGCTGTAGCAATGAATGGGGACCAGAGCTTTTAAACTACAAAGGGCATCATGAAAGTGGTCCATATGACTTATATTCTTAGTCTTCTGAAGTTTCTTACAGGTTTGGAATGACAGGAGGGCGAGTCATAAATGATGACAGAATTTTCATTTTTGGCTGAACTACTGTATCACTCTAAAGCCTATTCAAAGCATGAATTGCTATGATTTATGTCTGACTTCTAACCAAAATATTGACTTGCGCCTGACAAATGGACTAAAAGGATAATTTTCATCATCTGCCCACCTCACTGTGTCATGAGACCAGGAAAGAGCCTCACTGGTAAAAGCTCCTCGTTCATGTAATTGCGCCTGGCCGTTTTTATTTGTATTCACGCCATGCCCACCACAGGTGTTAGGGCTGGATGCTGTGTTCAGAGTGAGACTGTCCTGTTTACAGATTTAGTCATTATTGTTTAAATTCCCAAGTGCCCAGTGATTGAAATTGAATTGGACTTGCATTCTCTTTAATATGAAATGGCACAACCGCAGGTAATTTAAATGACTCTAAGCTCCTTGTGAAAAAATGGAGAAGAAATGAAGCTGCGTAGGCTTTCCTTCCTAGGGTCTCCAAATACCCTACTATCAACCAAATGGTGTAGGTGGTCAGTTAAAGATAATCATTATCTTTATTTCTTAAAGGGATAGTTTATCCAAAAATCAAAATGTTTTAATCTTTTACAAACCTGTTTGTCTTCACTTCTTCAGTGTATACCAATGGAAAAACATGAAAAATATCTCCTTGCTTTTTTGTCCAAATAATGTCAGTGGGATTTCATTTTATATGTACGGACAAAAACTAAATATTCTTTTTTGTCTTCTGCTGAAGAAAAAGTAATACAGGCTTGGAATGACAAGAAGGTGAATAAATGATGTCAGAATTTTCATTTTTTGGTGAACTATAGCTTTAACCAAAAACGCTTTTTCTTCAAACGGTTTTATTTGTCATGCCAAAACCAAAACTTTGGTGAATGTTGAATGTTACTATGCTTTTAAGATGTTTCGCATATGTTTATTCTGATAAATACAACCATTTCAAATTAATTCTGGACATTTGCTTACATTAACAGGTTTTGAAATAATGACTAAATGTTAGGGGTGGAACAATACTTATATTCGTACCAAACCGTCACGGTACAGACTTCTCGGTTCGGTTGCTTGAGTCCTTACAACGAATACAGACAATTCACACCCAATCCAGAATTGCAATGCAACGCTGTTTGATAACCGGCCGCCAGCAGAAGAACAGTGAATGGCGTGAGTTGCTCACGCTGGAAATGATGTGTTCTGTGAGTGTGTGTGTGTACATGTACATGCCATCATGATCACTTCAACTGTTTCCTTATACCAAGCAGAATCAGCTTTAAACACTTATTGTCATATTAATAATGCATCAATGTATAAAGATCTGCTTTTATGTCTGTAGACTCACAATGAAAACAGTGCTTTTGTAAAAAAACACAAAAAAAAAACAAATAGGATGTTGCTTTCTGCCATTTGAGTTTCCTTTCTGCCAACAAACTAAGTGTGTCACAAAAATGAACTGAAACTCACCTTATATAGGATACGTTACGTGTCGCTCAGTTTTTTTTTCTCTTGTTTATTTGTAAACTAAATCAAATATATTTCAAATGAAAAGCAAAGAAACCTAGCACGGTAGAATCATTTTTTTTCTCCATTTTGTACTGAAATTGTATCGAGCCGTGACCCCTAACCAAGGTACGTACTGAACCGTGACATCTGTGTACCGTTCTACCCCTAGTTATTAGGGTGGTGCTGGATTGAATCCTGCATTTTGAAGTTAGAAGCAGTGTGCAAAATTACATTAACATTTTACAGTTATTCACTTAGCAGAGGCTTTTAGCCAAAAGCAACTTACAACACAAGCAATTTGTCCAAGGAAGAACATAATATAAATAGTGATACTATACCAAATTCCCAAGCAGTGCAACCCTACTGGAAAATTATCACTCGGCAAGCACCAAATGCAAATGAAAATGGCATGAAAAACATGTCAGTGGCTGGTAACTTGATAAGGGAATCGATTGTGTGAATGATAGTCTGACTCTTACTTATGTAAGCAAAGTGAGCAATTCAAGTCAAAGACATATAAACCGTCTGCTAAAGAAAACATCTGACACCTATACCTGGTGATCAAAGGCTAGAAAGCACTAATATGGCTAAGGGAAACACAGTTCATGATTTTGTTTTGCTGAATGCATTGCAAAATAGTGACATGCACAGCTGAGCAGGACGGGCAGCTTACCATAGTATTAATTAGTGGGAAACTGAGCGAAGCTGCCTTAGGCTCTTTAAACTCTTCTGTACTCACAGTATGGCCCATATGTGCACTACAGCTGAAGGGTAGTCATGCCGTCAAGCAGAGTGTAACAAGGTGAAACGGACCATTTTTAACCCTGGGTCTCTGTATAAGCCACAGCCAGTTACCACTTACTTGTAAAGCAGGATTGAACATTTCGATTTGGATTTGTGGCTTTATCCAAAGACATTTTACCACTTTCTATTTTATATTAGAGCGTATTTATTAGAAGGCTAAGGATACAACCCAAAAGTGACTCTCACCTTTCATTCCTCCCCTACTGCAGGGTGTTAAGTCACAGCGAGAATGAAATCGTGTGAATGCTTACATTTGCTGATGGAATAAAACCAAAGATGTGTTCCATGCGTAAGCTTCAACTTAGTCTAATTGTAGCATGAAGGAGTGCTAAAATACTTATAAAATGACTCTCTACTAAATATGTGTTGCACAGGAAAAATCCTAGAAAGTTCAGAGACAATAGTATTTTTTTAAATACTTTTATTAAAGGTATAGTTCAGCAAGAAATGTTAATTCTGTCATCATTTATTCACCCTCCACTTGTTTCAAACTTGTATGATTTTCTTTCTTCTGATGAACCCAAAAGAACATATTTTAATATGAATGTGGGGAACCAAACAGTTGCTGGTAGCCATTGTTAGTATGGAACTCAGTTGCTACCTTCCACTGATAATTCTTAAAAAATATCTTCTAATGTGTTCAGCAGAAGAATGAAACTCATACAGGTTTGGTGACTAAATGATTTCACCATTTTCATTAATGGGTAACTGCCCTTTTAAGCAAGGACACATTCAATTGATCACCGTAAGTCACTGTAAAAACGTAACTTATTAAAAAAGGTTTCTATTTCAAATAAATTCAGTTTTTTTTTTTTTTCATAGTTTTAACAAAATATTAAGCAGCACAACTGATTTCAACATTGGTAAAAATGTTTCTTGTGCACCAATTCAGCATATCAGAAAGATTTCTGAAGGATCACGAAGGACACTGAAGACTGAAGTAAAGGCTGCTGAAAAAAATTCAGCTTGGTCATCACAGGAATAAATCATTTTTGAAATAATATTTCACGAAATAATTGTATTTACTAAATTTTTTATCAAATAAATACAGCCTTGGTGAGCACAGACTTGTCTGACTAAAAAACCTGTCACGAAAAAGTATCTAAAATAATATGTTTTGCTGTTTAATATATTTCTTGAATATTTATTTAAAATATTCCAGTATGCATTATGTAATAATACGTATATAAAAAATGTATTTATTGTATGTCATTTCTTTGTAAACTTTTTGAAAACTTAAGGTACATCTAATTTATCCTTGTCAAACAGTTATAAGGCAAAAAAAAATGTGTTTAGACAAAGAAAATTCAATTCAAGACTACTTTGATATACAAAATTGAAGGCTTACTATATATCATATTTATATGCACATTCCTGCATGGACAGCTTGCAAATAACCAGCTGCTCTTGCTTTAAGAAGAAATGATGCAAGCAAATGAAGTACACAGTTAAGACTCTGATGGGCTGCTGCAACCCTACCCATCTCTCTTTAGGAGGTGGTGATGGTGTGGAAAAATCTATGAGACAAGATGAAATGAAAGCTTAGCAACGGGGCAGAACGCCGATCCTCCTGGTTCTGCCAACCCAGAGTTTGTAGATCAAACTCTCTCCCCAGATATACTGCTTCCGAACAGTCTTTTTTCTTTGCAAGCAGATCAATACATTAACCTTTCTAATCCCAAACCCCTTTCGTGTTTAGTTCTCTCTCCATCAGTGTCTGTTTGTTTGGCTCCACATCTTTCATTCCTGCAGTTCCGCCCTCTCCCGCACCAGCATCCTTCTCGCTCTCTCGCTCTCCATCACTGTCCACTTTTTTTCCGGGCCTGTTTTTCTCACAGGGGAACGCTTGCGGACTTTATTAACCCCTCTCTGGCGCTATCTCTCTCATTCCTCACCTTCGTCGTGTGGAGTGAATGTGTTATCTTGACCAGTCAGCCTATGTGTCTGCTTCAACATGTACACTAATCTGTTAGCTCCTTCCTGGTCCCTCCCCCTTTCTCCATCTCCCTTTTCCCTCTGATTTGTCCTTGTTGTTTTGTTTTTTTCCCATTTCATTCTTCCTTTCTGTCAGCTCCCTGCTGGAAAATCCACTTAAAACTGGCAGCCGTGTTTTGGGACATGCTAGCAGTTCTGTCATCTGACTTCTGTACCCTTCAATTCGTTTCAACGAAAAATGAACAGTGACAGAATTATGGGTCGCTAACAGAGGGGCTGTTTCAATCCAGCCTCAAGTTTCAAGACCACAAACTGGAGATAATTTATATACTACTTAAAAATGTAGATGTTAGCTGTTGTTTATCCCCAGACCTGGAGTAATGTGTGGTCTACAATTTTTGTTTTACTGCTGTTCACCGACTGAAGTTTCAGAGTTTAAGAACCACTGTGATGAAGGATGGAGAAAGCTGTGTATATGTTTAAGGTGGTTTCTAACTGGTCTTGCTGGTTCAAGCTGCTTGTTGATACTTAGATCATGGTTGGTAGTAAACCAGCTGATGACCAGAGTGCATCAGCTTGTGACTCATTTATGACAGGCTAGAAATGTCATAAAACACTTTTTCACAGTGGTTGTCAAATGTTTTCAGCTGGTGGACCACATAATAAAACAGAAATTGTGGCACACCTAACACTCCAGGTCTTGGGGGAAAACAACAGCTGCCTACATTTTTTAAGTAGTATATAAATTATTCACCGTTTATAACTTTGAGACTTTAGGCTGTTTTAAAATAGCCTTTCTTTTAGCAATCCATAATAATTTTGCCATTGTTCACATTTCATTAACGTCTTGTAGCTAATGAACCTGAATAGAGTGCATCAACCATTTGTCAGGTAGTAATGCTACTGAATTGAGACAACCGAAATCAAAATTTTAACACAATTAATTATTTGTTTATTATTATTATTGTGTTTATTATAAGTTAATTAATGTTGGTGCATTTTGTCTTTTATGTTGTAAATATTTAAAATGACTGTATTTAGAATTTACAATGAAATCCATTATTTATCAAGATTCTTTTTTTAGTCCTTTACAAACACAGTGACCTGCACATCACAGATTGAGAACCACTGCTTCATCGCAATCGTCCTTCCTTCCTCTGTCTGCCTCTATCTATTTACCTCTTTTCTCCATTGATATATCTAAACTACTTTCCTGTCCCAGTGTCTTCCGTTTTCTCCTCCTATTTACCTTTTCCTCACTCTCTCTATCTGCGTCTTGTTCTTCAAGCTGACAGATCAGTCCCTTCTCTCCTCCCTCTGTCTCGCTCTCTGATCATATCTTTGAACAAGTTGTGATTAATGACATACAGAGACTGATGAATAATTCACCAAAGAGAGACAGAAAGTACAGAGAAAGGAAGAAGGAAAACCGCAAGAGAGAGGATGAGAGGGGTGGAAGGAGAGGAGTAGGATGGAGGGGGAGAAAGGAGGAGGAGGGCACAGGAGAAGCAAAGGAGACAAATGATGAAGGTTGGGTTAGATGAGGATGGAAGGCATGATGTCTTTCCTCTAACGCTTCAGAAGAGATTGTGTGCATATGCAGGCATGCCAAGGTTTCAGATATGAAATCAAATTTCATAATTGTTTGCTCATAGTATGGCCCATAAGTGCACTATTGCAGAAGGGTATTAATGTGGTCAAGCATACAGTAACAATAAGTATTTTAACATAGACATGGATTTTTTTTAATTGTAAAAGACAGCCGTAAATCTAGATTTGGATTTGGAGCTTTATACATTCCTTCCAGATTTTACCATACTGAAATTATGTATGTATGTATATATATATATATATATATATATATATATATATATATATATATATATATATATATAGGGCTGTCAGTCAATAAAAAATTTGAATCTAATTAATCACAGGGTGCTGTGATGAATCTAATTAGAAGCAAACTAAATTTGGCTGTGAAAATAACCCCAAAAGATAATTTGAAGCTATTATTGTGTTAACTGTTTAGGCTTTATTTACAGCCTAACATAAAGTATGGGACATAAAAAAAGGTAATTTGAGAAACATCTCAGTACTTTTTGTTCATGCAGTGAAACATCTTTGTTTCCCAACAGTCTTCAAAATACCCTCTTTTATGTTGTGCAAAAGAAAGTACATCATTCAGGTTTGATACAACATGAGGGTTTAAATGATACTCTAAAAAATACTAAAACTACCAGCAAGTGACGGTAAATGTCTATATGAATCGATTCGTTCAAACAGCTGATTCAGTCAAATAAATGGCTTTGTCTATAAATGGGTCTTTGAATCATTGATTCACTCGATTCGTTCAAAGCGCAGATTCATTCTCAAACTGAACACCGCTGTGTTGCTTGGAGACGTACAATTCTGCTGTGGCTTTATAGGTAATTTTTTCATTAGCAAACTTGAACAAAACACATAATATTATGTTTAAAATATAACACAATATTAACTTATTATTTACTGAACTGTTGTATCAAATCACATCCGCACTCATGCAAATTAGGACAAAAACAGCACTCGTTGCTCTCGCTGCTCGTGTGATATCACTTAAAGTTATGAGATATGCATTATATTTGGCAACAGTCAACTGTATGAAATATGTGATTACGTACAGTTAATAAAACAGGTAATTAAGTTAACTCATTAAACTGACAGCTAAAAAATATATTAGTGCTGTCAAATGATTAATCGCGATTAATCGCATCCGAAATGTTGTATACATCATATATGTGTGTGAATCGTGTATATTAATTATGTGTGTTTTTATATATATATATTTATTTATTTATATATTCACACACACACTCACACATACAGCATATATTTTGAAAATATTTACATGTTTACACAATTATATATTTATATTCTTATATTAGATATTATATATAAATATATTTAATAGATAAACATAACATATTTTTTCTTAAAAATATACATGCCTGTCTGTATTTATATATACATAATAAAATGTGTACTGTATACACATATATTATATAAACAAAATTTTAATGGATGTGATTCATAAATATACACTGTATGAATATAACCTAATTTATTTAACAATGTGTGTATGTATATATCTATTTCTAAATGAATGTATTATTTGCTGCACTCATATTAAATTAAATAAAAAAATTAAATGTATGCATTTAGCAGACACTTTTTTTTTTCAAAGCGACTTACAGTGCATTCAGGCTATCAATTTTTACCTATCATGTGTTCCCAATGAATCGAACCCCCAACCTTGCATATTATGAAGCATAGTGTTGTGAGAACACAATTTTCACAATATTGTAATTTTACCAAAGGCTTCAAAAGCTGAGCTAAACCTCATGATTCAGATTTTTACATTTTTTTCTTCCTTCCCATTTTATGTTGGATTACTGAATTCTCCTCTGTTTTCTGACTGTTTGCATTTCAAAGAATTTCTCCTCCTGTTATTCCAGTTAAAATTTCATTCCAACATCCTGTGAGACGAGGCCAAATAAATTACAATTCTAAATTAGAGGGAGCCAGTTCTGACTTTTGCCCATCCAAGACTGGTTCTTTGGAGACCTGCTAATGTGTGAACCATGCATGGAGAAAATACGGAGTAGTTGGGAGCAGAAGCAAAGATGGTGGAACAAAAACCGAGAAAGACGGCATGACGGAAAGGAAAATAAAGGGCGAGCTGACAGTCATACGACATAACCTCCTTGCATAATAGAAATTACAAAGTAGCTCAAGGTAGAACCACCCTGGGGGCTTTTAGAGCTGGTGGGTGTTGTGTCTGAGGAAGTGCTGTGAGTGCAGGGTAAGCGGAGGAACTATGTGGGTGTGAGATCTGAATAGAGCTCTTGAGAGTCAGGCTGACAGACAGGCTCTTTGTTTTTCTTGATTGGCAGGCACTTGTTTGTCCCTGCTTGCTGGAGAGGAGCTGTTCTACTCAGTCTGGTGCTGAAACCGAGTTGCCAAAGTCTCAGTTTTTCATGTGACTCAATTGTGCACACCCTTAGAAATTGTTATTAAAGGCTGCATGATTGAAAGCTCATACTCTGAGAGAGACAGAGTCATAAGGCTTAATCACAGTTTAGAGGACATCTTTGTGGAAATTGTCATTGGCATTGACACTTCTTCTGCTTGGAAATAAATCCATTGTTTTCTTGGCTTTATATTCAGATAAGAGCTAGTGAATGTTGGGAGAGCCGGTGGTAATTTACAGGCACAATGCGCCATCTCCTTTCCTTTTTCTCCTTCTGATCCTCTCTCTCTCTCTCTCTCTCTCTCTCTCTCTCGCTCTCGCTCTCTCTCTCTCTCTGTCTCTCTGTGCACTTCCTTCAGTTTCTCCCAGTCATTCCCTAAGCTCAGCATCTGTCTGCCAACGCTACCTCATTTGCAAATGTTTCTTTTCAAATGTCTCTGTGTTCATCCTCCCAGGTTATGCAATCAAGCTTGTTACTTTAGAGTTGGAAACTGAGAACTAAGTTGCGTTTAAAAAATAAATAAAATACTGTGCCATAACCGATTGATTTCCATGTTCGTTTCCATTAATGGCTCTTGAATGTCTGGGTTCAACTGCCAATGATGTAAAACTGTTACTGAATCTACAATGTGGTAATTCTCTCTCATGTGATGAGAGAAAAAGATGTCAAATTATATACGGATAATAAATAGACAAGAAAAGTCAAAAATAAAAGACATAGTCATAATTAAGGCAGCACATTTTTTTTTTAAACAGGCACTCACTAGAGTACCCAAAAGAAGTTCAAATATTGCTCTGGTGCCCCAGTAAGGTTGGATTTTGACAGCGGGGTAGGATTTAGTCACAAAATCTGATCTATATAATGAACTGGTCAAAAAGACAGTGAGCTGTCAGTTTGAATCAGTCTAATGACTCACTCACTAACTGAATCGATCACTGAACCACATCTCGAAATGAACCGAGAACGCCTACTGTGTGCTGCGCTGTGTGTACTTAAGGCTTGTGATACTTCATGTTCATGTAACAATCCAAAGTTTTTAAATATTCATATTAATATAAATTATAAGAATTTTTTTCTAATATATAATTTATGAATGCATTATTATTTATTTATAATTTATTTAGTATATATTCTTAGTTAGGACCAATTAGTCCTAAAATAATCATTAGAATACTTATTAAGTAACCAGAAGCTATAAAATCTACCTCAGAATAATTAGATTTCTTCCTCTGTTTAGTATTGGTCTTTAGTATATAGTTAGGACCAGTTATTAAGGTCTTAAAATAATCATTGGTGTAATTGTTGGGACCCAGAAGCATTCATTGGAATTTGAACTAGAATCATTACATTTCTTACTTTTTTTATATAAAGTATATGTGTTTAGTATATAGTTAGGACCAATTATTCAAGTCCTAAAGAAACCATTAGTGTAATTCTAAAAGAACCGGAAGCATTCATCGTAATATGAACCAGAATCATTAAACTCCTTTGGATTTTTGTTACCTCTCAAGGTTGTAATAAATCAAACTCTCTCTCTCTGTTTCAGAGATCTCAGTGAGTCTGCTCTCCGTCATTGTAACGTTCTGTGGCATCGTGCTGCTCTCTGTCTCTCTCTTCGTCTCCTGGAAGCTCTGCTGGTTGCCATGGAGAGATAAGGAAGGCGGGGGTCTGAACTTGATGTCGGGGCTCATGCCCGGTGGGGCCGGTCTGGGTGGGGTCGGAGGTGGAGGGGGTGCCTCTCTCCTTCCTCCGTTGTTGCAGAGGAAAGATACTCAATCCTCTTCCTCGCTGTATCCCACGCTCTCGCAGCATGGCCAGCATCACCCCCATTTCTCTGACCTGATGGGGGTGGAGGGTGGAGGGGGGCTGGTCGTGGGGGGTGTGGTTGGGGGTCCACAGGAGATGCAGGAGCAATCTTACCTAGACATGGACTCTTATCCTAACAATGCTGGTGAGCAAAAGTCTCCTCAGAAGCACTACTTTACTCTTTGTGAGACCAGAGAGTCTGTGATGTTGTTAATTATACACCATTCTCTTAACTTATCTCTTCTATGGGTTATGGTTTCTCTTGTTTGCAGCAAACCTTAAGTTGAGCCAGACATCTCCCGAGTTGCCCCCAGCTACAGAAGGAGGCTCAGCTGTGAAAGACCTGCCCAATGCCCACACCCAGCAGCAGGTCACCACCAGGTCAGTGACCTTCTCTTCTGCTTCCTGTCTGTGCTTTCTATGTGTGTGTGTTTTACAGGATGATGGAGTGAGTGTGTGGTTTGTGTCTTGCAGAATGTGTGCAGAATGTTATATTGAAGCGATTGAATTGAAATCTAATGTTTTTCGTTTTAAACGTTCTTACATATGCTACCATGTAAAACTTTTTTCCTGTTGTCTAATGTTGTCAAATACTGTTAGTTTAAAATAACTGTTTTCTATATATAAAATGCTGATTGGACGCTCAGAAAACATTTCTTATTATTGCAACAAATACCATTTGCATTCCCATTTTTTAAAAAACGAATATGCAATGCAAAAAAATCATAAAATTCTTAATAGTTCTTCGTTTCATAAATATAATCGGAAGACATTTCATTTCCCTCTGCCAGTCCTTGTGTTTGTCTATACATACATTTTTAAATCTTCTCTTAAAACGTATTTTTTCCGGTTAGCATATATGTGATATGTTTCTCTGATTGTCAATCTCAATGTATTTTTTCTGTATGTCTTGGTAAAGTGCTTTGAGATATAACTTTTATAGGCGCTATAGAAAATAACGTTTATTATTATTATATTATTATGTGCACGGGTGAGTGTGTTCACCCTCTGGTCTCTCTCTAGGCCTAAGCCCATGACTCACCAGCTTTCCAGCCCTGATTTCCATGGTGAGGAGAAGAGTGAGCAGCTGACCAGCATCGGGCAGATCAAACCAGAACTTTACCGGCTGCGCCAGGGAGACCAGGGGGATGGCAAACAAGGCGACACCTGCGGCAAAATCAGCTTCCTCCTGCGCTACGCCTTCAAGTGAGTCCATTTGGATCCATCCCTCTCCCCACGGGGAAGCATCTCGTACGGAATTGTCACACAGTGTGGATCCATGCCTCTCAATACATCAGTGGGTTATAAATAGATCTCATCGGCAGGGCTCACAATTGAAAAGTCGAGCTGGAGAAAGAAGCAGGGGAGTTGCAGTCAGCACAATGAGTTATAGTCAGGCCTGCCGTGGGCAGCCCTTGCACGTCAGACCGGGTCCTTTATTTTGCCTTCACACAGAGGGACATTAGAATGGTGGAAAGTGCTGATGTTTGAGAAATGAAGGAAGGAGAGGCTGTTTCACTCATGAATTATATATGACCAGCCACTTTAAACAGCACAGCCTGTCAACACATAATAACACAGCACTGTGTTACGGCCAGAATTACAGAGGAGGCCGAGGGAGAGAAAGGGATGGAGATGGGTGAGTGGAGATTGATATCTCATTCCTTACACATAGGGAGCAGTTCAAATAAATGATTTGACACCTCTGTCCCTGTTCATTACATTATCGGTCTGTTATGTTTTACTGTGAGTTCTAAGGTGAGCATGTCACGATTGTGTGTGCGCATTAGATGCAAAGCTTAGTTAAAGGGATAGTTCACAAAAAATAAAAATTGTGTTGCTTCAAATCTTTTTCTGTGGAACAGGTAAGGAGATGTTTAGCTGAATGGCTAAGCTGCTTTTTTGCATATAACGAACAGCCGTGATCTCTTGTCACTTTTATTTCATGAAAAAGAGCAGCTTAGACAGTCTGCCTAACATCTTTTGTGTTCGGAAGAAAGAGGGTTTGAAACAATCAAGGTGAGTTGGGGATGAGCAATATGTTATGGTAGAAATTATAAACTGGTAGAACTTTGTCAACCATTTTAGATTTTGGATTAGAAACAGTAAATAACACAGCACTGTGCTTCTATGCCCTCCATAGTCAGCAACAGAACTGACACGTTAAGGCCCAAAAAGGTAGTAAGGACATCATTAAAATAGTCCATGTGACATCAGCGGTTCAGCCTTAATTTTATGAGAATACTTTTTGTGTGTAAAAAAAATAACAACTTTATTCAACAGTTTCTTCTGCTCCTCACCAGATGTTGACACATTCAAAAGAGCACCACAAAACATTCATTTGTATTTTTGTTCAATTCTATTACATTGTCCTGTTTCTTGTAGTCAATTTAATACTTTTTTTATTATTATTTCTGAACGTTTACTTGTCTTTTTACTTATATTAAATAGGCTAGTATTAGTTTTTGCTGTTAGTCATCTAAAGTTTTGGTGTTGTGATTTTCTTTTCCAGCAAAAATAACTATATATTGTAATCATGAAATTAAATTACTCATATCCTGATATCAATTTTTTTAGCATTTCGCCCACCTGTAGTGTGAGTGAATGAACAGAATTTCTTTTCAACGCAAATGCAAAGGGAAATGTTACTCAGCGTTTGCACGAGCGCTAACGGCCAAGATTGTTTCTCATCCCCATGTGTGTTTAATTGACATCATCACACCTCCTGCTATGCCGTTGCGTTTGCAATACATCAATGCGAATATGTCACAGCTACAAGCATTTTGGGAATAGCGGGCAGGTTGACACTGTCAGTCAGAGTCGCATCTGGCGAGACGTAGCTTTCTATCAGCACAGCAGTAGGCCGATAACACATGCGGCGCAGAGGGAATAGCAGCTATTTCTAACCCTTTGTCCAGGAAGGTTGGAGCCAAATGTTGTTTTATTATTATTTTAATTTATCCATCTATTTGTCAGATTCCAGCTGAGTGCCGATCATTGCGTTTTCCGGACGAGCGCTTTCAGACAGCATGTGCGTGACTTTTATTTGAAGTCTTGTTTTGTTTGTGATATTGTGAAGGGGACGGGGATGGGGAAGGTGGGCCTGTGACTGAATAATGAAAAGCCGTTGTGCGGGGGGGGGGGGGGGTACGTTTAAATGCTCGCTCTGATGTGGGCAAGACAGAGCCTGTCATTTTCAATCATAGCCCTGAGTGCTAATGGCACCCTACGTTTCTAAAGACCAACCAGATTTAAAGTGTCCAGTTGTGCTGCATGCCACTTGACTTTCATTCGAATTCTGCTAAACAGATATAATGCATATTAGACTGGACAGCTCAAAATGCATCTGGATGGCACTGTTTTTTCAAACATGAAATAGCCCTTTAATCCTGGTCTTGATATGATTGTACAGTGATTGATTAAATTTGTCATTTACAAATTGGATGATAATATCACATGATTAACTTATGTGCTTCCATGCTGAATGCTTGAGATTTGTATCATGTCACCACATGTTCTTTTCGACCTGTCAGTCTAAGGCCATATTGGATTTCTTCTTGTGCTCTCCCTTCCCCGGCGTTGCTGATTTGTTTAAATGTCCTAATGAAAGGGTGACGCATTTGTAAACACTGAGAGACATATTCTAACAAGGCCTGATTAGCAACCACAGAAGTTCCCCCGCCTCTCTTATTTACATCTGCACAAACGCTGGTGAGAGCCTCACGCTTCACAAGTTCACGCTTGTGCTGTGCTTAGCACCAGACCGCAACAACCCCACTGCACTCTAGCCATGAAATGACCTATGGTTTGCTTCCTAATAAGCTCTGGATTATTTATAAAGTCCGGTGTTGGAGGCCACAGTCATTGCATTACACATCAAATATTCATGTCTTTATATTCACATTAGGGATGTATTATCTCATATATTCACGTTCGTACAAGATCCATTTAGCTAGCGCAGCACAAGTCCGGCTCCGTCCATCTGTCAATTAATTTTAAAGCTGTTGAGCTGGGTTGTACATTATCACCTCCTCTTTTTTCCCCCCTGATTTGGTGAACCTGATCTCCATCGAGCCTCACTGAACTCGATGCTGCAGCGCTGTCCTGACACTGGCCTGGATGTCAGCCTCAGTTCAACATAAACCACACTCTTGTCACTGGTGGTTAGATGATGCTAAAATGAACTCACGCCTAGGCTAGCGAGCGCAAAAATGTCCAGAAAGTTCAAAGTGAATTACGATGACGCTGACATGTCTTTCTTACAGCACGGAGCAGCTGGTGGTTAAGATACTGAAAGCCCTGGACCTCCCGGCGAAGGATGCCAATGGTTTCTCCGATCCTTATGTCAAGATCTACTTACTGCCTGATAGGAAGAAGAAATTTCAGACCAAGGTATCTTTTTTATATCCTAGCGAGTCAGCTCGCTGCTTTTACAATAATCCACTGTTCAGATGGCAGACCCTCTTAGGACTCATTAAGATCTGGTTGCGTTTCTCAGCCTGCCTGGGGATTTTTTTTTCCTAGTGCCCTAGTTCATCTAAAAATACATCTCTATCTGCCGGTGCATTTTAAATTACCTTTATGCATTTGCAGATTTGATGCTAACCAATCTCTTGTTCACTCCCTTCGCTCACTTTTCCTCTCAGCTCCTTCGCTTATCTAATTTCCTTCACTTTCTCTCATTTCCACTCGGGCTTTCCATGGCTCTGGTTCGCAGGTGCACAGAAAAACTCTCAACCCAGTTTTTAATGAGACGTTCCAGTTCGGCGTGCCGCTGGCCGAGCTGCACTCGCGCAAGCTCCACTTCTCCGTCTACGACTTCGACCGCTTCTCCAGACATGACCTCATAGGTCAAGTGGTGGTGGAAAACCTGCTGGACTTCAGCGAGGGCACCGGCGAGAAGCCAATCTGGAGAGACATCGTAGAAGGAACCGCGGTGAGATAATGACACAAACACATATTAAACCTACATTAGTCGTGAGAGTGTCTGATAGGGTTAAGGCTAGGAGTGAGGAAGCTGTGGCTGCTGGGCATGCGCACATCAATACAGTGTCATTTTTGTCACACTGTACAATAATTACTATTTTGCTTTATTATATGGAGTAGGTTCAGGTTTGGGGTAGTTGTAGATGTTAATAAAACAAAATATGGTACGTAGAAAATGTAAACAAAGATGTATCCCTTCTAGTCACAACCATTTGATAGCATTGTGTATTTGCACATGCTGTCTGAGTTGTTTTAGCACTTGATTTATGCAAATTAGGTAACGCCACAAATACGGCAAAAGTGCTTGGTTGTGAAGGATGCAGAATTCTTCACTAGAACAGATCTCCGACTATATTGAGAACGTACAGCAGGTCCTGGAGGGCCGCTGTCCCGGGGAGTTGAGTTACAGCCCTAATCAAGCACACCTGCGGGTAATTGTCAAGAAATCCTTCACCCAAAAATCGTTCTATATTGACTCTCTGCGGTAAAACAAAGAAGAACATATTTTTTTTAAAGAATGATGGTACCCTGTTTTGGTTACCATTGGCTCCCATTATGTGGATAACATTTTTTATACTCCGTAGAAGAAAGTGATATAGGTTGGGTAAATAAATGATGACAGAATTTCCATCTTTGGGTGAACAGTTGATTATATTGTTGAGGTGCTTTAATAGTGTGGTTGAATCTAAACCCTGCAGGAAAGTGGCCATGCAGGTCCCGAGCAGAACAGCAATCAGTTTTTTGCTACATTTTATTGCCATACACAGTAGTAGAGACAGGAAGTCAAGGGGAGAGAGGGGAACAGGGTGGCAACATGACCTGGGCCACACTCAAACCCTGGTCTGCTGTGAGCACCACTGCTCAATATGTCAAAGCACTCGCACTGAACACATCGGCATCACGCCAACACCTCATAGGAAATGCGCTTGACTACACCAAACTTCTGGAAGTGTGCCAAGATACTATAACACTCTTCTTCTTTACTTGACCATCATTTGATAGAAATGCACAAATGTCTCTCTAGAGTAAAATTGCTTTCCCTGGGCAGTACATATGCAATGTTAATTACACATGACGAATAGTGCTGAGTATTGTGAATAAAGTAAATCTTCATTGAGTCTACACAAAAAAAAAAAAAATCTTAATGAATTGTTTTTATTTAAATAAAAAAATATTGTTAATTATCGCCTGAAAACATTCACTTATACAAACAAAGCTATATTTATTGGTTAAATCGGCAGAAATAGCTCTGTAAGATAACCACTTTTCACAATGTAATTTATGAAGAAAGGATGCATGTTAGTCCTGGAGAAAATTGCATTTTACATTGAATGGTTTCATGGACATTTTCCTTTAAAAATAGCATTTAAAATTAAATGCAGCACTGTTTTTGTGCCTATAGTGTCTGTTAACTGTTTTTAGAGTGGTATGTTATTTAATACACAACAATGTTAAGTGAATTTCACCTTAGATATTGTGCTGGATTTCATCAGAACCTTAGCCAGGACAGATTTTATAATAATGGTGGTATCTTTTATGGTCCTTGCATATTTCTCTTAAGTGGAGTTAAAAAGCTCATTTTATATTCATGAGACGTTTTTCACAAATGAAAATCATGCGTGATGCCTTGATTACATGCTGAGGCGGTGATGATGATGTGTCCTTGGGGACGTTGGTAGCAGAGGTGTGAGGAGGAGATCTAGTGATGCATGCGCTCGTCCTTCCAGAGAAAATTACATGAAATTAGTGAAGGTCAACTGTGCAAAGGAGCCTTTTTTTCATGAGCACTCCAGAAATTGCCACTGCATCTTAATGGAGCTGTTTTTAGAAACATTTTTATCCTCATCGTAGAATTTTGTTATTTTAAAATATGTTTGTACCTTCGGAGAACAGAGAGAATAAATCAAATCAAACACAAGCTGCAGTGTGCTTAAATAAGGTAGATGAAATTTTCCACAGCACGACTAGGTCAAATGAAGGAAAGAAGATAAATTTGGCACCATCTACTCTGTCTGACAAGACAAATTAAAAAATGATTCAGTGATGCATGCTGGATTTGAGTATGTTTCTGACATTTGTGTGTCTGACGTGAATGGATGTAAATGAAATGTTTACACGCAGGATTCAGCCAATCGGCTGCTCAGGTGGCATTAACGGATTTACTTACTCAGCTGGTTCGAAAAAAAAATGACTTGAGGTATAATTCATTTTTCGAGGTGCTGGGGTGTAACCAAAAAAAATAAATCACATCACTTGTACAGACACAGACCCAAAGCTGGCAGCTCCTATAGTTCTTGGAGATGTACCTCAGATTCTGGACGTTTTTGATGAAATATTGCAGCTCTTTCTGTTTACCTCTGCTACCCTTGTTCTTTTTTCATCATAGCTGATGATTAATTCTGTCTGGCAGAACAAGAACTTGAGAGAAAGATAAAAAGGTTCAACAAAGAGTGTAAGGGACAAAACAAGCCTAGCATCTCTACACATATGCTACAGATAGGAGAATCTGCCCATTTAATTTCTTTAAAATCATGCAAGTGATAATACGACACAAATCTTAATACGTTTTTAATCGTTTTTGAAATTTCATCCCTGCTAGATATACCATGGTCAACTGTAAGTGGTATTATTGGAAAGTGGAAGCATTTAGGAACAGCAGAGGAAATTATTACTTTTACTAAGCAAAGATGCATTAAACTGATGAATGGAAAGTTCAGAAGAACAGCATTTATTTGAAATAGAAATACTTAACGTCATAAATGTCTTTGAATAAAATCACTTATATTCAGAGAATCCTGAAAAAAAAAAACATTCTCAGTTTTGAAAAATCGTACCCAGCAGAACCATTTCCAACATTAATAATGATAATAATGAAGTTCAAAATCGGCATATTAGAAGGATTTTTGAAGGATCATAGCTGCTGAAAATCCATCAAAGAAATCAGTTTTGTTTTAAAATATATTAAAATAAAAACAATTATGTACAATTGTATAATAATATCTCACAACAAAGAAAAAATTATGTGGTCATTTTATTTTAAGGCTCAATTCTCAAACCAATAACTACAACCTTTGCCTCAATAAACTCCTAATTTGGTGCTTGTTAGTAGCTGTTAGGTAGCTGTTAAGTTTAGGTCATGCAGAATATGTGCTTTATAAGTATGAATAAACAGCCAATATATTAATAACAGGCATGCTAATAAGCAACTAGTTAATAGTAAGAAATAGTCCCTATACTAAAGTGTTCCCAGTTTTACTGACCCTAAACTTTTGAACTTTCATGTAAACAGTCTCTGTGCAGTGGGCTTTTTTTTTTAAGTTACAGCATTTATTGGATTTACATGGTCATTACCCGAGGATGCACTGCGAAAATTTCATTTTTGAATGTTTATCGCAGTGCAGTTCCATGGAGTTTCATTGTAAGTGCATTACTGTAAACATGATTTTCCTCTTGTTTGTAAAAATTCAAGGAGGAGTTCAGATGAATTCTGTGGTGTTCAGTTACAGGCCAAAGATGTCGTCTATAGAGCTGCGTTTAAATTGAACATAGAGGAATCCATTAAAAATGTTTGATTAAGTATTAAAAGCCAGAGACATTCCTTCAGTTTATCCTTGCATTTTAATAAAAGGACAACTCAATTATTGAAACATTTCAAGAAATACAGTGTAGCCACTGAAAGGTTTCCATGAATCTTTTTTGTTGTTGTTGCATTACTCACTAAAAAACGTCAAAGTGACCTTAGGACCTTTCCATATGTTTTTTGCCTCTGCAGGAGAAAGCTGACCTGGGCGAGCTGAACTTCTCACTGTGTTACCTGCCAACAGCTGGCCGACTGACCGTCACCATCATAAAGGCCACCAATCTGAAAGCCATGGACCTCACGGGCTTCTCAGGTACCCAGTTTTACTCGTGGTCCCCAGCAATTCCTCTAATAATTAACATCGATACCTCATTAGCGCCTCAGACAATGTTAACATTGAGTCGTGATGAAACTGCCGCTCACTAATAACCTTGGTGTACCGCGTCCAGCATGTGAATAATAAAATAACATTAAAGGGTCTCAAAACCGTCAGTTCTGAAAGTTGTGAATATCAAATAGCTCCTCTCAAAAGTGAAATGTCACAAGTGAAATGCCTTATAAAGGAATCAACATCACAGTCATAAGGACATGAGACATCTTTCATTAGTGTTGGCTTTTTTAATTATCCCAGCAAGGCTTAAAGTAATGTAATAAAGAGTCCTCTCATAGGACACGATCACGGAGCACTATGAAAAAGTAATGCTAATGTATCGTTATTGCTAGCTCAATAATTGCTGATGCCGTTATTAGCATTCATTTTAATGTTGTCGAAGCAGTACGTCCTGCTGTTGCTTTTTCTTTGACAAATGTTCTCCCTCCGTCAATCTTGCTGTTCTTCTCAGATCCGTACGTAAAGGCATCTCTGGTTTGTGAAGGTCGAAGGCTGAAAAAGAGGAAGACGTCCATAAAGAAGAATACTCTCAATCCCACGTATAATGAGGCGCTGGTCTTTGATATCCCCAACGAGAACATCGACAACGTGTCGCTCATCATCGCCGTCATGGACTACGACTGGTAAGATCACGACTGTCTTTTTCATGCTGTGATGGGCTCTGAGACATGCTGCAACACATCAGGCTCCCTGCTGTGATATGAGGCTTGACAGGAAGTGCCCACTTGTAACTTTAGGCGTGCTTACAGGCGGTGTCTCACAGAATTTATTCAGGAACACATGGATTTTTCATTCATTGTAAGAATAAAGCATTTATTGAAGGTCTGTGGGAGAGCTTCAGATTAGATCAATACAGTGTTTCCTACAGAGTCCAGTTGTGTAAATACTTCCCTAGTGTAAGATTTCTCTGGTGTAATAAATGCCACCATTCCAAAGTTTGAGTTTTTTTTTTTAAGAAATTGATACTCATATCCACTATAAAATCTCTGAATCTTATCTCTAAATCTTGAAAAAATAAAATTAAACCTGTTTTCAGTGTTGATAATACCGAGAGATTATTCTTGAGCAGCAAATCAGCATATTAGATTGATTTCTGAAGGATCATGTGACACTGAAGACTGGAGTCATGATGCTGGAACTTCAGCTTTGCTATAGCAGGATGAAATTACATTTTAAAATATTTTGCAATAGGAAATACTTGTTATAATATTTGATGATATTCACAATTATATTTTCTCTGAACAAATTGTATTACTCAGGCTTGAATCACTTGAGCTCCACATGATTTTAGATGATCTGAAGAGATACTGAGCTTCAGCAGAAGCAATAACATCTGACCATCTGAACAAAGTCACGTCATAATCACCAGCAGAAAACTGTCTTATTTGATTAGTGACCTAGAAACATATGAAATATCATAATATACAAAACTGAGTAATATAGTATTCAGTATTATGTTTTCTTATTAAATATGTAACATTTGTAATGACTACCCAATTTAATTGCTAGCTTTATTGTTTAATATTATACCGTAATGCACAGCAAATTTCAAAAGAGACCAAAATAGTGCCATTTGCTATGTTGTCGAGAAGTTAGCAATGACTTTTTTTCATGCATTCAAGAATCTCTGTGACCGATGCTAATGAGATAGTTTGTTGTTTAATCAATTCCTGTTGCACATATTTGTGTGTGTATGCGCTCCACTGGACACAGGGCCTTATGCCCCCATGTGTCAGACTATTCCTGGTGGACTTCTGCACTGTTTTGCATAAAGATAGACGCCTCATGAATATACATGAGAGCCTAATACTAATGGAAGTGGTGTCTGGTGGTGGTGAGACACTCTGTAACACAGCCAGTGTTTCTTGTCTGGTGGGCACACCTTAAGTCACCTCTTCTGTGTGTGTGTGTGTTTGTGTGTGTGTGTGTTTGCGTGTGTGTGTGGGGCTATTCTTGCTGCACTTCAGTGTGATAGACCTTCAGACTGGCATTTATGTCTAGCTTTTGCATTATTCTCTGTTTTTTACTTTTTGAAAATGAAGTGTATGTTCAGGTAGATGTGTAGTGTCATCCCACTTTTATGGCCATATTTTTATTTTGTGGGACAAAATATGCCTTGAAAAATCATGTTTTAGATTTTATTTTAAGAACTGCTGTCAGTTCTGAGGAAATCCACATCCGAGATTCCCAAATGTTTGTGATGTTTGTCCATGCTCTCGGTGATTTCATCTCTTCCCAATGGCACGTGGCACACCAGCCGCCCCTCCTAATGAAGCAGCTCATCTGTGAGCCGCAGATAACGCCTGATGAATTTCTCTTAGCTTTGCTGCATGCCATCTGTGCTAAACGCTCCATTCAGACGCATTATCGGCTGGATAATAGTCATTTCTTACGTATATCAGACATGCTAAACAATGCATATTGCATTGTTTTAGCGTTTCTGTATTTAAACCCGCATTACTGTGGATGACGTCTCACTGGTGCAGGCAAAGCAGGTTATTTTCGTTTGAGATGAAGAAATATTGTTCATGGTATGCAGATTGCTTTTTAAAACTGATGTTATTTATTTCATTTGAGGGTTTTTGCAACACAAAGACTTTATTTTAAGTCTTCAATCAAGCTTGATTGACTTTATTTTGGCATTATTGTTATTAAAATAAAGCCAGGACATAAATCCTGCTGGCACCCATTTCTTTGAGCATGACTTGATTTAGTGTTGGTGGAGCTACTTTGAATCTGTAGCTCTCTAAGCTACATTAAACTACAATGTTCATAAAAAACAAATAGGCCTATATAATTATGCTTCAGACTACTAAAAAAAGTAGTTACACTGAAGCTATTTATGGGGTTAATTCAGTTCATTTGTATAACTATCAAAGCTGTATTTATTTGGCACAAAATTAAGATTTGAATTAGGATGACAGCATTAAATTAGCCTAAGACATTTATACTAAAAGCTAAATGATTAATATAAGCAGCATTTTAAAAACTAAACTTTATTTTAAAATGTATTTTTACCTCTTTATTTTATTCAGTATGAGTAATGATGCTGGAAATACAGCTTCACATCACAGTAATAAATTACATTTGGAAATATATTAAAATAGAAAACAATTATTTTTATTATTGTTATTTTATTATTAATGTTATATTCATGTTTTTCCTGTACTTTTGATCAAATAAATGCAGTTTTGGTAAGCATAAGAGACACGATTAATTTACTCACCTCCATATCATCCGTGATGTTATTGTCTTTCTTTCTTCAGTCGGAAACAAATGAAGGTTTTTGAGGAAAACATTCCAGGATTTTTCTCCATATAGTGGACTTCAGTGGGGATCAACGGGTTAACTGCAGCTTCAAAGGGCTCTACATGATCCCAGCCGAGGAATAAAGGGTCTTATGAAACAAAACGATCTGTCATTTTCCCAAAAAATAAAAATAATTATATACTTTTTAACCACAAATTCTCTACTAGGAACGAATCCTTTAAAAGAATCTTACCAATCCCAAACTTTTAAGCAGTATTACGTATATATAAACTGTCGCAGGGTCCCATATTTCTTGTGAAGTGACTCTTATTATTAAGTATATGTCATCATCACCATTGCAAAAGCGTAGTTACATTCATGAAAGTAGGTCTTTATAAAGTCTCAGATGTCTCTAAACAGATCCAGGCCTGTCATGTGACACACATGAACCCTGAAGTCTTTTTTTTTTTCTACTTCTCCTGCTTGGCAGGAAACAGTATGCATTAATGCCATTTCTTTTCTGTCCTTGTCTCTGATCAACAGTAAATGCAGGAGGAAAGATTTATTTAAGTTCCACTCATTGAACCCACTTGTTATTCCAGCGTCACTTGAGCAGCTTTTCATACTCACTTTTCGAGTAATTAAGTGATTATGACACCTCTCTCTCGTCTAATCTTCTCGCTCTCTCTCGTTTTCTTTATCTCGGTAATCAGTGGACCTATCATAAACAACTACCCATCTGTCCTCTGTGACAAATTTTCACTCAAATCACTGCATCCGCTCCCCGTGCTCTTGCCTCATTTTGTTTATCTCGGTAATTCAATAATTGGAATGTACCTCTGTCTCTCTCTCCTTCTGTTCTCTGTTTGTTTGTCTGTGTAATTATGTGATCTCTCAGTCTGTGTCCGCGTAATTAAAGGACTGCGTGTGGAAACTCTCTCAGTGTGTTTGAGGGTGTGTGTGTGTGTGTGTGTATATGGGCAGGTTGCTATATGACACGAAGGTCCTGTCTGCATCTTTCTAATTATAAGGTGCTGATTAGGCCTGTTTTTTATCTTGCTACTTTGTGCTTGCTAGCCCCTCATGTTCTCCTGTGTCTCTTTTACGTCTTTGGTTCTCTCTCTCGCCCATTTGTTTTAATGGATGCACTGTTCTGTGGGTTCTCCTTCATTTCTTAGCTTAACTGCATTAATTCACTCTCTCTCTCCCTCCCCCTCTCTCTCGCTCTCTCTCTCTCTCTCTGTCTCTCAGTATCGGTCATAATGAGGTGATAGGGATGTGCCGTGTGGGCAGTGATGCTGATGGACCGGGAAGAGAGCACTGGACAGCCATGCTGGCGAATCCCCGCAAGCCTATTGAACACTGGCACCAGCTGGTGGAGGTAGACAGCGTGACCGCATGGAGTGTGTGTGTGTGTGTGTGTGTGAGTGAGCATGTGAAAATCAATCAGTGCTGTGTGTTATTGTGTAAAGGCAGTGTCCTCTATACAAGCCAAGTCCGATTTAAAATGCCTTTTAACCTTCACACATGATACCTGTTTGTCTTTAGAAGTGTACACAGTTCAAGCAAGCTCTTTTGTTTTTGAAAAGGACTACGGCTGTCAGAAGTATGTCTTTAGGTTTTTTATTTGCCTGCAAGCTCTGGAAGGAATGCCTGCACCTCACGATCAAATGCACTTTTAATTCAAATCCCCATCTGGGTGAGATATTAATGTATACAGTCAGATATGTTTTAAGTGAATGTAAACAGACGGGAGCAAAAAAAAATGGATGTGTGCATTAGAGCTTGCAGTGTAAATAAAGTCCACCGTGTTATGTTGACAGCATTAATCAGAAAACATTAGCGCATTAGCCCTCGCTCACTGTTGACGTGAATAATAATCGAAGCAATGCTTTCTTCATTGAAAAATACTTAAAACTACATTCTTTTGTTTTAATTTTATTTGTTAATAGAGTATTAAAAACCAAATACAATTTTTGAATAATGCTATGGTATTGAAATTGTGAAACCAGATTTTCACTGGTAGTGGAATCAGCTACTAAAATGTTCCTTTCTCTTTATAAGACTAAAGGAAAATCTAGAAAGAAAGAAAACCTAAATTGAAAAAGAAATCTTTCTGGTAACTCTTTCCTTGACGCCTGTATATATAATGCATTGAAATAAAGGTATTCATAATGCACGATAATGCTTTTATAATGTCCTATAAAAGGCCTTATAATCTTAATTAGTGTAATACTTACCTTTCTGGTGGTTATATAAAATAAGAGTTGTATGTAGGGCTAACTTATTACACATTAAATCTTAACAGCAGGATCAGGACCCCTGAAGCGATTTCTTTTGCGACTGATTGCACATAATCTTTCCTATTACATGGCTACTTAACAAATAAATAAATAAATGGGCTTGAAATACTGATTTGAGTCGATTTGGTTTTTTTGTTCGGGAGAAGGAGACATAGGGCCAGATTTACTAATAGCTTGTGCCACTGCCAACACAAACCCTCTTTTGGCTTTAAAAAAAAACTACTGTCAGGGTTTAGAGGCACGCAGTGAAACATTAGCGATGAAAGGCAGTGGATAGTTTTTTTTTTCCGGCTAACCTTATTGCATATGCATTTGAAGGAGTTTCCATTTCAGATGGAAAATTTATGGGAGCAGAGTTTTTAAATAAATAATGCAAGGTGATTTACTAAGGTTTATGCTAGTGAGTTGACTTGTATTTGCACCATTATTTAAACCCCCTCAAAAAGCATATTAGCATATCTTAATCCATTCTGTGGCTGTGTTAGTATATTGCACACACCTGATTATCATCGGCTCAGCTTATTTGCGACGCTGTGCTAGTTTGAGCCGCTCTTAGAAAGATTGCGCTGGTCATTACAGGAATGCACTGGCTGCATCTGTGTTCTTTAATTTGCTCATTGTCAGTAGATCAACTGCAGAACTTTCCAATCCTATCGGTGACTTTATGCAAATTCGCTCTCATTCTAATTTGCTCTGTTTAGTAAATCTGACCCTTAAAGACATAAACACTTGGTTTCTTGGGACACTGATCAGTTACACACTTCAGTGGTCATTATACTAAAAGATTGCAGAATGCCATGTTTAATGCATTTGTTCATTACAACACCAGTTCCACATTCTACTGCATTTGTTATTGTGTGCTATTATGTGTAAGATTAATAGTTCATTATAAAATATGTTATTTTTATTATAACCAGTGCTAGGTACTAGATCACTTACAAATTGTAGTTTATTACTGATTACAGATTACAATGAAAATCGTAGTTACTAACGCAATCTAGGTTATTCATTTAAGGTAATGTATTCAGATTACTTTTAGATTACTTTTTACCTGACTTGTTTTAAACTTGCCATTAAACAGTAATTACATATTGATTTATAAAAAAGCCAAAGAGGAAATATTCAAAATATTGTTGTCATGAGTGCCAGAACTAACAGTTTCTGAAGGTCACTGGATATGATGAAGACATGCAGTGTTTCACAGCTATTCAACACCTGTGTTCAGTAACTTGCATAATCATTCATTTCAAACATTGTCTAATTTAGTGGTTTCCAATCCTGGTCCTGGAGAACCCCCAGCACAGCACATTTTACTTGTTTCACAAATCAAACACACCTGATTTATCTCATCAGCTCATTAGTAAAGACTCCAAGACCTCAAATGTGTGTGTCAGAAAAGAGAGACAACAAAAAGTGTGCTTTGTTGGGGATTGGGAAACTCTGGTTCCCCCACCCCTAAATTTATAAGCATGGATCGGAAAAATATTGAGATTTATGAGATTAGCATGGCCATTCGATATTGTGAATACAGTCAAAACTAAATGGTTTGTCTCACAGTAGGTACGAGTACTCAGGGATTTGATCATGTAATCCAGATTACATGTAATCAATTACTACCCAGCACTGATTATAACTCTGGTCACAGTTAATACTGAAAAGATACAAAATAATAAAGCAATAAGCCCTGTGAAGCCGTGGTTTACAGTGAATTTATAACACATATATAAGGGGCTTTGTTAGGCACGACGTGAAGTGAACGAAATAGTAAATCGAGGGAATGCAATAGTAATTGTGTGCATTTTTTAGTCCATTGAGGGAATGAATTAGTAAATAGTGCACACGATTTAGCCTACTATTTTTTTCTTGCATGTCATATGCGGGGCTCTGTATTTCACAGAATAAAACAGAGCAAATAAAGTGAAATGATGTAAATAAAAATAATTCTCTTCCACCAAACAATGAAGTTCCTCAGAAACAGTTACAGAAACAAAGGTGCATGCTTGTAGTGTAATTTACAACAATTTAGAACGCAGCTCAACCAATCCGAATCAAGAACCGGAATGATCCGTTTTATAATCAATCATTAATTGCTTTGATAATGCCTTATACAGTATGTATGAAATCACCTTCTGAATAATCATGTGTTTTCATTGCTGTTTACCTTTCACAGGAGAAATCTATAAACACATACGTGTCAAAGAGTGCCGCAGCCTCCCCTAAACCACACATAGTGGTGGACAGCCCTCACTCTGAGTAGAGATGTGAGTACACACACACACACACACACACACATAATCGCATGCTGTAAATAGAAGGGGACTTCCTCAAATAGGGGATCTGTGTGGGTGTTAGACTGGAGTACTTCAGGTTTCAGTCATGAACTAACCCAGACGGTCAAAAACATCAGTTTACACAGCAGCAGGAGAAGGCTATCAGTGCTAATTATAGTTAGGGTTAGGGTTAGGCTTAGGGTTTTATACAATTTCTGCTATTTAAAAAGACACTATCTTTGCTTTTCTCAGCTATTTAACACAGTCACATCTGATAAATGCAGTTGTCAATCCCATGCAATGTATGAATGTAGCCATCTGTTCACTGAAACTCTTTGTGTTTATGTAACTTGCCGTTTGTGATTATATGGTTAACAGTGTTTCTTCGGTCTCTCTGTTTCTTTTTCTCATCCTCAGGTCAGCATTATCTTTTTAGCAACAGAAATACATTCTTTCTTTTCACCTGTGAATAATTATTCATCAAGAAAGAACCAGAGAAGAGACTGTGCTTGTGGTAGTGCTATTCCTTTAAGTCAACCCTGCAGACCCAACACAATATAATAGAGAGAAATAACTAGACTAGACCGGACACAAATCACACACTTACATACAGAGATACATCTCCACACACACACACACACACACAAACACACACACAGAGACACACACACACATGAAATCATAACAAAACAACTGGCATGGATGGTTTTGCTTCAGGAATGATGTTGAATCTAAATATGTCATGATTTATTCAGGGGACATATGACAAACATTCCCAAATAGATAATCTTTATTTAGTTATTTGAAACTGAGCCTACACAAAAAGAGAGATTTTAATTATTAAAAAATAACAATAATAATAATCAGGAGAGACCTGATAGATTATGGACCACGAATGTTTCTGTGTATGTGTGAGCGCATGTGTGTACGTGAGTTTGTACGGGTGTCTGTGTGTAGCTATAGAAAATCTCTACAAGGTGTTTTCAGTCTGACAAGTAGCTGCAAGTTCTTGGAGTGGTCTTTTCTGCCAATGCAGAATCCTTGCAACTGTTTCCTGTTTCTCTGGAGAGGAGGACTACTTTATGACCGTTCCCGTCTGGCGAAGGTGAAATAAGGATGGATACATTGGCCAAATCGTGTCGTGCAGTATAGAAATGTGTCCCTCTGCCTTTTACATTTTTATCACCTTCTGTTTGGAGCTCATTGAGATCAGCAGTTTCCTTTTTTCCTTCATTTACTAGAGTCCAGCCATTCTTCCTGTTCTACCAGATACTGAATGAAACGATTGGAGAGTGTGTTTCCGTGACATGGACCGTGACACTGGCAGACTGAATCCCACTGAGATCTCTTCCAAAGGGAGCGATCATTGATTTCAAATATTGCCAAAGGACCCTAAATGGGACGGACTTTGGATTTGTGTGCACTTCCTGGAAACATATCCTACGGGGAAAAAGATCTGGCCATAGTATTTTATTTTTATACCACGCCAGTATTTTTTTTTCTCTTGGACATTTTTAATTTTAAAGGAGGAAGTGTGTGCTCTCCATCATCTTTCTGCCAAGAGGACCACTTTGGAAAGACGCACGCATTCATCCTCTTTTTTCCTCCCATGTATCCTATGTGTTTTTTGTGTCGATACGCGTTTGCTCGTCGGTTTGTGTGTGCGCGTGTATGTCTGTGTCAGTATATGTCACCGTGACCCCGTGTATGTCTCCACTTCCCATCCTTTGTCCCGCGCAGAGAAAATCTCGTTTTGAACAATCAGTCGTCTCCTGTCCTGTGTCTTAGAGGAACTATTTCTTGTGTAGGACCTGTTGCACTTGGTAGGGACAGGGTCTATTTGTCAGACGCGCGTTTCGGTGGTTCTCCGTTGAATGTGGTAGTGACCTGTCCCTGTTGTGTCCCTAGCCTGATCTGTGTTCTCGTGTTGGGTGTGCTTTTCTTTTTTTTGTTAATGTGCTCTGTGTGTACGAGGGGACAAACCTGGTGGCCGCAGCTGTCGAGGAATAAAATGTTGGAAGTTTTTCATTGTCTTTAAACAAAAAAAAAGAAAAGGAGTCAAAAAAGAACAACTGGTTCTCTTCATCTCTTTTGGCTAATGTGACTATCTTTCCTGTCTGAGCATTCCTTGCAAACAGAGACAAAGAGGGGGACACGTCTTTTATTGTTTTAGGACTACAAGATTACTTTTACATTACAAACTGACTTCTGATGCTTTTCTTTTTGAACACATTCAGTAAAGTCACTGCTTCTCTAGTCAGAAGCAGTATAGTGGCCAAAGCACTAAATTCACATACCCTTGATATCCAGGCTCACTGCCTCTATTAAAAGGATAATTCACCCAGAAATGAAAAATCTGTCCTTGTGCCGTTCCAAACCTGTATGGCTTTCTTCTGTGGAACACAAAATAAATTTTTTCTTCACAAGATCCTTATACATTGAAATCCAATGGGGTCCAATAATGTTTTTGGATATCCTCTTTCGCAGAAGAAAGAAAGTCATGCAGGTTTGAAATCATGGTGCATAAATGATAGCAGCATATTTAATTTAAGATGAACTATCTCTTTAATATCGCAGTACAAGCACTGCCAATGCGACCACACTCGTCCCTCACTGGAGGAATACTGCATTACCAATCACTAACACTCGTGTTATTGAAATGTACATCGGTATAATTATTTCCCCCTGAGCTCATATTTTCTCTGTTTCCATTATTAATCACATGCCAGGCCTTGGACTCTCTCTCTCTCTCTCTCTCACACACACACACACACTCTCGCAGGTGTGTGCTCGGTCCTTAGTCCGTTATCGTATATCAGCTCTTGTTGTTTTCTAAGAGGCCATTGATTCCGTCATCCACGTGGATGTGGTATCGACCCGCAGTCTTCAGCGCCTGTCTCCAGGCCCATCTCTTCTGCTGCCTTAGATCTTACACTGTGGAGGCAAGATCCCTATAGAGTGACCTCTGACCCCGTCATCAGCTCCCACACAATACAAGCTTTCTCTTCAGTTCACCCCAGGCCATAATTTTCTCTCAGTTTGTCTCCCCTCTTTCCTCTGTCTCTCTGTGTCAGTGCAATTCTGAATGATCCTGAGGAAATGTGTTTGCATGCTTATATTAACATGGATGATGTCAACTTGATGCAATGATAATTTAATAAGTGATGCTCAACACACACACAAAAAAAAAAAACTATGGTGAACGATGAACTTGATACTAACACTACTAATGACAAACATAGCAACCTGTTGGAGATCATCAAAACACTGATGATTAATGTTGTTAATATTGTATATCCTCTTTGAGATGGTATTACAGTTGCTGGATATATTTTTCTTTGTTTGATTTTTTTGTTTTCTTTGAAAAGGTTTACTTTTTTATATGTTGAGAATAAGCTGAGACTTAGAGCAAGATAAAATGAAATGCAGTCAGGATGAGAACATTTCAGCTGAAAAAAAATATACTAAAACAAAAATCTAAATTAAAAAGAAAAAAAAAAAGACCAAAAAAAACTTTTAGGAGGATGATTATGTGATTGATAAAAAGGATGATTTAAAGGCTGGAGCGATGATTGCTGAAATAAAATCTGTATGAAAAATCATTGCAATGAGTTTGCGTGATACAGCTATTTGTGTTGATGTAACGGTTTGTGAATCATGCTGATATTTCTGTCTACCTCTTACTTTGTGTCTCACTCCCTCTCCCCTCCTGCTGTGCATTAACGTGTGTAATTATTTAGTTATCATCATAAATTCTTTATCAAGGGCCCACTATATATAAACGCAGTGTGGAGCATTGCATTCATGTACATGCTTCTGTTTTTCTGTATTTCCATAGGCACGCAAACACACTCACAACCACACGTGTCACATCCATAAATCAAACCCGGCCTTTCTCCGCCTCAGCCTCGTTCTTCAAATCAGGTTGTTTCTTTATGGCTTTTCCGGTCACAAAACTTCCTGGCGTTAATTGCACCCATGTGGTGTGATTCTTAGAGGGTTCGATTTGTTACTGCCTGATACTTCGTCATCCATCTTGACTTCTTAGAGTCACATTCATGTGAGCCTAATGCACTGTTCATCTGAGCCTCAGTGTACGCAGAAGAGCCGGAGTCAGCACTCTCTGACACACACAGATGCAGGAAGAGAGACAGAGGTGCAGGGAATTAGCGCGTGTGGTGAAGACTACAAATGTGCTACAGAGAAAAGCAGGGGGTACATCTTGACAAGAGAACAGGAGCCAGTTTCATTAACACAGCTCTGATGCTAAGACAGTGTCTTAAGAGGTAGTCTGACCAAAATTATCAAATCTGGACTTGTTTTTTATGCATCGACTTCAAAAAGTAAGGACTAGTCTTTAAAAACATTAGTATGACTGACTTCTAATATTATAGTCTAAGCAGTTTACGCAACTGGCCCCAGGGCGAACAATATAAAAAGAGCAGTAAGAGGATAAATGTTTGAGAATAGCTGGAGAAAAACTATTAGGGGAATGGAATGAAATGAATTTTCATTCATTCAGGTTTAATGCAAGTTAAGCTCCACTGACGCATGTGGCATAATGTTCACCACAAAAATGTATGTAGACTTATGTTACAGGGACACACAATAAACGTGAATGAGTTCATACTGTAAATGCTACAATTCTCAGTATTGTCAAATAAACAATAATAAAACAAATAACCATTACACAGAAAAGTTTGTTTTAATGCCTTTAAGCTTCTTTACTATGACAATACAGCCTAAAGTGTGGTCATAGTCCTTTGATCGGCAAACGCTGAGATGGCCAATCAAATCAAAGTAGGCGGATTGATTGGCTATTTGGATTGAAAATGTGGTATAATTTAGGCTACATGATTAGTGTAATTTCCATAGACTGTATAGGCCTAATTCCTGACTGGGACGAGACAAGAAACGTTTTTGACATTATAGGCATGCAAATAAAAGTACACGTGTGCATATTTTAAAATAGGCCTATTATTTGCAGATAGTTCAAAATGTCTACTTCCCAATTATAATTAGATTTATTTATTCTTTGAAAGTTCACCCTTACGAAAATGTAAAAAAAATAATTGTGTAGTAACCGTGTATTGATTACCATTTTTATGAACACAGTTTTACTAAAAATACTACGGTTAGCAAAACCATGGTTAATTAGTGTTTATCAAGGTTTATCTATACTAACCTTGTTTTTCATACTTTCCCTTTGTTTAGTTTTTTTTTTTCTTTCTTTCTTAATTTGTCTTTCTTTATTTTTAACCATGGCTATTTTTCTTAAGGGCCCCGTCGGATCCATTTACTTCCTTTGCGTTTCACCATTCATTCATTATTCACTCATTACTTAAACATTATGCCACAAATCATGCACTGAACCCGGGACGTTCCTCTCAAGGATCCCGTGCAGGGTGTGTAAGGACAATAAAAGAGCGAAAGCAAACGAGAGGAAGAGGTGGACCGATCCGGTATGCATGCGCGCACCTGCAACACATCGGTCCCGCGAGAGAGGAGCGCGCAGCGGAGGTGAAGACGCGCCAGTTCACAACTACACGTGCCGCGCGCGCTGAGGGGCGGGGGTCGGGGGAGTGCAGTCTCCATGGCAACGTTCCCACGGTGAAAAAAAATCATTTAGTCAGAAAGATATTCCCGGCTCACTGAACTGAAAGAGAGATGGGGGATAGAGAGAGAGAGCAGAAGAGAAAAACTTGAGGAGCGGGCGTGGTGGAGAGCTGTTTTTATCACTGTGGGGGGAAAAAATGATCGAGTGAAGTTAGTAACATGGTGCAATTATCATTACTGCTAATAGCTGTGACTGTAATAGAGAATGCTATATTCATTTTCACAGCCTCAGGGAAAGACATCCATCCATGTCGAGATCGAGATTCATTTATGTAATGTCAGGCGCGAATATTTTGATGTAGGAGTGTTTGGTGTTGTGCATGTGTATGTGAACATGCACCTGTTTTTCCTCACCTGTGCCCTGTGAAATGTACCTTGGAGGCGTATTATTGAAGCCCCAGTGACCCAGATAGTGGTGGTATGTGTATGGGCGTGTTCTGTGCGCTCTGGTCGCCTGGTGTGAGTTCCAGATGGCTCCTGTCTCCCAGCAGAGAGCACCAGTAAAATCTTCGTGTTTTAATCAGTGCCACCTGGAGGGCACCTCTACAGAGATTCATGTCGGACATCCGGGAACAAGACAACATTTTCGGGGGATTTTGAAGTGGAATGCTTAAAATAAATGCTCTACTGGTGCAGTGCAGAAGAGTTGATAGTTATACAGTATACACAAGTTATACTGTATACAGTTATACAAAAAGGTACAGAAGCTTTCATTGGGGTGATACCCTTTCAAAAGGTAGCCTACTAAAAATACCTTTAGGGTACACTCTTTAGGTACAAAGGTACTGCCCCAGTGAGTGCTTTGGTATTTTCTCTGACTCTGTACATAGCTGAATAGTATACCTCAGACATGTCTTTGTATTATTAAAACACACACGAAAGTGCTGATCTTAAGAAACAACAGAAGTTCTCAGTGGGGGAAAATTCCACTTTATAGGCAAATAATATGAATTTTCTAAGGTGATACATTTTCAATTAACATAAATTTCCATAAATGGTGCACAAGAGCATCTACATTCGTGTGTGCAGCGCAAATAAAAAAAGGAATTATAGTCCACCTCATTCATTACAATAGTTTTTCTTCTCCCTCTGTTTCCTGAATTATAATAACAGAAAGATTTAACTGGGTGTTCAACAATATATCATGGTTTTCACAAAAACACCAAAAAGTAAGCAGCAAAACTGTTTTCATTGTTGATAATAATTGATTTGAATGATTATGTGAAACTGGAGACTGGAGTATAGTGACTGCTGCAAATTCAGTTTTACCAACAATTTTTAATTAAACTTCAATACATATATTCAAATACAAAGTTATAGTTATTTTAAATTGTAAAATACTTGACAAAACTTCTGTTTTTACTCTATTATATATCAAATAAATGCCTTATACAAAAGTAAAAACAAAAGAACTGCCTGAAGTCACTGACCTCAATAGTTTTCCTGTACATAATATATGTATTATTCTACTAAATAACTAAATTATCTAATGGGCAGACACATGTTTTAGTTTGCTGTCATGGATTCAATCTTGTAATAAGTAATAAATATTTATTTTATTTATCAATTCTTTTATTTAATTTTTTTACTATACTGGAAATTCAGTCAGTCTTTAGTGATGTGATGCTGTCAATCAATATATGGAGTTAAGAGTAGGTCTTTACTCCACAGTTCCCTTGTTCACCTTAAATCCCTCTAATCCAATCTAGCCCCTCAGATCACAGAGCTGAGCTAAAGCCTCCAAAAATGTGCCACTCCACAAAAGAAAACTCCCTGGAGATGGATGTGGAATAGAGCACAGAAAGTGCATCTCTAAAAAAAATATCTTTTATTTGGAGACACACTGGTCCTAAGTTCCGGGCAATCATAACTAACCCTAGGGGCACTCTTCTGTTTACTGACCGTGAAAAGCAAAGGAAGTCAGCCGGGGGTTGTGAGAGAATAGCTCTAAATGGGTTAAACTGATTTTAAAGCATTGTTTGTATGGGAGGATTTAAATATGATGAACTTGATGCTCTCCTTTGCTCACTGGAGAGTAGATTCTATTGTTGGAAGGAGAGAGAACGGGCGAGCCTCAGGGCCACTTAGCTCGGGGCACACTGTTCTTATTTGACAGCAGGTTGAGTCGCTCGGGGCTGTCTGAGTAATTATGCACATTCTTGCAGTAAAGAGCAACGAGGACAGGAAACAGGAAACAGGTTGCATGTCGACCTAAAAACATGATTCTTTCTTCAATAACTTACCTGTCTCCTCCTTTCTGATATTCTGTGAAGCACAGAGCAGAGACTGGACTGATTCTGCGCAGGTAACATAAAGTATAAATACAGAGACAGTCCATATACAATGAATGCTCAAAAAATAGTAATGTTAGGCCTATACAGTATTGTCCAGTTGTTTCTATGGTCGCTCTATGTTTGTTTGTTGTTGTTGTTATTTTTTTCAGTTTGTTTTTTTGTTGCTTGACTTTAGTGACATCTACTGTTTACTTAGCTGTTTGCTCTTAAGTTTAGAAAACCCATTTTCCTGAATAATAATAATAATAATAATAAATAATAATAAAGAAAGTACTTAAAACATATAAAATACAATAATGTAGCTTAACATAAGATTGAAGATGAAAAAACTGATAAAAACTGGAAATTAAATCTAAATAATAAAGAAACAAAACATACACTATAGGATACATTTAAGATTAAAACATTAAGATGATGATAATAACAAAAGCTTCACACCTTATTATTATTATTATATTGACTAGGGTGACCATACGTCCTCTTTGTCCCAGAAATGTCCTCTTTAGGACCTGATTTCTAAATTCCCCAAAATGTGGGATTCAGCTTTTGCTTTCTACAGTCACTATTGATTGTGTGCGTTTTTATATTAGAGCCAGCTGCTAGGGACTGTTTTGTTAATGCTGCTCCCGCAGAAATCCTGACCATTTTTGCCCGCCCCCGTGATTTTTGTGTAGAGTCCCGCAAACATTCTAACACTGCATATAATTTTTGCGCTTCAGGGAGCCGACATCAGTATGCTGAGTATTTAAATCTCTTTTGAATGACAGCTTGCTGTTCACTTTTACTTTCAATTTCGTGATCACATGCACACTCTAAAGAAATAATCAGTCAATGAGCTCAGGATCTGTTGAGCAGCAAATCCTCCAGCATGATCTGTCAGCCATCTCTCTCCTCTCAACACATGATCAATCAAATCTGACTCCTGCAGCTCGTGTTGGATGCAGGGTTGTCAAGTCTGTGTTCTTTTCCCAATAGAATTGGACTACTTTTAAACTGTTGCCATGGCTGGATTCCCCCGTGGGTTAAAGGTTTGAAATGTTGAATTAGTTACATTTGACTGTAATGATTGTTTTGAAACATTTTGCATTCTACCGAGGGTCGTCGCTAATGGGGTGAAAGGTGGTGATGATAGGGGCCCACGGCTGTGTCGGTGCCCTTAATGTTAATCGAAGAAAATAAAAAAATTGAATATCACTCACTGCTCTTGACTGAATAAATGTTTAGTTTATTCATTTTCTCCATCATTCAGTTTCTGTAAGTGAATACCTATAAACTTGAAAAAATGAAACATTGTTTAATTGCTATCTTTGTTCTACTTATTTATTTGTGCTATATACATGATTTCAAACAGGGCCCAAGGGTACAACCTGTCCCGGGGGCCCCCCGAGCCCCAGCTAAAGCCCTGATTCTGCCTATGATAAAACTGTGCTAGATGTCAGGTTTTGTAAAGGAGGGGCCACCGGTAGAAGTTTTTTAGCTGTTTATGATCAATATGCATAACAGTGACTGTAAAATATGTGTGTTTTAAGTATGAAATTGACATATTTGAGTTTTGATATTTGGGATTGCACTACTTTGGGTGACCAACCACACCCCAGTCCCCCGCCCTGTCTTCTTTTTGGAAAACAAAATATGGTCACCCTAACATAGTCTGTAGACATTTATGGATTACTTTCAAAAGCATACATTTTATTTCCTTATGCAAACACAATAATGCCTAAGCTATGTTTAGTTGTAGAGATGGACTGGCTATTTACTTATTCCTAAGACCACACACGAAGCGGTGTAAACTGATTGATGGATGGATCACAGCTATATTTTAGGTGGGTTTGAAATTGTTGTACTTTTGGCTTAAAAATCGATTACTCATAAATCGATTCACCAACCCAGTCCAGTTCCCAGATCTGAGACCAGACCAAACTGTCGAGTGCCGAGCGTACATTCAGATATTTGTTGTCATCACGGTCTACATTAACGTTTACGAGAAGCTTTCATTATACAACTTAAGACGGCTGGTGTAGAAATAATCAAGATAAATGACTGCATCAGTCCAATTTATTCTTATTAGAAGTCAGTTCTACCAATACTAGCAGGTAAGGAACGCGAGATAAATTAGCATTTGAGGATAACGGCTAACAAACATGCTAAGACACTGTGTGTAAAACTGGAACGTGCTCACATGTGATGTTTTAGTTTATTTGTATTTGCGTTATATTTCTATGAAGCCCCTCTTTAACTGAATGAGAACAGAGGAAAATATCTCAGCTAAAATGAGTCTGTAAGGCATCTTTGGCATGGACTGAATTACTGAATCGTTCAGAAATGTCTTTGTAGGCGTTATTCTAGGTAACGTTATTTAGACACAGACAGTATGTAACGTTACATATCCTGGTTCGGTATTCTTGCTTTTAGAACAGACATGACAATAGATGATAATAATAATAATAAAAACAGTATATAAGTCTTCAGTCACAGTAAAGGTTAAGTGGGTGTAAACTACATGAATTCTATATGACAAACTATTGCATAATAATATATATATCATTATTTAATAGTTACAGCAAACGTCCTGTGTGATATTATACTAACGCCTGTCTTGTTTGCAGACACAAGGCGACCCATATGGACCCGACGTCCAAGTCTGGGTTTAATCAGGTGTCAGATGTGGTGTTTGTCATAGAGGGAACTGCAAACCTTGGTCCATATTTTGAATCACTTCGGAACAATTACATACTACCGACTATAGAGTAAGATACGTCACCTGCTTATTCATCCTGGCATTTGTCATACTTCTGTACTGAGCTACCTTGTGTGATCGCAGGTATTTTAATGGAGGACCACCTGCTGAAACAGATTTTGGAGGAGATGTGAGTTGGACACCTGCTCTTTAAATTAGTTCTGTCATTTCAACATCTGATCATCTTTTTTTGATTTTTTTATAGTATGGTGGCACTCAGTATGGTCTAGTGGTCTTCAACACAGTGGATTGTGCTCCAGAATCCTATGTCCAGTGCCATGCGCCCACCAGCTCCGCTTTTGAGTTTGTCTCTTGGATCGACAGCATCCAGTAAGAGCTGCTGCCATTCCACGATATAAGAGATAACCGTGTGCTTTTGCTTGTTTAGATGAGCTGGTCTCATGTCCACTTTGAAGATTTTCATGTTTTAAATGCCTGAGAATCGCAACTCTTACACTGATGCTTTCTGTGCAGATTCATGGGAGGTGGAGCAGAGAGCTGCAGTCTCATAGCTGAGGGTCTTTCCGTGGCCCTGCAGCTCTTTGACGACTTCAAAAAGATGAGGGAGCAAATGTGAGTTCTTTATCTTGTTCTGTGGAATCAAGATTCTGTCGGTGACTGTATGTGTGTTCTCATTGTTTCTCTACGCAGTGGTCAGACTCACAAGGTTTGCGTATTGCTGTGTAATTCTCCTCCGTACTTACTACCGGCTGTGGAGAGCGTCAGCTACACGGGCTGCACCGCAGACAGCCTGGTCCAGATCATACGTGATGTGAGTCTGCACTCATCTACTCTTCATAAGATGTGTCCTGTTGTAATGATAGATCTGCAACTTTAAGTCACTGGACTTCTGAAAGTTCTTTTAGCTTTGAAAACACATCTGTAATCTTGATGTACTTATGTAATTAAAAAAGTGAAAGTGACATACAGCCAAGTATGGTGTCCCATACTCAGAATTCGTTCTCTGCATTTAACCCATCCAAAGTGTGCACACACTGCTGTGAACACACACACACACATGTGGACAAACACCCGGAGCAGTGGGCAGTCATTTATTCTAGGGTGCTGGGAGCAGTTGGGGGTTCAATGCCTTGCGTGGTATTGCTGTCCTGAGGCTTGAACCCACAACCTCAGGGTTAGGAGTCAAACTCTCTAACCACTAGGCCTGGACTTCTCAGAGTTAATTATAAAAAAAAAATGGTGGTTCTGGTTCCCCATGCATAAGGCAATGATGACAACCAGCATAGAAATACTCCTAATTCTTCCTTGCTGAAAATGCAGAACGTTGTTAGACACAATAGCTTGCAAACTGTCACTAAATCAGTATTTATTTACTGACACTGATTATATGCTATGAATTGTACAATTCTATAATTGTGTTTTGTTGTAAAAAAATTTTTTTTTTTTTTTTTTTTTTTATTATGATTTTGTTATCAATGATCGTATACATTAGGAACATTTCAAATGTGCATTGCTTGTAAAATAATATGCTTATTTAGATCAAACATTACGAAGACTTGGAAATATTCGCCACAATATGCTTTATAATCAGCATCAACATCTAGAACCTTTAATTTCATTCCACTCGCTTAACGCGTAATTATAAAGAAGTCATTGGATCATCTCTGTCAAGCCTTTGGAAGTGGTTGAAAAGAAAATAGACATGTGTAGGTTGTGAGCACTTGAAAAAATGATACCTTACCTTCTTCATCTCTCTCAAATGGGCCTCATGTCAGAACTTTTCTGTCCTTGTAAAACACTTGTGTATAACCAGGCATCCCAGTGCACTGTATCCCAGTCCATTCCTGCCCACTTTACAAGAGAATTAACAGCAATGCAGCAGCAGTATTGAGTATTATTTTGGATCTCAGGTTAACATTTTTTAGTAGAAGTCTTGCAGAAATAAAACAAAAATGCAAGCTACTAAAAACCCATGTTGATCATGCTGGTTGATCCAAGCATAGTCTAATATTATGTGCTATATTATTTTTTTTCTCACTGTTTTGTATAAAAGCTGATGTCTGTTTCTGATATGTAGTTGAAATTAATAAAATTATTTTATTGATTTTTTTTGGGCTGTAGCGGGGGATCCATTTTTCTGTAATCGCTCCACGGAAACTTCCAGCGCTTCGATCTCTTTTTGAAAGAGCGTCCTCTGTAGCAGGTGCACCAGAACCCTCACACCCAGACTACAGTCAGGACCCTTTTCACATGGTGTTAGTCAGGGGCATTGCACTTCCTGGTAAGAAAGACACTTGTCCTGATATGCTTGTGAATGTTCAGTGCAGTGATATAACATCAACAGCTTTTGTCAGAAGATGGGCCAATAAAAAACAGTATTTTATTGAATTATTAGATTTGCTCTGATTAATGCTTTCTGTTACATCTGTGTGTGTCCAGCTGCTCCTGGAGGAGGCTCTGGTGCAGTCTCCCTTAAACCTGTCCTGCCACCTCAGCCGTTGCCAGTGTCCCAGACTATGGGCTCAGTAACCCAGACTCCTCCATCCCTTCCACACCAGGTCTGTGTTCATGGAATTAACAGAAATATATAACTTCATTACATATGCACTACTGTTAAAGGTCAATGTTTTTTTGACTAAATAAATGCAATCTTGGTGAGCACATGAGACTTCCAAAACCATAAAAAAATCTTACTGACCTTAGACTTTTGAATGGTAGCGTATATATTTACATGAGTCTCCTTCTAACTGAAATATTTCACAAAACTTGTTTATTAAGTGTCAGATGATACAACTATAGACCTGTATTGTTATTTATGTATTAATATCTTTGAATTATTTGTGAAATATAAAAGCTTCATAGTGTTAAAATGATACAAAAATGGTAAAGCGTTTTAGTACATGGTCTGCTGTAGTCACATTAAAACTTATTAAAAAAAAAGTATATCATTATAGATATATAAAGACAGATATATAAGCCTAATGAAAAGCTGAGTCAGAAAAGAGAAATTGTATAAAATGGGTTTGCCGCAGGGAAAATGGGGACAAAATGGAAAAACAGGAAGCAAAAATATTTGCATGTTTAATGAGCAGTTGACTAAATCATTGGAAGGTGAGGACCCTGCTATCTCACTGCTTCGGTGATGTAGAGTAATCAGAGCGCTTGCCTCGATAACAGGCTTATCTTGGTCTGCTCTTTCTGTGCCTAATTGGAGGCACATTATTGGTAATTTGGATTCTTAAGATTAAGACTAACTGCTGTTATAATCTGATTTGAATAGATCTAAGTGGTAGATGAGATGTGCATGAATGCATTTGTATTTGGTGGAAGGATCTGGCTTTGTTTTCAAGCACGGCTGTGCACACTAATGATGAGATCTCAGGAATGTTATCCCTCTGTTGCAAACACTCTCTTGTCCTAGAATTCCTCTCTAAACGCGGCCCATGATGCAGCACAGAAGGTGCTAGATGCAGCCACTATGCAGCAGAAGAGCCGATGTGAGTCCAATTTGAGTCCCTTTATTCTTGAGTCTTCGGCTGTGTTTGTGTGCTCCGTGTTTCACTATGTTTTCCATATTTGAAAACACCATTTGCTGAGTTGTTTATGTTTTGTTCACAGTTCCTCAAATGCAAAATACACCTTTCAGCCAATCACTGGCTTCAGGAGGTAAACCCAATCTATCAACAGTTACCACAGTGTCACCGCAGCAGCAAGTTCCACCTCAGCAACCTCCGCAGCAGCCACAAGTCCCACCACAAGGTCCACCTGCACCCAACCAGCAACCTCCTCAGGCCCCTCAGCCACAGCCCACCAATCAGCAGACGCCGCCAACGCAGCCTGGCATGGTCAGACTTGAGAAATGTATTTCTGTGAAATCTGACTCATTTGGAGTCCGTACAATTTCAATATATTCTTGTTTTTTAGGCAGCTGTACCTGCACCTCAAGCTGGGGCACAGCAAGGTGTTGCCAATAAGATTGTAGCATGGAGTGGAGTTCTAGAATGGCAGGAGGTGAGAAACTATACTAGTGACGTCATAGCAATATCTTAAAGTCTTCTTCAGATCGGTTTTGTGGTTTCCACACCATAGGGACTTCACTTGGAATCTCTTGCTTTATAGAAAGAAAACAATGTCCTTAGATACGGTATAATGTTGCAGTATTCATTTGTGTAGAAAATTCTGAATGTCGAGGGATAAACAATTCTCAAGGCAGGTTTGGGTAAAAAAAAAAAAAAAATCTGTTGCCTGAATGATAAAAAAAAATATATATATATGTGTGTGTGTGTATAGTCATCACATTATCAAGTTAATGTTCGTTTACAAATGGCAAATGCTAATAGGCAACTTAATCAAATAAGTAGACAACATTGTCTTTGCTTGTAAAAAGACAAAATTAGACACACTAACCTCAAGAACGGTGATAACCAAAACACGTTAAAAAGATGAGTCCTTTACATCACAGTGCAACAAATAACTATTAAATGAAGTCAGCAAACAGCAGAACAATAATCCTATAACAGAAATTGCATAATTTATTCATGCTGCAATGAATGCTTGGGACTCACAAAGGCTTAACATTTCAACAGTATGAATTCTTTGTTCAGACAACTGTGTTTGACTAGTTAGGTCAACATTTGGGGTCATTTTGTTGGTCTGACAAGGGTTTCTATGTATTTTGAAGAAAATAGCTTTTTTTTTTAGTATTGGAGACTCAAAAGGTTTCGTAAACTGGAAATGTGCAGTTGTGTTTTTAACAAGTGTAGCAAGAACAGAAATTCTCCCAGGATTATGTAAAAAACCTTAAAGGGTCACCAAATATATTGCCAATACATTACTAATAAAGCTTTGCAAGCAAGTATTGTTAATGTTAAGTAAACTAACAAATAATTAGGAATGTTGCTTTGGCAACTAAAACAAAATATTTGTAAATTATTGTTTTACTTGAAAAAGTATATAAATTATAATATATACATTTTAAAAATGACTGAAACTAAAATAAAACCAAAACTAAATGGAAATTAAAATGAATAAATTGTATGGATAATGTTTTACATATGCTTCACAGCTGAAAGGGATCTCACTTAATCTCTTTAGAAAATCTCATAACTCATCTGTGATGAAAGTTTTTTTTTTTTTTTTTTTGTTAGACTTAAAAAAAAATGATCTGGTTAAGCTATCTATTCGTGTTTCATTGATGTATTGTAAGGTGACCCGTGGGTATTGTGCCTCGGGTGACATTTGCAGGGACTGTAATGGGATCAATGATGTTTCTTGATTTCTGCTTGATTTATGGGAGAGGCTTTCTTTTTAGATGAATGAAACTCTATTGGCTATTCTACAGTGGCCTGAAGATCATCTCGGCAAAGAATGATCCCAAACGCACAATCAGCTATTGAAATGATTTGTTTTGACACTGGGTCAACCCAAATGATCAGGAAACAAAAACACAGATGCACATGCCACGATCATCATCACCATCTGGTCAATAACATGCCAGCAAACCAATGTGCGCTTATCAAGCACGGCGGCACGCTTGGTTGTTGAGGCCTGTCGTAGAGTCACCATCTGGATGATGAGTTCACACAGCTCTCCGCACACTATTCACAAACACTGCCAAGCTGCGCTGTGTAAATTAAATCAATAGTAATTCTGCGCCAAAACTCAGTCCTGCATTTTCTCCACACTGTCCATTTGCAGCGATACTGTGAGGTGGATTTAGTAAAGATGTCCAAAAATTCTAAAAACAATATGTTGTTTTGTTTATTTGAGTCATCAGTTGGTCTAAATGATGCTTTAAAAAATGAGGTTCCATCAAATATTCTTAAAATGGTCCGTTTACTCATTAGTTTTGATTTGACATAATAACTTTGCAGCTCTTCCATTGTCAGTGTGATCTCTCTTGTTCTGGAAGTTGCACACACAGGTTGTATATTTCTCTGCCTTTAGTCTTACCGTCCATCTCTGCCAGCAAGGTCTTTTTACTCTGTATGTTAACCTCTTCATCTTATTTCTCCCTCCCCTTGTCCCCTCTCCCTCTGTCTCCATCAATCACCGCAGAAGCCCAAGGCTTCCTCCATGGACTCCAACACAAAACTGACACGCTCCCTGCCCTGCCAGGTCCAGGTCAGCCAAGGGGAGAATCTGTGAGTGGCTCCGATTGGCTCATATTTGCATAATGTAGAATATATGGTAGAGATGCACAGAGAGGATTAAGTTTTTTTTCCCCTCCTCTTTTGTTTCAGAAATACAGACCAGTGGCCACAGAAGCTGATCATGCAGCTCATCCCTCAGCAGCTCTTGGTAAATGTGAATATAGTGTTTCCTGCAGGATTTATTACTGGACTTGTGAAAGGAAGCAAGGATTTCTTATTCTTGTTCTCCTCCTCCTCCTATATTATCTCCTTAATTATCTTTATTCTCTGGTCCTTTTTCTCTTCCTTTCCTATCTTTTTGTTTCTTCCTTATTCTCATCATCATTGCATTTCCTGTATTATCTTCCCTTTTTTTTTGCTCTTCTCAGTAGTTTTCTCCTCTTTTTTTTTTACTCCATCTCCTCCTCTTCCTTAATCATCACCCTTTGTACATAATCTTTACCTTTTCATTCAGTCATCTTTTCATCATGTTTCTTTTCTCCTCTTCCTAAATCACCATTTCTACTTTTCTTCATCTTTTTTCTCTTCCTCATATTTTTCTCCCATTTTTTTTTCTACTCCATAATTGCCATCTCGTCTCCTGTTTCCTCATCATCTTTTTCTCTTCTCTCTCATATTTCTTCTACTGCTCCTCTTTTCTTTACCATCACCTCACCTTCTTTCATGTTGTCCTTCCTCTTATCTTATCGGACTATGCACACTTCCCTGAAGCACACAGTATGCAAAATGCATTGTCAAATGAGTAGACTGTTCAGATTACTAACTTTAATTATACTTAAGTTTAAAAAAAACATACAGTACTATAATTACAGAATTATCGCATGGAATATAAATGTAAACTCTCACATAACTTTCAAAATTCATGTCAACCTAAACGGCATATATTCGTGCTGAATTGTGGTTGGTCAGACATCTAGGTCACATTAATGCAGTGATGGTTCCTGTGTCTTGTTGTGTTTCTATAGACTACTCTGGGCCCTCTGTTCAGGAACTCTCGTATGGTGCAGTTTCTGTTCACTAATAAAGATATGGAGTCTTTGAAAGGACTGTATCGCATCATGACCAATGGATTTGTGAGTACAGTAACAGAATCATAGGCTCAGTCAGTCCACAATTAATAATCAGGCTACAACCTTCTCATGTAGGCCGAGTTTTTATGTTCTCCATGCATTTATCTATATTCTATGCTATATTAAATGTCTATTTCCCATTGAAGATTTCTGAAGAAAATGTAATAGTGTGTAATAACGGTCTTCATCCTCTTGGGGGAGATCTTCCTCTGTTTTTGAATGTTAGAAATATGTTCATATTTAGCCGTGAATAATAATAATAATAAAAAAAGTCACATAGCCAGCATTTCCTCTGAAAATGAAAGGCTCTGAACTGAACTTTTACCCTGGAGCTAGACCCCTTGACACAGTCTAATAGATCCGTCAGTAGTGAATCACCATTAACACTGATTAAGTTCAGTTTTAGGTTCAATCTGTGTCTGGGAAACGGCTGCTTAGTTCATTTTAATCCTGTCTTAAAATATGATGGTGTACTAGGCCCAGGCAGCTCTCCAGTCACTCTGGTTGTGTGTGCTGTCTAGATGTGTGGATTGGGACATAGTTTGATGTGTATTGTGTGTGTTTGTGTAGGCTGGTTGTGTGCACTTCCCCCACAGTGCTCCGTGTGAGGTGCGTGTGCTGATGCTGCTGTACTCGTCTAGGAAGAGGATCTTCATGGGACTCATCCCTAATGACCAGAGCGGATTCGTCAATGGCATTCGGCAGGTCATCACTAACCACAAACAAGTGCAGCAGCAACGCTCGGTGAGTCACAGGAAACGGTGTAGTCTTCACTATAAACAAACACAGTTATTGAAATGAAATTGACAGAGCAGCGTTAAAAAAATGCTCACCTGAAATCTCATTTCTTGCACCTTGTGAGCAGCTGTCCCTGGCTCTGCGTTGGATGTTGCACACACAATCCATTTGGCACCTAAAATGAACACTTGTTAAGTTGTCGTTCACTTGTCATTGCTTTGGCAATTTAAAACAAATGCCTGCTGATCAGTAACTATTTTAGGACCTGCAACATAATACAAGGTTAAATTGCCAAATAGTATCCCTGACACATGTGCTGCTTGGCATCAACATGCCAAATACTGAGGATCATACCAGCCTTTCTAGAGGAAATTGGGGAACCTGTTTTACCTTGACAATATGTGACCGTGGACCACACAACGGGTCAATTTTTCTTAAATTGAGATATATACATCATAAAAAATATGAATAAATAAGCTTTTCATTTATGTTTGTTACGACAATATTTGGCCAAGATACAACAACAACAAAAATCAGGAATTTGAGGGTGCAAAAATATTGAGAAAATCGCCTTTAAAGTTGTCCAAATAATCAGAAATTAAGTTTTTATATATTTACTGTAGAAAATGTACACTATATCTTCATGGAACATAGTTTTTAATTAATATCCTAATGATTTTTGGCATTAAAAAAATTGAGCAATTTGATCCTTACAATGTATTGTTGGCTGTTGCTAAAAATATACCCATGATACTTATGACTTATCAATTGGGAAAAATTCTTGAATTTGTCTTCGAGGCAGGGCTTGAAAATGAAAAAAAAAATTCAATCGGTTCACTCCGAGCAGAATCGATATTTTAACGTTTCTGTTCTGCATTCCTCTGATATTATTACCATTCCGAAACCAGTTCGGGTGGAAGAAATACCGGTTAATAACGTTATTTTTTTAAAATAATATTATTTGCCTAATAATAATAATAATAATAATAAAGTATAGCGTTTTCTTTACTTAAAAAGAAAAGGAAAAAAATAGAGATCTAACGCTTAGTCACAGCCAATAGGCTACAGCATCATCATCTTTAGATTGTAAGTTACTTAATTTTTTTTTATTATTTTATTTTTATCAACACTTTAAAGAAAAAGTATTTTAAAGATATTTAAAAATGTTTGCTTCATTGTTAAAAGAAAAAAAAAACATTCTAAGATTGCCTTTTGAGAAAAAAAAAAAAGTCGCGGCTTACGTCGCTTTTTATTAGCCCTATTACTTCCGAAATAATGAAGGCTAAAATGCCTGTAGTCTAAAGCAAAATGTTTAAAAACATTATAAAAATAGTTCTTAGTTTAGGCTATAAAACGTAAATCCAAAAACAAATTAATCTAAGGTGAAGCTGATGCCTACCTCTCTCATTCGGCTCAAATCTAAATATTTCCATGTTCCCGACGTATCTGGATGCTAAAATTTTATTTAATATAAAGAATAAAGAATAATGGTAAATGTATAATAAGTAACGGTGTATATGCGTCCGAAAGTTGGACTCCAAATTTCATTCTAAGAATTATTTTGAGGTTAATATAGCAAATGAAAATTCTCCCTTATTTAGAAGAGAACAAGAATTAAACATATAAGAAGTTATAGCGATATTAACGACAAAATAAAACTAATTAATTTAGGCTAAAACTAAACTGAAACCAGCAGGTCTCTCATTCTACACAAAATCTTTTAAGTTTCTGTATTTGCAATGTATTTGAATGACAAATGATTATACAAAATAGCCTAGTGTTTATTATAGCCTAATGTTTGTAAACATTTTGTGTCTGCATTATTTCTATTACGCTGGATGTAAGTTGGTTACATGAGGCAAAACAAGGGAACTGATAAAATTGATTTACAGGCCAGTGAAGTCAGAATATTTCTTATAAAAATGTCAAGTCATATTCATTTATTTTTATGTTATTTTATCCATCAAACAGGATTTGTATACACTCAAAAAGAAAAAACAATGAATTCTCAAGTATGTAAAACAAAGAGGAAGTTTTAGTCCAACAGGTATCTGAAAATTGTCTGCACATTGGAAAAATACAGACCATAAAATGTCTTAAAAAATTACGTTACGTTTACTTCCATTGTTAGCTGGCTCTTTTTTTTAAGAGGTGAGTTGAAGTAATTGTTTTCAACATTGTGCCACAAGTGCTGTTGATTGAGCTTAACTTGTATTGAACCTAAAATACATCACTGCACAAAAAAAATAAAATAATTGTTTTCAAACATGAGTGCACATACATAAAAAATTAATTATACCGTCACACGCTTGAAAATGTGCATGCTATGTGAACTCTAGCATAACAACATGTACAATTATGAAAACATACTCGCACACAAACATATACCTTCATGAAAGAACAGCATTTTGGGACACTTAAATGAAACAACCCATAAATTAGCTTAAAGTGTGCTTGTTTTTTAATTGTGCTATTTTTGTGCTTTGTTCTTGAATTCTGTCATTAATCCATCGCTTGTCTGTTTTCTCAGATGAACAGTGCTGTTCAGATGCAACCTGGACAGGTCCCACCCAATCAGAACTTCCTCAACAGACCACCAGGCCCCATCCCCGTTACGCTTGGCAACGTGCAACAGCAGGTAAAGCAGCAGTGCTTCCCCCGTCTCCTCTCTTCTATCTCCCCTGCCCTGCTCTCTCTCTCTCTCTCTCTGTCTCTGGCCCTGTGCACCCGCCCTGTTTGTATTTCTCCTCGGCTTGAGAATATGCATGCTGTTCTAAACCCTCCTGGTCTCCTCCTCTCTGTCCCTCTCTTTCTGCCTCAGTCTGTGGTGGTGGGCTTGCCCTCCGTCAGTCAGGTCATACTGATGGAGGACCAGCAGAGACAGAACAACATGGTGAGAATCAGAAACATAATTCTGCATGCATTAACGCACACACACACACATGTAGGACCATGTTTCCTGCAAGCACAGCGATTCGCTGCTTGATTTTCTGCCATTTCTCCATCTTGTGAACGGCGTTGTGTATTAAAAGGGACATTGTTGAAAGAAGTCTCTTAATGCTCTCCAAGGCTACAATTATTAGATGCCGTAAAAACAGTAATATTGTGAAATATTATTACGGTTTCAAATGTTCATATATTTTACAGTGTAATTCATTCCAAGCTGAATTTTCAGTTACAGTCTTCAATGTCACATGATTCTTCAGAAATCATTCTAATATGCTGATTTACTGCTCATGAAACATTTCTTATTATTTCCAGTGTTGAACATGGCTGTGCTGCTTCATGTTTTTTTGTGGAATCAGTAATAATTTTCAGAACCCCATTTGTTTGAAATTGAAATCTAAAAGACATAAATAAATTATATATATATATATATATATATATATATATATATATATATATTAAATAATAAATGCATGAAATGTTACTACATTGTTGTATTATTTAATACATAGTAGCTGCATTCAATCTGCCTCTAAACAGACAGCTCTTCTAAATAGCCTTTAACCATAGAATAAACAATTCTGCTTGTGAATATCTAGTCCTTTTTACTGTGTCAAACTAAAAACTGAATATCTGTGTGACTATTGGTCCATGGGCTGAGACTAAAAAGAGAGCGGGAAATGGTTATGTAAAACTAAGTTACAACTGCATATGGTGTGAGAAGCCTTGACATGAATTATAAGTGGACTTCTGGGAAGAATACTACAAAGTGTGGAATATGTCCCTTTTAATACCTTTAACGCAGTTACAGTGGCTCTGTATTCACAGTTCTCTCCCGTGAGACTCGCACACAGAACTAGCACTTATGTAACACAGTGTTTTACAGCAGCCTTTTCATGTCCACTTACTTTCTATCTTCATCACTGTGGTTTTGCTTTTCATTAGTTGAGAGCAGCCGCAGCAGGTAATCAGCAGCCGCCGGTCACAGGTGCTCCGCCCAATCAGGTGGGCCAAGCTCAAGCCCAGCCTCCTGGTGGGATGCTGCGCCTCCCAAACCCAGGCGCAAACCCCCAACTCCGCAGCCTCCTCCTCAGCCAACAACCTGTAAGTGTGTGAAGCCCTTCTATAGGACTTCCTTAAAGGGACAGTTCACCCAAAAATGAAAGTTCTGTCATTAATTACTCACCCTCATGTTGTTCCAAACCCGTAAGACCTGTTCATTCATCTTTGGAACACAAATTAAGATATTGAAGAATTGATAGCTTTCTGAGCCTCCATAGACAGCAGCACAACTGCCACAGTCAAGGCCCTGACAAAGGTAGTAAGGACATCATTAAAAAAAGTCCATGTGACATCAGGGGTTCAATCTTAATTTTATGAAGTTACGAGAATACTTCTTGTGTGCAAAGAAAACATAAATAGCAACTTTATTCAACAGTTCTTCTTTTCCATGTCAGACGTCAATGCACAGTCACAATAGGGTTCGGATGCCATCGTCCATTGCCGATAGCTGACCAGTATCACAATGTTGAGCCAGCATCGCAATTCCTTCCTCCACCTCCTCTACCCCAATCATAGAGTGCTTTATTTGTTTTATTTCCTTTCTGAGTACGGATTCCCCCCCCGATGTCATCATCCATCGCCCATTCACTACAGACATAGCATGATGCCAGTTAGGTAGACATCCCCCAACTCTAGTTCACGACAGTACCACATCGCATGCGTGCAAACAAGCCGCGACGCTTCTCGACCCTGCATCAACAGCACCACGCATGTGTCGTGGTACTCTCATGAACGTGCCTCGAAGAGTGTTCCAAAGATAAACGGAGGTCTTACAGGTGTGGAACGACTAGAGGGAGATTAATTAATGACAGAATGTTCATTTTCTGGGGGGTGAACTATCCCTTTAAGCTGCGGTCACACTGAAACTTGAGCATGTGGAATTTCTACAGATGCGGCAAAGGTTGTAATATGACGCCACACACTGCATCATCTTAACATAATTTAACTCTTATTTCCTAATTAAACCTATGCTGCGTAAAAATTTGCATTCTGCTCCACTTTACTGCAATCCTGCATATTTAAAGTATGCATTCTTTTAATCCAGAGAAGAGGGCACATTGCGATGCATAAATAATCTATAGGTTGCACGTCTTCCTGTGATATGAATTCACAGGTCAAGAGGTCACCAAACTTTGAACTTTGAAACGCAACAAAATTCGCCTGAGCTTGCATTTCCTGTCTCCTGCGTTTGCATTCATACTGTAAAAATTCCAAATCAATGGAATGAAAAGTGCCATTCATAGTTAAGCTTGCTTTTATATTCCATAATCTCCCTCTGCAGCAGGGTGGGATGCAGGGCATGCAGGGAATGCATCCCATCCAGCAGATGGTCCATCCTGCACCAGGAGGGGGCGCTCAGATGCAGTCTCAGTGGAGGCAGCCTCACCAAGGTAGCGCTTAATTTCCAGTACAGTATCATTAGCACAATTTATTTTTATCACATCTGTGACCTCGTTAATTGTGTAAGTGATTTCATTTATTTGCTGTGGCTTGTACTGCTATTTATGTTTAATCATTTTTTAAACCGCTTAGATACGTTTATGCCATAAGTTTTATATTCCCACAGGTCCACTGATGATCCCTACAGGTCCACGGGGTCCAGTCGCACAGAATCCTGGGATGCCTCAGGTGTCGAGCGTTATGGAGGATGAAATTCTTATGGACCTTATCTAAGGACTGCTTTACCCATCATTCTTTGCCTCAGAGGTTTCATTTCAGAATAATGGAGTCAACTAAGCTCTCTTCTTTTTACTTTCTGTTAGAAGCTGATGCGTGGGGAAGATTAGAGCTGTTTAGAGTGAGATCAGGAGTTTGTTTTCATACTCACATATTCATTGAGGCATTTACACACAAACCTATCAGCGTATCATTAGTGCGGGAACTTGATTGTACATACCGACGGACCGAAGAGCAAGGCGGTCCATCACTCTACACCTCCTCTCGCCTCAAGATTAATTCAATGAATCCGGTTATTATTGTATTTTTATGAAAGTTTTACTTTCTATCGCTTTTACTTTTTCTTAATTTGTCTTTTGAAATCTAGCATGTTGTTTTATGAAAATGAATAAAGTTAATTTTCTCTAGCAATTTTTGTGTTTGAGCTTTTCCTTAAAGTGATAATTTACCCACATAAATTAAAATTGCCATCATTTACTCACACTCATGTCGTTCCAAACCCTTTATGAATTTGGTTTCTTCTGTAGAACACACACACACACACAAAAAAAAACGATACTTTGATAAGTGTTGATAACCAAACAGTTTCGGTTCACATTAACTTCCATTGTATTTTTTGTCCTTCCAATGGAAGTCAATGGGAACCGAATATGTTTAGTATAACTGATTTTCTTCTGAAGTCATACAAATGTCTGACCATCATGAGGATGAGCAAATGATGACGGTTTTAATTTTCTGGTGGACTGTCCCTTTAAGGCAAAGTATTTGTTTGCCTGTCAACCTGGTAGTGCTGTGATAGCAGTGGATGAGTGACTTAAATAGACTGAATGATAGGTTGCAAAACGCTCGATTCTGCCAAATGGTGTCACAGCGTTAAAATTAACCACTCCAATATGTCATGGAACCATACAGTGGACCTCTGTGCCAACTAGTTCTACCAGATGGCAGCACTTGGCCACGCTTTCCTTGGCATAACACGTAGACAGGCTGGACGCCGACACAATGTACGACTACAATCTACATATATACGGAGATACCTCGGATCTGTGCAGTCGTACATGCACAATCTGACACTGAACCATTCTGATTGACCATCTTGTGTGCTAAACAAACACTTTAATGACTGAACGCAACTATCCCATCATGCTTATTCTTTCAGAGCACCCTAAGGCATTAATTATGAAGTGCCATGTGACATTCCTACATATCTGTCACATTAGGAATGCGTGTCCTGAATCCATCGCTCCAGTAATGGGAACATGGGCGCAGTATGTGAGTTACCAAGCGCTGACATTCAGGAGAATTAAACAGCCTCTGGTCAGAGAGCAGTCGACCGTTTTTACTGGCGTGCACGTTTTTGTATGCTTTTTCACGTGCAGACCTTTTAGTATACAGATGAACATTCTCCCATAGACAGGAAGTGATGTTAGTCCCTGTCACCTCGGAAACGGTTGCTAAGATACGTTGACACTGGGATCTGATTCTAAGCTTTCTCTCTATCCCTTCCTCACACACACTCATAGAGATAGAGGCTCTTCTGTCTCGCAGTGACGGCTGCTCATCCCTTTCACTGCCAGCCAGGTCACGTCAACAGCTGAACAACTGTGGGCTGCGGGCCCTTGCTTTTATTCCTTCTTTGTTTTGTTTTTTTCCACTTTCACACTTTCTAGTGTGTGCTTGTTCCTATTTAAAGCCAGCTTGGTTTAGATCACATTCCTTGGGATAGCAGACTGTTTGCACTTATCACAGTTTGATGTGTGTTGATGCACATTTTCTGGCTCGTCACTGTCTAAATAAAGTAGCATCGCGGTGGCACAGACAGTGATGACTGGTGCCTCGGCTTCAGTATATTAAGCTTAACGTGAGGAGTTGGGTCATTCTGCCCACTCATCTGGAAGAGCGAGTATTGTTGCAGTTCCAGTGGCCGTATGGCTGCATTCAATCTTGCAGCCTCTGCCCGTTCCAGGTTGAGCTGTGGCCAAGGGAATAAGCGGGTCACAGAGCCACAGAGAGTTTGTTTTAGGGGGCGATCGCTTTGACAGTCTTTTGTTTTAAATATGAAACACAGTGGCAGGAGAACAGAAGTCGAGTGTTGTTGAAAAAGTGGTGTGGTTGTTGGACCTCTGGGGCAGAAATGCATCTGTGGATGCGCAGTGACCGAGGCTTGGCATGCAGGTGTGTTTTCTTGTGATTTCTGAAGGCCTAATCTATTCCACATCCAAAAAGGTTCGGGTTTGATTCGAGTTTCATGCTACGAGGGTTTGAAGGGTTTGTATTCTGACCGTGAAGATGTTTATTGGGTGTAATTGCACCGCTGTGGGGAAGCTGATCTGTTTTTTTTGCTTGACATGTAAGGCAAAAGCAGCTGAGGTCCTGTGGCGAGTTGGGGCAAAAGCTCTGGCTGAATCGCGCAGGAGCACCACGTTGCCCTCACTCTGAACGGGTCAGACCATGTGAGGAGGGAAAAAGAGGACAAAGAAAGATCTAATGCATTTCTTTCACAGCAAGACTAAGCCTTCTGCAAATCCTGACCTGACGCGGTACAGCGGCTGATGTGCGGCTAAGAACAGGAGGTGCAGCTGAGAGGTCTGATGGGAAATATATTAACCAAAAGCACAGCCCATTGAGAGACAGTGTGTAGAAAGGCAACATAAGAGCTTATCGAAATGGGTTCACTGCAGTGGCGCTTTCATGGCGCTCACGTTGATCAACAGACTTCACCGTGTTTTGATTGGTTTGGTCCACTTACTTTTTAATCTCACTGTTCCACTCAAGGTTTTCGTCTAGTTTTTGTTTTAAAGGGGCAACAGAAACAGTTCTGGCTCGATTGTCAAAAAATGAAAAAATTACATGAATAAAAAGTTTTGTATATACTAATAAACATTAGGTCAAAATGTGAACTCTTGTTCCCTTGCTTGCCATGCGCTTTCACTGAAAAATTTATATATTTATATATATATATATATATATGTGTGTGTGTGTGTGTGTATGTATATATATATTTTTTAAATAAATAACACACTTTTTTTAATAATCAGAAGTTTTATAAATAATTAAATGTATTTCTAAAAATACAAATATATGCATGGGGCAAGAAAAAGCATGTAAACCATTAGAATGTGTTCGTCTCCATAACTTGGTCATAAAATGTAATTTGATCTTCATTTAAATCATGAGCATAGACAAGCACAGTGTGCTGAAGCTAACGTATAAAAAATTACCAGCTTTCATGTCCTTGTTTAACACTTCTCAATAAACATCACAGTACTATGGATCTGTGGGACAGATCTGATGCTGCTGTTTCCACTTGGTATTCTGGACTAGAACTGTAGTAATATTTTAAATGCATTTCTATGACAACTCTATGAAGATTTTAGCATGGTAATGGATATGACAATGTTAATGTAGTTGGTCTTGGGAAAACAGATCTGCAATATGCTGCTGCTGATTGTTATTGCTGTTGTTGTAGATTATTGCTGCTGCTGCTGCAAAGCAAGTACTGAACCTTGTTACTTCCAATTCATACGTGATACAGTACTGTGAGTATTTAAGATGCATACTACTACTGCACAATTAGCACATCTAATAACTTGTAGCAGATCTCTACAGGTGGAGCTGGAGGGTTTCAGAGGAACTCTGAAAGCCAACTGCCAGCTGCTTTAGTTATTGCTGACAATTTATATGTAAAGCAGTAAGCTCATTGGCTGCATGTGCAACATGAACCAATCTGCTTCTGCCTCTGATTTATAACATAGTTTAATGCTATGAATCTAATTGGTTTGAGTTAACAACCTGTGACGAGTCGGGCGGGGACAAAAGCCATGGGAGCGGAGAGAGGGCAGTGGAGTTAATAATAATAATGAGTGACACCTGCGCCACTCACCAGTCTTGAGTCCCACGGAGGAGCTCTGGAAAGATAAGAGGAGGAGTGATGACGAAAACCAGGCCTGGACCTTATTTTGTGTTTTGTGTGCGGCAATCATCCGCGAGGAGCTGCGACTTTACTTTTGCGTTTATTTTGTAATTAAATGGTTTTAATGTTTGTTGGTTCCCGCCTCCTCCTTCCCGATCTACGAACTACCCAGCAGCCTGCGCCATCTAGAGTTTTAATATTTTTAAATCCCAAAGAGACTATGCATTGTTTTCTTGTGATTTTGTACATTCTGAATGCATATATTTGTATATTGTGCAAATGGCTTTTGACATCGGGACCAACACCTTATTGGTTAGCGCACCAACATACAGCACAACTGCACTCATGGCGCCCGAGTTTGATTCCCATCCCGTGGTCCTTTGCCAATCCTACCCCCCTCTCCACCCAATGCTTTCCCGTCACGTCTCTACTGTCCTGTCGCAATAAAAGCGGAAAGCACCCATAAATATAAAAAAATAAAATAAATGACTTTTGATATTGCTGCACCAAAAGAAAACAAATTTTAAATCAAGATTTTGAAGAAAGAAAGAAAAAAACCTTTGATTTATTAAGATCACGATGAAACAATAATTATTATTTTTGATAGTTTAGGGCTTGTGTTTGTTAGTTTGTGATTTAGTGTTTGTAGTGCAGTCCAGCTTTGGATGAAAGTCACTCCTGCAATGCCAAGCTTTCATTCATAAAATATTTGCTGTCAGAGGGAACATATGCATCTGTATATACACACATCTCAGCAATCAGCACTGAGCAAAGTGCTAACATTGCACTAACATTATGCAGTTAACAGTCAAAGTGTGCTTTGTGCTAATGCAGTAGTTAAACTTTAATGCAATTGGAAGTAACCGCAAGATGGCCCATGGAGTGTCACACATGGTTACATCACACATCATGTTGCATATTATTGTTTTGTATTGCTGCCTTTCAAAAAGGCACGCAAAGAGCAGTATCCCCACCTTTCTGTCATCTTGAGAGGACAACACAGGGTTTGACACAAACATGGCATGAATTACTTACTGCATTAGATATATTCTGACATGCCCTTGAGAATAGCAAATTTTGATGTGGCTAAATCTGCTGACATGGTTTAATGCAGCAGAGAGGAAGCGGCGCTTTTTCACATGTCTGGTGGACAAAATAAATGTTACAAAAACACAGAGGCAAAAAGAAAAGGAAAAATCTTCATGTTAGGTTTGTATGGTTTCAAAAAACAATTATGTTTTCAAGGTCCAGTTTAATGAACTTTTAATGAGCATTTTCCCTACACATTAAATACATGTCAAAATAACGTTACAATGTTTAAAATTATTTTTCAGGATAATTTTTTTTCCTTAGATTTTAAGAGACTTTTTGACTCAGTCATGCGGGTCTGCAGGCATCCACTTTATCATATTCTTTGTTTAGAAAAATAATTATAAATAATAAGCTGTGAAACAGTTTGTTTACATAATAAGATGCATGAGTTCTATCATGAGAACTCTCAAGGGATTGGCATGTTAATGTATTTGGTCTTGGTGGAATAGATCTGGTACACTTCTACTGTTGCTTCTGCTTCTGCTGCAGCAGAACAAGTACCGAGACTTGCTACTGCCAATACTTCCACAACATGCTGCTGTGACCATGTAAGAAAAATAGCTGCTGCACGTGTAACATACATGAATGCCCCAGAGAAGATCTAAGCAGGTGGAGCTGGGGAAGTCCAAGTCCAAAGGGGTTTCTGAAGTGCAAGATCATTGGCTACCGATACAGGAGAGAGCCAATCAGCAGTGACAGGTGATGATGTCATTATGTTACACTGAGTTAGCTCTATCAGACTGCGCCATATAGAGTTTCATGCTAGAACTTTGTATTCGTACTAACATATTATAATCATGACACATTTCACCAATAAAAATTAAGCTTAATTAAAGAGATGTTTGATCAAATCACATTTGTGAATTGCATTTTGACTAGATTTTAACTAATTTTAAAAAGAGCATCACATCATTGACCCACATGACAAAAACAGTTAGCGGGCACAGGAAAACTGAGCAGAAACTCATCCCGAGAACACGTGTCATCCCGTAGTATTTCACTCTGCGGGTGATGACACGGCGGCAAGCATTAACTCTGAAGCGTGGCGTGAAACGCGCCATGTTCACTAAAACTAGTAAAGCATCTCAGAGCTCAAAGGGCCGTGCTTTCCCTCGGCTCCCCGTGAAGGGCAGTAATCACACACACAGGGCCTATATAGTGTGCTGCGTGCCCGCTCTGTCTTCATCATGTGAACTGCATTAATTCTCCAGCCGGCCCGCATCACTGTTCATTTAATGGCCTGTGGTGTCCACATAATCAGTCACATTTCAGCTGCTCCACGAGGAAGACAGAAAGAGGGAGAATTACCAAGAAAAACACAGTCCACATGGTCAAAATACACACACACTACACAACGTACTGTACATGACGCCCATGCCGGAGAAGTGCGAGTGTGTGTTTGTGTTTTTGGGGGAACTAAATTAGAGAAAGGTTTTCTTTTAATTGGGTTGAAAGCGGAAGAGATGAGGCGATTGTAAATGAGGAGGGGGACAGCTTGCAGTCTTAATCAATGGAGATTGAGGGCTTTGACTCAGAGAGAGAGCAGTCAACAGGGAGACATACAGAGATCCAGGAAGATTTCAACATAGGAGGGTGTCTGTGGGAGAGGGTAGGAGATTGGAAAGAGGAGAGAGAGAGAGAGAGAGAGAACCGGAGGGAGGGAGGGAGGGATATCCACTGCACTGTTGTGTGACTGGAAATTTAATAGAGAGAGAGAGGGAGGGAGAGGAAGAAGGAGCAGGATGCTGAAGCTGGACGAGAGAGAGAGAGAGAGAGAGAGAACCTACTGGTGTACAATTCCAGGGTTGAGCTGCGGGCTGTGAACAATGCCTCCTCTACTACTGCATTGAGCGCAGTTCGGGGGCAAAAGGCAGGAAGGGAAGGGGGCGGGGGTATTCAAAGAGAGCAAGGGAGCTAATTGTATAGATGTGATGTCAGTGGAGCTAGTGCGCCGCAGAGATCACCGGAGGAGGGGAGACCAAAGTGAGGTGAAGGGAGTTCCTGGGTGCCGCCGGGATTGGCCACTGGACCGAATGACCCCCTCTAAGGAAGCCATATAGCTAAATGTGAATATAATTTTAGGCTGAAAGACCTGTGTTTCATATCCATTCTAAGAGAAAAAAAATAAAATAAGAGAGGGGTAAAGGAAGTCAGCCACAATCTCATCTATCAGACGTTTATCGCGAGCAACAAATGCACTACACGCAGAGTTGGATGTGAAGAGTTAAAAGTGGAGAGAGCGAGTGAGGCACTGACTGATTCCTCGTTTCTGAATTTAGAATGTTATCAATTCAGTGCTAATCAGCCATCTGATATCCCTCATTCCTCTCTCTCCGTCTCTCATCCGCTGACCTCTCCCTCCTCCTCTCACACTTCATTTACCCCCCAATTCCTCCAAGCACCAACTCAAGTTGTCACGCCCCCATGTATCGAGCGATATCCCTCACAATTATTTACTGCGATCTTCTGCACAACCTCGCTCTAAATTGGTAAGAAAAGGTGCGCGCTGGAAGTGTTTAAAGCTAGATGCTGGGTGCTCGCTCCCGGCGTTGCTATGGCAACGCAACATCCAAAGCGGAGCGCGTGCACATGCGTTCTGTACCTCACTCACGCATACACGCACAAATATCACTCCTACACAAATACACAAAGTGCGAAGCTGAGCAGGGAATTCTTATGCATTACCAGGCCTGTCTCGTGTCGATAAAAGGACAGATGTCTGTCTCCGCTGTAGAGTGCATCGATAGATTGACATATCCGATGTGATGCGCATTAAATATGTTCTAACTGACATTCACCTGCGCCATTGCTCATTATACAAGTAATTGTCCCTGTAGATGAGAGATTTACATACGCGGGAGTCTTTCTTGCCCAAACCTTTATTAAGGAACGATATTGTGACTTTGGCTTCATAACATGAGTGATTGATCCGGCAGCAGGTACTACAAGGTAATACAAGTTGAAATGTGTTTGTATAACAAGTAGTTCAAATAATAGTAAGTTAATATTGAGTAACTTACATGTCAAACTAAATTTGGTGAGACTGATGAAAATAGTTTTAGAGGCGGCTAATGCATCAATCTCAAGCAAAGCACATACTGGAACATAGTTGTGAGTGGAGTAGAGCAACAGTAACAGGGTTGCCAGGTCTGCTAGACAAAACTCAACTGACCCTTTGCAAAGATTTGCTAACTGACAAAGGGGATTTCAGCCTGCAGAATAAAAAAAAAGCCAACAATAATATAAATTCTTATTCCCTCTGCGCACTAGTGATATAAAACCGCTCCAAGTTCAAATCATGGTGCAAGAAAATGCTGTCACTCTGACAACACTCCTCTCTCTGGGTATAATCAAACAAGTGATTTGTTCACTTGAAGCGCCCCAAATAACATAATATTTATCCAATGCAATGTGAATTTTACCACAAGAACCTCGCCAAAAAACTTGTATTTTACCCCCTAGAACACAATTTTTACCAGGGGACATCCCTCAATATGCCATTAGGCTAGAGTAGCAATTGGGCAGGTTTTGTCATGAAAACCTGACAACCCTGGCGGTTGTCTTTGTGCTTCCCAGAGTATCCTGAACCAGTGTCATTCATTTTCTAAATATAAGCAATGGGTTAACCAGAATGTTTTCATCCAAACCTTTAATCTTATACAATAAAAAATTTTATTTTAATATTTACTGTATAGCCTAATCTTAATTTTTGTTAGTATTCTGTCTGAGTATCAGATATTTAATATCAAGATGGGTTAAGTGCAGAAAATTGTCTAAGAAAAAACATGCAACCCCTTGTCAGCCTTGTCATGACAGAATCTGACCAATGAGAATAAAGTGTGGTCATCAAGGCTTTTGCAACTGATTTTGAGCAACTGCAGCGCTTGACCTAGGTGGCTGGTCTTGTTTTGGTTTTACAGTACTTTGATGGCATATGTGATCATAAGGTGGCTGCAGCTCCAATCAAAGTCGGACAAATGATCTAACCAGAATGCATTGCTTTTGTCAAGCGGAAGCTGATCTTTGCAAGCCTATTTTGCATGTACATAGCAGGAAGCCCATATATGGGAATCCGGGAGCTAAGAGAGTGGCATGTTAATATGGAGTATTTTTTATCAATTGTATGCACAAATTGTTACCAATTAGTCAACTGTCAACAACAGCTTTTACAGTAAAACATTCAAAAATGAATACAGTATACAGGAAGACCAGACAGAAGCAAAACCAGAGTTAAAGCTTCACATGGCTAAAAAGAACCGAGACCTTCAAACACTTGACAGGTGTCGAGCTTGTTTTGTTTTTGATTGAGAGGTAAATATTGTTGCTATATTAATAAAGGGCGTGTTTGGGTTAGTCTGAAGATCTTAAACAACTATACCTAGCTTTTACAACAAATTTAAGGATCATATGAAGTCTTTGGTTCACGGTTCTGTATTTAGGTTTGATCGATAAATGAGAGCACACTTTTAAAGGGGTCATGAACTGTCTTTGTTTTTTTTTTATTTTGCACTGTTCTCTGAGGTCTACTTATGTTATCAAGATTTTTCCAACAAAAAACATTATCATTTAGAAGTAATGGGCTATTTTCTGTCCTGCTTTTGAACCTCCTATCTGAACGCTATGTTTGATTAGACGTGGCAGATTGTAGACTAGGAAGTAAATGCCCACTGCTATGATTGGCTAACAGTTGTGTATGTTTGACAGCGTACTTTCATAATAGATGGACACTGCTGTGATTTAGGTCAAAAACTCATAAATAACTCAATACATATCAAACGATCGTTAAGAAGAGTCAAAGCAATAGTGATCACGTAATGCAAAGTTACTCTTGTGTTGAGACATTACTGCACAGCATCTTATCTTACTTTAAATCTTTTTGCGAATCCTGCGTGGTAAAATGAAGTAAAGGACCGAGTTCATACTGACACGGTCTGGATCTTCATTAAAGGGGGGGGTGAAATGCTATTTCATGCATACTGAGTTTTTTACACTGTTAAAGAGTTGGATTCCCATGCTAAACATGGACAAAGTTAAAAAAATTAAGTTGTACGTTTGAAGGAGTATTTCTGTTACAAAAATACATCCGGTTTGTCACAAGTTTCGGAAAGTTTTTTTCGAGTATGGCTCTGTGTGACGTTAGATGGAGCGGATTTCCTTATATGGGTCCTAAGGGCACTTCTCCCGGAAGAGCGCGCGCTCCCGTATAGCACAGCACTGAGAGCACAACAGACTTCACTGATCAGAGCGAGAGCGTCGCGAAATGTCACAAAAGGAGTGTGTTTTTGGTTGCCAGGGCAAGACAACCCTGCACAGATTACCAAAAGAGAAACAGCATTAAGGGACCAGTGGATGGAGTTTATTTTTATAGAGCATCAACGGAGTTGTGCAAGTGTTTGTGTTTGTTCCCCTGCATTTCGAAGATGCTTGTTTTACCAACAAGGCCCAGTTTGACGACGGATTTGCACATTGTTTATTTCTTAAGGATAATACAATCCCAACGAAAAAGGGTCACAATCGTGTGTTGGAACCGCATGCGGTGAGTAAAACTGCTTAAAATATCTCTGTGTTGTTAACTTAGCTATCGGCGCATAAGCACATCAAGTAAACAACATGCGATGTTGTCATCAAACTGCACTTTCCACACGTACAGCTTAAAAAAAAAAAAAGACGACAAATTGGAACTTAGTCATTTTCCAAAACCGCTAAGCAAATATAAACAGTTTCAGTACATACCACATAGAGACGTCGTTGCTGATACTGCTCTTGTTACATTTCAGCCTCTGGATCTGATTCTGGATCATAAATATACGCCGAATCTGACTGTTAGCAATGGTTTGTTTTGGATGGTTTTTTCTTCACGGTAATGTCACAGCTTCCAAACGCTCTCAACGCAAAAGCCTACTGGCGCTCGTGATTCTTTAGCTCCGCCCACACGTCACGCCTCCAGCCGGCTGTGTTTTTCCGGGAAAAATCGGTACAGACTATCTTTCTCTTATGAATATAATAAAACTAAAGAGTCTTTGGAGTTATGAAGGATGCAGTACTACTCTAAAGGTACTCAAGATTAACAGGATATTGAGTGAAAACGAGCATTTCACCCCCCCCCCCCCCCCCCCTTTAAAAATATAGTAAATCCATTCTTTCCTAATGTTTCGATCAGAAGGAAGGCAATGCAAAGACTGTTTTTCCACAACTTGACACTGTACAGTGCTTTGTTGTCTTCAGTTGTCTGCATGTTTGACTCTCTAGTAAAAGCTGTGGGTGTGCCTAAACAGGCAGTGATGTAGAAGCAGGTGTTGATCATCATTTGGGAGGCGGAGTTAAGCCACACTATTACATCACAGGGTACAACATTCCAAAAGCTGCCATTTTGGCAGACTGGCTTTAATATAAGCTGTTTTCACACTGATGAGAATGTTCTGAAATGTACAGAATGTTTGTAATAGTACAATAACCTCTTATATGTCAAAATATAAAGGTAATTTTGATTTCTCTTTAAATTTAAGAGTGGTCGGTTTTGGAGATATAATGGTTATTTTACTGTCTCTGTTGTTCCATTTGATTCCGGCTACTAATAATTAATTTATCTCATGAACTTTTAACCACACTACATGTTCTACAAGGCTCATTAATATGCTACATGTTTTTAGAGAAAGATGGTAGCCTACTGTGGTAAAGTTGGCAGTTAATCTCTTTCTGCGTGTATTTTTCCATTTGACCCGCCACTACTCACAGACAGACAGTGCTGTGCTCCCAGCTCTGCGAAAGGGTGAATCAATTTAAGAGAGAGAGAGAGAGAGAGCGAGAGAGAGAGAGAGAGAGACGGAGAGAGAGAGAGAGAGAGAGAGAGAGAGAGAGAGACGGAGAAAGACAGGCGAGAGGAGACATCGACTCCGCACCACAGCTTCTGAAGGATATATTTAGATTTAAAAACAAAAGAAGAGTAGACGAGGTAAGACTGGATAAATATAGTAATAGGCTACTTGTAAAGTAAACATTTTGTACGTATGTAATCTAGGAAATTTGTGCATAAATAGCCTTCGTAAACTGCTGCGTATAATAGCCCAATTTCGTATTTTCTATTATTCGACATTTGTGTTAACAACTATAATAACGAAAGCCTTTTTTTATTATGTATGTGAGTACAAAATATTTAATGCGGCAGTATGTGTGTGTGTGTGTGTGTGTGTGTGTGTGTGTGTCTGTGTAGCCAATGTGTCCAGTTGAGCGCGGATGCGCGCACGCTTGTGTGTCCGGGCGTCGATGTAAACTAATGAATCTGTGCTGTCTTCTGAGACACCTTTCACCAACAGTGTCCTAGAGTCATAATGATGGATGGATTTCTTTAGGATATAGCAGTGCTTATTACAGGACGCGGGATGAGGGGTTATTCGTTTTATACACAAAACTAGTCTGAACACGTAACGTCCGCTTTTTTAGTCAGTGATGGTAATATGTGCAATAATCTTAGATATTTCTACGTAACACGTCGGTCTCTCAATGCGTATCAGTCTGAGTGTAAAACCAAGGATGCTCATCAATGCGCAATTTCTTTAGTTTACTTGTCACGCTGTTTCCTGGTTTACTAATAACCAGTGTGGCAACCACTAAAGCCGTTGTCTTTAAACTTTGGATTGCAGTTGTATTTTGGGAAAATGATTGAGTGCTTTCACTTTAGAAGACGCTTTGTCCAAATTGATGGGTATAAATCCGAAGGCGCTGTGTGGCCTGTGATAAATCACTACAGCACTACAGCTCTCCACCGCTCGCGCACGAGAAACAAACAGATTAAGAGCGAAAAATGAATGAAGAAGATCCACTGCTGTTATCTGTGACACATGAAACGAAGGGTTTAAATGCGTTGACAAAAGTGTTGTCATGGTGGTTCAGCGGAGGGAAAGTTAACCCATAAGCATGTGCTGTGGGCTCTGATAGTGTGTGTGTGTGTGTGTGTGTGTGTGTGTGTGTGTGTGTGTGACGTGAGTGGCGATGACTTGGGCATCTGTTGCTGAAAGAACAGGGTGCAATTCTTCACACAGGTTTCTCATGCTGTATCTTTTTTACTGAGTAAAGCTATGCTATATACTCTCTGTGTGTATTGTTGGGTAGCAATAGCAAATGCTGCTGATATTATTGCTATGTCATTTCAGAAGTAAAAGGGTTGTAAGTTAATTTAAAGTTTATGGTGTAAAAGATGATCCAGAGTTGGAGTCATGCTTTCATATCAGAAGAGAATGATTGAGGCTTTATACAGAGAGCTCAGGCTCCATCCAGAGTGCATAAGAGAGCAGAACTGTGCTTTCATTATCATATATGTTCCCTTGGCAACGTAAGCCATGACACATCACATACATAAATTTATTTGAACACAAGCTTTGAGGGAGACATTTCACATTGCAAGCCAGGTATCGCTGGGCCAAAATGGCTGCAATCACAATCATGACATGCATGTCGGTGAACAGCTTGTTGAGTACTAAAACGTTTACATTTTTCAGCTCTTTGAGCTCCTCAGAGATGGTACAGTTTGTGTACTTTTTATTTTTGCGTGAACTACCCCTTTAAACTCTGAAGTGAGCCATTTACCTTCTGTGGATTTTCCAATTGGTTGTTTTAACATGCACATGTTAAATTTAAAGGTGACATGAAGTTTTACGAATAATCATTTAAATGCTTTTGTTCGTGCTCCATTTCTCTCGGTGACTGTGCAATATATTGCATGTGAAGTTATAACTGATAAATGATATCTAATGCTTTATTGTTTTGCATCAGCTTCAAGCTTCTCTTGCAAAAAGGCCTTTTAAAATCATACCTTTTAAGTGTGTGCGCTAGTCAACCTTTGATGCCTTACCTTACTTTAGTGTTTCATGTGCCTTTTTTAAATGTATGAAGTGGCTTTTAACTTCAGTGGGTCAAAAGGTGACAGACATCAGCCGTCAAGAGAGGAAGGTTTTACGCAGACATGCTTTAGGGAGCATTGCACCCTCAATCCTTCTGCTCCAGTCAGAGCAAGTTGCTCCTCTGCGCCTGCGGCAAATCTAGATCTAAATAATTAGATAATGATTAAAAGGTGGTTTAGAGACACACAAAAAGCTGCAGAACAGAACCAGCCGGCAGCTGCCTTAGTGGGATTGTATTATGTGCATGTGGAGAGCAAGGTGCTGTTGCATGGCCTTGATCATCTACAGTATTAGAGGGATAAGAAGCTAGAAACTGCCATCTTTTTGTGTATTTTTAGATAATAAAATGTTTTTTTTTGTTGTTAAAAAATCAAACATTTTTGAGGGATATTTCAGGTTCAGTCAATCAAACAGTATATGTGGCATCATGTTGATTAACCCAGATATTAATTTCTGCTTTGCCATTTTCTTTACAAAGAATAAAAAAAATAGTGTTACAGTGAGGCTTTCGCAATGGAAGTGAATTGGTTTCATCTGTACATGTTTCGGATTGTAAAATAACTCAATGGTATAGCCACGAGATAGCAAGATCTGTTAACATGGTTTAGTGTATAGGGGAAAAACACTTGTGCAGTATTACAGATCTGTTACCATGATAATGGAATGCCATGGAACTTAAAAATGACTGTGAATGTGTTGTGAACAGTTTTTATAGCTCAAATAATGAAAAAGATGATTTAATGTAAGTGCTTTTATAAAATAAGCATTTAAAAATGCTCTTCCTCAAAACTTAGCCCCGCTTACATTATGCATCACTGTAACCTAGATAAAAAAAGGGTACAATTCAAAATATTTTATGGTAGTCAATATCATCTCACATTTGCTGGCAACTGAGCTTAATTTGTATTGATCCAGGAATATTGCTTTAACCTCTTAATCATTAATCCTATAGGAATCCTATCCTAATTAATCCTAAAACCATTAATCCTACAGGAACTGGGTGGCCAGGGAGCAAACTTTATGTATTCCATTTGGAAATTGTATTTATATATTTTACTTCACCCTTGTTCACTTTTATTTCCATTAGGAGAAATCAATGATTGATATGTACAGTAATGCATTAATTAAACCGGAAAGCTCTTTAATTATTAGAGTCATAAATGTGTCTTGTTTACTCATAGACAATGACAATGATAAGCAAAAACTTACACTCGCACATGGGAAATGGTTCAACCCACCTGCGCACCTGTCTCTTAGATAGAAATTTAGATGACTCACAGAAATGATCACATGCACGCACACACACACACACACACTCTCTCTCTCTACTGGGCTAAACTGCCTCATAGACTTCTTTTGCACATGCCAGGTGACACATCACCCTAAGTCAGTTTTCATCTCTGGAATCTCCGCTGCATAACAATAAAGGTCTGTTTTTCGAACTCATAAGGGGTGTGGGAGGGTTTTGTTGGATGATGTTAGCCATCAACTAGTCTTTGGTGCTCTTGTGCCATGGGATTTGGAGCTAAATTCTGGCTGATGACATGCAGAGAAATTTTGCAGTACGATACTGTTGATTGTAAGACTCCCATCTCAGTCCAGAGCGGGTTTATCAAAAGCAGGCATTGTCGGAGGGATAAGTGCTTCCACAGACCACTGTTTGAAGCCAAAAAATCAGAGCCTGTGTCGAATTTTAGTTTTATCTCCCATAATCTTTAAGCCATTACATTGCCGGACGATTTCCCCCGGAGATAACGGCCCAGACGCCTCTTTACGGCGCACTAGCCGTACTCGTAGTCAGTATTCAAGGCCATATAACACTATGCCAGAGCAGGACGTTTAATGCATCTTGCAGCGTGTTGCGTCTACTGGCTGGCTGAATTATGACATTGAGCAAAGTTATAAAAGTGTAATGAATAAGTCTGCAGTGATGTCTAGGGACAACAGTTGCACCATCACAGCAAGTGCGAGACACTTCTGTCTTATTTTAATGCACCGCACATAAAATATAAATCTCCTTGTTTAAGCGAGGGAGAAGGATGACCCTTCCTGGACACCTTCTTAGCTTGAACCGCTTTCGAACAATAACGATAGCCGAAAGTCAGAGTTTCCATGCAAAACGCCTTTGTGGCATTCAAGACACGGCGCTCTCAGCTGGATCGTGAGAAGGCCATCTGCAGGCTTCATTGAGGAGATGGCTGGACTGCTGAATTGACCACCGCCTAATTTAGCAATCCAAGGCGTCTCCGTCGATATGGAGATGGCTTGGTATAAATCATCACATGTCACCTTGCGCGTGCAAACGCAGGATCGAAGTGACGTGGTGAGTGCTCTGCGTGCTCTGGCCCCCTTTAAAACCGATAAACGAGGTGGATTGAGCCATGCGAGCGCTGACCCATCCATAGTGCTGACTGCGGCCTCCTTCGCTCTCCCCGCAGAGTGGGGGCGTGGAGGAAGAGGGCCGCGGCATAATTGGCCATGATTGCTTTGATTGAGTTCCCCGGTGCAGGCCTGTGTGCTGGTCCTTCAGGGGAACAATAAAGACTGTCAGATCTTTAATTATTAAGTAATTGTCAGTAAGGGATGGCAGTGGTTAGTGATATAAAATTAATACCGTAATCCAGCCCGAAGTGACATAATTGGAAGCAGTGGAAATGTCTCCCCAGGCAGGAAGCATTCGTTGCGTTCGAGTCTCCCATGGCGAGGTCTGGAAACCCACTGGAGCGATGGAAGTGCGCTCATGTGGAGGTAAGAGGCTTTAGGGATGGAGGGACTCGGGCGAGAGGTCTGTCATGTGTGAGGGGAGGGGGACACATCTTGATCGTGCATTCGCGAAGACGGACAATAGGCATGGATGGCCAGTGCCGAGTTAAGTAAATTGCCCGTGAGGGATTATTAATGAGTCTGTGTGGATTTGAGGCGAAACAGGCAGCCGTGTGTTAATAAAGCAGTCTCTCTCTGTTTAGATTATCTTTACATTAGCAGATCTTCACGACTTGCTTCACGCAAGTGTGTTTAGCGCTGCTGGTGTTGTTGGCAGGTGAACAGAACGAGCATTTAGCTTTGTTTTGTTCAGAGAGAAAGAGTACACAGAGGGATTTTCAGGTCACACGTGGTGTATTTTTGAGTTTTCGCTCCACAAAATAAGTTGAGTCATGACAGATGCTGGCCTTTGCACGGCTATTTGAAGAAAGCTCGCCGGCCGAGATGCTTTCAGAACATATACTCCGCGCAATGTGTTTGTAGTGACTGCAGCCGCGCTGAGGTTTATCCATGCGTGACTAATGCTAACTGCAAGTGATGACTCTATGTTTAGTCCGTCATTTTTGACTCAAAACACAAAGAAATGTACGTCTGGAAGTGTTTTAGCCATGATCCCAAAGCATATTGGCAAAAGCACCGGGTCAACTGCAAGTCAACCTAAGATTCAGCCATGTGTTCATAAGTCATTGATTTTTAGAGGCAGCGGTAATATGATGTTATATAGATAATAGATTGTCACATTGATATTCCCTAATGGAGACTGTCAGGAGCTGCTTACTTCATGGCTAAACAGACAGAGCCTGACTCGTAAGGGTGGTCGGACAATGGCTCGATCATGTGTGAGTAAGGCTGACTTGGGGTAATGGAAGTGGTCAGGCTATGGTTAGCTCATGTGTTTGGAGAGGCAGTTTGGTAATGAGAGCATTCAGGCTTCAGTGACCTCGCAACGCAAGCACTACGGCGGTGCCGCCGCATTGAGCCACACTATCTGGAAGGGGTTTGATTCGGGTCACCGGAGGAATAAGTGAGCCAGGGCAGGAGGAGGGCTCGGCGCAGCAGTGTAGACTCAGGCTAAGGGGATTTTCCTAAATGTGTGCATGTACGTATGCTGTTTTTCTGTGCAAGAGTGAGGATGCCGACTGTGTCTTACAAAACCGGGCAGCCAGAATACAGTATATCACAATGAAGATGATGGTGTCTGATTAGGAGTCCCAGATTCGGAGCCTCATCTGTGCTGCTTTTCATGAGGCTTTAAGCAGACACTGTCCCTGGGGGAGAGTTTATTTATTGTGAAGTGGTGGTCATCACGAGGTGTGCACTCGGGGAACGTCTTAATGCTGTCCTCTGGGGTGCGAGAAAGTAGTTGCAAAGGAAGAGTCTAATGCAAAGGAAAGGACCTTGAATTATGCATGTTTTTCCCGGTTAAAGCTGGGAATCATGAGGAATGTAATGATTCTGGTTCCTTTAAGATTCAATTTAAGATTCTATTAGTACTTGACTGGAACGCCCTTACTTATTCAGTCAGTGCCTGAGATAACTAATGAGTTTGAGTTGAGATGGTTTTTTTAGTCTTTTTGGTTGACTCATTAAAAATAACTGAAGAGTCATTCATTCACAAATGTTTGTTGTTATGCGCAACCAGAAAGTTTAAGGCATTTCTTTGTATTATTATTTGTGGTTCTCTCATCACATTTAATTCAAACTCATTCCTTGTTTTATTGTTCAGTTTCATGTTTTGTTTTTGTTATATATAGTATTTTAACTATTTTCGTTTTAGTTTCACAATCCAATCAATTCCAAATGGATAAAATCATGGCCTATTCTTAATTGCTGCTTGTTTAGTGCCCTGTTTCACTGGGAATGAGTCACATTGACTTTTAGTAGGAAACACTTTTCTGACTGCATCAGCAGAATAATGCATAATAAAAACTGGTTCTACATTCCCAACAATATTTGCTGTGCCATAGAAATATGAGCTATACATAGATCCATTAGAAAAAGAGACAAATTAAAAAAATTGACACCTTTGCTCATTTACATTTATTCTGTTTTAAGAGTCAGTGAGGTGTTTATGAAAGTGGTGAAAATTTGAGTTCTCCTGTCTTCAGGTGAGAGTGCTGTGAAAAGAAAAAGACGAACGAAGGGCAAAAGCAGCCCTGTTACTGTGATAAATCAGTGCCTTGGCTCCATGTTTAGAGTGATTATGCAGAGTGCCATCATGCGAATGTGCTGGCCTTTATTCCTTCACCCACACATATACTTTTCTTTCTCGCTCTCTCTGGTTCCTCAGTGATCCTGTGCAGGCCTCTACAAATAAGGATGCCCTAATGGCCCGGGGCAAGTGTAAGAGAGTTTTGAGCCAGTTGACTGGACTGTCAGTTTCCCCATTGGGCCAGTGCCGCGCTGTCACTGCACATTACGTTTGTTGAGCTTCTACATCTGTTTTTATGCCTTGGAAACTTAAACATTTGGATTTCTGACATGTTTTACACATTGTTGGTGTGAATTCTGCTAATTGAAATATGTTATTTACATACTGGTTAAAACAAAAAGTCGCTTTGGATAAAAGCGTTTGCTAAATGCATAAATGTTATTTATCAAGTGAGGATCTTGAAAGCATCCTTCAAAAAAGACAGAAAATTATATGTTTTTATTAATTTATTTATTTTAAGTTTTTTTCTTCCATGAGAAATTTATTTGCTGTCATAATTTAGTTTTTTTTTGTTGTTGTTACAAAAAACTTAAAATATGTTTAATGTAAAATGTAAACATATTCTTATGCATATTAAAATATGTGACTAAAATAACTATTTGTTGGGATAAAATTAATTATTATTATTATTATTATTATTATTATTATTTAAACATTCAGGCCTGGCTTCATAATTGAATGGGATACAGTGTTATTTAGTATTACTAATACATAATTGTAGTGGTTTTTCATGTTTTGAATTAACTTTTATTTTTGTATTTTAATTTTTTGTCTGTTTTATTGGTTTTGCATATTTCAGTTTTGCTTTTTTTTTTGTTTTAGTTGCAGCATTTTGAAAATACATTTATCTGCTTTCATACTGGAATTTTTGTCCAAAAAAAAAAAGATAAACCATTTTAATGAAAAACATTTACAGTATATTCTAATACATATTAAAATATGTTGATAAAAATAGCAAAGCTATTTATTTAATTGTGGGGGTGCCAGTATAAATGTTGGCAGGGCAAGTAAAAATCTGACTCGAACAACCTGCGCCAAAAAAATTAAAAAAAAAGCTTATTATTGAGCCCTGTTGTGGGAGTCTACAGAGAATTGACTCAGGCATGTGGATTTATTTATTTCATTAAGCTGCCCGTTCGTTAATTATTTGGTCGACCTTGTCATCATTCCCTGTGTAGATAAGGCCCTATGTAGCAGCAGTGGCAGCGCTGAGAGAGAGACAGGGAGTCCCAGGTGGGGTTCTGAATCCCCAGAGTGATGGAGCCGTCCCAGCAGCATAGCCTCGGAGTTGGACCACGGTCGTCAGGAGCTCATATGATGGTGACATGCAAGATGGTGAGTGAGCCTGTTACTATAGCAACCCCAGGCTCTCAGAGCGTGCTTCCATTTCACCCAGTGTGGGAGAGAATGATGGAGGGAGAACAGTGAAGAGAAGGCTGCCAGGAGCTATAGGGAGTTTCAGAAGGGTCTGGAGAGCAGAGAAGGAAAGAGTGATGCTCTGGTGTTACTAAGATATCTTCCTGGGGCAGGCGTTTGGAGATGCAGTGTGGGCAACTAAAGTTAATATAAGAGGAAATAAAATTCAGTTGAAGAAAATTGTACAGTTTGCCATGAAAAATTATTTTACCATTACCAAATTGGTGAAGCACTACTGTTGCATTCCAAATTGTTCACTCAAATGCTCAGCTGACGCTTTGTTTTAAAAACTGGACTGGATTTGTTGGTCTACAGGTAACAGGACTCAGCAGTAAGTAGGCCCCTATGAAATCCATTTTTAATTTTTCCCAATTTCTCTTTAATTTTTTTTCCAAATTCCAAATATTTCCATTTTAATTTATCTGGATTCCATTTTTTAGACTCTTGTTTTAATGGTTAAATAAAAAATATTAATCAAAACAGGTCTAATTAATTGAAAACATGAAACTTTTAGTGCAAATTAAAATGGCTATTTATTAAATGTTTAACAAATAATCTTTTAAGGCTCTATGAAACTGCATTGCATTGTTAAAAATTTTTTTTTTTTTAAATGTACTTTAAAAACTACTGCCCTGACTGGACCAACAGGAAATAATGGTTGAGACCTGGATAAGGTTTTAACTTTGACTATGGAGAGTCTTATGTGTAAATCCAGTTTTCCTGTATTTGCATACTCATCTTCGTTGAAGGAATCTTATATTTAACTACGCTTAGTAGGTTTTAAAACAACCACATGGGCCGAATCGAGATGCTTGGACTGAGCTGTTATAATGCAGCGCTGACTGTCAACATTTGCATAGCCAATAATCTATTGGGAAAATGTACAAGTGAAAGCTAAAACTGTAATTTAATAGATTTTCTATCGGGTGGTAAATAAGCCTGTCCGTAGTCACGCCCCTGAAGTGAAGGCCAAGGAGGGCTGGAGAGAGAGTTGAATGAGAAAGGAGGGAAACGGCAAAGAGGATGGACAGAGATGAATATGTCCACCTGCAAAACAATGCAGCAAGCCGACAGGTTCGCATGAGGGAGGAGACCTCCAAAGAAACATTGCAGCATTGGCTGTCAGATAAACGCAGCTTTTCTTCTGCTTTCCTCTGTTCATGTCCATCCCTCCCTGCTGCTTCACTCGCTCACTTTGATTCTGATGGCACTGCACTGAGAGAGAAATGTTGTCTGTCTCCACGGTGACAGGTATCCATGGAGACATCCATCTGTCAGTATGTGTCAGCGTTTCCATGGCGATGTGGATCTGGGGGTGTTTGTCAGCGAGTTTTGCGTCGCACTCTTATCATGTTTGTCATAGATGCTGTTTATCTGTGTATGTATTAGTCATGGTGTCACTCCTTTAAGACTTTAAGACTGTGACCAAAGTGTGTGTGTGTGTGTGGGCATGTTTTTGTGACATATCAGGACACAACTCTGTATAATGACATGGGTATAACGCAGGTATTGCAAGGAGAAGGTGACTTATGAGGATATAACCCATGTCAAAACACTTATAAATCATACAGAATTAGTTTTTTTTGAGAAAGTAACAATGCACAAAGTTTCCTGTGAGGTTAGGGTTAGGTGTAGGGTTGGTGAAGGCCGATAGAATATACAGTTTCTACAGTATAAAAACCATTACGCATATGGGATGAACCCACTTTTCACAAAAACAAACGTATGTGTGTGTGTGTGTTTTCATAAAGCAATAAGCCCCAAGAAGCAGTGGTTTAAAATTAATTCATAACAGCTAAGGGGCGTTGTTATACATGACGCAAAGCGTTTCCATCCAATGTGATGAAGAGAAAAAAAAAACTGTTAACTTCCTGATCAACTGGGGCCAAATTCAGAATGACAAAAACAACATTTGAGATGGTGTTGGTGTGCAATGAGAACCATCCACTGGTTAGTCCAGTCATGCCATCCCATCACACAAAGTCTCATGACTCTTTTGATGTGCATTGAGGAGCGTATTTGGACAGTCACCGTTTATGCATATGTTTTCTTATTGGATAAAAAATGTATCCACCTGAATTGAGTGTGTAAGTTTTATTTTTTACCCATACAGTTTTGGCAATTTATGTGCATCTTAGCTTCTCCATCCAACATTTTTTAATGCGATATCCCAAAATGTACATAGAAATTAGTGGATAGAAACATAGCTTATGATGCAAAGAGCTGGAAAGACACATGGGTCAGTAAATGATAGCAGAATTTTCTTTTTTGGGTGAACTCTAATGAATGATGGCTCATATAAATAAACTCACCAACATGTTTATACAGGAAACAGAATCAAGCACACACACACTTACACAAGTGGCAACAGAAGCATTGATTTCACAAGTGGATGCATCCACACCCCACTGACCGAGACATACAGAGTCTGCATGGTTTTAGTCCACAGAGCCAGATGAAATCACAGGAGCGAGAGGAATGAGAAAGAGAGAGAGGTGGTCAAAAGTGCTGAAGTAAGTTTTCACACGGAAACACGGATCGTTGAGATGAGCTGGCAAGGCTGCGGCTGCACTGTCACTGCAACAGTGTGATAGTTTACATGCTTCTGTAAATGGCTGAGAGACGCTCTGATTAATGGCTGCTGCTCTGCGCTCCTCCCAGCCAAACAGGAATCAAGTGTATCAACACTTTTAGCACTGCAAAGTGCCAATTAATTGTTTGCCAGAAGCACATGTATATATGTCTCACAACCTAGGGGTGTTTCGCTCCACAAAAGCTCTTTTATTGCAGAGATAGTCAAGCGGGGAAAAACTTTATGCTTTTACTGCATTACCCCAGCAACAGCATAGAGTAAACTAGAAAAGGAAAGTTCGGCAAGACTAACAAAGTCTCGCCTGAAAGTTTTAAAAGCCTTGAGGACTGAACGTTGTTTAGGCCTCAAGTTTGTTAATGATATATAGATTTTTTTTTACATTTTCTTTATTTTCTTTCCCTTAAAATAAATTAAATGCATTCATGTCAGCTGCAAAAACAAACAAACAGACAAAAAAAAAAAAGATTAATTGCCAATATATATGCCAACGGCCTTGTATATTTTTTATTATTTGCATAATATCTACATTAAATATAATTTTGGTGCATCAGCGTTTTCTGGGGCAGAACTAGCCTCAAAGGAAGACTTTTTTTTGAAAATAGGCTCATTTTCCAACTCCCCTAGAGTTAAACAGTTGAGTTTTACCATTTTTGAATCCAATTTAGCCAATAGTCCCCTATAGCTGCAACTGCACAAACTAGTTGGGGACTATTTTCAGGCGCTGCATAATATCGCTGTGCCTGCTACATCCATGGTACAGCAGCAAAGTCTTTCATTATTACGCCGGAATGAAAGTATAGTTCCTAGCCATATCGGCCTAGAAAATTGCAACTTTACATTTTCTGTCAGCCTTAGTACACAATGTAACTACAGAAGAGTCAAGCTTTAAATAGGAAAAATGTAGAAACTCTTTGGTCATTTTTGAGCGAGATGGTAATGGTCTAATCAGATTAAATGATCTATGCTAAGCTAAGGTAAAAGTGCCACCTCCAGACCCGGAGATTGGCTGAATGGATTAGAAAACCGTAAAACACAACTGTTTAACTCTAGGGGAGTCAGAAACTGAGCCTAAAAAAGTGGATCATTCCTTTAAAGTAAAATTGTGAGGTTCATTATTTAGAAAATACAGCGTACTGAATCACAGTAGCCTAAGTAACTGTAGCTTGAAATATTTTGGAAATACTGTCAGAAATTTCCAATGGAAGTCTGTGGGATAGTTTATCATCAACTGATAAAACTGTTTGTCATTTAGAAAAGGAAAAAGACAACCTAAGACAGAACAGGGTGAAGGACTATGCCAAGTTTAGTGGCTATGGCTCTTTTACATGAGGAGTGAGCAATAATAATTGGCTTACAGTTCACGCTGTCACATATACTACACATTCTAGCAGTAAGAACTAGTTTTTAAAGGGGTGATTTACAGTTTTTTTTTTCTAGGCTTGATTGTGTTTATGGAGTGTGGTCTAACATGTGTTCATGCTTCATATTTTTCACATAATTTACCTTTATTCCACATCGATCTGTCCCTTCTCTGACAAACGCCTCAATTTATTTCCTGTTATTATGAAGCCCCTCCCTCAGAAAGACACGATGGGCTGTGATTGGTCAGATAACTCAGTGTGTTGTGTTTCGCTAAACTGCCTCGAGCGCGTCTGAACATCCCGCCCCTCTCAAGCTCAGAATGTGCTCCGGCTCTATTGTAAACAATGACGTTCTTTATATTGCTTATCAATTTGAGCCTGATTGAGACACAGTTAATATTAATGAAAAGGATTGTGCAAGCACGGCTCTTAATAGTATGTTCATTTGTTGTAGTCTCATACTTTTAGATACACTATTGTTTGTAAATGCTACTGCTTCTGTTAGCTTTTAATATATGGTTTTATTCTGATTAAAGCTATAATATAGCACAGCAAGCATACGCGTGTCCATGTATAATGCTTCTCATTGCTTTGTGAAAATAAGTGTATAAAAGGAAAAGTGTGTTGGAGCTGATCTGATGATCCGAATGAGAGAGAGAGAGTGAGAGAGAGAGCAAGATGTAGCGCAGGGTGACGCGAGGGACAGGATTGAGAACCGCTGCTTTGGAACGTTGGTTCTGAAACTTGTGAATCCATTATAATCAGAATCGTAATTCATATATTCATAGATTTGAACACACACCCCTAGTTTTCTCTTCCTCTTCTCTAAAGCAGCACAACATGGCCTCGTCCCCTTTGTTGTGTGTTCCTGGTGGTGGGGTTTATCTGGCTTTGTGATGTAACGGACCTGGGCTGAAGCTCGTTATAGTCCCTTACCTGTCATTTTTGTAGCCATTAAACTGACAGAATTTTAAAAGATGATATCTCCATTTGCATTAAACTTTCAGCGCTGCAACTTTGCAGATATTGTTTATGCTCAAACAGCAACATTACAAACTAACTAACGTTAAAAAGGTGATATCGCAATCAACCACCCCTTTTAATGAACCCCAAAAAAGATAGATTGTGAAATATCATTAATAGTAATATTATTATTTCAACAGCCATTAACTCAGTCTCCGATGTCATATGATTCTTTAGGAATAATTATATTATTCTGATTTGATGCTCAGGAAACATTTCTTATTATTATCAGTGTTAAACAGTTATGCTTTTAATATATATTTTTGTAGAATCCAGGATAGATTTTTTTGGATGTTTTTTTATGAATAGAATAGAAATCTGTTTGATCAACTGAATGTGTTCTTGCTGAATAAATACGTTCTTTCACATAACTTTAGATGGCGCAGACTGAACTCTTAACCAGTGTGATATAATCGCATCATTCCTCATGGTACAGCTGATTGGTTTCTGTCACATTAGCAGCCAATGAGCTTCCTGCTTAACATTCACTGTACTTGGCTAGTGTTTGCTGTAGCATTTGCAGCGGGCTTCAGAAACCCTCCACCTTCCCCATGCTCCACCTGTATAAATCTGTTACGGGGTGATTCATGTATGCCGTATGGAGGTTATTTCATATACAGTATGTTATATGTGCATTGCCTGTGTATTGCTATCACAGCAGCATGTTTATTTATTTTGATAAGTGTCCTCATACACACAGGCCAGACACCAGCCCTCCAGTTGCACCCTAATGAGGAGAAATGAAAATGCAGTCAGACAGGAGGTATCAGTAGTCTCAGAGAGGAATTGTTAGTGTGAGTAAATCAGGAAGGAGTCTTAGTATGTATGTAGGAGAGAGTGCTGTGTACATGCGCTTATGATCTTAGAGTGTCTGTGTGTACTTAACATCTGATTGGATGAGGATCACAGAATACTTACGACTTGTTTTCCCATGCACACTCGAGGTTTCAAAGTGCCCCGCAGGTGTGAGTTGTTTACACGTCTGCATATGTGTGTACTGTCGTACAGTCCCGCACGTCATCTTTCATCCCGACCCACAATATCACCGTGCAAAGCCCTGTGCTAAAACTTTATGACACATGCGAGAGGAGGATCTCTCCTCTACCATCAGCAGCCCCATCATTCCCAATCACATCCCATCAGATCTCATCCAGCCCCGCAGTCTCTCACAGACCATTCGAATATGGCCACACACAGATCATGTCCTTGGCAGACGGCAGCGTTAACTCTGGTGTGTAAAAATAAAGTGTGAAAGTAAAATGGAGGTCGGGATTAATTTGCTGCGATATGTGATGTGAACTGTAAGGAGGTGGGCAGGTGTCATCCCCTGCTCGCCCCTCTTGACTCGCTTAGCCATGGGGAGAATATTGACTGCCACTATCGATTTACCTGCACAAACATTCAGCCTCAAACCCCATGTGGAATATTTCAATAACCTGGGGGGCTTCTGTCCCCCAAGCCTGCACATAAATCAGCCACTACAGAGCAAACGCAAAGCAGGAGAGTTAGCATACTATTAGTCATGTCTCTGACCGCTGGAGCCGAGCTGTGTACATGTGTGTGGAGGAGTGTGTGTGGGACATGAGAAAGTGATGTCAAAACCTCATTCATTGGTTCAAGTCTTGCACTTGGCTTTAGGTGAATGCGGTTTCCACCAAGTGCAAAATGTTTCTAGATCAACTTCCTTTTTGATCCTGGAACAACATTCCAAGCAACCAATCAGAGTTGAGGGACACGTTTACAGGAAATGTCAGTTTTAGCCTTGCAACCACAGTTAGGTGCTTCTAAACCCTTGTTATTCAATCATCATTTTCTACTGATTTTAGGGATGAATTACAGGTTAGGGTTAGGGGTAGGGATAGGGTAAGGACTATATTTGGACAATGATGTTGAAAAAAAATGCTGATCCAGGAGCATGTCTGTCTTGGCAAAATCATGATGACCCTTGGGTTAAAAAGCTTTTTTTTTTTTGCAGGTTGCCATGATTTTGCCAAGTAAGACATGTTCCTGGATCAACATCTTTTGTTTATCTTGGATCAACATTATTGTCCAAAAATCTAGACTTAACCCAATCCCTACCCCTAAGCCGAACCCTACCCATAATTTATTCCTAAATCAGTGGGAAATTATGGTGAATAACAAACCCTGACTGTAAGCCTAAAACAGACATTTTTTGAAAACATATCCCTCGACTCTGATTGGTTGATTGGGATGTTGTTCCAGGATCAACAAGGATGATGATTCAGGAACATGTTGTTTTTGGTGAAATCACACTCACCATTGTTTGTAGACGGCTAAAACTCTCCTAAATGTTGAGTTGATTTTTTTTTTTTTTCTTTTTTTTAGAAAGTGTGCAATTATGATTGTGTGAAAATGATAATACTGACATTTATTTTGCATTAAAATTCTTCGAGCATGTTCCTCTGTATCATGGCAATGGATAATTTATTGCATTTATTTATGTTTTATACACTTTGATAAAATTTTAAATGGTGCGTTTAAGAGCGTTGTCAAGTTAGTTCGTAAGCTTGTTACATATATTTTTTGAATTATTTAAATCACTCTGAAGTCTGTCTGACCCCAAACAAAGATTGGGGTAGAAGCAACTTGAAAGTATTCAAGTACTATACACAAGTAAAGATTTCTTCATTTAAACAGACAGCTTGAGAAAATGAGAACCTTTTGGTTCGATATGTTATATCTGGTCTTTTTTAAGTGGGTGAGTGTGCACATTTATTTATGTAAAAGTCTTGGCTCAGTGCATCTCTGAGGCTGTTTTACTTGGATTCAGCATGGCAGTTTGAAATCCCAGGACCAGAACAATAATGGGAGACAAGATGGGGATGAAAATGAGGCTGAGCACACACTTCTTATAGCAAAGATCAGAGGACTTTGTAACCCAAGGCATGCAGAGAGACTGCAGCTCCTCTTTGGGGTTACCGAATTGATAAATAATGGAGAGAAAGTTAAAAAACGAATTGTAACACAGACCCTATTGTGGTTGAGTACTGACAGATGCATTTTTGCTGCCCATAGTGGAGCAACAGAATAAAAAAACATGTCAGCCACTCTCCCATGTGACTGCCTAAAAATAAAATATCGCTACGCGTCACGTTACATTAGCACAACAGAGCTTAATTCTTCCTAGAAATAGGTTACAAACACTGTATAAAATATTTATTTAGCAACACAGTTCTTGATATCAACTTGGCATTAAGGCATACCAAGTTGCAAAGTTAAATGTTTACTGCTTATATATTTATAAAAAAATTTTAGGCAAAAAAAATCACCTGCATCCTGAGCTTGCGAGCTGGATTGAGACATTCTAGAAAAACAGTCATGCGCTGCGTCAAGTATTGAGGGACATTTTTGGATATACAGTACAAAAATGCTGATATTGTGAAATATTGTATCAATTATTAACTACACTAAAGATTACATTATTTTAATAAGCCCGGTCTAGCTCACGAATACTGAATCTATAAACTTGTGGATGGATGTGTTTTAATGAAGACTTGTGCGTGTCCTTCCATCCAGTGTGCACACTGACTTAACCTTTAGGCAGTAAGCTTTTATAGCCTACATCTTTTTGTCTTTAATTCTTTCATATAATAAAATAAACAGTTAGAAATTATTAGAAACAAACATACGCACCTGTTACAGTTCAATCATTATTTACACAGAGATGAGTTCCTTTCCGTCATCTTGAGTGACAGGCAGTGTGAACTTTCTGTCTGTCAGTAAAGGACATCAGGCACATTTACTCCAGGAGCAGATCTGGGGGAAAATCACCCTGCTGGGCTTTTGTGCTCTGTCATTTTTGGTCAGAAAATTGACCTGTAGATTAGTATCGAGGATGTGCAAGTGCCACTAGAAACTCCACTCACACCACAGAGTCTAGGTCCTCAAGTCCCAGCTTTTTTCATTTCTATATTATTAGCACCACGAAGACGTTCATGCAGACTCAGTGTGCTTTTTATTCTCAATTTGATAATGAAAGATTTACATGCAGGCTTCGACTTTAAGATACCTTAGACATATATTTATACCATAGTTATTATAATTTGAAATGTCATAGAACATTTGAAATGTTCTAATTTTGTAGGTTGTCGAAGCACTTTGGCAGTGCTCTGATATCTCTAATCGGTGTCTTTATTAATAAAGTGTTAAATTAGTTTTATAAGTCACGTCAGGGTCATCATGTCTTCGTAATTACAATTACATACTAAATTCATCAGATTGCCTTTAACTAACTTCGCTTTTGGAATTACCACTCTATTGCGAAGACATAGTAAATGCCTGCCATTTCGAATAAATCCATCCGTATGCTGAGTAGAGATTTAAATATGTATGGTTTTTCTTTTCTGTAATGTTTTCATAATCAGAGTCGTTCCCCGGCTGCTCTAGTTTATGTTAGCTTGCTCACTGTCTGTGCTGATGATAAGGTACTTAGCCGACTGCTGAGCCTAGTTAACACACTGTACAGCTCTGTGTGAGGAACGTATGGCCCAGTTATTGGATTTAGTTACGTTTCATTAACATCATGGCAACGCTGAGGATCAGGGCCTTTTGTGTAACTTGCACCATTGATCTCAGCTTTTCAGACCAAGATAACTTGATGGTCAGATATTTTTAGATGTATTGCTCACTGAACGCCAGAGGCTATTCTATATATCATCATGCCTGTTTCCAGTGATTCACAAACACTTTATTGATGCTCGGTCTGTAAAAACTCCTAACTGCAGTAGTCTTATCTCAGCTGAGATCGTGCAGCCTCCCAGTGTGTTAGCCACTAAAATGAATTGTCAAAATTTTATTACAGGGGAAACAATAACAGCTCAACATACATATTGTAGTTGTGCCAGTGCATCTGTCAATGGCAATCTGCCCGACCAATAATTACCATTTTTCATCATAGGTCCACATGTTTTGTTGTATAACAGCAGATGAATGGGTTATCTCTGGGGTTTCGCTTACACGGCAGAATCCCTTATTTTAGCCCCCCTCCCTTGTCTGTGGGCGTACCACCTCAAACATCTCCCTCTAAAAGGAATAAACACGGTTGCTGGACTGAACTCTCAAGTAAAAATAGAATAGCCATTTTTTTTCTTTCTCCGCATCAGCTGGCAGACGTGCAGGGGGGAGTATGTTCAGATGTACACCGCTTCTCTCGCCGCAGTATGTGTATTGTTCATGAAGGGATCTTAAATGTAATGCTGAAGCATCACCTCTCTATTACAGCTGATATAATAAAATGTTTGTAGCTCAATCAAAGAGGCCCCCAGAATTCATGGTAGTTTCTTGTCCTAAAATTGGACTTTCCCTCTGGAGGAAGCAGTGTTCTGCGACTGCTATGTGAGGCTGTGTACAGTATCCGTGCTAAAAGTAAGACATGTTCATGGGTGAGTATTATCGTTGAGAGGTTAAAGGTAATGTGTGCCATTTTTTTTCCCTCTCACACCTTAAAGCATTGGTTCGCAACTTTTTGGACTCGAAGGCCTTTTATGTAATATAATATTAACAGTACTATATATATGCGTGTGTGTGTGTGTGTGTGTTACATATGTTATAACATATGTATATTGACCCTAGTGCAAAATCAATATATATAAATATAAATGTATGTTTCATACTAAGTATACTACAAATACGTTTACATATTTATGTACTTAATAAAAATACCCTGCAGTTGTACTTTTGGTAAACTAAAGTGGTGTAATTAAAGTCTGCTAAATTGGAACAATTAATTTTGTGCTTAATGCTCTTTAATTGTGCGGAAGTAGTGCTGAAGTCCAACTGAAGATACACTGAAGGATATTTGATTGTGTTAAACTGGAACTATTGCAAGAATACTTCAGGTACACTTTGAATAGCTTGCATTTAAAGATTGATTTTAATCAAAGATCATACAATCCTCATCAACACATTTTAGGTTTATTATTAAGAAATGTGCATTGTGAACTGTTGTAGTAGAAGTAGGACATCCAGGAATTTTTTCAACAACTTTTTATTGCATAATGTGTACTGCTTATTTGAAAAAATACAGGTTTTGTTCACAAGAACAGTTCACTTAAAATATTTGTTCCAAAACAAAGAGATATAAATAAATAAAACAAAATAAAAAATCTTGAGGAAGAAAAAGGGCAGGTATGTGTGCACGTGCCTGGTCACTTTTGATGAGGATTGTAATTAGTTGTTCCAGTTTAATCTACTCTATGTAAAAAAGTTTAGTATACTAAAAATATAATTGCCCTGTGTTTTTATTAAGTACATAAATATGTAAATGTGTTTGTAGTATACTTAGCATAAAATAAATGTATTTCAAATACATTTAAGTATATTTATTTTTCACTGGGCACTGATTATTTCATTACTGAAATGTTCACATTTCATCTTTAATGAAATGTGCGCAGTGCAGACTTTCATCCACCAGTAGCCTAAATTATAAATATGTGCGTATTTATGTGAGAAAAGCACTCTGGGATAGAGGTACTATATGAAAAGGATATCACTGTCGAGAGAAAGTTTAGTGAAAGCGAACCATGGTAACTGAGTGAGACTGAGATCCTCCAGGCTAAAGGGTTAATATGTTTCAGTGCAGCAGGTTAACCTTTCATCAGGCTTAGACGCCAACGGCGTATTTACACACCAGCTGGACACAGACAGGAGTGTGAGAGAGGGTTCTGGAAAGGGAGAGAGAATAAAGGCAATCAGCGGGGTTTAACACGGGTATGGACCGAGAGACACAAAGCATGTGATAAAGGGCTCAAGGTGGGTTGAGAATTCGAGTAAGTGAGAGCCAGTGACCATAACAGGATCACGGCGTCTCACGTGTGCACCTCAAACACATTTTGTGCAAAGGGAACCAACCATTCAAACCACATTTCCCAACAGGCTCACAGCTGACTCAATTTCCTGTCATCACTCACATTTTTGGACTCCATTTCCCGTCAGCATCACAGCAGATGCCATCTCCCATTACAGCCATTTAATTGGCAGTTAGCATGCTGAGCTAATTGTAGCTCTTGTCAATCATGCATGAAGATGACACGACACAGATAGATAAAATAAGGTGACCATAATTTCCAAGATGATGTTTTAATAATTACTTCATGGTGAGCGCTCTTGCCCTTTTCTTTTGGCTCCCAAAATGCAACGTTACGAACGAGTGTGATGAGATTCTGCAAACATCAGGGACTGAGCACATGATCCATTTTAAAGATCAGATGTAACCTGGTTAAGTCACGCTGTTAAATGCATAAGCTTGCACGGTGTGTTTCCCATTTGCCCTCATTGAGCTGGTACGTTTGCTAGAAGTGTATATAATACAAAACCTTATTATCATGAAATCAGTAAATGTAAACAACATTACAATGATACAATATAAAATAAATCTTTATCTCTAAATGTCTGTTTAAAGGAAAAAGTCCTACCGGGGTATATTCCAGAAAAAAAGAAAAAAAAAAAACCTTAAGCCATAATTTATTTAAAAGACATAACAATTTTTCCAAGTATACTTTAAATACTTAAGTATACTTCAGTAAACATAATAATTGACCTATACTGACTGATCTTAAATTGTAGTTCAACTTTATTTGGAGTATTTCTTTATTGCACAATGCACATTTCTTAATAATAATCCTAAAATGTGTTTTAATGTTACTATTGATGAGGATTATGATCTTTGAACAATATCTGTGTTTAAATGCAAGCTATTCAATATAATTATTAAATTATATTAACTATTAAATATGTCAGTAAAAATGTCAGTAGTAGATTTGAACTTATTATGAAATAAATGTATTATATATATATATATATATATATATATATATATATATATATATATATATATATATATATATATAAAAGTGTAAATCTCTTTGTTTTGGAACAAATATTTTAAGTGAACTGTTCTTGTGAACAAAACGTGTATTTTTTTCAAATAAGCAGTACACATTATGCAATAAACAGTTGTTGAAAAAATTCCTGGATGTCCTACTACTTCTACTACAACAGTTCACAATGCAAATTTCTTAACAATAAACCTAAAATGTGTTGATGAGGATTGTATGATCTTTGATTAAAATCAATCTTTAAATGCAAGCTATTCAAAGTGTACCTGAAGTATTCTTGCAATAGTTCCACTTTAACACAATCAAATATACTTCAGTGTATCTTGAGTTGGACTTCAGCACTACTTCCGCACAATTAAAGAGCATTAGGCAGAAAATCAGTTGTTCCAATTTAGCAGACTTTAATTACACCACTTTAGTTTACCAAAAGTACAACTGGTATTTTTATTAAGTACATAAATATATAAATGTGTTTGTAGTATACTTAGCATGAATAAATGTATTTCAAATACATTTCAGTATATTTTGGGGTATTTACAGCAGTGTAGATTCCTGCTACACACATATTTATAAAGCGGGTTTCATTAATGAATCAGATTCTGTTTGTATTTATTTATTTTAGGTTCGTTGAAGTCATACAACAGCTCTGTGAGAGAAAAAAGCCTAAATTGAAATCACTATTTACTGAATCTTCTCCAGTGAGCTGATAAACTGAGAACCACAGCGGCTGAAGTCAAGAATCACATCAGTCTGTGAATGAATTTCGTGAAACAGATTCAAAATAAAAAAAAATTCTTAAACCATTTTCTATATATAGTGTGCAAGTTAAATGGACCACTTTTATGACACTTTTGCAACTTGTTAATCAAAAACTAGTTTATTAGTTTGCACCAGCAATCTGTAAGGCAGGGCAACCTTTTTGATTTAAAGGCCACATACTGTATTATTTACACATATTTCCAGTATTTTTGCTGTAATTGTAATAACACTGCTCGTTTTTAAACTTTTTTTTATTAAATTAACATGGCTAATTAATGCAATATGTTTAATTAACCACAATTTATTTTGTGGTTGCAGTAGCTGTATGTCTGAAACTGTATGTGCATCAATAGTTATTGAGGGAAATAAAGAAATATGTTTTTTTTTTTTTTTTTTTACCGGCTGCCTGGTTAAGAACCACTGTCATAAGGTAACTGTGTGGAGCTTCAGTTTCATTGTCAGTTTTCATTTACATTTGATCATTAGTATTTCCCGCATTGTTGTTTTCTTCTATTTAAATTGTGGAAAAGACCGCACATAAGGTCCAGGATGCTGAAAACACATTTGGGGCTATAATAGTCCAGTAATCGTGAGTGTGGTTAGCCACCGGTTAGCAGCAGATGCAGTATGGATGTAGAGAGGCAGGTATGCTGCAGGTAGCTATGACTGTATTAGTGATGCTTGAGTTGCAGTGTTTGTAGAAGAAGGCCTGGGGCATGGCTTCCTGTTACATGACAGCTCTGCAAATGGCTTTTGCCCATAACAGCATGCTAATGCTTACAGTAAAACACTGGTTATGGTCACAGTCAAGCAGCAGCAGGGGACATCACATTTGTTCCCCTGACTGGAGTGTGATTGTGTGTGTGTGTTTGACCTGGGGGTTCATCACCTTATATTTGTGCTTATTATAGAGAGTAGGTGAACATTTTCAGGCAGAACTCATGATTCATTAATTCAGTTCACACTTATATTTTGTTTAAATGTAGGATAAATATTAAGCACACATACATACATTCCACAGAATCCAGGTGGCCATAGAAACAGGAAATGTGTGAAGCCAAAGAGTTTTTATAGAAAATATTTCTTAATAAACTGATAAACTAAGTGACAGTACTTCATTAAACAATATAATGTGCATCATAACTCAGTCTGGTTTTGTTTTTAAAAGTGCAGTTGGTCATGTGTAGTTTAAGCCTCTATAAAAAGTTTTTATTGTTTTTATATCATTAAGAATGACAAAGTTGACATTTCTTGAAAATCCCCTTCAGGGGAAAATATCTCTTTAGAGCGTTTGCAAAGAGTGAAAAATGGCTTAACAGGTGAAGACAGGTGCAGACATAATGTTCCTTTCACTTTCATCCATATGCATGCAAACTGTTAGAAGATGGAAAGACATTTGACTAGCAGACTGCTTGACTCAACAATACAATATGGAGTAAATAATAGGCCTAGATTTCAACAATTTGAATGCTTCTACTTTCATTATTCAAAAGAAAAGCCATAGAGTGACATCATCTGTGGCAGATATTTTTGCAGGGTCTTGAAGTAATCTAAAGTTTTTAATGTTTAATGTGACCTTTAAAAACTAACTAAAAATAACATGTAATAACACAAATGTATGTGCATACACACTTTGTCTGCCGTAATTTGATCTGATAACCTTTCCAGTGCTCATAAATAAATATACTTGTATGTGATTATTAGTAAACGTGACCCAGTGTGTTAGGGTTAGGGTTAGGGTTACAGACCTGCTTGTATGTGTGTGTTGGTATCATCATTGACTGTCCAAACTAATATTACACACACAAACATATTAGCGGCATACACACACAAACATCAGTTCAGTTATCTCTTTTCTCTATAACTACCTGTTTTATATTCATTCCCTTGTGTTGTCTTGCCTGCATCTCTCCCATCTTTCTTGTGCACTTGTTGTTTTTGATGCACCTATGTTGTCGTTCTCCTCCTTCTATCTCTCTGTCGGTTTCATATCCATCCCTTTCTATTAAGCCTTCCTCATGCATCTCTCTCTGGAAGAAATTATTAATATTTAATGTTTCTCCATCTCCTCTCTTTCCACACCCTCTATCTCATCCTCTTAACATTTCCCTCTCTCTATATCTGTTCCTTTCTGTCTGTCTCTCGTTTACATTTCTCTTGGATCTCTCTCTCTGTCTCAGTATTCATCTATTAGTGTTGATGAGTCTCTTCTATCCCTGCAGCTGTACAGTCATCTATCAGTTTAATAATCTCTCCATCCTTCTGCCTTCTGCCCTACTCTCTCTCTCTCTCTCTCTCTCTCTCTCTCTCTCTCTCTCCATCTCCTGTCTCTCTTCCTCTCTAATATGTCACTGTGCTGAGTGTAAAATCCTGTGTTAGATGAACAGGCATGTCAGAGTATGATAATTAGGGCCATCATCATTAGTAATAGCCTGTGTCTCATTGGATACCCTTATATAAGGTTACTGGAGTCTAAATAACCTGAGGTAGTTAAGCCTCATTGCATGGGGTTCAGGTTGAATAAACCATCCATCAGCCAAATCACGTTGCACCAGTTAATGCTACTCTAAGACCCCATGACCCTCAAGTCTATGAGAGAGTATGGACATAAAGATTAGTACCATAGTTCACACTTGCATTATTATTGTAGAAATGCACAAGGGAGCTACGCACACAAATCTGGTAAAGGTGAGTGTAGCCAAAGTCCCTTTAAGGCAAGTCATGTCACTCGGCAGCCATCTTTAAAACGGCTCTAAGGCATGCAATCGCAGCTCCTATCTCTTTGAATGGGGAAAAATTCAATTCTCCAAAACTGGTCACCAAGCTAATGAATACATTTCATATTTGAAATCCCCAATGAAATATGACAACAACTGTATCCTAAATGCTGTAATAAAATAAGGTTATTTCCCTATATCATACAGTGTGCATGCGCATGTCTCAGAACGTTTACTGTTTCTATAACAAACGGGACTTCTAACAGCAGCTGCAGTGACGTGCTGACCTTACAGATTAGTGATTGGCTCTCTTTCAGAAGGCGGGGCTTTGTCATTAGTGATTGCATCCCTAAAAATTGTATTATAATATTTTTGTCCCTTTCAGCTTGATGCATTAACATTCACTTGATTGCAAGTTATTATTGTGTGGCATTTTAGCTATTATGTGAACCTGAAATATTTGACATGACAAACATGGCTGTCTTCTTTGTTTCTTTTTTTGCAGTAAACCATGCATTCGTCACAAAGAGGCCTATCAAATAAGAGGACCTGTTAACGCAAAGACAACACAACTTATGTAATTCTATCTGAATGAAAAAATAAACAAAGACAAAACACGCCACCAACTAAGGAGAATATTTCCACTGAAAAATGCAGAAGTGACATCCATCACGGGAGGACTCTACAACAGTTAAAGAGACAGTACTGGAGACATTGGAATCAGCCTACCATCATCTTTGGAACACAGGAAGGGTCATGACCCAGTTGCCATGCGCATCACCACGGTGACCAGCCTTCCTAGTCCCTCCCCCCTCCTCCTCTTATTGGCTCAGCTGCTGTTGTGGCTCATCCTCCCAGGCCAAGAGGCAGTCGGAGCCGCCTCCACCTGTCCCACGCTGTGCAGTTGTTCTAATCAAGCTAGTCGAGTGATCTGCACAAAACGAAACTTAGAAGAGGTGCCCGACAGTATATCAAACAACACACGATACCTCAACTTACAAGAGAACTCAATACAGGTAAATACTGACTACAACTTTATTTCCCATCCGGCTTTGGGAGAGGATGTTTATGTTTGTTTGTTTCTTAGATTTATTGAGTGTCGTTTTCACTAATGTTGCTTGTAAACTAAGTTGTGTTAAACACAAATGGCTCAGCCTTGCTCAAATATTAAAGGGATAGTTTACCCAAAAATCAAAATTATGTCATTAATAACTTACCCTCATGTTGTTGCAAACCCGTAAGACCTGAACCGAACTGATTCTTTTGGTGATTGATTCTGAACTGATTCTGTGCTAGTGTTATGAGCGCGGGTAAACCGAAGGCTTGAATCAAGGGCAATCATCGCCAATGATGGCATTACGTCGAGCGCAAAAGAACCGGTGAACCATTTTCTTCAACCGGTTTATTGAATCGAACTGTCCGAGAGAATTACTGGTGATCCGAAAACCGTTGCAACCGGTTCTTGACTCGTGAACGAGTCAGTCTATTGTTCGTTATCTGGCTCGGCTCGGTGTTCATCTTCAATTCTCTCTTCACAGCAGTTAAGTCAGTGTACTGTTTGAGTACATGCATTACTCCGGGATATTGGTTTGTTTGAACTCAGAGGGAGTGTCAGCCACATTAAAAAAGTTAACAGCTTAAGTCATTTGTGGATTAATGCGTATTGGAGATGCGAACCATTTAAAATGATTCAGTTCGATTTGGTGAAAGATAAACGGATGTCTTATGGGTTAGAACAAAATGAGGGTAAGTTATTAATGACATAATTTTAATATTTGGCTGAACTAACCCTTTAAAGTTTTAGAGTGAAGTCAGGTGTTAATATGACCTACTTTGAGTGTGAAGGTTTAGATTTATTCCCAAGATGAAAAAGATAACAGCAAATACACTGTTTACCCCGACAGTGAAAGTGTTAACCAAAAACAAGCTTATTAAAATTGAAGAATAATAATAATGCTTTTCATCAAGCCTCCATTTAAGCATAAAAATTCTGATTTGGTTTGTTGTGTCCTCGAGCCCCACTTGAAATGATTAAAAATCTAAAAATGTTTTAATACCTGGAGGCATCCTAGATTCTTTGGCTTCTTTCTCTCCCATAGCATTTTACCACAAGAGTGCAGCTCTGACAGTTCCCACCCTCCTCTTCAACACCCCCAACCCAGTGTGTTTAACACCCTCCTCCCCTCCCCTGCTCTATATACTGAGGGGATTGTGGCAGTAGGCCAGGAGGAAGCTTCTCGCTGCCCAAGAAAAGCAGTTCTGGCTACATCCAATGCACAGAGACAAATTGTTTTAGAACCCATAGCATTTAGGACGTGTGAATATTCTCTAGTCTTTTCATTTATTCTTTCATCAGGTTTTAGCACATTCTAAAAATATGTCTGTTTTCACCATTACTGAGATTTACAGTTGCAAGCCAATTTATGTGTGGCCTTTTTGCATTGGGTTTTGAAGGGACAGTTCACCCAAACATGAGCATTCTGTCATCATTTACTCACGTTCATGTCGCTTAAAACTTATATGTTGTTCTTTGGAAAATTAGAGCTTTTTGAGGAATCTTTTTGCAGTTTTTTTGTCATCTGTTCATGATATCAATTTCTGTTAAGATACAAAAACAAACTAACAAACAGAAACACAATAAAAGTATTACATCTGTTGTTTTGAATCCATATGATAATGGTGTGCGAGAACAGACATTCACTTATATTTTTTTCTCTAAAATGGTCCAGTGCCCTTGTATCAGCTTTAACACAGACACTAAACAGCATTTGTTTGTGTGTCAGAACTGAACATGGTTCAAATGCCAGTTCAAATGTGTCGAATTACATTTGAGTGCTACAGCGGAGGGGGAGATTTGCTGTGAACAGCAACTTTTTTTCTGTTCCTTGCACAGAGCTGTCCTATGGATTAATTTTACAGTGATTTTCTGTAGTTTTTTGTTGTTTGTTTTTTAGATTAAAAAAAAGGTCACTATGACCTGAAAAAAAATATGCTTGACGATTCTTCTAAAATTCCCCTTTTGTGTTTCACTGATTAAAAATAACAGCATGCGGTTTTTGAACAACATGAGGTTGAGTAAACAATGACACAGTTTTTATTTTTGGATGAACTATTCCTTTAATGTGTTTTTCTTCAAACATTAAGAGTGACGGATAACAACTTGCAGAACAACTTTTCTGTAAAGCACAACAGAAAATGAATATAATTTCTTTGTCTATGTTCTAGACTTTTTATGTTCTAAAATGATCATCCTTCACAGGAACAAACAGATCACACATAACTTTAATCCTAAACTTGTACTTGTAATTTTCTCGCTTAGGTGATAAAATCAGACACATTCAAACATTTGCGGCACCTGGAGATTCTCCAGCTCTCCAAGAACCAGATTCGTCAGATAGAGGTGGGTGCTTTCAATGGCCTCCCAAACCTCAACACTCTGGAACTGTTCGACAACCGCCTCACTCTGGTGCCATCACAAGCTTTTGAGTACCTCAGCAAGCTGCGGGAACTGTGGTTACGAAATAACCCCATTGAGACTTTACCAGGCTATGCCTTTCACCGTGTCCCCTCGCTGCGGCGTCTTGACCTGGGCGAACTCAAGAAGCTGGATTATATATCTGACGCGGCCTTCGTCGGACTAATCAACCTGCGCTACCTGAACCTGGGTATGTGTGGCCTGAAGGACATCCCTAATTTGACTTCCTTGGTGCGATTGGAGGAGCTAGAGTTATCTGGGAACCGTCTGGAAATCATCAGACCTGGATCCTTCCAAGGCCTGGAATCTTTGCGCAAACTATGGCTCATGCACTCTCAGATGTCGGTCATTGAGCGCAATGCGTTCGATGATCTCAAGAACCTAGAGGAGCTTAACCTATCCCACAATTCCCTGCACTCTTTGCCCCATGACCTTTTCACACCTCTGCAGAAGCTGGAGCGAGTGCACCTCAATCACAACCCATGGGTGTGCAACTGCGATGTGCTTTGGCTAAGCTGGTGGCTGAAGGAAACTGTGCCGAGCAACACAACTTGCTGTGCGCGGTGCCACGCACCACCCTACCTTAAGGGGAAGTACATAGGAGAGTTAGACCAGAGCCATTTTACCTGCTATGCCCCCGTCATTGTGGAGCCACCCACTGACCTCAATGTGACTGAGGGCATGGCTGCTGAGCTAAAGTGTCGCACTGGTACCTCCATGACCTCCGTGAACTGGATCACTCCGAACGGCACCCTAATGACCCATGGCTCCTATAAGGTCAGGATTTCCGTTTTGCATGATGGCACACTGAATTTCACCAACGTAACTCTGCGTGACACCGGCCAGTACACCTGCATGGTGACCAACTCAGCTGGGAACACAACAGCAACCGCTGTCCTGAATGTGACTGCAGCAGACGTCAGTGTCAACTACACCTACTTCACCACTGTCACTGTAGAAACTGTGGAGTCTACGGGAGATGAAGAATCTGCATTGCGTGTCTTCAACGAGACCTTCATCCATATTCCTGGGCCTACACCTTCCGGGCACCTCTGGCATAAAGTTGTCCCCACTACTGCCTCTTCTCTCTCAATCCTTGGCTCATCGTCTTCTCCCCGAGCAACCAAACCCACTTTCATTGTCCCCATATCTGAGCCCAACTATCCCTCTGGACTGGATGATGTGATGAAGACCACCAAGATCATCATTGGTTGCTTCGTGGCCATTACCTTCATGGCTGCTGTCATGCTGGTGGTGTTTTACAAGCTGAGAAAGCAGCATCAGTTGCACAAACACCACGGGGCAGCACGAGCCATCGAGATCATTAATGTAGAAGATGAGATTGGAGCGGGAACGGGCATCCGTGGCAGCGGCATCTCAGGAGGATCCACGGTACCACAAGGAGGGTCAGGCGGAGGTGGACAGAGCTTGCATATGCACCTCCCCGAAATAATCAACCTCCAAGACCTTGCACGAGCAGAGCATCTCAACCATTACTACAAGCCCCATCCCTTCAACAATAACATGATGGGTCTGGGTCTTGGCGGAGGCTCAGGTGGAGGCCTAAACAATAACAACAACCCTTCGCCCTGCTCCCTTGCCCAAACTGCCCCCATCTCTTGCACACAGGTGCCAGTCTCTGCAAGTAGTACATCATGCTCCATGCCTTCTCCAGTGCTTCTGCCAACCCTTGGCAGCCACTGGTCACTAAAAGGCCTGATGGGTAAAGGGCAGAACCCACAGATTGAGCCATTGCTTTTCAAGAGCGGCTCCAAAGAGAATGTCCAAGAAACCCAGATCTGAAGTTGAGAAAGAGAGTAAGGGAGAGCGGGAGAAAGGTAAATGTACAGATAAAAGATGGAGAAAGAGTATCAGGGAGACAGAAACAGATGAAGGGTATTGGCTGTTCAACCCCTATGGGCATGTTCTCAAGAGTAATGAGAAAGGCAGACCCAGCATTGTATGAAATATTACCTACACAATAATACAAGATACAGCTGTGAAATCGCTACCAAGTAAATAGGCTGGCAAAGAGTTGAGGGAATTTCTAGAAGGAAGACAGGCAACCATACCACAGTTTGAAATCAGTCTTTGCATTTCTCTGATCCGCACATATGAAGGGGGTCATCAGACATCAGCAAACAAAACAACACTTGCCAATACCTTATAAATCGATATGTTTTTTGTAATGCAAGATTGATAATTATGTGCCAAACTTGCACCAAAGCAAAATCTTTGCACACTAAGCATGTGTACAGACATATTTCAGAAGACGAAAAGATCCGCGTGTACACTGTACACCATCAAATACAGAACTCCATCAATAAAGCAAAGATGCTACGAAAATCAAAACCATACTCACCGTTAGGTAGGAAGTGTATATAGAAATACATGAATAACCTTAAGTATTTATGGACAGTGGCTGAGAACGAAAAATCACATCTGAAAATGGTATTGAGAACTGTAAAGCTCAGATAACAAAATGGATCATTAAAATTTTGTAGAGGTTCGCAGTCCTAAGAAAGAAAAATGGATAAGTAGACCAGCACTGTGTAGAGGGCTTATGTTTCATGATGATGATGGACTCACATTCTCCCCTTTCTCGAAGGCTCTCACAGTTGAGGGGAAAAAAAGAAAACAAACACGGACTTAAAGTGCAAAAAGACAATGAAAGATTTACAAATTTTAAGAGAATATATAAACTATGAAAGTATCCATGATATATAAATATATTTTCATTCAAAGAAATAAATTATGAAGAATCTTTACATTTTTCTGACTGAAAGCCACGGCTTTTGAAGAATTAGCAGCTGCTGGTGTAGCGCTCTGTCACTGATAATTCCTTTCTCTGCATTAAAACGAAAATCTGTCTGAAACTGGTACACCCTCACAGGACTTAAGGGCATCCTGAGGAGACGAAGGCAAAGGGATGGATCTTCTGAAAATTGCGTTTGATTTCAGATACTTTGGCTTTGTTTTTTAAGTCTCAAAAGGCTTCCCTTTATTGTTCTATAACTAACAGGGTCATTGAGGAGAAGTGATTTTAATTAACATTATAAACACACTACTGTTTGATTCCGCAGGCGTTTGAGATCCAAACTGGGTCGATATCAGTTATCACCATTACCAACAGAATTATAAAACACAATAATGATGATAGTATGCAATGCAATGGAAAGAAAGTAAAACACTGTAAACGTTGATCTACATGCTGCTATACTGAGAAAAGATATTTTTAGTCAGTTGTTTAAGGAAAGTCTGTTGAGAAAGCTTGAGTAAAAAGAGGCTCCTGTTGACATTGCATTACTACTACTATCATCATTATTGGAAAACATCAAGTGTTAAAAGCATAGCGGTTTTAGTCGGTCTCTTTGTTTTAACCTAGAAGTAATGTTTGTTTTTAATTGTGTAAAAAGTGATTGTCGCTACAGCTGATAATCCCTTCAGTAAAGCTGGAATAGCAGTGGACGTACTGATAGTGACAACGATTTGCTTGAAGCATTACAAACTACTCCTCAAACAACAACTACTCCTCCAAACAAGGAATTGGATGGGCCTTAAAATGGCTCCCTCAATTGTCTGTCCCCTCTGTTTTATACAAGACAAAAACTTTACCAGGACCCTGCTTTTTTGGCAACGTGAATCAACAAGATTCAGGACAGAGCACAAACTCTGGTGATTACTGCAGGGGTAAAATGGATTATTGCGAACACTGTGTCCAGACATGTGGACGGAACTATTGTTTGAGCTGAAAGTGAACGGAGGACAGCTTTTGAAAGGTAAGAGAAAACCCACTCAGTGAACGAGATTGGAGTTTGGAAAACTTTTTTTCTTTTTTTTTATAATGAAAATGGACAAATAAATGACAACTATAGAAACTTATAGAGCTCTTTTAAAACAAAACTATTATGATAATAAGTGTCTTTCATGATTTGTTTTTATCTAGTTTATTTTTGTTTTGTTTTTTTCAAAAACAAGTGTTATCTTAATTGTTATATTGTTATTGTTATTATAATTAGCTAATATTACACTCGTTATAATTATCAAAAATGTTATTTTAGCAGAAGTCACTTCGAAATTGATATATATATATATATATATATATATATATATATATATATATATATATATATATATATATAGCACACAAACTGGCAACTGAAATTGTGAAACTTGGTGGCATTGATTTGTTAATTGTTTTTGTCTTATCTTTTTTCTCATGTATTTGAGGTATCACTGTATGTAACCCTTAGAGCTTAAGGCTTGGAGACAGTTTTCACGAGATGCAGACAGAATGTGATTTGGCTGGTGGTAGCGTTCTTCTCTGCAGAGAAAGAGATATGAGAGAGCGAGAGACAGAGGTAAGAGAGAGACAGGGTTTCTGATACACGCTCGTTCTCAGAATGTCACCCATTATCAGTGCAGAGAAGTGCGACTGTGCCGTGTCAACACCCTGTTGCCGCGGCAACACGCCTTCGCGCTAATGTGCCAAACACCGTCAGAGCCAGGGTGCCATCTTTGTGGGTCCCAGTGCCTATGTTTGTCAAACCTTGTTAGCCAACAACACGTACAAAGATCCACACGCGAGCGCACCGCCATGTCAGTTGTCATCCGACATATTGGTGCACCCATACTCTGGCACATCGTCCCAACAGGTTCTTATGGTGAGGTTTCCTTGGCAACTGTTGCTGCTGAGACAGTCCCCATCACAGCGTTCAAGTCGCAGATGAAAATGTGAGGACAGAGCCAGTATAGGACGCCATTTACAAGGATGTAACCATTCGTGTTCTTAAATCAAAAAGCTGCTCTCCTTAGTTACTGTGGCCGTGGTTGACAAGCCATGCCTCTTACACACCACACATCATGTTCTCACGCAGTGAAAAATACATTGCGGAGCAAAGAGGAAACTGACAACACGCCAACAGATAAGACAAAGCAGGTTCCTTTAGCCATGAATGTCTCAGCTTTCAGATGTTTTTCTTTTATAAAACAGAATTCACAAAGACATCAATACACAGCATTTTTTGAATATAAGCACGGAAGTTAATCTATTCTCCTGTCTTTGCTTGTCAAATAAAATGGTGGATTTGGTGTTATGATTGGTCAGATCACCTGTCAATCAAACTCCCTGAGAAGGGTCAATTAGCATATTCACAGCACACTGCATACCAATAAACCTCTTTATCCATTGACATTCATGAACCTTGAGTAGCAGTCATCGAGATGTTACGTATCTAACACACCATCGATCTTCCATAGGGGCATCATCCGCTACACTCAAACTTATCATATTCTCCCTCTCATGCCGGAGATTTGCATATGTTCGTTTTGCTTCTTGAGTCATCAACATGCACATCTGTTTGTGCGTGTGTGCATATGTGTGTACCAGACAGTAATCGTATTACATTTGTGCTCAAGGCATATGCTTTCTTTCCAAAGCAACTCACAAGAAAGTATTGCCAAGCAAGATAGTGGGACAGGGCAGAGACTGTTATAACATACCACATATCTCATGATCTTCACCTAGCCTGCAACCTCGGATATCTCTCGCTTCCTGAAGTCTTAAGAAGCATGCAAAAGCTGTGACAAAGGTAGGAAGACAGGAGCCCTCTCTCTCCCTTGTAGCAGTGCTGTATCTGAGTCACAGGGCCCAAAACACATACTCATACACATCTCAGCTCTCTCAAAAACGCGCTTTGCAGAGAAATACCCTGCCCACCAGCTGGTTAGGACTTATGCAAAGAGCACCAGAGAAGTTGGTGTAGTGGGTTATGGCTTAACCATGTATCTTTGTGTGAGTGAGTGTATGAAAACTATGGAAATGGCCATTTCAGCTTTTGTAAGCTTTTTGAAGACATCCATGAATTTCGACCAATGTTTTTCATTGACAGCATTTCTGTTGCCCTCTCGTATGTGTGTGTGTGTATGTGTGTGTGTGTTTTACAATAAGAGACTCTGTTGTCATTGAGCATGCACATGGTGAGCTTGTGTGTGTGTGTGAGATTGTGTGTGTGTGTGTGTGTTTGCGACATCTGTGTTTTTGTACTGCATTTAGAGACTGTTGTGAGAGTCAGACATCCATTTTAAATCCCCGGTTTAAATCACTTAAGCATATTTTCCTATGCTTCAGGCTTGTGTATGATCTTCTGAACGATGCTCTTAGCTAGAATGGAGAAAAAAAAAAAATCAGTTGGGATTTTCTGTTTTTTTCCTTACCCAATCGAGAAGTCAGGAGGCATTCGTGCCAATCTTCAACCAGTTGAAATAGTGGGAGGTACTTTCCTAATAGCGGCCACGATACATTATTAAGAAATTCAGACGTGCAACAATGGTCTTCGTTTTGACAGACAAATCTAGGGCAGCCCTTGCTTTTGGGTGTGGGGGGTAAATACCTTATTCCAGCATTTACTTTAAAGATTTGTATTTGGTGGTTTGCACTTTGGTCCTGGATTTATCAGCAGAAGGTCTATAGCATTGGCTCTTCACAGTGTGAGTCAAAAAACCAAGTTGAACACATAAACAACTCACTTGAGAGTGTGTTGCTTAGAATATCAATTACATCCAAATCTTACTTCAGCCCTACTGCTGGCGAGGGGTCCATTTCTAAAGCAGCTGCGAGGGATGGTATCATTCTTCACATATAAAACCGCTTCATTGTAATTATCAGGGCTAGACAGAACAGACAAATCTTTCATGGCAGGGTGTGGATGGAGCTTGTGTCCCTAACAAACCCAGTTTTCACCAGAGTTGCACAGAACGTCACGGGGCTGTGACACCAATGATCCCAATTGTGAGAAACAGCATTGTGCAATAAAATGCAAAAAGAAGAAAAGAAAGATAAACTTAAGTAAATTTAATATCTAGATTTCATTTACAGTTTAGTTTACAATTTACTTGTTTTTAGAAAACATATCTAAAGTTTAATTTTCTTACTCAACTGGCAAAGTGTTTTTATCTTAAAACAAGATTATATGTATTAAATTCAGAGGTTTTTGGTCAAAAACACTTGTACAATAGAAAATAGTTTAAATTGTAATAAACTGATCAAGACTTCTATCAAAAACATTTAAAAAATGTATATAAAATATATTCTCTAAAAACAAGTATATGTTGAAAGCAACAAACAAATATCTTGTGATTTATTTTATTTAGTTCTCTTGTATGGCCTATATTGTTTTAATTGTTTCAACTCTGTTTTATTACTGTAATTGGCAACATATTACTGTTGTTTGCTGCTCGAAGCACATAAAACTGTTGTCCTCTCTTCAGATGCCGAGAGTGAAAGAGAGTGAGAGTGTGTTGTTCAATCCTGAAGACTTATTTAGCCCCTGAGATTGAGTGTGTGTGACAGATTTGGAATTGAGCATTAAAGCAGCTTGAGCGTGAGCAGCGAAAGTCACACATAATGATTTATCGTGTTAGAGAGCGTGTGTATGGTTTGTTTGAACAATTGCATCATTAGCCATTGTAGTTGTTATGTGGGCTTCCTGATACCCATAGTGTGTGTTTGAGGGGTTTTATGAAGAGAATGAGATCAATTGTTCTCAATGTCTCTTTGCGTCATTGCACTGATCTGTACAAGAGCCCGCAGCAGCTTGTCAAACACTGATTTCCCCTGAACACACACACGCTAATGTAAGATTGTATCCTAGACCCTCACCTAAGTCAATAAAGAGTGCTTTTACCTGCCTCATCCCTCAAACGCACACATGCGCCTACTGACAGAGGCATTGATAATTACATGTGACACCTCATACTCGGAAACCGCATCAGTGTCTTCTTTGTGAGTTGGAATAATTTGTGCCTTGTCATCAATGTAATCCTCCTTGGTATAAGCTTCTCAAATGCCATTTGGGATTGGATGGCACTTGACTGACCGGTAAATGCATGGGCCAGACATGTATGTGTGTATGTATACTGGTGCTTCTGCATGTCTGCAGTAATATCCATCCATACTGTGAACCTGAGCCTTATGACAAGTCCTAAGAGACTGCGTTTTGTAGCTTGACTTGCCTGCTTCAGCTTCTCTAGACCATTTCTAACTTTGAGGGATGTCACTGGCTTTTGTGATGGTGGTTATGTGGCTGATTGGCATCCTGGAAACATCAGAAAGGCCGTATTTTTGGGTTTTGACCCCTTTGAAAACAAAATGGCTATTACTGGGTTTTGCAATGAAGAAGGTTGCAGCTGAGTGTGTTTGCTAATGGGAATTAATTATATTGCAAAATGTAATTTCGCATTGATTATTTCCTGGGACAAATCCCTTTGCAATATTGTTTTTATTCTTCTTCAGTCCTGTGTGTCCTCCCACCATGCTTTTTGGTTTAGAGACACCATAATGTATTATGCTCCTCTGGTTTAGAAATAACTTTTTTTTTCTTGAACTTTTTTACATGGATTTACTGTGAGGAGAAAAGTGTGATTATTATAAAAACAACACTTTTTTTATTTTTATAATTGGCTTTTTTGTTGTCATTAGTGATTTAAAAAATAGATTGTCCAGTTGCCAGATCTTGTATGAACCTTATGCTTGTTATCTCATAATTTGATGTTGAGACTTTAGACACTGACAGGGTCACATAAAGCTTACACTTCAAAAGGGCTATGGTTTAACTGATTAAATATGAGCTCTGCATGTTGAGAAATCAGGTGCTGTGTAGCTTTGTTTACTGAGGTAACTGGGGAAATGGCTATAGTCCTGGCGAAAATGTTTAATTTTACACAGAAAACACGCAGATTGATATACACAGAGTTTAAATCTTTGTTTGAAAATAATTGTTTAAATTAATACAATAAATTAATATAATAATAATAATAATAATATAATTTAATAATTTATACTTTTGCCCCGCCCCTTGGGCTGCAGGATGATATGGCTGTGGCCTCTATTCTTAAAAAATATCTTCTTTTAAATTCAAAATAATAAAGAAACTTTTTACAGGTTTGTAACAACATGAGGGTGAGTAAATGATGACAAAAATTTCATTTTGGGGTGAATTGTCTTTTTTAAAGTGGTCATATGATGCTTTTTTAAAGATCATTATTTGGTGTAACAGAATATTTTGACATGCTTTAATGTCTTTATTTAAAAAAAAAAAACTTAATTTTTCAAATACTGTACATTATTGTAGGTCCTCTATTCCCCGAAAAGAGCAGTCTTGCAATGTGATTGGCCAATCACTGCAAGCACTCTTCGGAAATGTAACATCCCTTTCAATAATCACAAGCTTCTTCTTTCAAAATAAATGTAAAGACAGTTAATAATGTCCTTAGTTTTACCATCAGTTCAAGCACGAAGGGGGAACAGATTCCAGTGTATCTAGGGGAACTTTCGTCTAGGATAGCCAAATCCTCTTGTTGTAGGGATGTTTGGATATTTTTTTTACTGGAAATCAAGACAAAAACGCTGGTTATTCGAATGATTTTCTGCAGTGTAGGGTTGTGTAAAGGTGTGACAGCATCCTGAATGAGTCAGCTGAAGCAGCATCTTGGCTCCTCTCTGAGGATGAACTCTCAGTTGAGTTTTGATCTTCAGACTAAAACACGGTTACTGTTGTGGGTTTTAGGCATCTTATTGGCTCAATTCCCTGTGTGATGTTTGGTTTTGAATGAAGTTGGAAAGGGATACTGTATGTTTGAAAGGCAGTCCAGTGGAAAAACTTTGAAGTGGACAGTCTCCAGCCAGCCTGTGGAGGGCCCGGTGAGAGAGCAATGAGCTGTGACCTGACCACCTTATGAAGAACCTGCTCATGCTGTGACGGCAGAAAGCGAACCCATGCTAGAGCCACAGGAGAACCTGATCTGGGTTCTTGGGGTCAGAGCGCCAGTTCCGTCGGAGACTGAGTGAACCGAATGATCTAAATGTGACCCAGTTACAGTGTAGCGCGGCAGAACACAGAACCAGATTTGCAGAAGAGGCGAAACTAAAGTGTGCCATTATCTCAGAACATTAAATCTCACACACTGGTTTTGGTGCAATAACTTTAAAAGGCACAGAGCTGCATAACAGTAAACATTTATCAATATGAAATCAAGTTTAACTAGAATCATTGATTTTACTTTATTCGTAGCACATAAATTCATTTTTGCAAAACAATTTCCTTTCTATCCTTCCCCAGTGGGGTCTTCCCAAAACCCCAACCGCTGTAGACTTCACATTAGACAACGTTCATGTTGTAGCCCAGAGGTTATAAAGTATTCGGATAACACCGACTCCCAAATATGATAATCCCTTTCCTAAAATATAAAGGAAGCTATGAATTGTTAACCATTTATACTGAGTGAGAAAAGTGCGAATCCTACATAGACAACAAAATATTTGTTTGATAAATTAAATATCTGTAAATTATCCTTATATCTCAAAACAAAAGTGAGTTTTACCTGTGAAGACACGATTCATTATCTGCTGTAGGTAAATTACTAGAAGAATAACAAAGTGTATCAAATTCATAAAACTATTTGCGCTACAAACGAGCATTTATGTTTACGATACTATACTATGTTAACAAATACCAGTTTGCCTTATGAAGCAGCATAATGGACTGTTTTTTTTTAAGCTGAAATAACCATAAGTGACTCACACATGCAAGTTACAAATCACTCAGTCATTCGCTCTTACTTAAAAAATATATATATATATTTATTAATTACATGCTGATTTTTATTTTTTTTTCATGACTGTAAAAACTAGTGCTTTTTTAGAATAATGTTAATGAAATTAGGTTTCATCAAATTTGGTGAGTGTGAATGTTAAGAAAAAGCCACTGCATTAAACAATCATGGCTTAAATGCTTATTAAGGCCTGTTCATACTAAGGAAGATAACTATAAAGATAACAATAAAGATACAGTTTTAAAAATAGTTCTCAGTGTTGAAGAATACAGTTTTAAAAATAGTTCTCAGTGTTGAAGAATAGCAGAGTCCGTGCCACGGCTGTAATGATAAAGGCACAGGGAAACAATATCATTGGAATCACTTTCAGATGGATTTTTTTTTCCAGCTGATGAATGATAAAACAATGACCTTGAGAAAAAAGGGGCAGACGAGTATGTGCTTAGAATAAATAGACAATATGGTCCGCTAGTGTGGACTCAGATATAGTTATCTTTAAAGTGATCGTTCTTGGTGTGAACAGCCCTTTATACAGTATATTGTCATGGAGCTTCATAGTTGTGGGAATCTACCAGCAGGGGATGAACTAGACCAGGGTTATTCAAATCTTGCCCTGGAGGGCCAGTGCACTGCAGAGTTTAGCTCCAACCCTGATCAAACTAAACCATCCAAGCCAGCACAGTCTTGACTGCTTTGTTTCATCCGTGGGCCATTCTCCATTACAGTGACATCTTTAAATAAATCTGAAACAAATGCCCCCCATTGCTAATTTACTAACAAAAATAACAGACTTTAAATTGGTTTATTAAAGGTTTCGAACTTTTGACCTCTAGCTCTGTAGTCAAAACATCATTCCTGTAGAGCATGACGTCTGACTGAGAGCTAGATTGAAGACTGCAATCATGTTTCACCTGCAAATGAACTCTAAAACGTGTGCTAATTCTGCTGATAAATCTATGGCAAAGAAAGAGATCAGGAGAGAAAGTGGAATGAGATGAGATGAAGCCGGCTGTCATAGGACGTTCGGACATGTCTCGTCACTTTTCATCACGTCTTATTTGAGTGTGTGTGTGTGTGGGCATGTCTGCGCCAATGACTTTGTGTGCTACTGTAAGTAAGAAAGGTGTTCGTACATCTACCAAACAATGAGTGTGTGGGCATTTACAAGTGTGTGTTTGTGTGACGTGTGTGAATGTGTGAAGGTGCGTACACGGTGTGTTGTAGGTCTCTGAGTGAGCAGTCTGTGTGTGTGTGTGTGTGTGTGTGTGTGTGTGTGTGTGTGTGTGTGTGTTTGTTCATTGACAGCCAGCATGTGTGTGTATACGTAAGACTGTGGATGTCCGTCCGTCTGCCAAATTGAGTCATGTGTGTCTCGGTGCAAGTGTGTGTGTGTATGTGTGTGTGTGCAGGGACATTGCTATCCTTGTATGTCAAGTGTTGCTGTGGGCTGTGATGACCTCACTGTTATTAACCTGCAGGAATGAGAGGCACACAGCTGACATCACTCCTCTCTCTCCTTTTCTCACCCTCTTCCTCCTTCCCTACATCTACATCTTCCGACATGCGGATAACACATCAGACCTTTTCTTTCTGAGTCACCGGCTTAAGAGAGAAAAGAGGGACATTATTTATTTCTGTATTTTATGCTCTTCATTCAGCCCTTCAAAGCGAAGATTTACCCAGAAACCTAAATCATTTACTCACCTTGTTGATTTTGTCTTGAGTTACATTTACTTACTCTCATGTTGTCCCAAACCCATTATAGAAAGAAAGGCTTTCTTTTGTTTTAAGAATTATTATTATTATTATTTTGTATATTCTAGAAAGATTTTTCAATTTAATTAAACTGAGTCTGTAAAATGTGCTGTAAAGCTTAAAAAAAGATACAAAAACCCCATAAAAGTCCATGTGACTGATGCTCTGTATCCCAAACAGTCTGAGATTTAAGTTTGCATTCACTGATAATGTTCCTCCAGTGGACTGTCAGGCGCTACAACCAAAACATTGAGTCAGTGCATTGAACTGAATCCGTCCGAATCATCTGGAACAAAAAGAACAGAATCATTCAGAGTGGATTTGTGAGCACACGATTCCCTGAGAAGTTCTAACTCACATGAATCAGTTGTGTATGAATCAGACATTGTTACTTTTCTTATACGTAGTGTTTAGAATTGAACAATGTTTTAAATTCCAGTCCTTCTCTCACATAAAGCTTTAGAAGATGAAACCTACAGTACCATTTGAATCATACGGACCACTGTTATGATACTTCTATGGTGCTTTTTCTCGCTTGAGTCCTCATTCACTTTCATTAGATTGAAAATATGGCTAGAGTATTCTTAAAAAATTGATCTTTTGGGAATTAATTCATGGGTTTGGAACGATATGAGAGTGCTGTGAGTAAACGATGACATCATTTTATTCAACAATGATCCCTTAATTCCTCTGCTGTCATACCTTATTTTCTTAGATTCGTCTCTTTTTGTTTCTTTCTGTCTCACTCTTTCCCCCATCAGCCTTCCCGTTTATCCTCATCTTCCTGAAGGAGCAGAAATTCACAACTGTCTGGTGTCTAACATACAAACACGCGCGCTGCAACCACAGTCCTCTCTCGAGAGGAAGAAAAAAACAGCAACACAACAGAGAAGCAAACTGATGCCTCAGATATTTCCTTCCCTCTGTTCAATTAAACATTCCCCCATCTGCCACTTTGGGTTGTTTGAGTCCCTCTGAAATATTGAAAGGAGTTGTTAATGTTATTGTTTCTGCTGACTCTGTTTGAACCTGTTGGATAAATCGCTCTGGAATGTGTGTATTATTAACATCTGAAATGTGTTGTGTGTGCGTGTGTGTGTGTGTGTGTGTGTGTGTGTGTGTGGAGGAGGGCAGATTCGTTCTGCTGTAATGATTCTGTGCCAAATCTTTTTCAGACTATTCAATCTCTGTTCATGTGCCATACTGATAAATTTATGGAATAAAAAGATGTTCTTTTTTCACAAAATGAGTATTGAACTGTGGGTGGTTATTTTGGATGTTTTTCATGACAAACACAGGAACAGACGAACAAGAAATGCAAAATGGTGGACATGAGAACATGAGTGTGTCGTGTATGTCTGCTTGTGTGAATTTAGACGTACATTTTAAAGTCGAAATGAAACGACTTTCGCAGCCAATTTTAATTCAGTGAACGTACGTATTTCTCAGTGCAACAAAAAAAAGTAAAGTGGGACTTGATGGGATTATAAAGTGGAGGGAGGATTTAGAAGTAAAAACTTGATGACATTAGCCAAAAAGTTACATAAGACGCAGAGCAAGTCATCTGATTTAGACTTCTCCTATGGAACAACATGCACTTCTGTATCACACACATTAAGATCATTTAGACAGCTAATAGGGTTCATTCTGATGTCAGGTTGACATTAAACACCTGACTCAGTGATTCGTGTGAGTTTATGGGTGTGTCCTGAATCAATGTATGTGCGTTTAGCAGCCATTATGTCAATGTGTTATTGCTGCTTTGACACCAGAGCTGTGACTTGATACAGTAGCTGCAGGGTGTTTAGGTTGACCCCGATGGCTGACCTCCGCCTGCGCTGTGCGAGTGTGTGTGTGTGTACGTGTGTCTCTCTGGGCTGATGTGTAGCCTGCAGTCTACACGCCTCCTGTGCTGGGTGGGGGTTAGCTACGGGGTCAGCGTCTGAATACTTCTGACTCAGGGTTACAATTATTGGCTAACCTAAGGGTGTGCGTGTTAGTCTGTGTGTGAGGGTGACATTGTGATTGTGTTCCTTGCGTCCATTTGTGTTTCGCATATAAGATACACAAACAAGGGACGTGCAGAACGTGCGGAGCGGGGCTGTGCTCGGTGTGCTTCTATGTAAAGGTTTCGGCTGACGTTTCATTCTACCCCAGTGGAGGCGTTTTCTCATTGCGTGACTAAAAGCATGCATATATGCATTCGTTTATGAGCATGTGAGTCTTTATGAAGTGATACACGGAAAAGGTCAACACAAACACAACCGTCCAAAAAAGTAGTTTAATCACAACAGTTATGCAAGATTGTGTATAATATTAAATACAAAATATATAATATATATAATTATATATATTTAATATTTAAGATAACTATTCTGAATATAGTGGATTCATGTTTAAAACTAAACATAATTTAAAAAAAACTATAATCAACTAAAAACTAAATATAAGCAATTTATAGAGTTCTTAATTTATTATTATGTTTATGAGCTTGAGTCTTTATGAAAGGATTTCGTTACACAGATGTTAAAGGTCAACTTAACAAATCTTAATCAGTATTTGATTTTCAGGTGAAAAATAACTAAGCAGCCTTAAAACAAGACACAGTCACACAAAATTGTTCAAAATAATGAGTCGTGACTTCTCATAATATAATTAAATATTTAGTTTCACATTACATTATATATAGAAACAATTACAGGTAATTATATGATTTATTGATTTAATTAAATAATATAATAATATGTGACCCTGGACCACAAAACCTTAACTTTAAATTTTTCGAAATTGTGATTTATACATAATCTTAAAGCTGAATAAATAATCTTTCCATTGATGTATGGTTTGTTATGATCGGACAATATCTGGTGGAGGTACAACTATTTGAAAATCTGGAATCTGAGGGTGCAAAAAAAAAAAAAAAAATTTGTCCAAATGAATTCTTAACAATACATATTACTAATAAAAAATTTAGTTTTTATATATTTACGGTAGAAAATGCATAAAATAACTTAATGGAACATGATCTTTATTTAATATCCCAATGATTTTTGGCATAAAAAAACTATAAGTTTGACCCATAAAATGTTTTTTGGCTTTTGCTAAAAATTTACCCCAGCGACATTTGATTGGTTTTGTTGTCCAGGGTCAAATATAATAATTGTATTGTTTAATTAATTAAATAATAGAAATTTATGCAACTTTATTAAATTTGCGAGGTTTCTTTAAAGTACTTTTGCATTTTCCATTAAAAAAAAACAAAAACATATAAACACACAAATAAAACATTCTTTTTGAGTACGGTAGTATTTAAGTACCATTGTATATATCAATCTGTATATCATAATATTTACTATAGGTGGTTTTAAAAAGAAATTTTAGTTTCACCATTCTACAATTTGAAACAAACCTGATGTAGGAATATTAAAAACAAAGCTCTGACTCCCTCTTTGTGTTCTTGGTATGGAGTTCAGAGGAGGAGATCAGCTGAAAGCAGTCTAGTGTGTAATGCCTTTCACAATAGTGCTGTGGCACACACCTCACCCACGGGCCCCATCCACACTCGCACTGAATAAATTATGTAAGCAGCTTAACAATCCTCATTCTCACCTCAAGGCACACATACATACGTACACTAGTGTTACCACAGCTCTTTTGAGCATCTGAACATGCTGAATGTTTACACTGCTGCTAAAACGCACAAAGAACCCAGGCTACACTACACTACATCCCTGAATCCTGCATCACTGTTAATATCCCACCAAACTACGTCTGAACCGGTCAAGGTCTGGACTTACCAACACAATTCCATTCAGAACTAAAAGTCATGTAAAAGTTTAGAGATGCTCTAGATTATTTTAAATAGCTGAACTTTAATCGCTCCATCTTCATATATATATATCTATTTCACACAACTCATTTCAGTGTGATTTTATTTGTACCACAGACCACAAAAGACTCTTTTTTCCTACTCTTATTTCTACATACTGTAACAAAATGGTGCATGTGTTGTATTCACAGTCTTTTTAACTCTTACAATGGCTTTGTGTGATTGTATGACTTCATAAGATTGAAGGGCATAGAACAAAACATTAAAAGGGTAAGTTCACCCAAAAATAAGGCCAACCCTTAAGACCTTTTAGTTCATCTTCAGAACACAAATTAAGATATTTTTTATGTAATATGAGGGCTCTCTTACCCTCCATAGACAGCAACGTAACTACCAAGCTCAAGGTTCAGAAAAGGACCAAGACGACCGACAAAGTACAAAGAACAACTTTATTACACATTTTCGTCTCTACTGCATCACTTGTGGACTGACGCAGATCCGGCATGATCTTATATATAAATATATATGATTACTGGGCCTGAATGTCACATACCTTTTTTGGGTCTTGAACATGGTAGATGCATTACTGGCTATGGAGGGTCAAAAGCTCTCCGATTTCATCAAAAAATGTGTGTTCTGAAGATGAACAATTGTCTTACGGGTTTGGAGTGACATGAGGGTGAGTAATTAATGACAGAATTTTGATTTTTGGGTGAACTATCCCTTTAATAGATAAATTTACTTTATCAAAAACAAACAAACCAAGAAATGCTATACATATATGGTAAGGAGCAGATGCTAAACCTCTTTATTTCTAGAACGTCATGCAGGTTCAAAACTTGAGGTTCGGAGGTTGAGTAAATGCTTTCTGGGTGAACTATCTCTTTAAGAAGATTCCTTGTCATAAACACAGTATTGCTGCTGCCTTTTAATCTTGAGCCTAGTATCACTTTCACTTCGTGAGCCTTAAAACCTGTCTATCTTTCACAGACCAAGTTCTATGAAATTAATGCAGCTGTACCGTAGGTCAATACAGGTCTTTGATCTCTGTGCTGGCTTAATCTCCATCTCTTCCATATGCCATCCCCCCAAACAACCCCTCCTCGTCTCTTCAAATCCACTCTGTGCCGATACAGTTGTAAAGGGTAACCTTGGATACAAGGGCTAATCATCCATCCCATAACTTCCCTTTCAATCTCCCTCTGCAGCCACTGGCCCACTTTTTCCATCCCGTTAAATGACAGTATGTTTCAGTTTCAGTATATCTACTGGGTTATCGGTAATTTTCCAGTGATCAAGCCACGAATCCTGTCCTCTCTTTCTGGTGTGTCATCATCTCTTTCCCCCTCTCTCCCCTTTGTTTGTCCTGTAGAAGGACGTTTGTTTTCCTGTGGGGAAAAGGAAAATCGACGCTGAAAGATGAGTTATTGATTGCAAAGCAGGGTGCATGAGTGAGTGAGCGAAGCAAAGAAAGACAGGATGATAGTCGGAGAGTGAGTACAATGACACATCAACAGCATAATAGCAATCTTATGTCAGATTGCACAAATCCATGCACACACTCTAACCAAATATTATTAATAGTGCCTTTCAGCACTAATGGTGACATAACACGCAGTCTGAGCATATGCTGCCTACGGCTCGACTGAAAAGTCTGGCAAAATATGTGCGAGACAGCTAAATTTACAGGTCTCCAGGTTCACACCTCTGTCAGACAAAAAAATCATTCGAGACAACGAGAAGACATAGCACGCTTTGATATCTGATTTTAATATGCATCCTTACAGACGACAACACGTTCTTGCTTCTAAGTTAGCTGCAATTAGGGATGTGGAGAAACACAGAGGAAAAAAATATTAAAACACCCCACTGCAGAAATGACAGAACATCAGGTTACATCACAAATGTCACCACGGTCACTGTTGCTATCGCAGATATGCTGTTTCCATGGCACTGAGGGGCTTGTGGATCTGTGTGCTCAGAGTTCAAAATCATTTTTCTGAGTATAGGAGTACTGAAATGCTAAGCTTGTGATGAAAACATACTGTTCCTACTGACTCCATATATGGTACATGTGTTAAAGGTACAATTTGTGAGATATTTGCAGTAAAACATCCAAAAACCACTAAGCTAGTGTTATATATTTTGTCCAGCTGATTACTAACAATATCTCTAATGTTTTCAACTACTTGTAAATCATGAGAAAATTCCCATTTTAAACAGTGACACGGGGCAGTGCAGTCGCCTGTCAATGACGTTAGTTACCCTTTGTTACCGCCTTTACTGACATAGAAACCACATGACAACAGTTTTGTGGACAAATGCTGAAGTAGTGTCTAGCATCCATAGACAGAAAAAGAAATGGACACAGCGACCCCATTGGAACTCAATTGAGACAAGTGAAGCCCGTTTTTAGCTATTTTTAGCACTTCCGTTTCTGACGCGCAAACTCAAACGAAGCTTGACGACGTCAGCAACCTGTCTGCCAGATGTAAATCTTCTAGTAGCTGTGCATGAAAACTGGCATCGTTAATCTTGCAGAGACGGCGAGCTTGAGCGGGGAGTTCTTTGGCGTGAGTGAGCAGGAGTAAGTATTCTGATTAATTATTTTGTATAGTATTTTAAAATGTAACGCCAGTATGCCATATTAAGTTAATTACCTGCGAGCTTCTCCTCCTGTCTGTACGTTAATGCGACACAGAGTCGAGTGGTTATGACGCAATCGTTAGCCTATTTTTACAAAAACTGTTTCTACGGGGCCATAATGTAACATACAAGGTAATGGAGCCCTTTATACATTGTCGTGTATCTTTAGAAATAAATAATGGACAAATGGAGTCTTTAAACGCCTCAGATGTAAAGTTTTTCGCTGTCAAAGTGACGCCAAAATGAATGGGAGTCAATGGGAATGCTAACGCAAGTGAAGTTCTGCTAAAAGATGGCGGCACCCGGTCGACTTCCTTGCCGCCTGCTAGCATCCAGCAAACCACAAGCTTGCTTCAAGTAGTTCCTTATTTACTTCTTCTTGCACGTTTTATGGTGGATTGTGTTACTTATTTATGGAACATAATTACTGTTTACAGTCTGCCGCTGGTTCTGTCAACAAGCACAGCTCCCGTAAACTTGTGTTTTACTCGACAGGTGAGTTGTTTTGATTCATATCTTTACAGAAAACGTATGCTATTATAACTACCAACAAGATTAGTAGACCAATGTCTGGAACAACACGGAGGTCAGTAAAACATGATATCATTTTAAAGGGACACTAAGTAGGAATTACTCCCATCTAGAGGTGAAATTGTATTTTGCATTCAAACTAATTTTGCTCTCCAGCGCCTCGCTTTTTCAAATGTGCGTTGCATCTACGGTAGGCGATATTTACCAAAAAGCTTTGACGGGATGTCTTCTAATAGCACTTCGTCGAGTTTTCCTTCAGGTGAACAGGTGTGTTATTTCAAACAAACTGCAACATGACAACTAACAAACGAATGTTACAGTATGAATTACTGACTGTGGGAAACATGAAATATTGTAATTAGTAGTTATGTCTAATTTATTCGTTATATTTTCTGAATTATATGCATTGTTAGATATAAAAAAATATTATAATATAGATTGTAACACTGACTTACCTGTCGAGAAGTAAACTGGTCACTTCAGCGTCTCTTTTGAAATCTTTGGTCACGTTTCCTTTTACGTTCTATTTTTGACTGTTTTGGCGACTATGTTTTCTTCTCCTGTGGCGCGGCATATGTATGGTCCATAATAAGAATGCAATCCAGACTTTTAAACTTGCCGGTGCAGTTTCAAGCACCTCTCACTGCTCTGCACCTGCGTTTCTGGCTCTGACCGAAAACGCGCTGTGGAAACGCGTTGGCTTAGTACTTTTTGTCCCTCTCTGCTATTATAGTTTTGCAAGATGGCGGAACTACATGGAAGCCTCCGTCGACCTACCCGTCCCATGTATATAAAGATAATAAATTCTTCATTTACAAGGATTAGTTTAAACATTGGCATAGGTATTTGTACACCATTGAGGGCATATTTATGAATAAAAATATTGATTTTAGATAATAAAATACCTAAAAGGTTACTTATTGTCCCTTTAAAGTCAGCATGAAACGGAAAGTTCTACGTGTTCGACTTCAAGCAGCACTGCGCAGATTGATTGCAGATGTTTCTAGTCAAATTAACATATTTTCCAAGCTGATACTAAAACATTAAACCTATGAAAATGGTTTTAAAAAGCACACGGCACCATAGGTTCATCACAGAGATCAGACATATGAGAGCAACCCAAACCGAAGTTAGAATCCATCAAGGCGTCATTCACCGGTTACTCAGGAAAAAGATGGACAGCTCTCACAATACTTTGATGTCATAGTCAAATCAGTATGTGCAGTGCTGCTTCAAGTTGTGACATATATTCAGAGTAAAACAGCTTCCCAAACAAGAAAAAGATTTAGCCTTGATTTTCGTCCATTGGTAACTGATTGGATCATTAGCGCTTTCTACTGGCGCGGATGTCATGTGAGTGACAGGTTGTCCCTCCCGCGCTCCAGTAAACACGTCATCACAGAAGACAAGTGGTTGGAAGAGGGAGGAGAAGTTATTAAAACAAAAGAGAAAATAAATAAAACATGATGTGCACTGAAAAAAGATTTATAAATAAATACTGCTATATTCTATTTAATATATATATATATATTTTAAAATTTGACAATTTTGATTTCATGGTGCCTTTAATTTCTCAGAAAACCTATCCATTTAAAAGGCCATTTCAACAGGCTTCGGAAGGTGATAACAAGCTGTGTTCAATTAAATTAGTGATATCAAAGAGTATCTATTTATGGATTAAACCAAGAAAAGCCTTTAGGATGAAACACACGCTGCAAGGCGGAAGAAGATGAGTTCTGCATGTAAATGCATGTGATCGTGCCAACACACTCTCACCTGTTGAGTCCAGATCCAGTACCTGTGCTGGTTTATCGGCACGGCCCTGAGCATCTCACACACACACACACTTACACACACAGACACATCCATAGGTAGGGCATAAACTCTGACAAATGAAGTCTGCTGGACTTGTGGAGGGATTCTAATGAAGCTGCATTATTTATAGAGTGATCTGACAGGGATGCCTCGGCCATTACACCTATAATGGCTCTTTTGGATACTGATGAATACTTGTCTATATTTGTATTCACGTGGGGAACCAAAGTCACATCTCCCCAGTTACCCTGGATACCGGCGTCGGCTAAATGACCCAACAATAATACAACAACAATGGCAGCACTGTTTAAAGAGACAGTTTTGAGCCTGCGGGAAAGGAGAGCAAGACAAACAGCTCCGGTGAGGGCGAGGGAAGGCGGGAGCCGCCGCGGAGGAGGAGGACGAGTAAATACACAATTGGTGATCAGTGAAGTAGCATTAGCATTGTTCACACATCCCCGGCCTCATCTCTCCTTCTCCCCTCCTCCTCTCGCGGCCTCTCTTCCTTTCTTGCTGCAGCATTGCCATGGCGACAGAGAAATCTGGGAATACCTCTGTCCTTCAGAGAGTGGGAGCAAGAGGGAACGCCAGAGAATAAACGCGGTAAGACAAACGGTCCGAGGAGCAGCCACGTTTTAGTTCCTGCGGAGAAAGTGATATTTTGAGGAGAGTCGTCGGTGTGACTCACGCTGGACACATTTCCCCAAGCCCCCAAAGCGTTGCTATCCACCTTTTTCCCAATGAGCCTACTGCGTTTTAAATTATTGGAGGCACTTCCGGTTTGGGGAAGTTCAACTCAAAAAGACTGCAACAAGTCATTTCAAATCATAAGATTGCGTTACAAATGATCCTTATCCGTCATTTTGTCTGAATGGGCTGTTGGGGGTTCGATGCCTTGCTCAAGGGCACCTAAGTCGTGGTATTGACAGTTCTCTCTCCACCTTCAATACCACGACGTAGGTGCCCTTGAGCAAGGCATCGAACCCCCAACTGCTCCCCGGGCGCCGCAGCATAAATGGCTGCCCACTGCTCCGGATGTGTGCTCACAGTGTGTGTTTGTGTTCACTGCTCTGTGTGTGTGCATTTCGGATGGGTTAAATGCAGAGCACAAATTCTGAGTATGGGTCACCATACTTGGCTGAATGTCACTTCACTTTCACTTTCACTTTCACTTTTTTTTTTTTTTTAAATATTCATTCATTTTCTCTCAATTATTTTTTTTTATTTTTTTTATTTTTTTAGAAGCCAGGAAAGGTTTGGTGGCTATATTAATGTAATATAACAACAATATTTGTAGAATAGCTCTAGTCAGCCCATTGCATTGTTTTCCTCCTGATTATTTATGTTTCATTTGTATTCAGCTGTAAGTAAAAATAAATAAGAATAAATAAAAAACATATTTTGTGGTCATTTATGGTCTTTTTTTACGATATAAACCAAGAATAATTCCCTGGAATGCACTAAAATCTTTTATCTTTCTCTCTATATCCTCATGTCTCTTTCCAGGATTATTGTCACACAGATGCCTTAAAATGTAATTCCATACTCAATATTGACATATATTACAAAAATTATAGGCCTATAACCATGGTTAATTTCCATAAGGGTTAACCTAGAGGTATGATCTTTAATAGTTATTCATGGCACGTAATTTGTTAATGCTTTTACATTTTTTAATTCCTTTTAATGATCGACGGATGAAGGGTGAGTGATGTCACCTCATTTGTGAAAATGTTTATGTTGGAGCGAACCTTTTGCTGATTGTTTACAGTGCAAAAGAGAGTTACTCCCATAATGTGCGCAAAGCTTCATGGGGCGTAGGGAAAAAAGTGGATATGTTAATCTCTCTCCATCACATTTCTCACACTACCTCCTCATGCTATGGCGAGGCCGTCGTTACTATGACGACAGGCGGCCTAAAATAGTTAGCGCGCTCACCCCCTGCTTTCTCTGTGGCACTGTTTTCCTCTCTTACCTCCCAGCACACATCCCCACCCAGCCAAACCTCCGCGCCATACTGCTCACTTTACTGTGGGACGCTTTCTTTCTCTCTCACTTTACCTTTCTCCTCCCTTCATCGCCGCTCTCGCTGCATAGATTGCATTCAGATTCATTTTATTGGCAGCTTGTGTTTCCATGGCAACATCTTGAAACCATGGCAACTATTTAAACCGAGCCAAACGCTCTTTCAAAACTGCTGCATTCACCCCCACCCACCCACTCCCCCCCTCTCTGAGCGTCTAGTCAGCCAGTGAATGTGTGTGCATGAGACTGTGGGTATAAATGAGCACGCGACTTGTTAGCATGTGTGAGCTAGCGTATGACTACAAACACATGTAGATTCCACAGGCACATCCCGTGCAAATATATGCATGATCAAAGCGGCATTTGACTGAACATCATCAGGTGGGAAATATGCAGTCATCCCACTGGATGCCGAATAACAAACAACATATGGAAATTGTATAGGTCAGAGTAGAAATGTGGTTTATATAGTTTACTGTAAAACAACAACAACAACAATAACAAAAAGATCAAGAGAGTTTCTGGAGCACATGGTTCATGCTGGTGGTTTTAAAACTAATGTCAGATTTGTTGCTTTTTGGTCTTCTGGTCTCCCAGACTTAGCAGCTAAAGTGATCAAAACCGTTCTAAAACCAATGATGTACAAATCAGCTAATTTGGCCGGTTTTCCTCGCTGAAAGACCAGCCAAAAACAGCCAACCAAAAACAGCAACTACAATAATACACAATAAACATTTTTATTATAGAGTGCCAGACCACTTTTTCTCTGGCGTTGGTTCTGGAAGTCTTTATTCTTTTATTTTTTTATTAATTTTTCCCTTAGGGATTTAAAAAATAACTTCTTCTTCTTTTTTTTCTTTTTCTTTTTCTTTTTTTTTCCTCGAGGAAAAAAATCAACCAGCTACAAGGTGAATCACAACATTGAACTTTAGTGAGGAAAAGAACCGCAATACCATGAAGCATATATGACAATCAAATTGAAAACAATAGTGAAATATAAAACTGTTCATTTAAAGTTGTCGATAGAAACAATATATTTTAAGTTTATTACAAAATATGCAGACACACACAAATTTCTGTGTGATTTACTGACTGCAACTCCATCGGATTTTTGCACAGTATCATGGGTCTTGTAGCTTTTCAACATGAAATAAAATGTTTACATTAAGTTAAAAATTAAGTAAAAAATCAATTTCCCTATGAAAATGCAAACAACACAACACCTTTTTTTGCACGTAGACATCTCATGCATTTTGTCTAATTTCCTAAAAATGTGTTGCTTGTTTCAGCTCAGTAAGGCTTACTAGATATAAATCTAGTGTTCATACATTGTACAGTATCTGGAGAGATGAGAGGAACCGTAATGACCTTTCCACCTCTCTACTAATTAACATGTATGAACTCTTGCTCTGCAGCATTAATGATTAAGCATGAAGGTGTACTTGCTCTCACTGTCCCAGAGCAGCAGGATAATGGATGGGGAACAATAATCTCCCAAGAGCTATGTTTTGTTCTAGGATAATTACACAACAGTTTTTGAGCTAACTAAATTTGTGTTTTATAACTTCAAATATGATGAAATAAAGTGCACAGCTGAGTTAATATCTCACTGAGTAATGAAGTGAAAAGTTGATTTGTGAATCTTGTCTTTTGCTAATAGGATCACACTAATAATGGACTGCACAGAAGATTCAGTAAAAATAAGCAGCTATATTTATTACTTCATGCAATAAAAATTGCAAGTTGAATTTAATTTTGATCTTCTCTAGCATCCTCACACCGGATAGTGTTCAGAGTGCTGAATGAATTTTAAATGTGTGCTGTGAAAGACTGTTCTTCCAGATCAGGTTCAAAAGAGCTTTAATGAAGACATAAAGATATACCCCCCCCCCCCCCACCACCACCACCACCACCACACAATGAACTCCAAATGAACTAATTGACAAAAAAAAAAAAAAAAGTTACATCTAAAATCAATCAAGTGTTAAGAATAAACAAATCTATGTAACAGATGTTAACTAAGGTTTTCTATCAGTATTTTTAATGTTTTTAATTTGAGATGATTTTAGCTATCCAATTAAATGGATTTAAGATTTTTTAAATAATAACCTCTTAAAATCATGATTTTTTTTAATGCTTGTTTGAGCTATCTCTAGTCTTGTAAGTCATGTTGTATTTTATATTCAGGTCACAAAGTAGAAACTATTTTTAGGGTTTATCACTTTTCACATATGTGGGGAAGTTGGCCTAATTGTTAGAAATTTTGACTCCTAACCCTAAGGTTGTGGGTTTGAGTCCTGGGCCGGCAATACCACGACCAGGGTGCCCTTGAGCAAAGCACTGAACCCCCAACTGCTCCTCGGGTGCCACCTCATAAATGGCTGCCCACTGCTCCAGATGTGTGTCCACGTTGTGTGTGTTCACTGCTGTGTGTGTGCACTTTGGATGGGTTAAATGCAGAGCATGAATTGTGAGTATGGGTCACCATACTTGACTGCATGTCGTGTCACTTTCACGTTTGTGGTTTAATTCAACTATGATACCTGGCTGACATTTCATTTTGGCGTTTTATGCCTTTTATTTAGATAGAACTGTAGGTCGTCAAGAAGCAAAATGGGTGAAAAATAGACACATCTTATAACAAACTCTTCTGATATGTAACAACACATTTGTCTTTGAGTGAGTGAATTACTCTAACAAAAATAGACTCACAGCTGTTGTTGGTAACCAATCATGAGCTTTAAAACAGCCATGAGAAATTGAATGAATGGAAAGATGCAAATGCTTCTCTAACACACTGCCAACATTTACAGCACATTGCACATTTATAAGTGGCCCATAAGACCTGAATAAATGTATTGCTCATAGAGCATTCATAACAGCATTCCTGCGCTTTATTCTTATTGACCACCGGTACAGTCTGCACTCGGACTGTTATGCACGCGCTGCACGCATGATTTCTGCATCATGAGTTTTATTTCCAGGGTCTGTGCCCAGCATGTGCATTACGATGCTCAGAGCAGGCTGTACTGGTGGTAAATATACGGCCCTCAGACAGAACAGGCAGGTTGTGTGACAAAGCAGAGAGAGTAAGGATGGAGCAAGTGTGGATGTGCTGTCTTTAAAGGAGGTTTTTTGTTAGGCCTAAAATTTTGAACTTATTTTATCAGACGCTTTTTTCCAAAGCAACTTATAGTGCATTCATGCCATACAATTTTTTTTACTAGTAGGATGTGTGTGTTCCCTGGGAATCAACCCCACAACCTTTCGAACTGCTAATGTAATGGTTCACCACTAGGCCACAGGAACACTGACAGACATTGTATTTTTTGTTTTCCTCTGCAACACTTTTCCTACTGAGTTAAAAAAAAAGAGTCAAATGAATTTAGTATTTTGACAAGACAAATAAAAATAGCTAGTCTATTTTTGTGCAATCTACTTTTTTTTCTATCTACAATACTTTTTCATATTGTATTGTAAATGTTAAATGAATTGTATCCTGACAAGATAAATACAAATACATTTTGCCAAATTCTGACACTTTTTTCCCTACTATGTTGTATAAAATATTAAATGAGTCTTGTGTCTTAAGATAATTCTTATAATTTCAAGTCAAAGTCAATAAATTCAAGACTCTTGGCAAGACGAATAAAATAACATACAATTTTGTGCAGACTACACTTTTATTAAATAGCCTATCTCACTTTCTTTCATTAGCGGAAATTTAGATGTGAGATTCTGGAAAGGAGATCTGAATTTAGCGGGAACGTTTAGGTCGGGAAGAAAACAATTCTAAGAGGACAAGTAAAAGTACTGGTGTCAAAACAGTACTTTAGTAAAAAGTAGAAATTACTCTTCTCAATAACTACTCAAAGTAGTTACTATTTACTTTTTTGCCAGCGATATTTAATTTACCAAAAAATATGAATTCACTTAAAATATATTATATGACTTATATTACAATCAGTGTAATATAGTGTAGTTCTATTTAAGGTTAAAATAGAGAAATTTGTTTTAAAATTTACTTTTATAAAGTATGATGACCCAGTATGACCAAGTATGAGGACCCATACTCGGAATTCTTGCACTGCGTTTAACCCATCCAAAGTGCACACTCACACACACACACACACACACACACACACCATGAACACACACCCAGAGCAATGGGCAGCCATTTATGCCTCGGGCCGCTGGGGAGCAGTTGGGGGTTCAGTGCTTTGCTCAAGGACATCTCAGTCGTGATATTGAAGGTGGAGAGAGTGCTGTACATTCACTCCCCCCACCTACAATTCCTGCCGGCCTGAGACTTGAACTCATAACCCATGGATTGCAAACCCAACACTCTAATTGTAAAGCCACGGTTTACCCACTAGGTACCTGTATGGCTCTTTATTAAATATATATGTGTCTATTAGTCTAGTTTCTCAAAAGAGTATTGAAGTCCATACCTACTTACTTATTTTTAAGTTTTGCATTTGAATACATATTTAGACATGATTAAACACTATAAATTTTTTTAAATGTGAAATTCAAAAAGTTAATAAATAACAGTTTTTATTTTTTTATTTGTAATGATACTCGTATAAGTACACACAAGTGAATATTGAACCCAAGATGAATTTAACCCAAGAAAAGTTTAAAATGTGTAAGACTTTAGCTAGCAATACTTCCTCCAACCACTAGGGATCACACTCCAAACTTGATCACTGCTGGTCTAGTTAGGAGTGTGATCCCTAGTGGTTGGAGGAAGTATTGCTCCCAGTCACAAGGGGGTGCAGGAGGTCTGTTGCCTGCAATCTTCCTCTCAGTTGCCTGGGGGCAACCATTGGCAAGAACTCTCAGTTGTACTTAGCTTGTTGATGATACTCACCTGTGAAGGGTCCCATTTATGGGCAAAATTATTTGCCTTTAGCCATTGTTTTTTTTTTTTTTATTGTTGTTTTTTTTTTCAGTCTTGAGCCTATCCACCTGTTGCATGCTGTGATTCTTTTGTAGCCATTGTGCTTGTTCTATCAGTGTTTGTTAGGCTTGTTATAATGATTTTAACAGTTTATTAATAAACATGTGATTAGTCGACTAATCAAATAAATAACTATAAGTCGACCAGAAAAATCCTTAGGCGAGGGCAGCCATAATTGCTCAGTGTAACATGCTGAGATCAGTCGATGTTTGATCAAGAAAGCCAACAGTGTTTACTAGGACAAAAGTGAGCCAGAGTGATGCCCATAAAGGGTGTTAACTTGATGTTCTCTGTTTTCCCGAGGTAAGGGATTTAATTACGACACAAATTTAAGAACAACTTATCTCAGCCTCAGGTGGGCTGCCCACTGTGATTTGCTGACCATATTCCACACAAAACTGTAAACCATCTGGACAGCTTTAATCTGAATTTGGAGTCTGTCTGGAAACAAAATCATATTCACAGGTACCAGGCTGAGCGCTTTTGAAGAAAAACTAAATCAGCAGATTTGCCAAACTGTCATCCAATATATTATGATGGTTATATCCAGTTATGTCTGTAAAATGGACCGTAGCCTAATTCTTATCACATCCTATAAGCACATTTTTTCATATTTTTAGTGTTTTCTATACAACCATTTGCAGATATGCAAAAACATTTTCCATGCCCACTGATCTATTACAGATAAACCCATCCCTTAATGGCATGTAAAAACAAATGTCAGTCAAATGGTCTCTTCCTGTGAGTGGTAATCAAGTAAAATGATTATGAGAGATAATAAAGTACATTTGTTTATATATATATATATATATATTTCTATCATGACAGGTAAGTAAAGTGAAATAAGTTTTCAGCAATAAAAGTACTCTGTAAGCAAGAGTAAGTTTCCTCTTAAATTCATTATTCAGAAAGTTCATAAGTAATTTTAAAATACACTAGTTGCTGTTTGGTACCTTAACTTCATCTTAGGACAATCTTAGGACACTCGACTTGCATGATGTGACCATGAGCCGCTGACTTGACTTGTTTGATTGATTGATTGTGTTCACTGCAGACCTAAGCACTTGAAACTCAGTTGTGACTTGCATATGAGTGACTTACTCCCATCTCTGCTGTTTTCCCACTGCGCCTGTGAGTGTGGATCTAAATTGGGTCCTGAGTCCCAGCATGATGCCTGCTGAAAATGAGGATGTGTTTGCCTGTATGTACTGTGAGATAAGACAAAGTTTTCTTTTGTCTCAAAACTGAGATAGCAGAAGTTGTCTTATGATTGCTCTGTTAAGACCAAGCCGATGGTTAACATTGATTCTTAAGGAAACAGAAATGTAGCCAATTCTCAGAGCAGTGACAGACTTTTTTTTATTAATTACGAGGGTATAGTATAAATTAGATGTCAAGTCACTTGTGTGGTTATCTGTTTCCTGAAATCTTATAGAATAAACAGTTCTGGGGTCCCAGGGATGTCAGTGGATACCCACCAACAGCATATTTTCCCAGCACACCTCTCTGTCTTAAGGCATCCTGTGTGTTGTCTTTGTTCCCTTCCATTTTCATCCAGAAATAAAAGGCTTTTTTCCTTTTCTCCCACAGCCACTAAACTGTAATTAGCGTAATTCTTTTAATTAAAAGACCTCGGAGCGTTTTTAGACAGTCTGTGATAGCAGATGAGCCCACACACCTACAGCAGAAGTGTCACTGACAATTAGCCAAACAGGGCAAAACCATGCAGTCTCCACATTTGACTGTGTTCACACGGATATGATGAAGAATTTACACGGCAGGCTGGGGAAGCATTTTCAATAGGCAGATAAAATTGACAGCCATGCTCTACGTCAAATTTCAGATATCTGTAAGTTTAAAGTAACATTTCATGTATGCCAATAACCTCAAGTAGTCGATCTGTATTACTATGAAACGAAATGATGAATGTACTGATGTTATGAGATACAGTTAGCTCGATCATGAGTCAAAGTCAAAACCCTGCCATCTTAATGAAGAGAACAGCAGAGAAAATGACACCAGCACCCATTAAATATGTGGGAAACAAACCTCTTTCTGTACAAATCATATCGTATGAATTCATATTTGGCCATGGTCTATTGGGTAGGACCGCAAAGAACAGTTTTGTATGTGAAAATGCAAGAATATCCACGTGTGTGACTGTTTGCCATAAATGAGGTGGATAATGTTACAGTTTCACTCCTCTGCCTTCCCAAGTTTCTATACTGTAATTACATGCATGAAAATCTCCCTCTGTTCTCTCTCTCATGGAATTAACGCATAATTATTTGCATAATTATAGTTCTCTCCATTCTGCCGTTATGGTTTTGTCTTGCTCACTGTAGCGCTCTCTCTCTGGGTCGCTCGGATCCGTAGGCCGTTGTATCGCAGTGCTTATCGAGCGGCTTACAGTGCTTCTCCTGAGCGCTGTCGAAATGGAGTATGTGAGAGGCCCTGCTGAGAAAAAGTGGTGCACACTCCTTGCTTGTACGCTTCAGACAAGTGTTTGTGTGAGTCCTTGTGCTCTGGAGTTAAGAGAGCTTGGTAAGAGAGACACAAGGATGCCAACTTTACCCATTTAATTTTTATGGAGACAATGTGAATGCGACATCCCAGTAGGTACAATTAGCAAGACTGCTTAGCAACAGAATGTCACTGATGAAGGAGTAAAGGAACATGGGAAGATAAAGTGGAGCGTTGATGGGAGCATGACAGCCGGATGCAAGGGCTTATTTAGAAATGTCTGGAGGAGTTTTTTTTGGTTATAGCCAACTTTGAAGACAAATTCTTAAAAAGCAGGACATTTTCTTATAGGCTGAAGACTGAAAGGTTAGAATTGTCTAGACAAGCTAATTTAGCTAAATAAGGGGACACAATAGGCTATCCTAAGCCCCCAAAAATGCAAAACTGGGTCAGTAAAGGAAGTAAAATAAATAAAATAATTAATTAATTAAAATATTTTAGTGGGCCATAAAAGTAATAGATGCTTGGGTCAGGGTTTGCATATTGTGGGTAGCAGCCAAGTGAAATTGCTTAATAAACACTGCATAATGTCTTAATGGAAAGCTGAATATTTGTGTGAGGGTTTGGCATAGAAGGATTGGCCAACTTGGCCCTAAAATATTGTTAGCATATAGAAACAATACAATTCAATTGAAAATCTTTAAGGTGTATTAACAAGTTACATGTGCATTTGCCTTTAAATTGTTGTCTGCCCACAAAAGCACCCACCTCGTTTTCCATATAGGTTAATACTGCACATATTTCCACACAGTGCATGTCATTAGAGTTTCTTATCATATATTCTCGACAAAGAAAAGGTTCAGATGTAAGTAAAGGTTAAACTGAACTTCATTACAGCTGGAATCATGTGAATGTCCTGGAGCTATTGTTGAGTAAGTTAGGTGCGCTATCTGCTGGTCAGCTCGAGAAGCTTTTGTTTGTTTGCCCGCTCTTCGACAGCTCAGTGGTTAGTTCACAAACTGACAAACGGTCTCCGCTTAACTACACGTATAATAACGTATCTGGTGATTACTTTAAAAATTACACTTAATTTCTTTATGTTGCTAAAATAACTATTTTCTCGATTTTAGTCAATTTCTCAAGCCCACCTTCTGTCGCACACCGTCCTGACCGTCCTGCCCCGGGCGAGTGCACCTCGGGCTGCCGCTTCTCCCGGCGGAGCCGCGCTGTGTGTTTGTTTTACCGGTGTGTAAATTAGCCGTAATTGGTTTGCTCAGTAATGACGTGGGAGAGAGCTAATTGGGGCAGTGTTGATGGGTGCGTAAATGAGTCTCTAGTGGGATATGCTAATGAGACCCTGATTCTCTAACTCTCCCTGAACAGCTAGCAGACATGGGGATGAATGATATCATTTTGTTCACAAACATATAGGACAACGTCTACGACGGCTTACTATGAAACCAACACATTTGTTTATTTTTAATGTGCTTTTATTTCAGGCTTTTTAATTTGACACACCGTCAGAGAGAGAGAGAAAAGCTACTTAATTCTGCTATATTAGCCAGATGTATTACTGTATCACCATATAGCTGTTTGATGCTTTAAAAAAAATACCACGTAAATAACATGGTAAACGAGCAAGGGATATCACTGAGTACAATGTTATTATCTGATATCACCACAGTACTTTTTGTAAAGAGTCAATTGTAAAAATGCATAGACAGCATAATGACAATTTCATTCTACATCAATAATTCTATTTTTTAATTGCTTTCTGAAACGATGCCATCTGACAGCCGTCTTTAGTGTCTCTTCATGGCTTTGTTTACTTCTTCGCCTCCTCCTTTTCTGTTATGACTTAAGAAAACAATATTACATTAGAAAATAATACAGAGGGTTGACTCAGTCATTTTAAAAGCTACAAGTGAGTTTAGGCATCAATATGAAAGGTCAATGTGATTTAATTTGAATATAAAAATAGATGAAATTAGCATGCACGATTAAAAATCCAAGGTACAGATATATTGTGCATCCCTAAACATTGTTACACACTGGAGATGATGGAGATTTTTGGTCATACCTCGGACCTCCAGCTTGCACTCCACTTCATCTTCTCCAAGGGCATTGACGGCTTTGCATGTATACTTCCCTCCATCAAACAAGCTTGGTTTACGGATGTTTAAAGTCAGCACACCCTGGTTATTTTGCATGAGATACTTTGGATCCTCGCCAATAATCATCTTATTTTTCATCCATATTATCTTTGGCTGGGAAGAGAACAAAAGAGAATGAGAAAGAGAGTGCATTGTTGCTTAATGGGCTTAAAAGCGAATGCATGGGTGAATGGGTTTATATAGTCAGGCACTGTAATAACACTTACTTTCGGATCTCCACGAACAGCACAGCTGATGGCAGCACTGTAACCTGCGATAACAGACCTGTCCATGAGAGGTGTGATGAACTTAGGAGAGCTGCACATATCTTTTTCCTTGTAGGGTTGCTGTTTTTGTTGAAGACCTAAGAGAAAGAGATTGGAAAAGGGATTGCACATTACAAGTATTGCTTCAGCAGAGGCACTTGGGCAATAATCATCATGTAAAACAACATTCAGATGCATTTTTAAACCACCAGTATGTTGGGACCTGTTTTGGCGATGACAGCTGTGTTTTTGCTGATGCCAGCGTCATCACTCATGCCACAGAGGTTCTCGCTGAACACACGGAAGGTGTACTCGTTCCCCATCACCAGATCAGACACGGTACAACTAGGTCTGCGATTGTGTTCAAGAACCGTGAACCACTCCTAACAGGTGAATGAGCCAAAGACAGATTTGTAGTTAAACAGCCAAACGCAAATAGCATCTGGTGTTATTGGCCTTGTACAAAACCTAGACACAAACCTTTCTCTATTCACCATTGTTTATGATATGACCTAAAGTTGATGTGCTAGGTTTTCTGTGCTAATTCTTTTTAAAAATACTTCAAATTAATATATATATATATATATATATATATATATATATATATATATATATATATATATATATATATATATATATATGTATATATATTAATATATAGGGTTATATATTAACATATCAATATATATTAACATATAGGGTATTAATTATCTATCCATAACATAGACTACAAGGATTCAGGTGTGTGGATTTGTTGAATTGAAGTATATAACAGCCAGAAATATTTGGTGTAGGTTAGTCAAGATTTCTCACACCTGACTACAAGTTCAAGATTCACAAGTCTTTATGCTCACTTTGTGCAGGAGAGAAAACAATCCTCTAAAAACTTTTGGAAACACTCAAACTTCTGTAATGGCATTACAATTAAAAGGGTGGTCACATACTGTTGGTACAGTACTGTAGTTCTTTACCTTGGTTTTCAAGTCAGCCTTTTGGATGGTATAGCCAGTGATCTCACAGTTGCCATTATCTTTTGGAGGCTTCCACTCCAACGCAGCATTGAAGCCCCAAACATCAGTTACAGTGACAGCAATTGGAGGCCCAGGCTTGTCTTTGAGAACGGGAAGGAAAGGGAAAGAAAAAAAGGACTGTAGGTATTACTGTTGTAGAGCTTGACACCAGTCCTAATTTTAACCATGAGACTAATTAAGGTGCGCTAAACGGAGAAGAAGCTACAAGTTAGTGAGCAGAGGAGTGATAAAATAAAAGAAGGAGAAAATGAGGGAGAAGAGAAAAAAGAGGCTAAGCACATGAGCGCGAGGTAAGGATAGTGAGATCAAGCGAAATAAAAAGATTGAAAGCGAGAGAGTTGGAGTTTGCGGCTAGGAGCGGTTGGCATTAATCCTGGGCAGGCTGCTGGGATGCTGGCAGCAAACTGTGACTAAATGGCTGTCTGGCTCATCTGAAGGGTTTTTGCACTCTCATTAGCTTACCTCCCAGCGGGAACACAGAGTGAGTGTCCCCTAATCCTATCCTAATCCCGTTCAACACCAGGAATAATCCAAACAACACCCCGTAAAATAATCCCTGCAACCGAACTGACCTATGACATCCTTGATTTTAGTGAAAGTGTAAGTGTTTAATATGAAACCTTTCTGACAGTTTAGGAGTTGGAAATCCAGCGTCACTTTTCAAAGTGATCCTCAAACACTTTCCACGGGTTAACGAAATTAACCTGACTCACACTCCACTTCGCAGGGAAATGAACCTTTTGAACTGTGCAGTTTAATCCTTTAATTTTCTGTCATCACTGCATTATAGCCCTATATAGTGATGTCTATAATGTTGATGTGAGTGATCTCCACAAATGAATGTGCAGCATTTTCAACACCCTTAAACACAACTTTATTTTTTCCCCCACATCTATTTTCTAGACTGTTAGCAAGGTAAAACTATCTGCGTATTTAAATTCACCTTTACGTTACCATTAAACCATTGCCAGTACATCCGTACTCATTGTGACGGATGTCTTCAGCCATCGCATCAGCTTTTTGAGCATCCTGCTACGAGCAATGCATTTTTATGATTGCATGTCAAGTTGGAAAAAACATTTCACAGAGACACAGCCTTGTGGGCAGTGCTCCAACGTATCACACAACAGCACTTTGGGGAGCTCAAGGTCTTAAATTCTTTTTTTTTTTTTTTTTTGCCCTGTTCCACACTTGCTGTTTCTGCCCTAATGCTCTTATCTAAACAAAATGATAAAAAGTGGACAAATCTCAAAATCCTAATATTCTGTTCTAATTGGTTGCACAGTACTAAGAAGACGTCTTATGTAAAGGCCCCCTAAGAAGTGTGTGCAACCAAGGTCAGGTGAATGCTTGTGACTTGTTAGTCAAACTAATAGCTCAGGCAACCCACACCTTAGGGGTTGAAATTATGTTGTTGTGCACACCCCTATTAAAACATTAACCAAATCAGTTTATTGACACTAACCTACAATCTGGATCTCGAGAGTGACTTTGTCCTCCATGTTCTCAATCCGCACGGAAAGGATGTACTGGCCAGAGTGCTCTCTGGCCGCCTGCCTGATGAACAGGATAGTGTCCACATCACTTGTGCGGATATTCACCAGCTTGGTGTCTAGAGGTTCACCATCTTTGAGCCAGGTCACTACCGGACGCGGTTTGCCCTGTGAGCAGTTGACATGGTGTAAGTCGATAATTTGAAGTGCTGCAAAGAGCAGCGACTGAATGGAAAAGTAGCGCTACACAAGTACAGAGCAGAAGACTGTACGTGCATGACTGACCTGGAAGGGAATGACAAGGTTGACCTTCTCACCCACTCGTTTGATGTACTTAGTCCTAAGCTGCCGAGGGAGGCGGATTTTGGGTCGCTCTGAGAGGAGTTTGAGAGAGGAAAATGACAACAGTGGGGTGTTTATATACTTTCAATGCATTCAGTGTGTTGTGTCAAATCTGCACTGAGTAGTTAAAGGGATAGTTCACACAAAACTGAACATTCTCTCATCACTTAAAGGATTCTCACTTCCAGAATAAAAAAAAAAATCCTGATAATTTACTCACCCCCATGTCATTCGAGATGTTCATGTCTTTCTTTTTTAGTCGAAAAGAAATCAAGTTTTAGAGTTTTTGTTTAAGATTTTTCTCCAGATAGTAGAATTCAATGGCAGCCAGTGGGTGTAAAGGGTGTAATGCATGACCTTTGTAATGTGACTACGTAATGTGTGAGGTCGAGCTAGTGTAAGATGAGCATTTGTGGTAAAAAATTATTATTATTTTTTTTTTTTATGAGAGACTGTTTCGCTAGATAAACCCCTTATTCCTCAGCTTGGATATGCGATTTGGACTTTCAACCTGTTGGCCGCCCACTATATAGAGAAAAATCCTGGAGCCTTTTCCTGAAAAGCTGTAATTTCTTTTCAAATAATTTTGGATGACATGTGGGCAGGGGCGAATTGGCCATCTAGACGTTCTGGAGGTCTGCAGGTCGTGCACTCTTATGAAAATATTCACTAGAATTATCAAATAATAAATGAAAAACTGACCATTTAAACAAATTTTTTTTGCAAAATGCATGACAGAAATGTTTGCACTGAACTATGCTCTTAGGGTTAAACGTTTCAATTTAAGTCCATGTAAACTCTAAAATGATGTAAAGTCTTAATTATTAGAGGTCTTAAATTTGGGGACAGAAAGAAAAAAATTGGAATATAGATTAGTATGTAGATTAAACTTTAAAATGCTATGATGTCACTGAATAAACTTGAGCACTGCACGTTTCAAAGTCAGGCGCACTGATTTGTGCCTGCGGTTACCGGGGCAACTGCTCTATTTCTGCTGTTCCGAAAATTTGACTTGCTTGCAGAGAACGAAAATGTAATTTAATATAACAATTGTCTTATAATAGCCTAATTATTTAAATTAATATAATAATTGATACTTTTGACTCTTCCCTTTTCTAAAAAAAATTGTTTAAAGGCTGAAATGTGACGTGCAGGTCTTAAAAGGTCTTTAAAGCTCTCAAATTTTATTTTAAAAATCCTTCAGCTACCCATTTATTTTATGGTACCATTTGGAGTAACTATTTATTTACTTAAAAATATATCTGTCCTCTTATGTTGTTTTGAGAATGTTCTGTAATAAAAATAGGACCTCTGTACATTTGTTTGTTGCAAACTGCCAGACAATGAAATTGAGAGGTTTATGTGTTGGGGTGATATTGCTGTCAACTGACAACAAAGTGTCCCTTCTCAATTAGCTTAACTGCACAAGTTGATAGTTAATAAAATCTTTCTAAATAAATTGCATTAATAATACTTTAATTTCCTTTAATAAAAAGGAAATTGAGTAAGACGGTGTAAAAGTGTTTGAATTTAGATTAGTAATCTGGCCCCTTGGTATAAAGGAGAAAAAAAAACACTGGCCCTCATTACTATCAAAGTTGCCCATGCCTGCTATAGAGCATAAAGCCCATGAGCACTATATTAAAATCCCAGGACACCCCTAGTCTGAATGTTCACTGCTATTTATTACTTCACGTTGTCTGACATGAATATTCAGTTCATTCAGAGACAGCAGCGATTCTACAATGGGTTACTTTTGAGAGATACTGTAGGCCTATTGAGTTAGAAAATAGAGTTAATTAAATCTCCTAAAAGGTGATAAGTCTGATTAACATGACACACACACACACACAGAAAGAGAGAGAGATGTAAATACTCAAAGGTTTCTAGATTCTAGGTTTATGCTCATTGTCATGTTATACATTTTGCATTCTGCTCTTTTTCTATAGATTTAAAGTATTTTAGTTCATACAACTATACATTTATTTCAGTCCCCACTGAAAAAAATTAATTAAAATAGAAACCATCACATAATCTGTAATGGTTTTACTGGTTATAATGAAATTGTATTGGTTTTAATGGAAACTGTAATGGTGGCTGTTGGTGTCTACTGGTAATTGGTTGCCTTCTGTTGGTGGATTTTGTTAAAACCACTAAATCCTAATGTAATGTCCCAAAAAACACACACTACAAGTTATTTAATTGTTTTAATTGTTAAACGTTGATGGTTTGTAGATTAGAATTTCTGTGATGTTTCTATTGTTTTTGTCAGCAGGGTCACCATGGGTCTTGTGATGTTATTTGGCATAAATGTGACAGAATTGCTGTAATATTGTGAGATAGTAGTAACTGTTTATAGTTTTGGTGGGCCTATTTGGGAGAAAATCCAGGGTCCAGAAATCCAATCCATTGTCAGGAAATTTTTATTCTGGAAGTGAACTAATCTTTTAAGGAGATTTGTGGGAAAATGTCCACACAATGGAAGTAAGTGAGGTCCAGTGTTGTTTTAAGCTATATTTATCCCAATTTTTTTTTTAAGACAGACTATACCTTTTAAATGCATATATTTTGGCTTAAGGTTAATTTTGCCACTTTTTAGGAGTTGGAAAATGGACTAAACTCCACAAACACCAATTTTTGACTTTTGTATGCTGTTTGTGTGCAAGTATGCATGTGTGCAAGTCGCACCAACAATCTCCCGAATGGTAACAGCTTGCGCCAACACAGCCGGAGGACTACGACCAGCGATGTTCACAGCTGTCACCCTGAACAGCATCTTCTCTCCAACGGGCAGACCTCTGACCCTGTAATTATTCTTCTCAACAGGGGTCTCGTTGGCCTGCACCCACTCACTGGCTGTGAGTTCCACCAGGAGCAAAGAGAGCGGCACACAAACAACATATGTAAACATGTCAAAAAATGATCAAAAACTATTACTTAACTGAGACGGTACTCTATGTCAGCCATGTGTCTCACCTCCCTCAACGCAATATTCAATGATATACCCATCGATGCCACCGGCTCCAATTCTCTCGGGGGGAAGCCATTTTAGAGCACAGGTACCATCTGTAACATCGTCTACCATCAGGCGTGTGGGTTCACTAGTTGGTGCTGTGAAGGAGCAGGAAAACCAAGAGAAGGAATGCTGAATGAATTGAAATATATTAAATGAAGTTAAAAAGCAATAAATAAAAGTAGCAAGACAGTTCGATGAGGAACTAACCAGTGGGCATGAAGGGTTTGGAGCTGGCGCTTGGCTGGGACATGCCAATCCCGTTAACAGCAAATACCCTCATCTCATATAACACACCCTCAATCATCTTCTTAGCCTCGTATGTTGTGGACTCATAAATGTCAAAGTTCAGCTTTGTCCATCTGGACGAGCCCTTCTTCTTCCTCTCCATTAGGTAGCCTTGGAAGTATACCAAAAGTGTAAGTGGTTCCCCACACATGTATCAATACAATTCATGACATTTAAATATTTTCTGGGTATGTAAAAAAAAAAAGCAAGGCTGGGACATACTGACAAAATATTTGCAACGATGTAATAGTGCATGTCAAGTTGGAGGCATACACAAATGGTGAGGATCTGTTTTACCTTTCACTGGAACTCCCCCATCAAATGTGGGTGGATCCCACTGGACAGAAGCACTGTCCTCACCCACTCCAGTGCATTTCACATTCTCAGGTGGATCGGGCACATCTGAACACAGCACAGAAAAAGTTCCAGGGTGAAGAGTTGTAATGAAGAGATTTGACAAAGCAGCTAATGAGCACAGAAAGAGACTGCTACAGATGCGTAACATGCATAAACTCACCAACAATCTTAACCATGACATCAGCCTTGTCCTCTCCTGCTGGGTTGGTTACAGTGATATGATAGAGGCCCTCATCGGATCTCTCTGCCCCTTCAATCACAAAGCAGCTCAGGTTCTTCCTGGACTCCACTCTCACGCGCCCTTCAGCTTCAGAGAGCTCCTGCATCATACAAACGTCATGTTTTCAAGCAAGCTGATTTCCATCCTAAGTTATATTTGAGAATATAATGAAAGACCAGCATTAATTTCAGTGCTGGTTTTGTGTGGGTCTAGCAAAATCGTAATCACTGGGGTCCACAGCATGAGTAAGCTGGTTGACTTGGTAGGGTGGTAGAGACACAATTTGAAATACAACATTTTCTCACTAAATCTGATATATGAAAAAGCCCATTTGTGTTGTTGGCTTTATATAAGATGAGAACATGTGACAATTTGCCAGCAAGCTCTCACTGTATCTCCTTTTCTCCAGCACACACTGGGAGGGGGATCCCCTGTAATGTCAACGTCAAACCGGAGCTTGTTTCCTGCAACGACGATAATGGTGTTTTTGTTGACAAAGGTGCCAGTCGTGTCCAGGTGGATTTTTGGTGGTTCTGCATGATGAAAGAAAGAATTATGTAATTAAAAATACATTACCCTTACGTAAACTATAATATTAGGTTTGTCGATGCAGGTTAAGACGTTTACCTTGACGAGGAACATAATCAATCTTGATCTCTGTGGGTACAAGATTATAAAGCTTGGTGAATGCTGACATTTAAAATTTGATTTAAAAAAAGAAAGGAAAAAAACTCTCTTACCCAAGAAGTTGAGTTTGGCAGAAATAGAAAGAGCATAACCATCTGGTACGAAGGTGTAATCTCCTGCATCTTCAGGCTTCACATCATCTATCACCAGTTTGTGAGTCCTGGGATACCAGGATTAAAAATGTTGCCACAACATAAGAAGTGTATGCTACTTTATTTTTTACCCCAAAAGCGATGAATACACTACTGAAAGACTACAGTTCTTTCAACAAGAAAGATCATAATGGATACTGATGACTAATCGATTTTAGTGTCCTGGAATAGAGTAATATTGGTGAAACAAGGACGAGGTGATCCTGCTTATGCATGAATCAATAAAGGTGGCTGTAAGTGGACCGCTATACCTGCCAATGTGTGTCATTTTGATGCGGTTGCTGGGAATGACCTCCACCCCATCTTTAAACCACTTGCCAGTCACTTTCTCATCTGACACTTCACACTTAAAGACAGCCTGTTCTGCTGCCTTCAGTGTCAGATCAGCTATACTCTGCAAAACCTCCAGTTCCTTCTCTATCATAGAGAAAAAAAGAAGAGAAAGAAGGACAATGAGTCCATTAATCTTAAAAATAAATACAGAAACTTAATTGAAATAACAGCTAAATGGTGGAAAGACCAAGAAGGGAGAATTGTCATTTTACTTTATCAAACTAGGTACCTTCCACTTCCAGTTCTCCCTTGGACTCCCCTCCACTAGTGAATACATGGTATGTCCCAATGTCCTCTGTGGTTGCCTCATTGATGATGAGCCAGTGCTTTGTCCCATCTTTCTTAAAGCGATACTTTCCATCTCGGCTCAGTTCCACTCCATCCTTCATCCTGAGAGAGATGAAGTGAGACAGACGGAGAGCGAGACAGAGAGGCACAAAGATGGAATTAATGTTCATAAGAAACTGAGGAAGGCAATCTGTGCCAAGATTACTGAAGATTAAATAAAAAAGAGTGAGGTGTGTACAAAGAGAAAAAACAGGATGAAAAGATGTAGAGCAAGAGAAAAGCTAGTGTGTCCAGGCCTTTGATACAGCAGAAAACAATCTTCAAAGACAGATAGGTATGATATTGTAGCTGTATAGTGAAAATTGATCCTACTAGAGCTTTTATCATTTATTTAGCATGTAAATTAAAGTATATCCTAAAACCTCAAATCAAAAAAAAAAAAAAATCATGAAGAGTATAAGACTGGAAATTTTTCCATCTGCTTGTCTGAACATGAGCAGAAATGCAGAAAAGCACAAGCAGTCACAGATAGTGCTCAGCCACATTAGTCATTTAAACAGAGAGAGGTAATGACAGAGAAAGATTCATAATCTGAAACTAAATGTTGCATTTATTAAAGGCTAATAGGATTTTGTGTTTTTTGACATAAACATATAAGATAAGTGTTGCCTGCTTGGTGCAGTATCTCACCATTTCACATTGGCTCCCTCATCAGACACTTCAACCTCAAACTCCACCTTCTCCCCAACCACCACATGGACGTCATCCAACATCTTAGTGATGGTGACAGGTGGTTCTGTTCATATAAACACACCAATAAGTGGTTAATACAATCAAACATTTTAGAAGGAGCAACATTTTCATCAAAGTTCAGAAGAGCTTCTGGGGCTGATGGCAGCTATGATGCCACGTATCCATGAATAAATAAGACAAAAAAGGTACAAGAATTTAAACAAGAGACAGATAAAAAAAAAAAAAAAAACTTAAAAAGCACGGACAGCATAGACAGAGTTTTAAAATAATCAATAGGCAGATGGCTAGCTCTCAGGGACAGACAGGACAGTGACAGATAAGCAGAACGAACGAATGGAATTACAAAAAGGTCTGCGTGCTAATGATGCCACTGATGTTGATGATGATAAAGATGGTGATAATGAAAGTGTACCTTGGACAAAGACCTCAGTGAAACTCTTCTCCTCTCCTACCACACATTCATACGCGGCATCATCAGCGAGGGTGCACTTGTTAATAGTGAGCTTACGGATACCACCCACACTCTCAAAGATATATCTAACAGAAAGAGAGAAATTCAACACAAACCTCATGTAAGGCATCGAGCATCAACCATCAATAGGGGTCATCAGTGATGACCAGTGGACCTCTCAAGTGCTATGTAAAACCATTTATTGCAGTGCTTTTAAACACAAATACAAAGCGTCATACTTGGCTGAAGGTTTGATCTCCTGTCCATTTTTCAGCCATTTGACTTGAGCGTTGGGGTCAGCCAGCTCCACACTAAGCTGTATTTTCTTTCCTTTCTCCACAGAATAAGCAGGATCCAACTTCTTTAGGAAAGCTTAAAACAGAAACAGCACTAACATACTCAGTCCATTACAATACTCGTCCACCAATTTTTCTTTAAATCTATTTTGCTTGGTTTATTAACAAAATTACATATTACGGTTATATTTGAATCCTTCATATGCATGTGTTTGTGTGTGTGTGTGTGTGTGTGAGGAACTATGACTTGGTACATCTGTCATGTGTCTCACCATCGCTCTTTTTGGGCTCCACTTTCTTCATCTTCTTAAGTCTTTTGAGCATGCCCCTGAGATCAGTGATGCCATACTCAAAGGCGATCTTCTCATAGTCACATGGCTTGGCATTTTTCAGGATCTCCCACACATCCACATCTATCTCAGGCTCATCCTTCTGCTTCCTCTCTCTGAGGCACATGGAATCAAAAAATATGGTTAATCGTCATATTTGGTTGCCTGTTTTTATGTTGAGTTCTAGGGACCCCACGTCATGTTGTGCTTCCTTCAAATTCTACTAATAAGTTTCTATGACTTACTCATAACCGAGCATGCTGATATTAACGAGGCTGCTCTGTTGTATCATTAAAAATGCATGCATATTTGAGTAATTGGCTCATCCCAATTTCTCAGACCCCAGACTGAGACGAGAAAAAACATGGAGGGTGTAGAACATCTTCCAAACCTTTTCTTGAGTAAACCACTGAAGTCCAGTTCACCTGCATCCTCTCCCGCATCTCCCCTATAGATGACAGGAGGTCATTAAAAAGAAAAGGGAAAATAAATCATTAGGAGTGCATCATGTTTTTAATCAAAACTGTTTACTATATAGCTTTCTATAAACTCACATAGCAGACGCTTACTGTTATACATTCTTATGAATAAAGTTTCAAGGAGTAGATCAAGGAGCCTGGCTCAGTCCTAGGGCTAAACAAAGACTTCCCGGAGCTGGACCTGGAGTCAAACTCTCAGACGCGAGGAAAAACATCTCTCAATCAGTCCATGAGGTTATTACTGCTCAGTGGAGCAGCTTTTGGCAACAGACTCCTCCAGTGATATGCAAGAGTATCATACAATCTTGCTTGTATGACCACGAGGAGCATGAGCACTAACTTTATGCGGCGACTGTGATTTCACCGAGTACAGCATGTTCTTGGATCAACATCCTTGTTGATCCTGGAACAACATTCCCATTAACCAATCAGAATTGAGATATAACTTTTCAAGAAATATCTGTTTTAAGCTTACAATCAGGGGTAGGTGCTTCTGCACCCTTGTTAATCAGTTATCATTTCCCACTGATTTTAGGAATAAATTATGGTTAGGGTTAGGTTTAGGGGTAGGGATTGGGTTAAGTCTATATTTTTGGACATAATGTTGATCCAGGATCATCAAATGATGTTGATCCAGGAACATGTCTTACTTGGCAAAATCACGGTCGACCAACTTTATGCACACCTAAAGCCGTATCTAAACATAAAGTCACACTGACAATAAAAATAAAAATCCCTCCAAACAGAGATAAACATCTTTGGAGTGTGTTAAAACAAGGTGAAATCAAGACATCTATCAGTTACTAATGAATCAGAGACACAGACACACAAACAAACTTACGATCGTTTGAACGCCTCCAAGATGTTTGTTTGTTGCGTCTCTTCAGCGGCTGAAGGAGAAGATGAAAAACATGATGATGATGATGTGAAACTGTGTGTATTTGATTTGCTTCACAATCTGATTACCGTCAAAGCCAATAAATGTGTAGTGGTGATTTACTAAGTGCTGCGAAACTAACAGGAGAGGATCTAATCAGCTAAATACCTACTGAATAATGAATCAGCTGTAGACTTAGAGTAAATTGTGCACACACACATACCCAGTGTGTTAACTGACTTAATTCATCTGAAAACTACATTATATGCATTATAAATGAGGTACATCAGGTGTTTCAAACTCTAATTATTAGCCTCATTCAGTGATAAGACGAGAGCTTGTGAATCAATTTGTACATCAGAATATGTCAAATGTTCTTTTAATTGTCCTACCTTCGACGGAGATTTCAAAAGTGCAGCTGTCACACTTGTCTTTGGACGTGACCTCACAACGATAACCTCCTGCATCTCCATCCACAACCTTAACTATGGTCATCTCATAGGTGTATATCTGCCATCAAGAAACATCAGTATGAACTCTGATCTGTACTGAACAAATCTCAATTAAAACGCACTGTTCTTCACACACCTTAGTGTTCCTATCATAGGTTTCTTTGAATTGGAGGTGTTTTCCAGCCTTGCTGCCCAGATCCATCCATTTCCCCTTTAGCCACTTCATGGTAGGCTTCCTCAGCATCTGAGAGGAGTCCACCTTAGCCACAAATGTGACATTTTTCCCTGTTACAAATACAAAGACATGAATAAACATGTATGCCATTATTTCGATATGCCATGATTTATGAGTATATATTTATGAGTTAAGCAACATCACACAATAAAAGAGTGCTATTGTTATGAATATAGCATATTCCTAGCACAATTGTGTTTCTGATATTGCTTGTATTCTCACAGTTCATGTGAAAAATTATAGGATCTGCCCTCACTTGTACACGTCTTAATGATTTCTAGACTTTTTATTATACAAAAAGAACAGAATGATCCATTTGTGCTTTTACTATAATTAAAAATAAATAAACCCATAAATCATTAAGAAATATACAAGTGAGTGAGGATCCTGCATTTTCTATTTGAAGCCGTTATGATTTTAACGTAATATCATTGATCTACACACCCAAGGCATTGATTGAGCACAGTGATTTAACATCTTTTTGATTACTTACAGTTCAATAAATAAGAAGTTACATTACAGACACAAGCAACACACAATAGTGGCGTTTGTTTCCAGAACTAACTTTTGTTTATGTTTACTGTGTGTTAACTGTTGTTTGCTGTTTATGATTAGTTTAAAAAAAAATTAAATTAGCTTGTTTCATTCCTGAAAAAAGCAGTGCATTGAAGCAAATCAATTGAATGAATTAAAGGTGCTGTAGGGAACTTTTGTAAAAAAAAATATTTTTTACATATTTATTAAACCTGTCATTGTCTTGACAGTAGAATATGAGACAGATAATCTGTGAAAAAAATCAAGCTCCTCTGGCTCCTCCCAGTGGTCCTATTGCCATTTGCAGTTACGGACCACTCCCGGTAAGAAACAACCAATCAGAGCTGCGGTCCGTAACTTTGTTTGTGTTCAAAATGTAGAAAAATTTATATAATAAGCAAGTACACCATAAATCCATTTTCCAAACCGTGTTTTTAGCTTTTCCTGAATCACTAGGTTTACAATAAGTGTTTATATTCGGACTATTTTAGATTGCTTCGGGGGTACCGCGGCGGAGTAACCCAGTACCTTTGTGATTCTTCATAGACATAAGCAGAGAGAAGTAGCTCCGGCTACAATGTTCTTCCGCAAGACGCAAGCAGTTCTGTTTATTAACCGCTAGAGCGTCAAAAGTTACCGACTGCAGCTTTAATCAATGACCCACCCACAATGACAAGCGCTTGCTTCATCCCTGAACTAATCAGTGTTTTGAACTAAATGGTTAAGTAAATGATTCAACGACTCATTCATAAATGCAGTCACCTTATCATTCTTAAATGAATAAGTGTTCTGAATAAATTGACTAAGAGAATAATTCAACAACTCAGTTAGAAGGACAGTCATCCCCTACTGGCGTAACAACTGAACCTGCAGACGCAGTCTCTAGAAAAACACCATTAATGTGCAGACTAGGAGCTTGGAAAGGCATTGTACAGCACACAAATCTTGGAGTGAATTCAGAAGTGCAGCTACGGACAGTTCAGAATCTCACCTTTAACGGCAGTGACACTCTGAGGCTTCTCCACAAGCAGCCCACTTATCTGAGACATCTGAGGCTCTTCTCCTGGGACATGTTCTACCGGCAGAGTCAGAGAAACAATGTAAACTGATATGAACTGCTGAAAGCCCACATTAATGGACACTAAGACAGGCTATAGTCAACCAGGACTGAAAAGATGCTGAAAACAGTGAATCATTCATGAATACTTGCTATCCATATTGACATGTAAGCAGCCTGGGGTAAAGCTTCCCTTTAAAAAAACATTTAGCACCATCTAACAAAACAAACAACTATTGACGCTCACCTTTCAACCCTTCCAGATCCATAAACTGACAGTTCACCCAAAAATAACAATTCTGTCATTTCTTTTGTTCACCTTAGTGTCTTTCCGAAATATACTTTTTAAGTTATTTTCTGAGGGTGAGAAAATGATGACAGAATTATATGTTTTGTGTGAACTATCACATTAGGATCTGCACTGGGATGTGAAAGACATGTACACAATTTCCTTTTGCATGACAGATAAAATATTTTTTTTTTTTTCATGTATATGTCATAGACAATACATGCTAAAGGATTTGTGTGTCTTACCATCCTCAGGCAATTCTGTATCAAAGAAAAAGAGAGAAAACAGATTGAAGGAAACCATTAGGAAGTTATATATGGCATGGCATTATGGCTCTTTGGCTCCTTTTAGGAGGCATTCATGTACACACATACTGTACATACTAACACACATAAATGTAGAAACTGACGTCCTACTGTCCTTCAGTTTTTCAGAATGAAGAAAGTGCATAGCCATTAATTAAGTTACATTCTCCACTATCCATCATAATCATAGTGGTACTGATGGGTGGGTGTTTTTGTTGATGTTGTTGATTCTGGTTACAATTGAGTTAAATGGATGGCTTTGATGGCTAAACTATTTGTTTGCATTATGTTCCATCTCACGTTCTGAATCAGATAACATATCCTTCACAGTAAATATGAAAGTAAATAAAAGTCACAGTAAATATGAAACAGACAATATAACAAGCCTTACTTGTACTACCTGTGGTGGGATTAGGCCCAGACAATGTCATGCATTTCCATAAAACCAGAGAACAAAAGCTTCACTCTGTTTTATGTTTATGCAAGTTAATTTGATCAACTGAACAAGAATGAAACGTCACGGTGCAATGCATAGTTTGGCTTATATTAAAAATAGTTTTGCATAAGGCTCTCCTATATAGCCTTAGAACCACCCGTCCTATTTTCTGAAGATGATTTACCCAGATACACATAACCCAGATAAGACAGTTGCTCTAACACTAATGTCAGCCACTAAACATGTACACTGTGAAAATGCTTGTCCAGTTCTGGGTGTCCTAATCTCATGTTGCTAAATGTCCTGACCCTCACACTCACACACTTCAGTGCTGGATCTCATACACAGATCCACATATTTCCAATGGTGAAACTTTCAGAGTGACAACCACTTCAAAAGTATCAGTATACTGCATAACCTTGGCTTCTTAAACGGTCACCGCATTTCGAAAAAAGATTCCAAGAAGTTAAAATAAAACACGGTTGCAAGACATCAAGATGATGCCTGTCATGGTAAATAGGTCATGTTAATCCAACCAAATTAGTCTGAATGGAACAGTATTGTATGTAAATAAATTATATTTTGTAAAATGGCCAGAGGATGAAATAAAATATCTTTTGGTTTATGCAAACTCCTTGATATATACACAAACTAATAAATAAGGTATATATCCAAATTTTCTCCAGTTAACATATTTGACCCTAAAGTACAAATGAAAGGATAATTTAAGGTGCTGGAAACAATTTTAGTCACTGCTAACCTTTAAGGAACTGCTAAGCTTATGTAATTAGACATGCCTCCTCTTTTCAAAACCAAAAGTCTTCATAGTCTACAGGGAGATAGCTATTAACTAGCATCTCCACTTCAACTTAGTATATAAAGCAAACATCTAATGTATAATATAATATACTATTTTATAAATTAACTTTGCACGTCAGTCAATGGTGGTAAATTAAATAAAATTAATTAAAAAAAAATATATATATATATATATTATAACATTAACAAAGCTGAATAGAAATATTAAAGAATAATCTACATGTTGAAATATTAACTAATAATAAAAATGACAAAAGAACATAAAAATGTTAATGCTTTCTAGTAATATCTGTCAGATAATATGGATTTTTTTTGAGTGCTTTTTTGTTTGCCTAAAATCACTTTCAGCACCTGTAAGGGCTAAAATATGACATACTCTTTATCTAGATGCTTTGGTGAAACTTAATTTGAATAGACAGCGAGACTGTTTTCTGTCATAGTAATTCTCAAAAAATAATATGGCCTTTAAAAAGGAGAGCACTGTTAAGTGACCAGTGAACTAACGTGAATGAAAACAGACTTGCTGGCATTCGCCAAAGCAGTCTCAGATTTCAAACCACTTGTTTGCTGGTTGGTCTTGATTTGGCCAGTCAGAACCCCTGTGACAGACCTGCGGACCACCGACAGAGACAGTAACTGACATTTGGTTACATGCACCAGTCACAGGAAAGCAACTTGCACATTGACAAATAAGCACACACACACACGGCGAGCCAAAATGAGTGTTTCTTTCCCTTACCGTCGCGGCCCTCATCATCTAAATTTAAAGAAACAATGGAAGCATAATGAGGTTAACGCAGCACGTACAGAGAGATGGGTTAAACACCAACATTATAATAAAGCGCCCCAGTGTCTTGTTTCTGGAAACTAGAGCTGGAGAGAAAGTGTCAACAAACCTGGACAAATAAAAGAATAGCAGCATACCTGTCAAACAATATCACTCAGCAGTTTTGAATAAACATGATTTGATAGTTATTTGTATAATGCAATGACATTTACTGTAAGGGGTCACTGTAGAATGTTAACATAAATTCACAAATCCACAATGAAATGTGAATTCTAAGCACATCTGATGAAGAAGTGCACGTGTTGACACCACATTACACGTCTCACCCTTCACCCTAGGCTAGCAAACTCTCCTGCAGAGGGAACGAATTGTACCTCAGTACAGTATTCATTTTATGTCACCTACTTTATGACAAAATGAACCAAAAACTGCAAACACGTATGCACATTCTTAGTGTTCACTCTTGGATTAAACTACATGATCATAATCAAAGCCACGATCAGCTTCAGTGCACGTTGTTCAAAGAAATGCATACATACACCAGTAAATGCATATAAACACACATACAAATATATATTTATAGATTATGCACTTAAGAAGTGGCACTTAAACATTGCTGAAAAACTTCATTTTGTTTTTCAAGATTAAATAAAAGGTCTTTTTAGAACGGTGTTTTACCGCAGACTCACATTTTCACATTTGCCAATAATAGAATCTCCCACAGCAAATGGAAAATGACTCTATATTTTCAAAGAAACTGTAATAAAAAATGTTTTTAAATGCATGCAGCACAGCGATAATAAGTTATCTTCTATATCAAAGTATATGCTGGGCTTTTGTTTGTCACGCATCTTCGGCAGTGAGTTAACTAGGCTTTAATGTTATTTATGTGAGCAGAAACAATATACTGTAATTTATGTAAACTGTATTATCTAGACACAGAATAGTATATAAATATTGTTCTGCATAAATGCATAGCTAAGTTCAAATGTATTATTGCGACTTCTATTTATAAAAGCAGTAAAGTCAACCTGAAACGCTACGGTGAGATCAACGCAAAGAAGATGAAAATAAATGCAAATAGTCTTTAATAAACCCACTCAAGGGTAAATCCAGGCCAGAACAGACAGAATCACACGTAAGGACGTAGTAGACCGGACAAACACAGACTGCACAGACTAGGGCTTAAATACATGGGACGACGGGACAAATAACAAGACACACCTGAACCAAATGACACAATCAAACATGAGGGAAAACTAGGTCACGGAGCACATGAGGGATAAAAACACAACAAAAAACTGTCCAAAAAACTTGCATTATGCCGTTGTGATTGATAATTATAATATTGTTCATCTAAGCAATATACTGCATATGTGTCAATATGTAAAAATGCCTTTAGGTTCAGTACTAGTTGGTTTCAGGTATGATTCATGCATTTGCTATATTTTAAGATTAATTAGAACATTTTAAATTAATGTATAGCACAGCGCTCACTTAATCCTAACGCCTGATAGTGCAGACTAACCACCATAACACACACACACACACATACGCAAAGCTCATCCGTAGAAGCAAAGCTACCACTTGAACCCTTGACAGACCGAATGAAGACAAATGGCGTTCATGACAAGATTCAGAGCAGGTGACCCACCTTCGGAAGGCTTATCTGTGAAAAAAAAAAAAAAAAAAAAAACATGCTGAGAGTGAGTCTGACTGCTATTAAATTATTAATTTCATCAAACAGATTATAAACATTTAGTAGAATAAAGAGATACAAATACAAACCAGCAGGTGGAGCTTCCACCTTCGCTCCCTTGGCACCTGAAACAATTTACATTTATAAAGACAGTATTCAAAAGGGGTCACGTTAAAGTAATGAAGTTAAAACTGTTTCGTACTATTAGTTTTGTTCAGTACTGTACAAACGTCTCAGGCCATTCATATTTTCATCATCAAAAAAAGGTTTCAAACCAATTATTTCTCAATAGGAAATATCAGTTTACATTCCTTTGCCATTAATTGTGATAATGCATTGAGATTTTTGTATTCACAAGGAGTCTGACAACAGACATCTGCTCTCACCCTCAACCAGTCCGTCTGAAATCACATGAAGAAACAAACAAAATCCAGAAGAACTGTGACAACGTCTCCAAAATACGTGAAGCATATTTCAACAGCATATTAGCTGTGGTCAGACTCCTTGTGCATATAAACATCTCACTGGGTTATTACATGAACAGAAGAAGAAATGTTCAGAAATGTGAACTATACAGCATATACACATGTGTAAATCATGAAACAGAGCAGGTAAATGGTGTAAAATTCTGCATGACTCAGAACAATAAATAAATGTATAAACAGATTAAATATCCACATAAATCCTCATAAAAACACTTATGAGATGGCCTAACCTATTTTCAAGGCTTCATGTAAAAAAATTAAATCAGCATATGGAGAAAGGCCTGAGAGTATTTAGGAGAGCAGGCATCCGAGCCTCTCCTCTGAAGGTGTAGACAGCTTTGCTACATCGTGTGACCGTCACCTTCCTAGTCGCAGTCTTGGCCTCAAATTGACTCTGGACCTGAAAGGAGTGGTCAGACCTTCACTATTTAGTGTTAAGGATATGAGACACCGCACCTGGCCTCGGCCCTGAGGGTCAGATTGCGTGATCTGCTTGCATACCGATGTACCGACACCTCTATTTTTGATTAGGTTTGTCTTTCAGATTGCAATATGTTAATGGGGCTCAGGCACTTCTGGTATATCTCCTCGTCCCAGAGGAGGAGTGGGATGTGGCGATCCAGCAATTTATAAATGCTTCCCCTGCCTCAGGATCTAAGGAGCTGGCTAAGATGTCCTCCCGAAAAAGGACAGAGCAGCAGGTTCACCAGACAGCTGAAGGTCACGACTGTACACAAACAGGGACCTGTAACAACTCTACTGAGAAATGCTCTGAGCAACTCTCACCTTACTGATGAATTGGCCTGGCAGTGTTAATTTGCTTGGCTAAAATGTACTTTAAAAATCTTTGCTGAGGTGGAGGCCCCAGTCAGCTTTTCATTAAAATGGCCCTGTCCTCTTAAATCCATCACTTACACCACTGCAATGCTGTGCATGTGTCACTATGGAAACCAATATGATCCTCGCGCTCTCATCTGTTGAGCTCAAGTAAACATCTATTAATCATCTTTTATATCCTTGGTAAATCAAGACAATCTTGCCGGTTAAGCTAAAAGGAGAAATCTGGCAGTGATTTGAGCATCTAATGCACTCATTTATGTTTTGCAAAAGCAATGTATTAAAATGTGTTTTAAAATGTTACTGATGTGATGTTACTGTTATTATTTTTAAGCAAAAAACAAAAAAACAAACAAACAACAAAACATTTTTTTTTTAAATAAAGCTGAAATAAAATATACAAATCATATAAAAATGAAAAAATAATTATTAATTAATTATTAAAAAAATAAAAATTAATCCTTTGCAGAAAAATGAAATAAGTTTAAGTATTAAAATGACTAGATTTCAAACTGAAAAAAAGAAGAAAAAAAAGCACATAAAAAAATTACTAAAGCTTTTCGTTTAAACAAAAACTGAAAAATATGAAAATAAATAATATTTAAAAATATTATTAAATACTACAATAGTATATAAATAAAAATAAAATAACACTGTGCTATATTGACTTTTCCTAATGATATTTTTTCTACCTATATTCTCTAAGGGCTCCTGATCTACTGCTCAACTCAGATGTTGGCACTTCTCTGGTTTCCAGTCGTCAGCACTCTCTCCATCTTGCCAGACTTGGTCTCTGTCACTGCTACACACAGTCACGGTGCTAAACACTAACAGACACTCACTCACTCACACGCAACACAAACACACACGGTCTAAAAGTGTAGGTGAGGTAAGAAGTCAACTGGAGGCCAGTGTAGCCTAATGCAGATGAGATGTAGTGTAGACTTAACCACCTCCACAGCAGCAGCGTTGTGATTGTTAACTAAAACTATTACAATCATTCTAGTATTTCAATTAAGTAAAATTAAAAAAAAAAAAAAAAAAAAAAAATATATATATATATATATATATATATATATATATATATATATATATATATATATATATATATATATTATGAAAAACATAAAAACATAAACAAACGTTAGAAATGTTGCCTCGGCCACTAACTCAAATAAGTTTAAGATGAAGTATTAAAAGCTAAAGCAGAATTCAAATGAAATATATAATATATAACTATATAATATAATAATATATTCAAAAAAAAAATTATGTTATAATAGTATATGAATAATATTACAATTATATTTCTTATTTATATGTTTTATTATATTTTTATTTTTTCGCTGAAAGGGACATCCATGGATAAAAAATTATATGGAAGCCCTTTTGCACGCCTGTTTCCTCCTCTTCAAAACAAACAAACAAACAAACTGATAAATAAATAGGCTAAATTACAACTTTATAATCACACGGTCTAACAGTTTTTCTTTGCAGTTGTGACTTTATATGTCACAAATTAATTTTATTTTTTCTTTTTAAAACTGAGAGAGGCATACACGGTCTTTCGTAGGAGACAGAAAGAGAGGCAGACAGAGATGGTCAGAGCTGGACTGAGTTTAATGTGGTCGTATTAAATTAGCACGGAGAAGACTCGGATATCTAAAAGTCCGTTTCATAAACAACACATGAGAAAAGTGTAAACGAGTGGTCTAATGCCCTCTCGTCTCCTATGCCTCTCTCTGTTTCGATAATGTGAATCCATTTCCATAAATACAACATCTACAATTACAAATATCTCCATCCTCACATACTCCATATATAGTCTGGGGAATAACTCAGTTTTTATGTGGCTATTCATTTCTCTCTGATCCAGACATGGAAGGTCTTTCGATGCTAATCCATGGTCGTTTCAGAGACGCCAGCCCCACTGGCCCCTGGGTCGCACAGCTATTCGGAAACCTAGCGAAACAAACCACATGATGCCCTGAAATTGAGAGCAGGCTGAAATCCAGCATCAGCATTTGAAACTATCATATTCGTGGCCGCACATTTAGAATTTGCTCACTTTGGTTTCATTAGCCTACAGCGCTAGTACTCTCTCCTTCACTTTGCTGACAAATCACTCTCTACTCTGTGTTCCTCTCGCTCTCTCTCTGGTCGCTTCCTCGCTCTGTTTGGCCGACTAACCTCTGTGTAATGTGCACGAAGCTAATCTCTTATGACATTTACTTCACTTCTTCTTTATATCTCTTTCTTCGCCAAAGGTAAAAGTCTTTTTGGAGCCGATAGCCTCCCGACTGATCAAAATACAGATGCGGTTGAGGACAGTTCGGTTCAGGTTGTCTAAAAACAAATGAGAGAACGTGTCATTTTAACCATTTTGACAGGTTTCACAACATTGTCAAGTCTGAAAGCAGGGGCCTCACTAACATTAACATGTCGACCCACACCAGCCTGTGTTAATGTCGACAAATGCCCTTCGCATGTCGCCACATACATGCTTCCAAAGCACAAAGACTTGTCACATACAGTGTTATACAAACAAAACCTGAAAGCATGTCTACATGTTTAGAGTCAGGCTCAAATGTGTTTCAAGTGTAACTAATACAACATTTTCTTTTTAAATAAAATAACAGCCTACTGTTATGGGTACAAAATTAATGAATAACTGCTAACAAAACATCTTGGTCTGGATCTGGGTCTTGGTTAATGATCTCAAGCTAAAAGGAACCAGTGTGGTCAGATTTACGATTTTAGGAAATCAAAAACAAAGCACAAACAGTGTAGCTCCAGTCACAAACAAATGACTCTTATAAGTTGATTCCTTTTAATGAATCATTCACAAACTTTCTATACACTATCTTGGGAGTTTATAACTGAAGTGCCCATAATGTAATAATTGTATTCATTGATTTCTACAACAAATGCAATTTGAAGTTATTTCTGTTAGTATCCACAGCATTAGTTTCTGGTTTTATTTGTATACCGGTTAAATTAGTAATTGATCTGCTCATGTACTAGTTTAGAAAGATCCCTAAACAATTTCTAACATTACCTGAGAGAACATTTATTATGTCTAAAGATCAACCTCATGACTATACTGATGATTTGATTTATGGATATAGATTGTAATATATTATCATTGAAATATCCCAAAGTTAATTGATCCGAGTGAATCAGAATTGAATCAAATTGCTTGTAAATCAGAAACCGATTGAATCTGTGATCTTTATCCATGCCCAGTTCTGTTCTAGGTCTTGACCTAACCCATTGAGTTAAGAGGGGCAGTGCGGTCCAGTTGCAACAAACCCATTAAGTTAAGAAAACCTCAAAGGCATAGTTCACTCAAAAATTCTGCCATGAATGACTCACCCTCATGTCATTCCAAACCTGTAAGACCTTTGTTCATCTTAGGAACACAAATTAACATATTTTTAATGAAATCTGAGAACTTTCTGACCCTCCGTAGACAGTAAAGTCACTGAAAGTTCTTGTGTAAAATTTCCATGTGACATTGTGCTTGAACCATAATTTTACAAAGCTACGAGAATACTTTTTGTATACAAAGAAAACAAAAATGAAGACTTTATTCTTCGTCACTGTCCTCCTCCATTCCGGACAGCACCACGACGCATGTGTGTGCATTCCTCTGCTCGTAAACAAGGCGCAGAACATGCATCTTCTACATCAGCTGCAGCATACACATGTGTTGTGGTACTCTTGATAAAGGAATTAAACGCAGCCTCCAGGGCAAGGCATCAACGAATAGTCATCTTCTCACCATAGGCCCCGCCTACTGGTGTTTACTTGTTTAACATCTGACACTTGATTATGCTGAATGCGAGTGTTGCGTTGCCATCAAAAGCGGTTTAAACAGCTCGTTTTCTTTCTTTGTACAGCTATTAGAAGAATCTCAGCATACAGAACAAGTGGATAGTTTATTTTTGATGCATCCTGGATCATGTCAGAGGGTTGATTAGAGCATTTTGTTTTGCAAATGAGACAAAGAGTCATGGAGAGCTCACATAGAAACATTTGTTGAAAGATGAAGCGGTGCTAGATCTGACTGCAGCTGAATCACAGTCCATTAGTAGATGACTTTCTAATGCTTTGTCTGGAAATGACCGTTTTATTTTGATCGTGTTGTCAAAACACTCATAGGCAATAGTGCTGAGTGCTGATACTGTTTCCTATGCAGGGATGTTAGCCAATCATAGCAATGGCCGATTTCTGACAAGCCTTAGAGGACACGTCCCTTAAAAACAGGACATTTTAGAGAGAGGGTAAGAATCAGGGTTGAAATTATTATTTGGTTTATGTTTTAGTTTTTTTTTTTTTGCGCAAAAAAAAAAAAAAACTACAACTAAAATGTATTACCATAATAATGAAACCTGAAGGAACATATTAAGATAAAAAAAAATCCACGTCATGAACCCTTTATTGTTAAACCAATGATGACTATTTTAAGGATGTCCTTAACACATCTCTGGGCCTTGAATGTGTCAGTTGTGTTGGTGTTAATGGAGGGTCAGAAAGCTCTCGCATTTCATCAAAAATATCTTAATTTGTGTTCAAAAGATAAACGTAAAACGTAAAGGTCTTACGGGTTTGGTACCACATGAGGCAGATTAATGACAGAAATTTCATTTTGGGGTGAACTAAAGGTCTTTGAGCCCGAAATTCACGTTCACACACTGCCTCCGAAAATTTCGTACGTCATTAAAGAATTCTGATCAGGTTCAATTTTCTGCTCTTTTGTATCTATAACAAGCATTTTAAAAGGAAAGGATGATGAATATGGAAAAATAAATAAAAAAGGAATATAAACATTTCGGACCTTTAATTCTATTATCAACTTGGGTTTTCCTATTGTAAGGAAACTGACTGCTGGCCCTGACATCAACTCTGATGAACACTGAATTAATATTACGAATTCCTTTTAAAATATTTCAAGTTCAGGATAAACAGACTATGATGGGAACAGCCAAGTTATATATGTAGTGTTTCTAAGGATATCACACACACAAAAAAGAAAAAATCCCCTCAAGCTTCATTCAGCTCCTCAGATCCAGATTGAAAGCAGCTATTTTTACAAGCGGGTGTGTGATGGAGTGTCTTTGGCATTAGAAGTATTTGGAGTGGATACAAGTGCGGGGAGGGTCGGCCGCACATGATGAAGTTTCTCTGTTTTATGAGGATGGAGAGAGTGATTCTTTTGGCAGCAAGAGGAAACATTTAAAAGAAACCCTACAATATCTATCAGTCTCTGCGGGACAGTACTGATGATTTGAGTTATGGAAATAGATCGTAAATATCTCTTTCCTACATACATGCAAAGATGGGGTGGTGGGGATAAAGATGGTGACGCAGGAACAGTTTGATCACGAACATCTGATCTGAGAATAAAAATAAACTGGTTGCTATGGGTCATGTTGTGTATGGTATCACAAGATTCACAACCTATATAATTCCTAAGAATAGTTATAATTTTACATGAATTTGTCAAACTGAAGACCACTTCAGCTGATTCAACAAAAAATATTTACATGAGCTGACGTTCAAATGGGATTTCAAATAAAATATGTGATTAAAATGATTCTCTCTCCCTGTATTTATGAACTAAAGACAGGCTATCATATCAAATAAATGTCAAAGGTGTGGTTTATGGAGTGATGATGTTGAGATTAATTATGGCCTCTTTTCTTCCTGACAGTGATCTCTTTCTCTTTTCCATGCTCAGGACAGCACGTTACATTTTTGATCAACCAAGCAAAGTTGTAACTGAACTTGACAGCCAGTGATCATCATGCATTAAGGAAAAGAGCACATTTTACATTTTAAGTCATTTGGGTTTTTTTATGGCGAGGAACAAAAGTTTTGAGCAAGTTTTAAAGGATGAAGAGATGATGACGGTTTTTCACAAATGTAAATTTATTCATTTTTTCATCAAATGTAAAGGATAATTTACATTTCTAATTGCTTGACAGAAGATGTTTCAAGTAGGCTATATAATATAAAATGTTCAGGGCAAAAATTTAAAATAAATGTTGAATATAAACAAATAAAAATAAAAAATGTTAAAAAATATAATAAAAAAATTCTTAAATAATATCGTGGACTGAACAGGGCAAGCAACAGTTTGGTCAAATCTCCAGAAACTCTTTCACATTTGTCCCGGGTCAGTGGGTCATGCAAACACTTTATTACTTACACTACCCGTGCAATTGAATTAGTATACACTTTTTCTTTTGAAAGTTGCATTAAAAATGTGTTAAATGGGCATGTTGCTTCTACATAAAAATGACTTATACTCTGGGTGCTGAGATTTTGGACGGTGAAGGAAAGGTTGGCGATTTAACAGAGATAAATAGATAGAAATTAGCATAGTGGTTTTGTCGGAGCGCTTGAGGAGATTTACCTTTCTGCCGAGTTTAGTTCAATTCTAATCAAATCTAACTCGTGAACCAGCTAAACAAGGTCATTGGGTTCTCTTGAACATTTCACGATTCCAGATCTCCAGGAGGAAGACTGAGGAAGACTGGTGTGTGGAATATGCAACAGGGTTTCTGAATATACTCAAACACCAATATCAGGTCGTGCAGTACACATATCCCATTGTGTACGTTGTGTTGGAGGATATATTCTGAAACACACAAATAGCAAGTGCCCCCACATCTGCGTGTGTGCCAAGGAGTGCTTTATGATGTTAATGGCCATGAGGTAATGCTACACTACCCCAGCTGGAAATGAGACATTGAATTTTAAGACACCTATTACTGTCACTGTTACTGTATATGTGTGTGTGCGTATGTGTGTAAAGGGGGTTGGGCGATGGGACTACTTAGATACATTTTCAGGTATACAAAACCTCCCTTTGGGGATGTCCAAAGATGCCCTCAGTTTGGAAAAACAATTTGTAAATTACATGAAGTTGTTCTCCAAGCCCCCTTGGAGGTGTACTGCCCCCCTGCTTGAGAACCACTGGTATATGCATAACTAAATATTTGTGTGTCGGAAACGAGAATGGAGCAAGATTATGTCCATTTTGGATCACAGAGTTCACAGAGAGTGTCTGTGTCATTTTGTAGTGCAAAAAGGGAGATTTGGGAAAAGGGAGCACCATAATAAAGACATTTCGGATGGCAAATAAGAGGCTTAAACTTCCCTAATACTCAATACTCCGGTTGTTTCATTAGCAGGGTTACAGGGAACTCTTGTTGTCCTGCCAGGACAGAAATGACATTATTTCAGCCTGGCAGGACAACACAGGCTTATGGACAAAGAGACTCAATGTTGTCACAGAAGATGCTTAAAGAGCACAAGCAAATAATAATTTTAGGCCATTTAAGAAGTCCAAAGGAATCCTTCACTCATCTCAAACTGTCACAGGCCGGATATTTGACTATTATGATAAAGCTTGAATATATTAGTAGACTCTTTGTGTAGTAATTTATATTAATGTGACATATCACATGGGCTTTATTTCAGCCCCAATCCAATATTAATGCAAATGCACAATTTATAGCGCACAGCCGTGACCCACTATTACAGTACTATCATTACAAAGTATCCATAATCACTGGAGCAATATGCAGAGACACACAACTCTGAACACTTCTCTGCTGTCAACATGCCCATTTGTAAAATTGCATACCCTCCTAAAAGCTGCTCAAGGCCGCGGGGCTATTCTGGAAGCTGTTTATTAAGGAATCGTGCTCCTTGCCAGTCACTATGGCTTCAGGAGATCCAGACAGACTTTATCTTGACAGTTCCCCACTCTGAGCAAAGTGGCCTGTGTATGTGACCGGGAAACTTTAAGTGAAGGGGGGTAAATGTGAACTTTAAAAAGCAATAAACTAAAAGAGGGGCCTCTTGTGTGGTCTGAAGTGTGGAGGTAGGAGAAAATGAAAGAGGGACAGAAGGATAGGCAAGAGAAGATGCAACAGGTTACGCTCGGGTGAAATGATCCAGTTATCTGACACTCTGATGTCATGCTCTCCAGCTGGGATTAACACCGAGTCATGGGGCAGAGTTAGAGGGAAAAACTGAATCATAACAGAGCCAAGGCAGATCTCAAGAAGGGATGGTGACATAAGCCCAAAGACATTGAACTGACCTTGTGTGTTTTTTTAAAGTGTCATCTACATGAGGCTCAATGCATGCCCATGACAACCAACTGATGTACTTAACAGAAAACTGAACCTTTTTACATTATACAGCAGTTTCATGTGAAAAGCAAAGGCTGAAAATAATAAAATAAATCTAGAAATATTAGCCAATATGCATGTCTGCCTTACTCTCTTTACATTTTAACTGGTTATATAAATATAAAATAACAATTAAAAAATGACCTGCTATAGAAATTAAAATATGTTTTTACTATATAGTTTTCTTTTTAAAAGGCTCATACAGACTTTTCATTTGTACCTGCATTTTCTGATTAGACCTGTCAAATTATTTGTGTAAATTATTTTTTAATCATTTTAACAAATAATTCCAAATAAAATAATATTAGCATTCTTTATATTTTTTAGCAAAAATGGCTCAATTTCCTGAGAATGGTTATAACACATTCCATCTTTCTACTTCTAAATATCAGGAATTCGCCATTCCATTTACAGTAATTACAAACATTCGGATCTGTTTTCCTTAACAGCATCCACCGTTAAGCAGCTTAGAGCCACAATGTACATTAAATGCAGTTTTTGAGAGTATTACTGCATGGCGGCAGTTTTGCTTATTATCCTGCTGTTGCTGGAGTAATGACTTCTCTATGAGGATGACTTAGTTTAGATTTGAAACACAAACTTCATTTTGCCTGAAGATTTTTTCAGTCATATCTGTCATTTCCTTCTGCCTCAAGACAGTACTGACATGTACTGCTTAATGAAAATATAGAAGGTCATATTTTAGAGCATCAGTCAGATACAAAGTTCACAGCAGCATTACATGACTGAACATGGATATCCTTTGACACCAACTTCTGATATCTGATGCTAATGATCACATCTGCTGGTTACACGTCAATCCCTGCAATTCACTCTCCTTAAAAGCTCCATAAAAAGGTAAAGCTTTTACCTCTGTATCAGTGCCAGCAAATGAAATCACACCGTGTGTTCAGAACTAACCCCCTCCGAATATAAACATTAATGCTTTGAGGACCATACTTGAAATGCTATTGATTTTTAATTGTGCACTTCACATCAATCGATAGACTCATTTTCATAATGATCAGAGTGTCGCCTGCAGGGTCAATCAAGAACTGAGTGTTCGAATGAAGGTCTTTCTGCAGGCGAAACAGCATATTCATGCAGCTTTATGTGATATCCTTTGAGTATGTATCACATTGAATGCGTCCTCTTGGAACGTGATTCAACCTCAGATCATTTCAATTGAGTTTCATTACAGAAGAGCATTGTCCATTGGTTAATAATTAGCAATAATGATTAAAGGCTGGAATATACACAAACACAACATTGCCAGAGTTACAGTCTGGAGGAGTCGCCAGAAGTCAGAGGCAGTTTGCAGATTTTGGGAGCTCACATTTGACCAATTTCAAACACACAAAAAAAAATTGCATCATGTCTGACGGACACAGATTTAGATGACGGTTCCATCCAGATGGAGGATATCAAATATTTTTCGTATTTGAAAGGTCATGTGCTGTCTCCCAGCCTGAAAGTTATCATCACAATCTTAATTCAAACTGGGTATCTTCTCTGTCTAGTCGCCCATTCTGCCAAACCCCAAACTGAAAATGGACCTCTCACTCCTGCTGCTGCCGACCCAACCTATAAAATTCATCTTTCAGCGCCTGTCACAGCCGAGACCATCTAAACATCTCCTTATTCTACATTCAGACCCATGATTTATGCTTTAAGCAACTAAAGTAACATTTCTCAACCTCTGCGGGGAGTTAGCTAACAAAAAGTGTGAACTAGTGATTTAAGTGATTCAGCTTGATGAATGAAATCTTTCTGGATGGGCCAGACACTTAAGCATTCTGCCAGTCAGAGTAAAAGAGCATCACTTACATTAACATGACACATAAAATGACAAACAGTGTTGATAAAAATCTACCCTTGTGTTCAATGTAAAATCAAGGTTGAAATGAACTTAAAGAGGCTTACCTGGCTTCTTCGGTTCAGGCATGGTGGTTCGTCATATGTCGCTCACCCTGACTTTTCTGTCTCCCACACTTTCACTCATCTTTCATCCCTTTTATTCCCTCCTCCCTTGGCAAGCATGTCGTCCCCATCCTTGAGAAAGATAGAGGAGGGTGGGTGAGAAGAGAAAAGAGCGATACAGGGAGAGGGAGCGACAGAACGAGTGTTACTTGAGATCTTAAGGGAATACAACTTGGACAAGACGAGCAGACGAAAGACAGAGACAAGGGTGAAAAAGTTTAACATTATAACAAACAGGGTGTCTCTGAGTTAATTGGTTATCTTGTTAAGGCGTGCTGTGACACAGGCTATTCGCTAAGGGCATGATATACTTGTAGATATTTTAACTGACAGCCTGTTTGAAGCACTTTACAGTGAAGCTGCTTGACTTCTGTGGTCATCTATGAAGTGATTCTTACCTAAGAGAGACTTGTCAAGAACAGAATCAGGCTGCTGAAATGCTGTCAGAGGTTAACTACGTTAGCTAGGCTGACCTTTGACCTTATATCTCTCAAACCACTCCTTTCAACAATGTAAGTGCTGACACTCATTCATTCACTCTGACTGTGTTTTACAAATAATAAGGCTAAACATTTTAATGTAACTTTTATGCAACCGGCCCCAGGTTAAATAACTCACCCAAATACATACATATGTTGAGGCATATAAAAATGAGAAATGTAATCAACATAACTTGTATAACTACTATAACAAAACTTTAACAGAATGACTTTGCTTATTACAGTATTTTATTTTTTTGAGTGCCAGTTTTATCAACAATTAGTTTTTTTGTTAACTGTTGATATATGTGAGAATAATCAATGAAATTTTTTGAAAATTATTGTGTTGTGTGCATTATTTTCTAATAATTCAACAGTCTGTCATAAGTTTTTCAGCTTATACTTCATTCGCCACACCTCAAAAAAGATTGTTCTCATTGTTCAGGGGGTTGTGTTTCAAGACATTCATCAGGTTTTTGTCTTTAAAATGCTATTGAGTGTAGGATTAATTTCTTATGCATCTCATCCAACATCTCTGTTAATTCCAAAATGTAATTTTTGACCAAGCAATGAAAGCTTGAGCCATTGATGGTAATGCAGTTATGCAGTTATTGAAGGGTTAGTTCAATCAAAAATGAAAGTTCTGTCATTAATTACTCATGATATAATTATAACACAAACTAAGATATTTTTGCCTGCATCGACAGCAATGGAACTGCATTGTTCCCAGACCCATAGGGTAGTAAGGACACTGGTAAATCAGCCCACATGCCATCAGTGGCTCAACTTCAGTTTTGGGAAGCTACATGAATACTTTTTGTGCACAAAGAAAAACAAAAATAACATAATTTATTCTACAATTCTTCTCCCTGAGTTACAATCTTCCTCCATTTTGGAGAGAACCACAATACATGTGCGCACTTTCCCCAGAACATTATCTATGTGCATTCATTATATAATAAATCATATTTTGGGGCAAAAACAGATAAATAAGTTGTCGTTTTTATCTTGATGTTTACTATATTTATGTCCTTGTTCTTTTGCTGTTCTAGGACTTGTAAGAACTTTTATTAAAATAACAGATATACCTTGGCAAAGTGATATGGACATTTAATGTGGTCAAGACCTGCCCAGAACTACTTAAGCCATGCGTTTCCCTGAACATAACTGCACACCTTGAAACGTTCGTCAACCAATCATATTCAAGCATTCAACAGCCCTGTAGTATAAGTTTACGTGAATACACTACCATTCAAATGCTTTATTTAGCAAGGATGGATTAATTTAATTAATAGAAAGGGACAGCAAGCATTTACATTGTAAAAAAAAAAAAAAGAAAACATTTATTTATTTATTCCTATTAATCAAAGACTTTGGGGGAAAGGATCATGGTTTCCATAAACATTAAGCAGAACACTGCTATGTCTTTATTAAAATGATTTCCAAATGGACATGACACTGAAGACTGCAATGAATGACTGCTGAAAATTCAAATTTGCCATCACAGCATAAATCTACATTTCAAAATATAATAAAATAGAGCATTCATTTTAAATTGTAATAACAATTCACTAATAACAATTATTAAATAAATGCAGCCTTAATAAGCAGACACTGAGCCCAAACTTTTAAATGCCAGTGCAAATAAAATATATCAATATTTGCCTCTACTTTTTATCAACTAAAATGTTATTCATGTCAATTCAACTTTAAAAACGTCTTAAAAAACTGACTTAAATGAATATGATATTACAAAATAATGACCAAGTTAAAAGGATATTTTCTTCAAAAGCCATAAACTGACTTAAACAAACATTATGAAAAATTAACACTGTGATTATGGTGTGAAACACGATAAAATCAAAAATACTAAATGTAAAATGGAATGATGAAAAAATTCCCCGTGTATGGTGTACAGATCTCTTTAAAGGCTAAACTGTGGAGATCAGAGTTTAGTCATGCCCCTGGTGCGAAAGCTTGAAGTGTAGAGTTCAGTGACGCTCTATTAAGCTTGACACACCAATAAATGCTTTTTGAAACTTCAATTTGGGGGAGAGAAGACTGGGCAGAGACTGTGCTATTTATAGAAAGTGCAACTTGAGAGGCAGGTGTCAAGTAGAAAGGGAAAAAGAGAAATATTACAGAGGAGACGAGGCAGAAGAGACGCACGTACAAGCACAAGACAACAGACGAGAAACAAGATACTTCATGCTTCATAGAGTGCTAACTTAATTTATTTGATTCAATTACACATAATAAGTGCTTGGGAAAGAAAATATAAATCATATTTCAGAATATATAAGAGCAGAACGACTCTCATCATGAAATGTAAACAGAAAATGTCAATGGCCGAGTAGCACACATGCCTTTACAGTGAGGAGATGGCTAATTATAGTCCTGCGCGAGTGTGGGGCTGTACCATTGTCTGAGGGCGTGCTGACAGACAGCAATGACTAGATGGAAGAGGGATATATTCATTTCAAAGTAGGAATGTCTTGGAAATCACACGGCATGAGTGCATGGAGAACCCAAGCCCTTCTGCTGAAACAGTCTATCAGTCATACAGGCGCTCTTATGTGTTCAGTTATGGAAATGCCAATAGGCCACGCTGTATCACTTACCTCACTGTCATCTGATTAATGTAAATGAAAGGGTGCGAGTGTGTTTGTTTTTCTCCTGCCTTGGATCTTAATGGCAATCCATGGGTCCCGCACTGAGTGGTTCAAATACGTACACTATTGATTGGGGGACAGAGCGTAAGTTTGATTTACAGTACAATAGGAACAGAACAGTGCGGAACAAAATGAGGTTGTGGAGCACAACAACTGTGTGCTTCTGTAAGTGATTGTAATCGATCTAAGCTAGTGATTACCCTGCGGCCCCGATGGTCCATTCTGGAAGTGCTGTCAATGCAGTTATTATCTTTTAGGTTCACTACAATGACGGATGTTCAGGCAAATAAGTACGTTTTGAGGTGGTTGGGGAACACTGACATTTTTAAGCACACATAACTTCGGTCATGCCTGTAATGGCTTAAACTGGAAAACATTTGATTACATTATATGTCAGACCCAATATCAATAGACAACATCAATAATTAATTATACGGTGGTTATACAGAACATTGCAGCCACTTCTGGCCCTGTGGACTTTTAAGAAATAAACTCTCTTAAAACATATCCCACACTGCGACTAGTTTATTAAATTATATAAACATGAAAGTCAAACATTTTCACCACCCTGTTATTTACATCACATGTCAAATTAGGCTTTTTAATGTGGTTTATGGCACATAAAATGAAAATTATTTTTTTTTACTAAAATAGCATCTCTCTCTCTCTCTCTCTCTCTCTCTCTCTCTCTCTCTCTCTCTCTCTCTCTCTCTCTCTCTCTCTCTCTCTCTTTCTCGTTTTGCTGTAATTTCAGACCTAGTATTGCTGTATCTAAATACACACATAATAGTTTCATACTTTTTGCATGATTTTACCTTCAGCTTACTTTGTGCGTACATCACGTATTATATGCCTCATTATATCACAAGCATATTTTCCAGTCTTGACTGACACTTGACTTCTTGGTAACCAAATCCAAGAAGGGGGGGGGGGGTTATAAATGTGTAGTAAAAACGTTTTATTGACACTTTCACTAGGAAAAGTTAAAATCTGTGCAATAAAAATCAGGCAGATCATAGGCCTTATAAACTATAGGCCTAGCATGCAAAAAAATTGACAGTGAGATGCTAGAATAATACTACTAACTGCAGACAGTCATTTGAGATGAATGGAAAGGTCTTGTAATCAATCAATGCCTGTGACTTGACTCACTCGTGTTCATAACGTGGGCACATTCTCCTGTGTAACTAAACCACTCTCTAGTGTCCAGCTGCAGTCATTACACTTTATAATTCTCTTGTGACAATAGGTAACTTATACTGAAGTTAACCACAGAGAGAACAGAGAGCACATATTTATTGAACTTTCACGTAGCAGCCTTACCTTAAAGATCTCTATCATTGTCAACAATGTGTTTTTGTCTAGTTTGTCCGTTAATGTCTTGAATGGAAATCCTTCTTGGTCTTACAGTGAACCATGTTGATTGCAGACTCGTGATAAATAATCATGAAGTGATATCTAAAATATATATCAAATGTAGATTATAACCTTGGAGAAAAAAAATCCCTCTCATGAACTAAATAAATAAATAATAATAATAATAATAATAATAATAATAATAATAATGCGAACAGCGACTCCTACTGGTTCAGTGGTTCATGCTGCACGAAATTAAGGTGTATTTTCAATTTCGTTCACAGAGGGGGCAGTACATCACCTTTTTTTCTGGCCACTAAAATGGCTTTAAAATAACCTAATTTTGTGCAACATTGCAAATAAAACACATAAATCAGCATATTTTTAATTTTGGAGAAAGCCAACGTTGAATAATCTACATGATAACATTAAAAGTTAAATCCAAAATTAACATTTGCAAGCTAATACATTAACTTAATCCAATTTAAAACGAGAACGTGATGAAAAACACAAAAGACTGAGTCCCGCTATATTGCTCAGGCTGCACTGCAGTGTCTATTCACAGGCGCGATCCCACTACTGATCGGCACGGGGGCTTTGACCTGCTCCGTTTCCGACCTGGGCCGGTGCACCCCTCCTTAGACGACCTGGTGGTCCCGAGCTCCCCCAGGAGCACCATATCGATACCGAACTTAGTGCGGACACCCGATCGGCATAGTCCACTGCAGCCCAGAACCCCTGAGCTCAAGCGGTCCGCCAGCCTCAGCCTCCCAGCAGCTTGGATTACAGGCGCGCGCCACTGCGCCCGGCGACGGAGCGAGGCTCTCAGCCGCTCTTCAATCTGCCTGCGCTCTGCGCCCTCTAGCGCTCCACAACACTAACTACCACAGCTCTATCCAATGTTTTTTCTTTCTTTCTTTCTTTCCTTTTTTATATAAGTATTTAAAAATAACATCGATCGAGTGCTAATAGTATAATTATTCTTTCTTTCGTTGAAGGCAAGTTGTGGAGCTTGTTTAGTTGTTTAGTTTTTTTGTTTTTTAGACCTGGCAACTTTTCTCTAACGTTAGTTCATTCTTATGGTTAAAAAAATGGAACAAAGCACCATTATCAGTAAGATATATTAATGATTAAAAATCCCGCATTAAAATTATAATTAATCTGCAATGGATGAATGAACGGCAGACATTCGATCGGCTTTTTAATGTTTTCCACGACTTTTGTTTTGAAACACTGTAACGTTACTTCCGGTACACAGAAGGGAAGTCTTTCGAGGCTTGCGACAAAATGGCCATGAGAAGAGTCTTGTCGCTTATTTTGTCCGTCCTGTCAACTGTGACGCTCTTATGGACACAATCTGGCGAATGCAATAATGGTCGAAGAGTAAGTCCAGTATCTCTGTGAAACCTCACAGTCACGGGATGTGTATTTGCAGTCTCGCGCAGGGAGCTGGTTAGCGTGCTCGGCTGCTGTCTGATCTGAATGAGTGACAGAATGACTGATTGTGAACGTTTTTGTCTGATCTGAGTGTGTGACGGCGACCGATTGTGAACGTTTTTGTTTTTGTGTGCCAGTCAGGGGACGCGGGGGACACTGATCTTAGCGGGTTCTCTGTGCCACTAGAGCACTCGTTTGAAGTGGGTGAGTATTAAGGTACTTGATTAATAACCAATGTGTCTCTTCGCAGTTTAGTCACTGTCTGTCTGTCTGTCTTTGTTTCAGATGATGTCCCCAGATTTCGCCTTCGTGGTGCCCTGCAGTTGAAGGGGGGAAAAGAAAATGGTGTGTATCTCTCCCAAAACCAGCTCTCTGAGAAAGACAGGATTACACTTAAGGTGAGAAGAGGAAGTTTGTAGGAAAGTGAGGGTATTAGTGGCCGTCATGTTGAGATGTGTTAAGTGTATCTGCTGTCTGCTGTGGTGTAATATAGTGTGTGTCCCTCAGGATGTGGCAGCAGCTGACGGTCTGTACAGGGTTCGAGTGCCTAGAGTCTCTCTCCAGGTGGATCGACAGACTGAGAGACCGTCTGAAGGGTACCTTACTACATTCGTTAGAGCCGTAAGTCTACCTCCTGCAAATACCAACATCAGATATATTTAATTACAAATGTTTGAGTGTGTGTTTATATCCTCATCAAGTTGCTTTGGATAAAAGCATCTGCTAAATGACTAAATGTAACATACACACTCACTAATGTTCAAAAGATCTGAGTCAGTAAGATTTTATTTAAATGAAATCAATACTTTTATCCAGTAAAAGTACATTAAGTTGATCAAAAGTGACAGTAAAGACATTTATAATGTTACAAAAAAAGTCTATTTCAAATAAAATGCTGTTCTTCTGAACTATGTATACATCGAAGCAACATTAAAAATGTGTAAGTTTCCACAGAAATATTAACAGATGTGACCCTGGAGCACATGGAGTCTTAAGTCGCTTGGGTATATTTGTAGCCATAGCCAAAAAAACATTGTTTTGGTTAAAATTATTGATTTTTCTTTCATTTTCAAAAAATATTACGATATTAAATAAAGATAATGTTCTATGAAGATATTTTTTTTTGAAAATTACCTACAGTAAATATATCAAAACTTAATTTTTGATTAGTAAAATGAATAGCTAAGAATTCATTTGGACAACTTCAAAGGTGATTTTCTCAATATTTAGATTTTTTTTTGCCCCCTCAGTTTCCAGATTTTTAAATAGTTGTATCTCGGACAAATATTGTCCGATCATAACAAACCATACATACATGGAAAGCTGATTTATTTATTTTAATATTTATTATTATTTAAAAAATTACACTTAAGACTGGCTTTGCAGTCCAGGGTCACATGTTAACATTGCATATAATCATTGATAACACTTATAATGATTTTAAAAAGATATCTTGAGTGTATTAGTATGATTTCTGAAGGACTGTGTGACACTGAAGAAGAAGAATGAATAAATTAATAAATGCCATTTAAAAAAGCTGAAATGGAAAATAATTTTAAATTCCAGTATTTTACAACATTCATGTTTTTACTGTATCTCGCAGCCTTGGTGAGAATAAGGGATGAGTTCTAGTGCGTGTATAAACATAAATACAAATATTTTTATATAAGTAACATGTATGCAAAATACTGAAGTTGGGATATTGTTTAGCTATAAATCTGGTCTTGCTTTTCTCCCAAGTGCGCGCTGGTGGAGTCCCACCTCAGTGACGTCATCACCCTTCACACTGATGTCAGCGGATATATCATTGGCATTTCCATAGTAACAATCCCTGGGTCATGTCGTGGGATAGAGGTGGAGGATGAGGTTGACCTGGAAGTCTTTAACACAACAATAAGTGTCGTGGCACCAGTCACTGCACCCGCGTGAGTACAAACACACACACACTCTCTCAGACGGCTGCTTCTGATACATATATATTTTTTTATTTCAAGGCACTCTTTGTCCTTAACAGATTAGCTAAACACTACTCTCACAAATTGCATTGTCTGCATATGTTCTCATTACCTGTTTGTCTCTTTGGCTCTGATTTAGACCTGAAACAGCACCCTTCATTGAGAGGATGGAACAGGAAATGGAAAAGAAAGGCAAAAACCCACAAGAGCAGAAATCCTTCTTTGCCAAATATGTGAGTATTTTACATTTTTCAGTATGACGTGCCACATTACGGTTTTCCCAGTCTTAACTTTGGGTTTCTGTTAAGTTCACATAAACAATTATGTTTACATTTGACTAATTATTAACGTGATCCTTTTTCACACCTACAGTATCTAGGTAGTAAAAGTGCGAAACATTAATCTCCTCTCATCCTTTATTTCACCTCCTGTCCAAATGAACTCCTGCTAATAGTTTTTTGCTCTACTGTGTCTCTTTAGAATTAGCATATTTGTATATTTAGTGTTTGATTAACCGTTTGTGTTGTGGAACAAGTGGACTGCAGTGCCTAAGCTTACAGTTACTAGGTCTATATGTGTTTGGGTGTTGTATTTTGAGCTAACCGTTATTTGATTTGCTGCTCTGCTCCGTGTTGAAGCTGCTGGTCCGTTCCTCCCAGTCCTGAATACATGCGCCTGTCAGTACTAATGTCCCTCTTTGTGACTGATCTCTTAACTCTCCAGCAGCGTTTGTCGTGCTCGGCTGTTCTGCATTCACTGTGCTGTGACTGTGTTGACTTTGTGCCGGTCTGTGCTGTGTTCCAGTGGTATTTGATTCTGGGAGGTGCAGTGTTCCTCATGGCCACCAGTTCAGCACAGGCCCCACCAGGGGGCGCCCAGCAGAGCTGATTTCCATTCATTTCAAGTACTGAAATCTCATTTTAGTCTACTTGGTTACTCTGTCACTCCAGCTGCATTTCTCAGTGTTGTGTGTGTGTGTGTGTATATGGGCCAGCCCACGCTCCCACGTACATACAAACTCAAATCCTCCGTTTCAGCTTGATGTTCAGTTGTTTGTGTGTTTCCTTATGCTTTTTTTGTGCAAGTTTCCTGCTGGGTCATGACCATCAGTGGTGTTTCAATTAATAAGGGACTTATGGCCTCACAATCAGGTTTGCTGGTAATTTTAGCAGATGATTGTAGTCTCAAGCTCAGAGATGTTCATGACCCACACTGCTTGCTTCACTCTTTCCTGTTTTTTCAGTCTCATTTCTCTTGATTTCTCCCTCCCAGAGGAAAGTCATTTGTAAGAAGCAGTGAGTGGTGGAGGTTGGACAAAGAGAGCGCAAGGACGGATGAAACTGAAAATGATTTGCTTGGGGAAACCAATTACTTCTGTGGCTTGTAATTGTCTCTGAAAAGGAACCGTCATGTGTTGCATTTTAAACTGTGTACAAATGTGTTCAAACTTTCTGTTGTGTTTTTCTTTTCTCTTTCATCACCAGTGGATGTATATTGTCCCTCTGGTTCTTTTCCTGATGATGTCTGGAGCTCAGGATCAGTCTGGAGGCGGAGCCGGAGGTGGGGCGGCCAATGGCGGAGGACGATGATGACTCCTGTGTTGTACATTATAATTTAAAGCCGATTTTGAGTTCAGGGACATGCATAATGACACATACATTTACAAACAAATGATCGTTCTAATCTAGAAAGATAATGATTGAAGAACTTAACTTATAACTGTATTGTTGGATTGTGTTTTTACTTCTGATTTAATAAAATAGTTTAATGACCGTTGAAGTTGTCAGCATGGTTATTTACAAGTCATGCCATTTATAAATCATACAGGCATTTTGAAGCAGGTGATCAGTGGATGGAGAGCTTTAAAAGTTCATCTCTTCGTCCTCTTATATGTAGCTCTTAGACTTGTTTCCTGGTCCAGTGCCATTTGAGTTAGCTTGTTTTGAATCATGTTGATGCTGGTAATACCACACCTCTCTGCACCTCGATGCCAGAGCTACTCATCTACTGTAAACCAAATGTCTCTTCATCATGGTTATGGTAAAAGCTCTATACTAAACTAGCATAAACGAAAACATTCCCACAGGGAAAATTCAATCATTAGCTTTGCAAAATAAAGCAGAAAATCAATCTGTTTTGTACAGCTAAAAAGCCAGACCCATCAAATTTAAAAAATGACCACATCTGCTCTTACAGTGAAAATAAGGTGGATACTGCTTTTTAAACCCATTTGATTGCCTGAGAATGATGTATTGAGCTTGGCTTTGAAAAAAAAAAAAAATTTACTGTTTGAAAGTGAAGTTACAATTTACATTAGGCCTATAATTAAAAAGTTTGAGGCCAGTAAGATTATTATTTTTTTTAAAAGAAATTAATACTTTAATTAATTTCATCAAAAGTAAACATTTATTTTGAGATTATTAAGATATTTTTTGTTTCATAAATGCTGGTTATTTGAACTTTGTATCAAAGAATCAATTTCCACAAAAAGAAATTGAGGAGCACAACTTTTTTCAGTTGGTTTCTTGAGAAGCAGCTCATCAGCTTATTAGAGTGATTTCTGAAGGATCATGTGACACTGAAGAGTGAAGTGATGGCTGCTTTGCCATGACAGAAATAAATTACAGTTTACAATATATGCAAATAGAAAACCGTAGGATAAGACCTTGACATGGAAGATTGGTCACCAGCAAATTAAAACATTTTTGTTTTCAACCATTATTTAGTATTAATTAGTAGAGCCATAGTCAGAGGCTTTTTTATTTTATATTTTATTTATTTATTTTTATTGCGTTTCAGAAAAAAACCTCAGCTTACGGCCACAGTTGGTTATTAATCATAAAAGCTTGATTTCGACAGACATGGCTTTTTGAGATTTAGTCTATCCTGCTTCACAAGATGTTGCTAATCAAACAGCTATTAGTGTGTGTGCTGTAAACCGAAGCGAACTTGGGGAGAGAATGTTCTAGACCGGCTCGTGCAGACCTGTGGCTATCTTTGTCATCTGTCAGTCATTCTCAGCTCGTTGGTCTGTTTGTCTTGGGCCCGCTCGTGTGTAGCTTTGGCAGTGTGTGGTAAATCTGGATCTTACGAGGCTCAGTGTTGACAACACTCTGTTGTGTTCCCCTAAACCCTTGACCACGCCACCCACCCGACCCGTGTTCTCTGAAAGATTTTGTCGTCAGCTACAAGTCAATGACCTCAATCAATCACAGTTTCAGGCCAAAGTCAATGTCACGGTTAAACTCTAAAGCAAGGAAGAGAGAGCTTGAATGAATTTCAAAGTCATTTGGAAGTAAAAGGATCTGCTGGTATGTAAAGGTCTGGCACATTTGTGCTTACAGGCCTCTGTAAACAGCTCTGGTGGGCTAAAATGTACCAGGGCAAAGGACAACACAGCAGGAGATGTATATTTGTTTCTACCGTTCTAGCTGTGTTAAGCTAATGACAAGTAAAAAAAAAAAAAAAAGTGTACATCGGACTTCACAAATCTCAAGAGTTTATACCTCTGTACATTTTTGGTGTCAGGTGATTTTCTTTACATAGAGATCCAATTCAGTGCAGAACTATCATCGCAGCTCTGATGAATGTGTGGATACCAAGAAGCACATGGTTGAAACTGAGACAGAACAGAGGTGTGTGTGTGCCATGGTAAGTGCATTTCTTTCTCGCACACTCTGTCGCTCTTCGCCCGCCGCTGTGTTTTTCCAAACCACCACAGAAAGACTCAAAAAGCACAAATAAGAGAAACAGACACAATATGACATGCTACTTTAGCTAGTTTAGCTTAATTCGTATTGTGTTTAGGACACCAAACTTCTGCAAATTAAGACTGAAATTTGAATGTTTTTCAAGAGATACATGGTGTGTCACAACTGATCCTCAAACCCAATCCACTTCATTTGGGTCCACGAGAAGAACTGCATGACATATGAGACTAACGCAATATTTATTGCAGGAAAAGGAAACAGAAACATCTGTTTTGGAGAGACCTCTGTCAGTGGACAGTCATAAATCTCACATCCTCTCACTATGTGACCAGTTGTGTCACAATTACTATTACAATTACTCTGTTACTCAGAGTACACCTGCCAGGGATGCCAGTGTGATTTAAAAATATTCTATCTATGCATATAGACCAATATGTATCATGATGTGATATTAGTATTGTTATGATTACTATTATCACTGCCCGTAATTTACGTAATGTTTTAGTCTGTTGTACATAAATCACAGGTAACTAGCATCAAACAAGTGAAATAAGCAATGCAGATAGTCTGATTTGATTTATGCAGAACAGACTAGCACACAAACATTGTCAAACCATGTGCAGGTTAGCCTACAAATCATTGTCATTCCGCCGATGCTATTTCGGAGGGTAGCATAGGGTGTCTATTAAAACATCCTATACATTCACAAAACCACACAATGCTCTGTATTTTATCTAAACATAGCGTACAGTTGCCACCTACTAAAATTCCACCGCTATAAGTTACAAAGCGCGAGAAGCTAATGAAACCGAGCGCTCCGTGGAAGGAAAGCTGTTCCTCATTAAAGAGAGGACAGAGGTGCTAAGAGGAAGAGTGTGAAAAGAATGAGTGTCTGAGGGATGAGGAATACAGCTGTCTCGTTTATCAGGAATGAAGACAGGACAGATACTGACGCTTTGAGATGAAGAAATGTCTCCCATTACTGAGTGATAACGTCTTGAAATGCAGTCCAGTGGATCCACCTCAGATTAGTACAGCTTTATTGTTTTTCCAATCTGTCAGTTTGAGTAAGAAACCAATGCTATTGTCATTTCGGGAGGCATCAGGAGCTTTAATGTGAGGTTTGCCACAACTATACTCTCAGTTTCTGTAAGTTATTCATGAGGGGAACTTTTCTTAAATAATAGGCTCCCTTCTGGTCCATTTGCAAAGTCAAAATGTTCTGATACCGTATTAGCGAAGTAGCTGTGGATACGTAACATTTCCCGCAACGTAAACAAAAAACCTCTTTGGTTGCGTGTGAAGATGTCCTTCAGACATGACAGTAATGTGAGTGCAATGTCAGACCCCCGCTGAACTCGGAGGTTAAAGAACCTATTCTGTCTTCTTCTGGTGTAAACAAACTCTTTCTCAATGTTGTGTACTAAACACTTTTCAGTTGAATAAACTAAAATGCCCTGCTGTTTTGCACTCTGCACCTATACGTATCGGTTCATCATGGCATTGTATTTCTAGAATCACAATCATAACTGTGTGCGGTTCTGCTGTATATCCTTTTATTGACTCATCTGATGGTAACATGTGAATGCTTTAGGTAACAGGATGGACCTCATGATCAGCACCTCGACCACCTACAGACCCCCTCCCCTCCCCTTCGGCAGTGTCTTTTCCTCCCCCTTTTTCACAGAGTAAATAAGAAGGGAACCCAGAGTCAGCGAGACTCGGAGTCGAAAGACACTCATCCAGCCCTGCAATGCCCAGTAGTACCCCAAGCACCAACGGAATCATGCCAGAAGTAAAGAAAGCAGGTAAGGGCTGCTCTCATTTCCTCACCTATATCAGTGCATTAACAGCAGAGCAGGTTCACCTGTGTGCCAGGATGCATTCACTGTTGCTAAGATCTGTAACTTGCTACCAATGCATCCCTGGATGTTGCTTTATATTTGTAATAATCTGGCACTGACAAATATGCTAAATAAGTACAACTACAGCATCTTTTAAAACAGTTATTATGTTTTTGTACATTCACTTTTGCAAAGACATGCAAGGCGATAAAATTGACAGAGAAAACTCACATTGTAAGAAAATTAAATAAAAATAAAATAGTACATAGAAATAAAAAAAGGAAATACAAAATAAAAAATAATATATAGAAAAATAGCAAATCTATGTAAGGGAAGAAAAAAACAAAGTCTGTGGTTATGGTATTATTATATTTAATTAAAATAAGTCTGTAAATAAATGAAAGGGTAAAATGAACATTAAAACAACTTCAATTTTACAAAAAATATTATTATTATTATATTTGATATACTTTAATTTAATTTGTAGTAAATATTTTGTTGTATGTATAAATATAAATATTTTTATTTTATTTAAAATAGTTTTTCTCATTGCCATCTTGGTATTACACAAAATAAAAAACAGCAGCAATAGTAGATATGAATGCATGCTGCTTGTGGTACTTAGACGGACATGTGCATCTGGAAAACAAAGGAAAATACTGTGTGTGTGTGTGTGTGTGTGTGTGTGTGTGTGTGCGTGTGTGTGTGTGTGTGTGTGTGTGTGTGTGTGTGTGTGTGTCTAAAATGTAATAAATAATTCATCTTGTGGTATGCACCTGGTGATGCAACCAGACGTCTTTCCTCCAGTATTTACAGTGCTGGTGACAGTACACAAACTAAAAGTGTCACCACAATGCTGACTTGATTGAGGGTTATTCTGACAGTTTGTGTGAGTTGCACATACTCTGAGACAGCCCAGATCAAAGCTACACAGGAAAGACTAATGAGCGACAGCATGAGAAGAGGGCACCTTGAACATTATTATCATACTGTTACTCTCCAGGCTCTTGTGCTCAGCTTAACATCTCACAGGAAAATAATAATAGTCTTAACAGTGACAAAGAGTTTAGCAGCTGCTCTACTCAATCTATTGACAACAAATGATTATAAGAGGAGGGATGGCCATACAAGACCTTGTACACCCCCTCCAGCCTGCATATATTTTAAGGTAAGCATGTTGTCAAAAATCCTCTAGACTTACATACTATTTTAAGTACGGTAAAGAGGTCAAATGCAAACATATGCACACATATGGAAGGCGTTATACATAGCTGTGCCTTACTCCGCATTTAAATATATGCAATTATAATAGAAAGGTACATTGTGTATGCCCGCCACTACAAGTAAATATTTTAAAAATGTTTCCAAATTCAATATGACACATTAAGATTGACATACAAGTGAAATGACCAGCATTCATCAGATGAATCTTCTTCCAGGTGTTAATATAGCTGTGTGGTACCTCTTTCACCCTTCTACTTTCACATGTTGACCTCATCTGTCATCTCAACAACTCTCTCACCTTCTCTCTCACTCTCGCTCTCAATTTCATTTCAGTTTAAGTTTTTCATTTGAACACTTTTTTTTCATTGGTAATAGAATAGAATAGAATATGTTTTTCAATAACCTTGTTAGGACCCTCTTGCACCTCATTAAAAGATGAAAAGAGGCCCCTGCTGGTTTCTGATGAACTTATCAATGATGACATGCCGCCTTCTTGATCACGGGGTAATGAAGTGTAAAACTCTCCACTGTAACTCATCTCCACAGCTCTACAGTCCTTGTTTTATTTATGCCCTCTGAGATTTAGATCTGACTCAGTGAGCATGGCAGTAAACCTGGCAAGTTTAGCGTGGTGCACCGTGAGTGTGTAATTCTCAGCAGTCTAAGTCAGCATGGAAACCAACTCAATCACTGTTCAGAGAGATCCGATCTAACCAATATCCGAGAAGGTGTCTTATCCGAGCGGGTTGAATGTCTTTCCCAGGACTGTGATGGGTCACACCTCTGAATTCTCCCTTTACAGACATGAATCCCTCTATTTGTGCATCTGTCTGTTCATGTTATTTTCCATCGGGCCTGTTTCAAGTAAGCGATCAAGAGAGGGCCGACACGCGGCATGTGCTTTTCAACACTTTGGGGGCCACAATATCATATCCATCGCCTTCCCTTCCAAATCATCATGCATAGCGTCTCCTTGATCCAGCCACCAAATATGAACCATACTAGCGTGCCCGTAGCATGGCAGGGGTTGGCAAGGCACACCACAGACGTGTCCAACACAAACAGCTTGCTCTGCACTGTCATCACCAGCGAAATACACCAAAGCCCAGCAAAGACCCTGAGGTCATCAACATAACTGCTGATGCTAAAAAGAGCTGAAGTTCAAAGTTACTCAATAGCAGATGGTTCTTCCAGTTGATAGGATGCCACTTTTATTGATATGATTTGATAAAAGCTGACCATATTTATGCCTGGTTTCACAGACGGTGCTTAGACTAAACCAGGATTAAGCCATAGCTCAATTAGGACATTGAAGTCATTTTTATAAACGTGCCTTAGGAAAAAAAACATTACTGGGTCCATCTTGAGACAAAACAAAGGCACTGATATATTTTAAGATCAGTTCAGTTGAAACCACTCAGACTTAGTCTGGAACTGGGCTTAAGCCTTGTCTGTGTAACTGTTGGTTAATGTTTAGGTTATAAATTATAATGTGGAAACAAAATATAATATGGATTTCCCACAGTGCCATGCTCACGGTTTCCAAATTGGTGAATGATGTGACCTTTTCAAACACTTGATTCAGCCCATAATCACAATGGTAAAAATAAATAAATAAATAAATAAATTGTCTTATTTTCCATTAAAAACATATTCTTAAAATTAATTTCTTAAGAAGCATGTTTTTGCAAGAAAATACAACTTTGTTTTAGAGAATATAAACCTTTAGAGAATTATATACATAAAAATGTGAAAGCTACTTATTTACATACTGATTAAATAATGTTTAAGCATAAACCTCACTATATTTTGATAAATGTATGTTGTTTGTAAAATGAACCGTTGTTTAATAAATGTAATATTTCAATTTTTTTAAATGAATTTATCTTGTTTTAAAAGTCTAGGCTTAAGAAAGGTCTGTTAATGCAAAATAATTTTACATATTTATTTTTCATAGGTTTTTTCCCTTTTTAAATGCTTGCATTGTGTTGTCTATAAATTTGACAGATAATGTCCGGACAAAAAATTACCAGCAGCTCTTGTTTTGCTACTAATTTTCGGAGTGTGTTAAGAATGTCATTATTTTTATTGAATTTTTTTTTCATGGAAAACAAGACAAAAATGACCATAAATAAATAGCTATTATTATTTGCAGTACTCATCACCTTCTCATGTCTTCTGAAACTGCCATCAGACTTTTGCAATTTTGTGTTGGGATGTACGTGACCGAGGCTTTGTGAATGATCCCTTATTGGACATTGGGGATTTTGAAACGGGGCTTTCACCAGGACCCCCTCCATGGACCTCTTGTTTACAGCATTCTTCAGTCACCACTTACAAAACACCAGGGCTGAATCTCACACCAGGGAGAAAATCTTGACTTGAAGAGCTGTCAGTGTGGCTCCAGACTGCGTGAACACAGACTCCACATCCGACATTTTTAGATCTTTCTGATTTGTTTTATTTTGGAGCTCTGCTTCATGACCATGGCTGTTCTGCTCGGCCCCTCCCTCCTGTTCTTCCTGACTCCCTCCATACCAGCCCCTATAAGGCAGAGGTCCCGAAGAGAGGGTGAAACAGGCTCTGACTGATGGAGTGACCTGTCAGCAGCATCCTATATGTGCAGAAACACAGCTGACTAATGCCACTAATCTGCTGCTGCAATTCACATCCAATTCACACTTAAACTGACAAAAATTGTACCAATGCCCTTAATGCCACTGATAATTCTAATAACCCAAGGGAGCAGCTAATATTACTGTCCACATGAACAAAAGAAGGCAAAAGAAATGTGTGAGCTCTGATACACGAGCCAGAGGATTGCAGATGGCTTTCTCAGAAGGTGCTTGAGAAAATCAACAGTAACGAGAAAAGTGTTAAACCTGCATCCCAGTGCTGGACATAAACATGCCAACACCACTAACACCATGGAAATGAAGTGCGGCAGAAACAAAAAATGTATTCTTGGAAACTGCTGTCAGAGCCTATGATGTGTGTCCATGGTGAATGTAAGTTTAGGCCTAGCATGCTTCTTAGACGTAACATAACCCCTGACAGGCATGGGTAAACTATATGATTCAGTGCTAACAACAGTGGGGGTAGATGAATGGCATACCACAGGGTGATATATTGCACGGGAGAGGTAAGGAAGGAGGATCAGAAAAGCAGTGTAAGGAAAGGGAAGACTCTAGAATGCTTGTGTAGCGTCAATATCATTTCCAAACCGCCAGTGCTTTCGCTTAAAATGGCTTGCTGGTAACCTCTGATTTTAATTGACATGCGTTCTCACCCTTACAGGAAGAAAAGGATCAAGAGCACAAGCCAACCCTGCAGGTAACTGTCAAGTATGCAATCCTGTTTTCACTGTCTTAACCAGAACGTCCCCTTTTTCTCCAGCTGCTCTCCAAAACCCCACTGTCCAGAAACATTGTTTAAAGTGACACACTGTCCAGCAGAGACAGTTACAGCCTCCCCTGAGCCCACTGAGCATACAGTGGCTGATAGAGAATGAATGGGGAAAATTCGACTGGCCTATTGCATTGTTCACGTGATATTTTTGAGTCCAACCCCTCATCCACAAACTGGACTGAATAAATAATGGTGTTAACAGGGAGACTGATTACATAACTCTCCCACTTTGATATCACTGCTTTAGGGCATGTAATTGAAAACATCATCTGTGAGGATTTTTTTAATCATCAATTAGTTTGGTGAATTCAAATCTCTGTTTCTGAGACCATCATGACTCCTCCAGTGTATATCAAATACAGATGATATATAAAGGCTAAATGCATGTGAAATATGAAATGTATTGCTGCATTTGCATATCTTTTTTGAATGTAAGAATGCTTATAAAGCACTTACTTAATAAAAGATAAACTGTGTAGTAAAAAGAACAATAATCGCATTGTTAATAATTGTATTAGCCTAGTTGTTGTTAAAATGTAATTTTTTAACCTGAAAAATGTGTCAGCTGGAAACAGGGATTTACATAAATTAATAATAACAATAAAGCAATCATTACACTATTAAAAACAACCATTAGAATAAATGTAATGTTTAGCATTTTACATTTATTCCTAAATATTAGTTTATTAAGAACGAGGTAACAGACATCACATGAAGCTTGGGCCTCCATTAGACAGCTGATATTTAAATAGGATTATGCAGTCGTGGTATAAAATATAATGACCTGTTTCTCTTTCTTTTTCCTTCCATGACAGAAAAGGCACCACCATATGACCCCAACATCCCTGAACCCAATACTAGAGCTGAGCTGATCAAATGTACGCAGGAACATTACAGGAATTTAATTTTTTTAATGCTTTTTATATAGTTTAATTGAATATGCCCCTGACCCCTGAAATGTTATTTCTCTCTCAGACTGGCTCAATCTCTCTCTGGATGACAGAACTGCTCAGAAAATGTTGTGGCTCTCAGAAGGTGGAGCCAAAGTGTCACGTATGTCAGAGGAAGTGTGTCCTGTTCTAGACAGGCCAGAGAGATATGAACATTCACCACAGGTGTGTGAGGGAGTCTCTCAGTCTGTCTCTGCTTCTTTTGTTCTGTTGTGCGATTTATAAAAATCCCTTTTTGTGCAGGTCACGTAAATCTTCTGTTTAGTGGCTATTATCTTCTTAATTATGTTTTTAAGGCTTAGTCATGCAAACAATTTGCAAAAATTTCATCATTTACTCATCCTCATGTTTTTCCAAAGATTTTTAGTTTTCAGAAAAAAAATTTTATTCTCATATTTTTTTTCTTTGATTGAAAGTTTTTACGTTTTATAAAAATTAACATTAGCAAGCTTCAAAAATTGCATTAAGAAATCAAAAAAATAATCTATATAAATCTATATGAGTGAATCCAAGTCTTCTCAAGAGGCATGATTGTTTTATATGATGGACATATTTGATTTAGGCATTTATTCACACATGAGCACAGATTAAAAAAGCATGAACGCCATATTTATGACATTAATTTAAATTATGACATGCTAGGTCATGATCGAGATTAATAAAAAGTGTTATGACATTCTAAATTAAGAATAAGACATAATAATTACAAAACATTTAATGTCAGTTTGGATCTCATGATTATTATTTAGTATTTAATTGTTTCGTTGTTGTCATAATGACTTGTCACATCAACTTTTGTGATGTTTTTTTTTTAATTATCATTTACTTTTCATGTCGTAATTATGACTTTCTATCTCATAATTTCAACCTTTTGTGTCATAACACATCTCACATTTTGTCATAATAATGCTTATCTCATATTTTTCAGCATGGTATTTTTATGTGGCGGAAATGGGCTTTCATAGTTCCATGTATGTGATTGTATTGCTTCATGAAAAAAATCATTAGTCTAATATTTCAATTAATCCGCTGATACGGTTCACAAAACTAGTCTGAATGATTCATTCACTCTCAAGTTCAACTCAAAAGGACAGCTATGCAGGTTTGAAATGACATGAGGGTGAGTATATGACAGAATGTAATGTGTATGTGACTGTTATGTCAACATGTAGTAACCATGCAACTGCTGGGAGGGTAACTTTCCCAATATCCTCCTGAAGGTGCTGTGTAAGGAGGGTCTTCTGGGCAGTCGTGGGTACTGGGAGGTGGACTGCGAGGGCTGGGTGGTGATTGGGGCAGCGTGTGAAAGCGCTGGGCGGAAAGCTAAGGATGGCCAGTGTGGGCTGGGAGAGAACGACCTGTCATGGGGTGTGGGCTGGGCCGGATCCTGCTACCATGTCTGGCACAATGGCGTGAACATCGAATTCCAGGCTCCCCTCTGTCCCACCATCGGCATCTACGCTGACCAGCCAGCGGGCATCATCAAGTTTTTCCTAGTCGAAGATGGAGAGAACGGCTCCAAGGAGGTCAGACTGATTCATCGGTTTGCAACCACTTTCAAGGAGAAGCTCTTCCCTGGTTTCTGGGTGGGCAGGAACTCCTTCTGCTGGATCCGAAAGAAGGATCAGTAGGGGGTGAATGCATGAAGAGAAGGAGGGGTTGGGAGGAAACAGGGTAAGGGTGATGTAAGAAAAAGGAGAAGAAAGTTTGAGAAGGAACCATTGGTAGCGAGTAAGATACAAAAAAAGTTCTGTAATAACATACTGCTAAAACTGTAAATGGAGACTTGCATTCTAAACCTGAATCTGCCTGTAAGTAACCACTAGGTTGATGCTAAATGTAGTGTTTTAGTATTTTAACCAGCAACTGAATTGGTGTAGCATTCATCTTTATACTAATTATTTTGAATATTCACTGTATTAAAATTTTATATTCCATGTGATGGCAAATGCAGATACTGTAGGACATATTTATCTCTGTGGTCTAATAAACTGGATCAAAATAATCAGGATGTGTGATATATGAGTGGTGTGGTGTGTTTTTATTGCTGGGACGTCTTTAAAAGCTAGTAAAGGTCTTGGGGGGATAATCAAGGGGTCAGTGTTTATCTGGTTAGTGTGACCCAGTTCACAAAGCTTTTCTCTACTGACAGTTTTGCAAAAAAAAAAAAATTGGTTAATATAAAAAATGTTAGACCTTTTCTCTGAGGGATTTTGAAAGCATTTTTACAGATTTTACTCTCTCAGGTGCTGCGTAAATAACGTTGTTGTTTTTTAATTAATAATTGTAATTATTATTCTTAAAACACTGTATATAAAGGTATAAACAATGTACTGTTTTAAACAAAAAGTCTAATTAAGACCATTTTTATTACTAGTGAAAGGTTTGACACTCTGAGACTGTATAATAACATCATTTTTTGCATTTCTGGCTTGGCTAATAGAAACCTAAATGAGATTAAATGGAAATCAAATCAAAAGTAGGAATGGAAATAAACTTAAGATCAATTGTTTTGGTGTATAGGCCTAACTCATGTGTAAGATGCTTAGAATAAAAGCTAGATAAACGCATAAAGGAAAGCTAAAGGATAGCTTGCCTTGGCGTAAAACAAAAACTACAGAAACACCACAGCGCCCTCTGTTGAGCTCAGGAAGCATCGACTTTCCTCAGAGAGTTGCGCTTATTTTCCTCAGCTCGATCAGATCACGCCAAGATAAAATCGTTGGACTTTAAAATGCTAACAAGAAACAGAGGGCAACATAATTTGACAACAAACAACTTGTTTATTCAAAACGCATTTACTTAAACATTAAACAGTTGTGAACACAAAGCTGGTTGACATCCTTAGTGTTGTAAACCCTCATATTTGCCTTCAATCGATCAAGGTTTTCAAGTTGCTAATCAAAAATGGGTATTTCTGCATTTGTATCAGTTATCAGAACATGAATCAGTTACATAATGCAGAAACACTTGTCATTAGTGGGTGAAAAGTCCTTTCATTGTATTTTGCTTCACAAAGCATAGATTTAGAAAGTCTTCAGGACAGTATCTGAAATAAAAGTGAGTGCACACAGGCAGAGAATGACATCATTTGCAAGCATTCACATTAACATCTAGTCAGCTTTGGCAATCAGAATATACACTACTGAATTCACATCTGAACGCAGCGGTCTATATATCCAAGAACATGTAGTGTTTGCTAATGTACAATGCTCCTCTGTTGATGGATGTGCGAGTATCTCAGAGTGTAAATAGGCTCATATACTATCAGTGAATCCCACACTGCAGAGGACAGTTACTGGGTATGATTAGTAACGTAATCACGTACGTTTACTCTGTTAGTGTTACTCAATGAAATGCACTATGTAACTAAAGTCTGCCACAACCATTCGGTCAAAGCCAAAAGAAATTCTCAAATTAAGACATGCGAATCAACCCTCTCATCCTCCTGCTGCAGACATGAAGGGTTGGTCAAGGTTTCGCCACTTTCAGTGCCACATAAATGCTAATGATATGCAGGAAAAGCTTCAATTTTGGCAACATCTTCGCTAAAAACATCCATCAAACTCTCCAGTTCTGTTCAAATCACTTTCGCACACACACATGCTCATGGCTCCCCCTCCTCTCGTTCTCATGCACGCTCAAACATACATACGCACACATTCGTCCTGTCTCAATGCTTGAGAGAGAAGTCGCCCGTGTTAAGGCGAGGTCGTGGCAGCGCTCCGAACATCTCCGTTCCGTCTGTGGCTCCGGGGACCAGCAGGGCTTTCATACTGGCAGCTATGTGGTCCAGGTCTGTACAGCCCACCTAAAACAAAAGAGACACTTTAATCAAGTGATAAAAACAAGTGTAAAAGTGATAATTCATTGCCATTCTTCAATTGTTATTCTACAAAAACCCATTATGTAAGGGTTATATAAGTGGATTTTGTCACAATTGAAGTGAGGGTGTTAATCAGAGAAGACTTGGCAACAAAATATTGTATCGAAAAAACAAACAGTATAATTTCAAAGTCATTTTCCAGTGGAAAATACTGGTTCTGGTTAGGTTGTGCAAAGCATGCAGTCAAAGTAAACTTCATCACTCAGCTGAACTGTGCACGTTTATTTTATACACTTCATGTCTTGTTTAATTCATGCAATAAACCCATGTCCCTGCTGAGCTGTGGGCTATGACTAATTGAAATGAAAAATTTAAATTTACGTATCGTCTATTTACGTATGACCACGAATAAAGTTTCATATTATGATGATAAGGATACATTCTATGACCTATCCTGCAGTCATCATGGTGAGATTAGGTTCCTTCTATCTAAGAAAAAAAAACAAGAATCGAAAAAAGAATCGAAAACAACAGTGAGGAATCGATTACAGAACCAGAAATCGGAATATACTACACTATACAACACCACAAACGGAGTAAGTACAACTGTTTTTAAAACATTTCACAAAAATATATTAAAATAAAAAAGTTATTTTATTAATTGTAATAATATTTCAAAATATAATTGTTTTTAACTATATTTTCTTTCAAAAACATTAAAAAATTATTTTTTTTAAACACAATCAATCCAAAACTTATAAAAAGTATGTATCTATAATAACAATCTGTTTTTCTCTTTGGCCCTTTTCCTCCATTTGTATGAAACTGTTATGAACTTAATAGAGGATTAATACAATTTTGCCTCAAATTTTGGTCCAAATGTTCAACCTAGTGGGTGGCATAATTTTGTGATTTCTCTACATTTTTACACATCCTTTGTATTAAAAGTGCATATATAATCTGCAAAAGAAAACTATTTGAATTGTCAATCTCTATGAAGCTGTTGAAGTGGGGTATGTGGATGAGGGCATGTATGAAGCGGATGAGTAACTGACCCGTTCTCCACTGTGGGAGTCGCCCTGAGGGGCATGGGCGTTCCTGTAGCCCCACACTGGTATAGACACAGGCAGTGAACGAGCCATTGCCATGGGGTTAGAGGAGCGAGACGCCAGGTGACCCATTGCCAAGCCACGCCGAGGGGGGGGTGCTTCCTCACTCAGAGAGCCTGGCAGCAATCAAACAGATAGAAATATATGAACGACAGCAATAAAAACAGACTGGTGTCATAATTCAGATAAAGATCTCTTTGAACAGTTTTTGTTTTTCTTTTTATGGGTTTTCCCATCTAAAATATATGAAGAAAAAAAGAACAATAATTCACCATCAGTGCTCTCCTCCTCCCCATCAGACTCGAAAAAGGGCTCGCAGTCCCGGGACAGAGAATCCTCATCCATTGAAAACACACCTGAGAAAGAAAGTTAGATCCATTCATTTTGAATTTGAGTTCTGCAGTGCCGAAAACCCCTTCTAATCTGAAAACAAACAAAAAAGTAGGTGCATTTACCTGCCGATTCATTCAGGTTACGTCTCCTCCCATCCAAATCCTCTTCCTCCTCGTCTTCCTCCTCATCCTCTTCCTCCAAGTCCACAATGTCCGTCCTCTCTCTTTCCTTCTCACATTCCTCCATCACCGCTTTCTCCCAGTCACGCTCTCCGTTCCCATGCTGACTGCCTGGCTGGCCAATAACAGCGGCCGAGCTGTAGATCGACGGGTAGCTCTGAGAATAGAGCCTCATGTTGGGACTAACAGTCCCGACTCCATCTCCAGTCAAGCTCTTTAGAAAGAGGACACAGTAAATCACGAGGCGTTGCACTCAAAAAGGAAAAAGAATAAAGTAAACAGCATTCACCAGCCTGTCAGACGGCACATCCACGCCCAATTTGGCTCCTCCTTCCTCTGCATTCAGACGTATGTGTCTCTGAGCCGTCAGTACAGTGGTGGAGTGCAGAACTGCGATGTCATCCATGTATCGCCCTGATGACTCCGCTAGGGCCCCTGGTCCCCAAACATGATATGCATAATCAAACTTCCGCATCTGAGTACCACCCCCTTCTTGATTCCTAGTTCCTTCCACCTCGACCCAGGAAGGACGGAACTTCTTATAGGCGGTCAGAATGGCCAAATCACAACCGGACGTCTGACTGTAAGCCTCAGCAGCCGCGAGCAGCGCCAGCCAGCTCTCCTTGTGATTATCGGGGATCTCGGGGTTAGAGGATTTGATGACAGAGGCCATGATGGGTTTATGCAACAACCTATGGCTCTGTTGAACTGATGTTTTCAGAATTCGTTCTTTTGGAATGTTGGAATGCTGGTGTGTGTGTAGAAGGTGTTTGTCTGTGTTTATGAAATGCGTTTTGTGGTTAGCACTCTTTGGTAATGAGAACTTGGTTTAGTTACTGCTGATGGTACTGTTAGAAGAGGCACAACTGAAATGGGTGGAGGTGTCTGCGTGCAGGAGAGAACTAGGGGAGAGATGGGAGGATGCCACCACTTGTTGATGTTACCTAGAAAAGACAAGATAATATGCATAAATATACCGGTATAACAAGAGCACACTATCGAGCTTATTTAGACAAAATGAACATGCATTGTGACCCTGGACCACAAAACCAATAAGTAGCAATCGTAGCAATAGCCACCAATACACTGTATGGGTCAAAACTGTCCATTTTTATTTTATGCCAAATATCATTAGGATATTAAAGGTGCAATAGGAGAGCTTGGAAAATGCTAACATTAGCCTGATTGCACTGTAAGTGAACCTCCCACCCTCCATGCAATTGCTGTTCAAAGCCACGCCCCCTGAACGCATTTATGCTCACAGACCAGAATACCAGACACAACATTACTACAATAGGCTACATCAGCGGTTCCCAAAGTTCGGTACCAAAGTTCCGAAGTGAAGTAAAGCCCTGCTCAGGAAAAGGAGCAATGAACACGGTGTGGGGATCATATCAATTGGAACACAGTTCATTCACGTAGCTCGAGCTGGTCATCTGAATCGGGTGTGTTAAACAAGCGAGACATGCAAAATATGTGCGTGAGCACTGAAATTGGGAACCGCTGGGATACATCATGTTTCATTAACCAGAGAGAAAACATTAAAAGTACTACCACACCAGGAAGGAATACTGTGTTTTTGTTATTTGTCTGCCATCTGTCTGTAGCTCTGTCTGCACAGTGTGCGTGAACACACTGATGACGTATTCTGTCTGCGCAAACAGGGTATGCAGAGGCATGCAGATACATACCTGGATAGGCAGGTAGGAAAGCCAATTAAAACGCTTGGACCAAGCATTTTGATTGGACGTATATATTTGGTCCCATGCCTTACACAAAATATATAATTACAAATAAATAAATTTAGACCACTTAACTTCCATGACTGATATTGGGATGTGAAGAGAATTTCAACCAGCATAACAAAACACGTTTCTAAAGACAATCACCATTAAGTAGAGATCATGCTCCATCAAGATATTTTGTAAATTCCCAACTGTAAATATATAAAAACTTAAATTATTAGTAAAATGAATAATCTAAGAACTTGATTTGTATACTTTTAAAGGCATTTTTTTTTGCACCCTCAGATTTTCAAATAGTTGCATCTCGACCAAATATTAACAAACGTAATTATTCAGCTTTCAGATGATGTATTAAACTCAATTAATAATAACTGACCTCATGACTGGTTTTGTGGTCCATGGTGACATTTGGAACTGTAGAAAAGCTTAAAAACCAGTTTGTTTGAAAAATCAACAACCCCCCCAGCTCACTTTGATGAGTAAGTTACGCCTCCATTCCCCTTGCACGTGTAGCACACGTACACGTTTGTTTGGGACGTACTGGTTTAAATGAGAACCGACCAGGCTTTGTGAAACGGTAAAAATCATTGTCGAGGCCTGTTGTGTTACTTGCATGCAGCGAATCTGTCCGTTTCTCGCATTTTCGGGACAACATGAAGAACAGCCAGCCATGATTTCTACTGCATTTGTCACTGTCAGTTTAATATGCAGTTGGCAAAATCAACAGCTAAACAGCGGGGTATTTATTTGCATTACGACATTAACTGCTTTAAAGCTTGTTGATCAGTTCATTGGAGAGTGGCCAAGTGAAATACACAGGCCAGTGCGCTCCAGCGTTAGCAGTGCAGCTAAAATCCATTTAATATTTTTGCACAATTAAAAATGCATCGGGATGATTCGAGAAAAGAAAAGCAAGTGACTGACTTACCCTCGTTATATTCTCCCGGCTCTGTCACAATCGTCCTTTACTTCTAAACTTTATTAAACCCTCTTTGTAAGGAGCTTTTTTACCCGTGCCTGTCTCTCCCCTAGACTCCACTCAGCACAGCGCTGTTTACAGCAGGAGCAGACCAGTGTTGCCAGATTGCGCAGAAGAAACACGCAAATGGTCTGAAAAACAAGCACTAAATAAGTATGCAGCCAAAAGAGTCTCATATGTGAATGTAGTGTGTGAATTTATCTTTATTGAGACTTTTTGCTCCATAAATAAGCGACCTTTTTTTTTCTTCATCCTTTCTGTTGGTTGATTAAAACACACACACACACAAAACTTAGATTTACCCAGGGGTCTTAATTGTTTTTGACACCTTGGGCCCCAAATATAACCATCCTTGTGTGAGGGACCCCATCCTAAAATATAAAAGGCATATACTGTATATATTTTCCATACTTCAAATATAAAGACCAAATTTATACTGGGAAAAATTAATATTGTACCAATATTTTAAATGTTAGAATTTTTTTAAACTTTACAATTTTCTACTCACTAGTACTGTACCATTATGATATATTCAAATTATTTAATTTTATGTCTATTATTATTATTATTATTATTATTATTATTATTATTATTATTATTATAGATGCATTTTTACACTGTTTTTCCACAGAACCCAGTGGTGAAAATGAGCCATATTAAAAACCTATGGCTTAACCAATACTAAAATGCAATTTACAGCGATAACACTTACAAAATATGTAATGTATCCAGCCTGCTCGAATATAGTAACAATAAGTGAATACATTTCTCAGCTGTGCACACACACACACACACACACACACACACACACACACACACACACATTTGTGCACCATGGGGCAGGAAAAGCAAATTAAATAAAAAAAAAACACTTGGGGAAAGTCGTTATATCCCAAAAACCTCTATCTAAAATTCAGTACAAGATACAACACAGGGACTAATCTTATTCATCTGAGAGCCAAATCTCAAAAACAATATACGCGAAATAAGCGGACATGGCAACATAAGAGTGGACGCACTCTTGTACACAATACATGTGCAGAGGTATCGTTCAGAAAAAACAAACAAATACGAGGCCTTTTTTATTTTTTTATTTTTACAAATAATCTATTTTTTTATTATTTGTATTACCTTTGTATTACCATTATAGTATGTAAAAATCAACAAATATATGCTAATAACATCATACTCATTACCATCTTCAAAAACAACACAATAAAGACAACGTCATGCTTTATCAGTTTCTGATTGGCTGCTGCGACGGGGTGGGCGGTGTCATCCAGGAAAAAACCGGAAGTGTGATTGTTTTGGTCAAACTACGCGAGCGAGCGCAGCAGGAGGAATGGAGGCGAAGCCAGAGAGTTACAAGGTGAGTAGCGATATTGTTTGTCAGTAACCTTAAGTTTTGATCGACGATGTCATATTTGACATGACATCATACAAAGCCATATATACATTTTTACCTTTTTACGCATTTAACATCTCAGGAAAAGACCGTTTTTCCCTAGCTGAAGCTAGTTAGCGATAGCCCAGGCTGATGACTGCTGACATGTCGTTCAAGCCAGAAGGTTTAGTCACTGTCATGTCTCTATGATGGACTGATATTTTTACTGTTTTGTTATTAGAAAAAACTAATTAAAAAGCTAACGTTTAAATTAATTACAATCTGTTTAATGCTGTTGACATGATCAAAACTTAAGGATGATCGTATATATTGGCCGCTTGTTTCAAAGTATTCCTCTGTAGTTTTGGCTGACATATGGTCCTGTTGTAAAAGTGTGATGTATTATGTCATTGATCAGCTGATCTTTGAGAAGGAGGGTGTTTACCTCCACACCAATGCCAAAAGAAGCAATCAGGACACCACAATCCCCGGCTTCATCCGGATAGTTGAGCGGGTATGATCAAAACACTATCGGGATTAACATATGCCATTATTAAACACTTTGATGTGCTTCTGTATTATTAATCAAGTTATATGTCAGTAAATGTTTGTTCTGTCTGTTAACACCATTTAAAAAATGACACTGAAACTCTTCCAGGGTGGAGAGCCGGCGCTGGAGTGGAGCCCGGTCGAAGAGGATGTGAGAAATGCTCCTGCTGTCTTCTACACCAGAAAGGTTGGTAAGAGAAAGACTTGAGTAGAGGATGGGACACTTCAAACTTCACTTGTCTCATGCTCCTTTAAAATCAATATTGAATTTAACGTGCTCAATGTAAAAACTGTTTTTTGGGGAATTTGTAAAGTCATGGAAATAAAGGTCGTTTAAATTAATGGAAATTATACAGTGTTGTCCTACTGAAGATATTTGCACACATACAATAAAACCATACATCTCTATAAAAATACTTTGGCAAGTCATGACCTGCCCAACTCAATCTGAGCAGCCGATGTCACACCTCTTTCATCTACACATGACCCTTCAGCACTAGCACTCTCTATTCTATTTCTATTTTATCCACGTGTTTACTTTTTATTTATTAAAAAATACCTGCCCCTCGAACACTTCCACTCTCTATTCTTTTTTAATTCTAACTACTTGTGTTCTTCTTATTAAAAAAAAATTACCCTCTAACAGCATTCTGTATTCTTTTGCTATTTATTCATTTTTTTACTTTATATAAAAAAGATCCTTTAACATGAGCATGCTCTATTTGTTTTCTATTCTATCTTCTTGTTTTCTTTTATTTATCATTTAAAAAAATCCTAGCTACATGTACTGCATTAGCCTTACTGGGTCATAGTAGTAACCTGTTACTGCTCTTTTGTTGGTTTTGAGTGCTTCTGATGTCCTTATTTGTAAGTTGCTTTGGATAAAGGCATCTGCTAAATGACTAAATATAAATGTAATGTAAATGGCATTAAATCAGCATATCACAATGATTTCTGAAGGATCATGTGACACTGAAGTTTGGAATAATGACTGCTGCTCACATTAACAAATTACATTTTAAAATATATTAAAATACAACACAGTTGTAATAGTATTTTTGCAGTATTAGTGTTTAAGGCATTTTTGAGCAAATAAATGTAGCTTTGTTAAAAACAAAAACATTAAAACAATAAAAAACTTACTAACTCCAAATTCTTGAATGGTGTTCTGTTTGCTAAAAATCTGTTCTTCTCTTATTCTCTCTTATATTCTGTTTCATGAAAGGACGGGGAAGGAGGGGAAGAGGAAACTAAGTTTGACCCGGGCTATGAGCCAGACTGGGCCGTCATCAGTACAGTCAAGAAGGAAAGACGGCAAGAGCATCCACCAGTCAGAGAAACAGGTACTGCGCCAAACTGGTGCATCTCAGATGAGGCCTCACGATACGCTTTTATCACAATACAATATTATTATTATTTTAAATATATTGGGATGTATTGTAATTTCTTACCTTTTTGCAACTTCAAATTATTTCCCCAAAAGAAAACTTTGTAAAGATCTGTTTTTACTAAAAATAAAATGTATGTTTCTTTATCTCACTTCAATTGTATTGCTGCAATGCAAAATGGGATTGTCAAGCAGACATACTGACCAACACTTTCTTGAAAACCTGTCATAATGTTTCATGCACCTGGCAAATTAAATTTTGTATTACCGTCTTATCTAGTCCACATTAATTAAATGTAGACCAGTATGCACTGCTGTGCTACTACAGGGATTTTGAACAATGCAACTTGTACAAAAAAAGTTGTGCAAAGTCGGACATTTCAGCAATTGGGGCATTTGAAAGTAAATTACTGTTAAATTTATATTAAATAAAACATTAGTCTTACATCAGATTTAAACGTGGACAGGGCTTTCCTCATAACTTTCCGCGATGCCACCATCATTATTTTATTAACTTACTGCATGACCTCATCATAAAAAAATTCAGCTCTAACATCTTGTGGGCTGTAATGAAATACATTTTTTTATTCTACCAAATAGTATAATAAAAGATTGATACTTGGCATCCCTTTATCTATACAGTATTGCCACGGAAAATATTGCGATACTAAGCTGTATCAATGTTTTTCCCTCACCCCTAGTTGAAGTGCGCTTGTGTTTACATACTCTACATGCTCAGGTACGATTATGTCTTTTGGCAGGTCAGTGGGGCTTCTCCCTGCCCCTTTCAGAGCTGTACTCTCTCCGGAGGGCTCGCTTCTCTCTGGGCAGGAACTTCTTGGTGATGACCACCAGAGGGGGTGATCCTCTCCCTCCCCTGCACTTCCATCGAGGGGGCACTAGAGAGCTGCTAAAAGCCATGCAGCGTTACATCAGACTGGCCCCGTGAGTGGCATGCTAATTAATCTTTTACAACCAACACTTTTGCATCTTAGAACCTATATGTGACACATTCTTCCGTAAGGTCTCCCATGGATGGTCGGCTCTTCCTGGCGTACCCGCATGATTCTGGTGCCCTGTCGCAGTCGTTCGATGAGCTGCACCTCTTTGATGATACCAGTGCAGATCTAGTGTCTGTAAGTCATGTATGTTGTGTTTTAATGAGGTTGAAGCCATAGTTTCAGAGGTCCTGTAAACATGCCATCCGACTGGTCCTATCTACAGAGGTTCATTCAGGACCCTTACGCGACCACGTTTGGGGGCTTCTCCAAAGTGACTAACTTCTTCCGGGGAGCTCTTAGACACCCAGAGTCGCCCCTCGGTAACCGCTCGCCACAAGATGCCCATTTCCCACACTCCGCTGATGAGGAGCCAGGCTTTGAGCTCATTACCTGCGTGAGTTACGGAGAGTCCTGCTGGCTGTTTGTGTATAAATGCCGATTGTGCATAAACTTAAAAAAGAGATTGTATTCCACCAGGGGGCAGAGCTCGGCCCCAGACCGGAGGTCAAAAGAGGAAAGCCTTTGGATAACTGGGATCGGTTTTTGGATCCAGAGGGCCGTGTCACTGATCCACAGAAGGTCAAGAAGCTGGTGTTTAGAGGGGTCCGTCTAGGTTTCAGCGATATTTCTAATCCTGTTTACATGCCACAAACCAATAAAGGGACCATTGAGTCAAACCTTTCCTGCTTTTTCTAGGGCATTGTTCCATCTCTGCGGAAGGAGGTGTGGAAGTTCTTACTGGGCTTCTACCCGTGGGACAGCACAACCAAAGAGAGAGAGGACATCCTTCGGGTGAAAACGTGAGCTAAACACATTTTGTTCAAACACAAACCACAAAGGGGTTAAAAAAAACAAAAAAAAGTGTACCCAGTTAACCATTTGCAGCTGTTGTGGTTTACTGTGTCAGTATTCAATTATATCTCTTTAGACATAAGCTTAGCACAGGATATGTACTACTGTCAAAAATGTTGGGGTCAGTGAGTTTATTTCTTCATATAAAACAAGTATTCTCACAGAGGCTGCGTTTATTTGAACAAAACTGCAGTAAAAATAGTAATATTATGACATTTATAATACATTCTTTCTGTTGTAATATATTTTAAAATGTATTTTATTCCTGTGATTGTAAAGCTGTATTTCCAGCATCATTACTCCAGTCTTAAGCGTCACATGATCCTTCAGAAATCATTTTAATATGCTGATTTACTGTTCAAGAAGCATTTTTAGTATTATCAGTGCTGAAAACAGTAATATTTTAGCAAGCAGTGAAACCTTTTTAGGATAAAAATAACAGAAGTCATTTGAAATAGGGCTGTAGCTATCGAATATTTTTCCTTTGCTCACGTCCTTATTTAGTGAGACATCAGATGCTGAAATCTCGCTTCAGTGTGTGTGATAAAGGAAGTCATGCTTCTGCTCCGTTCATTAACAGAGACACACAGAACATGCAGGATTTATATTTAAATAGATTATAATGATAATATTTACAGATATTAGTCCAATTACCCGTTTTTGATTCATTCATTCATAATTTGTCAAATTCCGTGTTAAACTGTAAATTCCGTTTTTTGATTCCCGCCGCTTTTTCTGCATCGGGAAATCACAGGGCCCTAGTTGTGGTATGCCAGCTCTATCTTGCAATGGACGCACGCCACGACGTTCTCTTTACGTTTGCCCGCGCCCTCAAATCAAAACACTGCTGACTCCTTGCAGTTTGCGATTTCAGACTCAGCGCTTGTGTCTCCTTCCACTTTGTGGGTGACGTACCCCGTTGTGTCACAAAAAAAAAAAAAACATTGCGAAAGAACCTGACGTGAGATTTAAAATAAATTAAAAGAGGCTTTTATCGAGTAACTCGATTACAAAAAATTATCGAGGCAAATTCCTCTGCCTCGATAATTTTTTGTAATCGAGTTACTCGAGGAATCATTTCAGCCCTAATTTGAAATGATTCCTTTTGATTAATTTGATGCATTTCTGCTGAATAAAAGCTTACTGAACTCTGCTGGATGAATTATAACAGCAACTGACCACTGTTAAAGGGGGGGTGAAATGCTCGTTTTCACTCAATATCCTGTTAATCTTGAGTACCTATAGAGTAGTACTGCATCCTTCATAACTCCAAAAAGTCTTTATTTTTATTATATTTATAAGAGAAAGATAGTCTGTACCGATTTTTCCCGGAAAAACACGAGCGCCTGGAGGCGTGACGTGTGGGCGGAGCTAAAGAATCACGAGCGCCAGTAAGGCTTTTGAGTTGAGAGCGTTTGGAAGCTGTGACACAGATCCAGATGCTGAAATTTAACAAGAGCAGCATCAGCAAAGGCGTCTCCATGTGGTATTTTCTGAAAATGTATATATTTGCTTAGCGGTTTTGGAAAATGACTAAGTTCCAATTTGTCGTCTTTTTTTTTTTTTAAGCTGTACATGTGGAAAGTGCAGTTTGATAACAACATTGCATGTTGTTTACTTGATGTGCTTATGCGCTGATAGCTAAGTTAACAACACAGAGATATTTGAAGCAGTTTTACTCACCGCATGTGGTTCCAACACACAATCGTGACCCTTTTCTGTTGGGACTGCATTATCCTTAAGAAATAAACGATGTGCAATCCGAAATGCAGGGAACAAACAAAAACACTTGCACAACTCCGTTGATGCTCTGTAAAAATAAACTCCATCCACTGGTCCCTTAATGCTGTTTCTCTTTTGGTAATCTGTGCAGGGTTGTCTTGCCCTGGCAACCAAAAACACACTTCTTTTGTGACTTTTCGCGACGCTCTCGCTCTGATCAGGCTGCGCTCAGCCTCTCAGTGCTCTGCTGAAGTGCCTCAGGACCCATATAAGGAAATTCCGCTCCATCTAACGTCACACAGAGCCATACTCGAAAAAAACTTTCCGAAACTTGTGACAAACCGGAAGAGGTTATTTTGGAACAAAAATACTCCTTCAAACGTACAACTTAATTTTTGAAACTTTGTCCATGTTTAGCATGGGAATCCAACTCTTTAACAGTGTAAAAAACTAAGTATGCATGAAATAGCATTTCACCCCCCCTTTAAAGAGTTTGACTGACAGGTGATCTGACCAATCATGATGTCGAATCCGCCTATTTTATCGACAGACAAACCAGACAGGGTAGTAAATTAACTTCCGTGGACTTAAACTTTAAAAATGGTGTGTATTGACATCTCTCCGCTGTTGAAATAAAATATTTTCTGATGTTCATTCATGTTTATTTTATGATTTAAATATGAATAGATGACCGGCTCACGTGACTCTTGAACGGATCTGTCACGATACATTAAAGAGCCAAAAAACAGTATTGTCTGAATTTCTTAAAAAATTACAAAATTTGAGTGCTAAGACTTTGTTTCATAGCAAAAGTAACTTGCTCTGTCGTTGTCAGTTTCCTCTTTGTTCAGCGATGTATTTTTCACTGTGTGACATGATGTGTGGTGTGAGGGCACAATGACTTGTCAGAAATAGAAACAGTAACTAAGGAGGGCAGTTTTTTGTGAAGGGTTAATTATATTTACATTTCTAAGATCTAATCTACCATACGACTACCTAATTCATTTGAGGCGGTTGTGGTTTCCTGTGTCATTTTTCTCTTTAGACCTAAGCTTAGCACAGGATATGATGAACTGCTGTCCAAAAGTTTGGAGTCAGTACTCTCTTATGCTCACAGAGGTTACATTTATTTGAACTAAAATGCAGTAAAAACAGTAATATTGTGAAATATTATGACCATTTAAAATAAGTTTTCTATTGTAATCTCATGTAATTTATAATATATAATATAATTTTAAAAGTATTTTATACCTGTGATGGTAAAGCTGTATTTCCAGGATCATTCCTCCAGTCTTCAGCGTCACATGATCCTTCAGAAATCATTCTAATATGATGATTTGATGCTCAAGAAAACATTTTTAGTATTATCAATGTTGAAAACAGTTGTGCTACAGAATATTTTTGTGGAAACAGTGAAACCTTTTCAGAAAAGAAAAATAGAATTTATTTGAAAAGTTTTTTTTTATTATTACATTCTATATTTAATGCACCTTTATGAATAAAAGCTTACTGACCTCAAATTTTGAGAACAGCAATTATACTTGCATTTCTACGTTCTAATCTACCATATATACGAAACTTAATTCATACACATAAACCTGAAAGATATGGCCAATAATGTGTCTACCCTGCCTCTTTTTCTTCTAAAACATGACTTATTCTTCTAATATTGCGCTCTTTGCGTCTGTTATTTGTCTCTTCAGGGATGAGTATTTCAGGATGAAGGTTCAGTGGAAGTCAGTAAGTGAAGATCAGGAGATGAGGAACTCTCTCTTCCGAGGCTACCGTAGCCTCATAGGTACGTTCAGCTGTGTCATAGATCCTACAGCAAGTGTGACCGGTCACTTTCTACATCTGACTTGCTCCTGCTCTTTGATTGGACAGAACGGGATGTGAATCGAACGGACAGACACAATTCCTTCTTTTCTGGGAATGACAACCCGGGACTTACTCTGCTCCACGACGTACTGATGACGTACTGCATGTTTAACTTCGATCTGGGTATGTGCGTTGTCTGTTGTTTTAACTCCAGCTACAGACCACCAGAGGATGCTGTTGTGTCTCTCATCACTCTTTCTCTCTCACTGCGCTCTGCAGGTTATGTCCAGGGGATGAGTGATCTTCTGGCTCCTCTCCTCTTTGTTACCCAGAATGAGGTGGAGTCCTTCTGGTGTCTGACAGGCTTTATGGATTTAGTGGTCAGTAAACACACTTGTTTTTTGATTGTGTTGTTCGATCGATGCGTTAGCTGTGGATATAAAGCCTTTCTCTTTCTTTAGCACCAAAACTTTGAAGAGTCTCAAGAGGCTATGAAACAGCAGCTGCTTCAGCTCAGCCTCCTGCTGAGAGCACTTGATCCAGAGCTGTGTGACTACCTGGGTACTAATCTCTAGAAACCTCTACCTTCTAGTTGTGTGTTTTTCCCTCTAACGGCTAATGCATGGAGGCCCAGTTGGTTAAAAAATTTATTTTTTATTTTTTTTCCTCTCTGTTAGACTCTCAGGACAGTGGTTCACTTTGTTTCTGTTTCCGTTGGTTGCTGATTTGGTTTAAGAGAGAATTCTCTTTTGAAGACATCTTGAGTCTTTGGGAGGTAAGAGGGAGGTTATTTGTATTGTTTTCTATGACTTTCATCATAATTGATGATATATTAAATATAATATGTTTATAATTCATTTGAATTAATATATTTTAGCCAAATATGCTGACACACAGCATGTGAGCTTACAGTAGTTTCCTGTTATATCCTGCAGTTTAAGTAACTTTAAAAGAATACTCAATCTGCTATCAGTTTATTTTCATGCACAAAAGCAGCACAAAATGTAGATTTTTAATAATGATTTGTTATATTCAATTATTAAAAATGCTCTTCTCATCAGTGTTATCAATATATATATATATATATATATATATATATGTATGTATATATGTATGTATATATGTATATGTAAAAGCTCTGGGTATAAAGTAGCTTTATGTTCTTGTTTTTATTTTATATGTAAGCAATTTTGTGATTGTCATTTTTTTTATATGTTTCTATTTAGATTTGATTTATTTTTAAGTTTCAGTTTTTGTAATGTTCTTTTTTTATATTTCTGTTTCTATTTCATTTATTTTTATTTCCGTTTTAGTTTCAGTATTTCTTGATTTTTTTAAATATTTCTACTCAAATCCCATTTATTATTATTTCAGTTTCTGTAGTATTAGACTTTTTAATATTTCTTCTGAAATTAAATTTATTTTTATTCCATTTAATTTCAGTATTTCTAGATTTTTTTTTTCTATTTCTACTCAAATTTCATTTATTTTTATTTCAGTTTTAGTTTTAGATTTTGTAATATTAAGATTATTATATGATTTTTATAGATTTCTATTCAGATTTATTTATTTTTTATCTCCGTTTTTGTCTCACTAGTTTTAGTTTAGTTTAAGGTTTTCATCTACAATTTATATAGTATTTTATTTCAAGATTTGAGTAGTTTTATTGAATGGTAACAACAGCAGTGTTTTGCAGGTTCTGTGGACTCGTCTGCCTTGTGAAAACTTCCACTTACTTATGGCCTGCTCCATTCTTGAGTCACAAAAAGGGGAGCTGATTGGTTCAAATCATGATTTTAACTCTATACTGAAGGTAAGCATAGAATTGTTTAAGCCCATGAAAATATAAAGCAGAACGGGGAAAATGTCAGTTGATTCTAAACGTGTAACCTGTGTGTGTGTGTGTGTCCAGCACATTAATGAGCTGACCATGAAGCTGGATCTGCAGTCAGTTCTCTGTGGAGCAGAGGCGATTTATTTGCAGCTGACAAACTGCAAGGTGAGATGGGACAGATATGACTGCTGATATGCTCTGAAAAATACCCCTGCTGGTCATGCAAACTACATAGTGCTTTCTGACTGCTCTGTCCTCAGGAGCTGTCTCTGAAAGTACAGGAAGCTCTTGGGCTGCATGTCCCATCCAGCTCATCAGAAGAGAGTCCAAACTCTGAGCCCACAGAGACACACACCCTTCTCACTCAGTCCGAGGCCAGAGGAGCGTCATCCTGCCAGCCGTTTAATGGACAGACTCCTACACGCCCCTGATTCCGGAATGTGATTGGCAGAAGGGGAACAGATGATTTTAATTGAACCCTAATGATGAATATCCCACAAAATAATCATGATAATGGTTAACGTGTTTATAAAATATGGTGACTGTAATTCTGCGATTGAAATCTAGATCTGCAGCGAACTAATCTAAATAACTGTACCTGTACTTTCCTAAGAAGGGCGGAGTATTTTCCACATGCTGTTTAAACATGCTGTTGATGTGTGAATGACTGTGGGCATTGCTGATGAAGAGAGGGAACGCTTACAGTTTATAGTGTGAGCATTGTAGTCGCAGCTCATATTTTATCAGTTAATATTTTATGCATTTATGAGCTTTAGGTATCTCATTGTTTGATCCACTATACTCGCAGTATGATAATGTATGATAATGTATATCAGTTGTTTTCTCTGCCTTTCTGTTTATGTTGCCTTTACTGTTACACTCAGTGACAGCTAGAAGGTGATGCTGTGCACTATTGTTATGCATGCAATGAAGCAAGAGCTACTAAATATTACTACTTTTGGTAGTTTTTAAAATGAAGCTTTTTCGTATGGCTAAAGAATAAAGCATTGAAATTCAGTCCGTGACATTGAGGTGTTGTTCTTTGCCAAATGTCCACTTTGTTCTCATTCATCGCCCACATAAGGGCTTTTTAACCTTGACAGCCTTGACCCCAGAACAAAAAGCTTGCTCAGTAACACTTATAACATATAACTTTCTCTATAACACTTCGAAATATTAGAATTGCATTACGTAAATATTCATTCAGATTTAAGTTTTTATTGAAAAAGGAATGAAAAAAAGCAATTATGCTAGATAAATATTTTCACTTTTATTAAGATCGTTATTATTGTTATTATTTTAATCTTAATTCCCTAATATACAGTCATTAAGAGCTTTCTCTGTTACACCTTATTATAAATTTGATTAAAAACATTCTATTATATGTAAAAATTCATTCAGATGATAAACAATGTCTCGGAAATGTTCATAAAAAATAAAATGTAAAAGTCAATGTTCTATGTTGTTTTATTTGTTTTTACCGTCTTCTCTGTCAGATAAAGTCAGATAAAACCACTTCATCAATTGGAGGATTACAACAGATTAGCCAGATAAAGAAAGAGAGAGAAACTCTTAAAAGAAGAATGAACTAAGAGATGAGAGCTTATTAGATCACTTTTATTTTGAATTTATTGGTTTCTTTTTCATTTAGAAATCAAAAATCCATATTTTAGTCAAATGACAAATGAATGAACCAGAAAATGTACAGTTGACATATGTTTTGTAGAACCGTTTCGTTTCTGTCTGGCACCGTCTCACCACCAGTGCCATCGTCTCACACACACACACACACACACATTCACACACTCCAACAGCAGGTGTCTGACTGGGGTTAAAAGATCAGGGTAAATGGGCTCACTGTTGCCCACTGTCCTACCAAATGAGCTGGAAAATGAGGGGTGGAGAACCACGCCTCCTCCTCTTTACCGTCCTGCTCAATGCTCTTTCTGCTGTTCGTCCTCCTCTTTTCTCTGTCTGTCTCTCCCTCGCTCTCCCTTCATTTTCCCACTGTGTTTGTTTGAATACAGCTGCAACTTATGAATTTAGCATGGCACTTAAACAGCCCTGCGATCTGCCACCCTTCTTTGTCTCATACACAAACAACCTTTTACCCCAGAGACTCATCTTGTCCCTTTTTCAGCCGGCATGACCTCACGAAAATAAGAAGAGAGTCCCATTCAAACTCAATCTGCTCTGTGTTAAGCTCTAGTTAGTTTTCGAGGGCTGCAGTATTTAAAGCTGCTCTTTGTGCGTTTGAGAACTTCATCAGGTTTTAGGGTAGAGACCTGCTTTTGGGCTTAATTGACTTGGGCCAGTTAGCGACCACCTAGCAACCAGTCAGAACACCCTGGCAACCATCTATAACATCCTAAAGTACTGTGTCAGTCAGAGATGTGTCTTCTTTCTAGATCTAAACAATGTCTCGCTTCTCTCTAGATCTAAACAAACTGTTTGCTCATTTTCCAAACCATTAAACTAATTCAGTTCTACAGTTTAAACCTTTTAAATATATACGGAGATAGAGATACATTTTAAATTTGAACTCAGACCAAAATAAAAATGCTATTCACATCCAACAGTTCTTTACATCCACTCTATGATAACTATTGCCTTGTTTCTGTATTTATTTCCATTTATTAAAATGTCAAAGATTTTAATATGAATGCAAAAGTTCCAAAACTAAATTATCTGAATTATATTCTGCAGAATTTGTAACTCTATTCACATTCATTTCTTACATTTCTTTCTCCATATTCTATCATTTTATGAGAAACATCAAAAACTGAATTTAATATTTTCTAACCACCTAAACAACACCGAATATATTTGATGTAAAATGCAGTTAAAATTATTAGAATTATCATATTATTATTACAATTTAAAAAAAAAGAAACAATTTTATTTTCTGAGTCATCGGTCTTCAGAGTCACCTGATCCTTCAGAAATAATTGTAATATATTATTTATATATTACTATACATTACAAACAACTGTTTCTGAACCAACTTTGAAACTTTTCAAAAACTTTTTTTTTTTTTCACAAAAACTCAGCTTCTGAAATATTCAGCCACCTGTAGACACACTGACAAATCCAGTCCTGAGGTCTCCACTGTGACTGTGGGGCCATCCAGGAGTCGAGTGTGAGCGTGTGAAGTGTGTGTGAAGTGAGTGCGAGCAGAAGGCCGGGCACTGGTGTCTGACAGTGATTTGTAAAGAGAGACAATACGGCTCATTGACCTGCCGGCTCCACTGTCTGTTGCACATACATCCCATGAGGACCCACCGCTCTTTAAACAGGACACCAGATTGCCACAGGCACAGGGAGGGGCGGAACGAGTGTGTGCTGTGCGGGACAGAGAGGCGTAATGGGAGACTAGTTGCTTTGACAATGAGATTCCACACAAAACAGGGGTGACGGGGTGATTAGGAGGCACGTGAGTCACACACACTTCAGTCACACACTCTCCAGCTCTACACATCATCAGTCTCAGTCTCAGTCTCACACTCCTGTATCAGATTTCAAAGGGCTTTTCCATCTGCTCTGAGCCTGATGTCATTTCAGACCTGGAAAATCAGGTGTTCTGGGTTATCGGTTTCACTCGTACTGCTTTTTTTGTTGTAACAGCTTTTTGTGGCTTCATTATGTATTCTAGACAAGACAAAAACATTGTTGTGTGTTTCGAGAATGCAATGAAGCGTCAAAATGCTGCTATTACAAAAACTGCAGGGATAATAAATACCAAAATCCAGTGCTCGAAACATGTTGAAACATTTTTGAACATTAACTGGCATCTGAGAACTGTGAATATGTGCATGTGTTGTTAAATTATTAAAATATTAAATAAAAATTTCAGAGGGTAGTTCAAGTAAATATTGAAAGTCACAAAAAATGCCAGAGGAAATGTTTTGAACTCCCTGTCTTAAAAGCTCAGGTGCTTAGAAAAGGTTGATCTTATTGTATTAATATATTATTATAATATATTATATGAGTTCTGTTTTCTATTCCCTTACTGTCATTTGCAAATGTTCCCAATGTATAATGCAACACAACACAACACAACACAACATAATACAATACAATACAATTAATTAGTGCTTCCAAACAATTAATCATGATTAATCGCAACCAAAATAAGTTTTTGTTTGGATAATATATGTGCGTGTATTGCGTACATGTATTATGTATATATAGATACACACACATACAGCATATATTTAGAAAATGTAAATGCATTTATATGAATTCATATTATATTTGAATTCATATAATTTATTTCATATATAAACATATTTAATGTATAAACATATTTTTTCTTAAATATATACATGAATGTGTATACATTTCTGTTTTACATTAAATATAAATATTTATTTGATTGTTTTCTTACAACACTAACATGAACACTAATTCAATAATTAAGTCTTATGTGAGACCAAAACCACAGTTCCTGAGAGACACATTTCAGTTACTTTATTGTCTGTGGAGGGTCAGAAAGCTCTCGGATTTCATCACAAAATCTTAATTTGTGTTCTGAAGATGAACGAAGGTCTTTTGACTTCGGAACGACATGAGGCTGAGTAATTAATGACAGAACTTTCATTTCAATTTTGGGTAAACTGTCCCTTCAATTTGATTTTATATAATAGTTTACCTAACATTTCTTAGCCAAAAATGACTTTTATACTTTAATGCTAAAGTTAAAAGACCATATTTGTAGAATGTGCCTTGAGAATGCTTTAAAACCATGACCTTCATCCACTAGTTGGACTTTTCAATACATCAAAGTCCATGAATTACTGCATTTGCAGTTTTAAATCTTTATCTGTTATACAGATGTGTAAATGTTATCGCACCATCTTTATCTGATACCCTTCACTGTCAACAAACATCCATGTCTAATTGTTATTCATTCCATTGTCACAGCACGGTAATGACCTCTCTCTCTCTCTTTCTCTCTCTCTCTCTCTGTCTTCTTTGCTCTCTGACGGTGACAAGCTGTTGCGGTGTCCCTCTGGGCGACTCCCTCTCTTGTCTGCGCTCCTCTCTCTCTCTCTCTCTCTCTCTCTCTCTCTCTCTCTCTCTCTCCACCTGTTGATGCCATTGTTGCTCAGCCAGCATTGTGGTGATTTTTTTTTTACTCCACTCATTTTACACACCCCTCTTTATTCTTCACTTTCTCACTTTTTTTTCTTTTTTTATCAGTGCTCACCCATTCACTCAGAGGATATATAAGTGGACCAAAGAGAAAAGGCAGCTGAGAACAAGGCAAGAAACACACAGACACTCGCTCACACAGAGACATTTAAACACAAGCACTTTCAAAAGGGCAAGGAGGTTTGTACTAACTCTTCTACTCAGAACCAAGACTTTTGAGACACACCTGGGACAGCGTCAGTATTGCTGGCAGGAGTGATGTCTGTGTCTCTGTGGTGTGAGGAGGAAGAGGGCCAGGACAGGACTCAGTCTTCGGTCCGAGCCCCATGGGACCCCAGCGCCTCTGGACTGAGGGTTATTCAGAGACTCCGGCAGTCAGAGGAGAGATACCTGCCGTCTCCTCTCTACATCTCTCTCGTCCAGAGAGAACCACAGCGCAGAGAGGAACTGGCCAAGTGGACCATGGAGGTAGATTTGCATGCTAATAACTAGTGCTAGACATCAAGTATGTTGTTTATGATTTTTAATATCAGTAATTTTGTTTTGGAAGTGCTTTTTACGAGTAGGGTACATGCAATTACATACAATTTTATATATATTATATTTTATATAATATTTTACTTGTTTTGTTGTTGAATCTTTTAAACTAGCGATTCCCAAATTGAGTTATGTGAGTGGCTGAAAAGCTAAAAATTAATTCAATCATAAAAAATGAAATTAAAGAAAGATTTTGGGGCTTTATAAATCTACTTAAAATATATTTGTAATGAAAACATGGTTGCACTCCTAGGCTCCGTAAATACAAAAATGTAATAACAGACTATTACACAGGTGAAGTTTTGAGCACACAGACTCTTCATCAGACAATTCAAAGTTTGAAACCCACATGCCTTTATACAACAGGCGGTTAATCACATGGCACAAAAAAACAGCATAAAGCCCAAAAAAAAAAAAAAAAAAAAAAAAACTAAAAGTAATATTACATTTGAAAGTCTAGTTCTAAATATACAACAGTAACAATAATGTCAATAATACCATTTATTACCCCTAAAGAAAAATATATTTCACATTTCTGTATCTGATTAAAGGGATGGTTCACCTAAAAAGAATAATGTTTCAAATGTTTTTATCCATATAATTAAAAAGTCAAAAGGCTTCAAAAGAAGAGTGGATGTACTGACTTTCACTGTATGGGCATTTTTCTATTAAAGAAAGTCATACAGGTTTAAAAATGCATACATAAATAATGACAGACTTTTAATTTTTCGAGTGAACCGTTCTTTTAATTGCACGTTACTTTAAGACTTCAGATCAAGATGAAGCATACTAACTAAATGACAGGAACAGAGTTTTAGAGTTCATTATACGTTTGTATTGACTATGAGGCTCTTCCTCTTTCTTCCTCTTCGCTATCTGTCGTATTTCATAGGTGTGCTGTGAATGTGACTGTGATGAGTCTGTATTTCCCCTGGCTGTCTCTCTGCTGGATCGCTATCTGTCGTCCACTCTATCCCTACCTGTGTCTCCATCCTGTCTGGCTGCAGCTTGTGTCCTGGTGGCCTCAAAACTGACAGAAAGTGACACAGTTAGTGCAGATACGCTCTGTGCAGCAGCAGAGTATGACTTTCTCTCATCAAACCTGCGGGTGAGTGTTTAAAAAAACACAAATTCACTAAAGTGCTGTCCAAAAGTCTGAAGCATGCAAATAAATCATTAGAAAATAGTGCTGTTTTGCATGTTTCTAATTGAACACTTTTTCCATTATGAATGAAATCATTTGAATTAAATGTTTTGGTAAAATGAGTAATAAAAAAGAAAAAATATACATATGCAAATAGACAGTTTTATATAGAGAGTAAGCTTGCTTGAACAGGAAATGGAGCGTGTGGTGCTGGCGACTCTGCGCTGGGATGTGGCAGCAGTGACCCCTCAGGACTTTATCCCACACTTCTTGTGCACTCTCTGGGAACTCAGGGACGGAGACGCACATACAGGAGACTTTCTCGTAACGCTACGCCGCCACAGCGATACACTTGTTGCCTTGTGTGTGTGTGACTCGCGCTTTCTGGGAACTCCTCCATCACTGGTGGCTGCGGCTGCACTGAACTCTGCCCTGCGGGGTCTGAGGGCCAAGAGTGCGGGAGAGACGAGTGTCATGACCTCTGCCCTGGCCACACTCTGTCAGACTGATGAGGTGAGCCATGATTTATCTCAGAGAGTAGGAGAGAGAGCTAAACACACAATAATAATAATAATTATCGTCTTAGATAAACTTTATTTTAAGGTTACCTTGTTATTTTTTTTTTTAATTTATTTTCTTTTTTTTTTTAGAGAGAGAGAGAATTATTATTAGGTATCACTTTAGAATAATGGTCCATTAGTTGATATTAGTTAACTACTTTAGTTAAATGATCTAAGCCAGAACAATCCTTCAGCATTTATTAATCTTAGTTGATGTTAATTTCAACATTTACTAGTGCATTATTCAAACCAAATGTTGTGCTTGTTAACATTAGTTAATGCAGTGTGAATTTGCATGAACTAACAATGACTAACTGTATTTTCATTAACTAACATTAACAAAGATGAATAAATACAGTAATAAATGTATTGTTCATTGTTTGTTCATGTTAATTAATGAATTAACTAACATTAATGGACCATTGTTCTAAAGTTTCATTGTTCTACCTATTATTATTATTATTATTATTATTATTATTATTATTATTATTATTATTATTATTATTATTATGACTCTATTTGTGTGACTCTTGCTGCTTGTGCCGACAGGTGGCGCTGCGGTGCTGCTCTGAGCTGATAGAGGGCGCTCTCAGGGAGAGACTGAGGACAGTAGCACACGAGGAGAAAGGTGATGGTGATGTTGAAGAGGAAAGAGCCAGCACACCCACAGACCTAAGAGAAATAGACTTTTAATACAGGGTTGATGTATGAGGGATATTTATTCTGCGACTCACTTTTATTTATCAGTGAAACTGATTTAAACACAATGTGACATTATGTCTTGTCTCACGTAACTTCTGAAGTGATCTAATTTATAATACTTTTTATTTATTTGTTTGAGGGATTGCGATTTACTTGTGCCATATTTATTAACTTATGTTGCCATAACTGTAATTGTGATGAGTTGCGTATTTCAGGTTTATGCTTTTCACTTTATGTATTACATTTCTGCTTTTTTATATTATCATATTATTTATTGTGTGCACATTTTTTTTGCATTTAATTTATTCTGTTTTGTCAGTGTTTCAGCCCTTTTTGTAATCAGAGTGTTGGATAAAAATGAATATCTATTTTTCGAAGTTTTAATAATGAATAAAGTTTCTATGTTTGCCAACAATGTGCGTCTCTCAAAGTTCCTTTATATATAAACAACACATGACGGAAAGAAAGAAAGAAAGAAAGAAAGAAAGAAAGAAAGAAAGAAAGAAAGAAAGAAAGAAAGAAAGAAATGCTGAAAAATCTTAAAAAAAACTAAATTGATAAGGAATATTTAAAGTCCATTATATCTTGCACAATTAAAATGTGAGAACAAAAAGAAGGAAGGAAGAAAAGAAGGAAGAAAAAGACAGAACGAAAGAAAGAAAGAAGAAAAAACGTCGTGCCAGATCTAAAAATAAATTAATACATCTTGGTCCTTGCGTTTAAGTGTCGTGTAAATATAGTAGGAGTAATAATAATAATAATAATAATAATAATAATAATAATAATAATAATAATAATAATAATAATAATAATAATCAATTAAAATATAAAAAATAAACGGTAGTTTAACTGTAGTTTTTTAGGGCCACTTACATTACATTTAAATTTTTGGTAAAGTGGCTTAACATAATTATAGAAAGTGTACCCCATTTATTATTTTAATAACAAACGGGTTGTGGAAAGCGTCGCGTTTGGATTGCGTCATAACTCGTGGCCGCACTTGTTTTTGATTCAGTAACGCTGAGTAATCTGTAGAAACAGGATTCAGTCACCGCTCAAACAGGATCAGACCCTGTGGTAAGAAACCCCGCTGTTTCTCTGATTTAGACCGAGCAGTTTCTGACCAAACGACATTGTAACAGACGTCGGTAGATTACTGTGACTGTTTTTTCTCTTGAAGTTGCGTCTGTTGTGAAACATGTAACGTGTGCTTTCGCAAACTGTCCAACAGACTTCCTTTCTTCTGGTCATGATCGATTTGGACTTAACGTTGCATAAATAAACCTGTCTGCTTAAAGAGACCGCTCTATCTTTCCTAAAGGGTGAAAGGAAAGGCTGTCTAATATTTGTATCGAAGGTATCCAATAATGACAGGAGGCTTGAAGGTTCTGCTGCTTTTGTCTCTGAGTCTTGTGGTGTGGACTGTGCCCATAGACCGCAAGCAAGACCCTCCCCAGGAGGACAGAGCAGAGGACAATGGGGTAAGACTGCTCTCAATCATGCGCATAGAATATGTCATGTGCATCAATCACTCGTTCAATATTCACCTGCTCTCTTGTTTTGGCTGTATGTGCGTATCCCAGGACACTGGTCTGTACTATGACCGTTACCTCCGAGAGGTGATTGAGGTGCTGGAAACTGACCCTCACTTCAGAGAAAAACTCCAGTCTGCCAACACAGATGACATCAAGGTAAAGCATGCTCTATGTAGAGCGCAGAAACAGGAGTCCCATTCCTCTTCTTTAGAAAATATGATAAGGTACAAGTATCCTTTAGCACCGACCTAACAGGAGCTCAGAGATGAAGTTAAAGCATACGCTTCTGTAGAAGTCACGAGCAAGTTTTTAATCTAGTTGATCACATACTCTCAGAACTTATTTGATCTATCATATGCTTAATTATTTAAAAAGAATCATATACAATTATATTTATTTTAATCATCTGTATTGTATTTTATAGGTATGATGTATTGTATACTTTGATACAGTGAATAGTCCTTTATTGTATGTTGAACGATTTATTTATTTATTTATGTTATGTATAATTTGAGATGTGTAGGGTTATGGTTTATTAACTTTTTTCTTACTTTAATTACTTTATTATTAACTCCTTATTTTGGAATTAATATTTATTTTAAAAGCATGTATTTTACATTAGTAATGTACATTTGTACAGTGATTAATGTATGTTGTATTGCTATTTTCTATTATTTTATGCAATGTGAAATTTTATGAGCTGTGTAGGTCATTGCTTTACAAAAGACATAGTATCTTAGTCTTTTTTTTTGTTAAATTATGTTATTTATTTTTTTTTTATGTTGTGATTCATCTCGTTCTTGGAGCTGGTTTGTCTGTTACGTGATTTTTATTAAAATCTTTGTGGAGAAAATGAATGAGGAAAATACCAAATGTTGCTCAGTGTCCATTTTGCCTTTTAGTTTTGGAGTTTTGTCATTTCCTTGGTACTTTAATGGAAAGCTCCTGTGTTTTAGAACGGACGTCTCAGCAAGGAGTTGGATTTGGTGGGCCACCATGTGAGGACACGACTGGATGAGCTAAAGAGGCAAGAGGTCTCGCGCCTCCGGATGTTACTGAAGGCCAAACTGGACAGCACCAACGCACAGAGTGAGTGTGTTCATGAATTACTCAAGTGACACTGTTGAGCAAGAAAAATCTGTTTGTGTGATGCCCACACACACGTTTGTTGTGATTGCAGGTGTTCAGATGGATCACGTTTCCTTGTTGAAGCAGTTTGAACATCTGGACCCTCATAATCAGAACACATTTGAAGCCAAAGACCTGGAGCTGCTTATAGTAACGGTAACACCCATTCCTAACATGCTATGATGTGAAATAGCAAAAAATCATTCATTGACAAGCATTCAGTGCATACTTGTTTGGCACCTACATTTTAACCTTTAGCCAAATAAAATCCTGATGTTTCTTCTTTTCTTGTTTTTGTGTCAATCCAATTCTATCAGATTATAGTATGCATATTTGTTTCATATTTTTTAAGGTATTTCTATTAGGTTTTTCTACACAAAAGAACAGGGGCACAGATAACTGACTCATTCGCCTCAAGTGAAAATGACACAATATTGTATTACCCCAATTAACAGAATCCCAAGCAATTGCATATAGTAAAAGAGTCAAATAAAATGTAGGGGTAATCAAATTAGAAAACAATAATACATAAAAACACAAATACATAATGTAAAATAAATACATAAATAAGGGGGCACATGTATTTATTTCTAGATGCAAGTAAATAAAATCCTGATCCTGCGTATTGTTACTACTTTTTTTGTGTGTGTGTGTGTGTGTGTGTGACCGTTTCTATCAGAATCTAATTTACTAATCTTTTTTTTCTTTTATTAGTTTTTACTACTCAAAAGAAAATGTTCACATATAACAGACCCATTCACCACAAGTTAAAATCCCACAATATAACATAAAATACATACAAATACATAATTTATAAATAGATAATAAAATCAAACAAACAGAAATTAAATAAAGTGAGGAGTTTTTTTTTTTTTTTTGTGCTATATTTGTTAGGCCACTAAAGATCTTGAGAATTACGATGCGGAGCGTCACGAGGAGTTTAAGCGCTACGAGATGCTGAAAGAACACGAGAGGAGAGAGTACCTGAAGAGTTTGGACCAGGAGAAGAGAGAGGAGGAGGAGAAGAGAATCCAGGAGCTGAAAGAAAAGCACCGGCAGCACCCTAAAGTTAACGCTCCGGTGAGGAGATGAAGAATGGGAGATGTGTGGATGGAAAGATGGACTGAGAGGAGTTGTATTTGTTGTATTTCCTGATTTTTTTTTTTTTTATTACTTCCTTTTCAGGGAAGCGTGGATCAGTTACGAGAGGTTTGGAAAGAGACAGATGGGCTGGATCCACAGGAGTTCAACCCCAAGACATTCTTTAAGCTCCACGGTAAGTCTTTTTGTCCTCAAGTGGTCCATGAGCAGGCAAAATGAATTTAATAGTGTTTTCTCACTTAGATACGAATGGTGACGGTGTGTTGGATGAGCAAGAGCTGGAGGCCCTTTTCACGAAAGAGGTAATGTTTCACCTTTGAGCTCGGTGAATCATAGCAATCTGTTATTGACAGTGATGGAGACCTCTTTATGCTGCGTCTGAGTCAGCCGTTAAGACTCTAGTGGGCTCTAGTGGCTGTCCTGAGCAAAACACCATGAAGATTCATGATGACACATTTGATGAAGCCGTTCTTGACAGCAAATGGCAACAATTGGACCGGTGCGAGCACCTTTCTGATGTGTTCATCTTTTCTTTTTTACTCCCTCTAAGCTGGAGAAGGTGTATGATCCCAAGAATGAAGAGGATGACATGATGGAGATGGAGGAGGAGAGGCTGAGGATGCGAGAACACGTCATGCAAAACGTAAAGCCTTCACATGTTTGGCAGTGACTCTTATTGAGTGTGTTTAGACAACGCTAAATGCACATTTTTCTTTGATTTTATTGTATAAAATGTGCGATGAGTGAACACTGAATAAACTGTGAGAATGTCCAGGCAAAAATCTTGTAGGAGTGTATATGTAAATGTTTTCATTCTCTCTCTCTTTCCCTTTATCTGTCTTTCTCCTTCAGCATTTTAACACTTTCACAATGTGCGGAGCAGAAGTGACTCCATCTGTTCTGTTCCTTCAGGATGCATGAGATATATAGTCATTCTTTTATCAGATTTTCACTGCATTAGTCTCTTTTTTTTTCATTACCTTTAAACTGTGCACTTTCAAATAGCTTGTTCCTCTCTCGCTGTTTCCTGCAGGTAGATCTCAATCATGACAGACTGGTCAGCCTTGAAGAGTTCCTCAAGTCTACGGAGAAGAAAGAGTTTAACAACGCAAAGGAATGGGAGGTTAGAGCCAGATTTTGATTATACTGTCTTTACATGCCAGTGTTTCGTGCCAACTCATTATCTTTCTATACCTCAAGACACTGGATGATACAAAGCCAGTGTACACAGAAGAGGAGCTGCAGCGCTTTGAGGCAGAACTTCGGGATAGAGAGGTGGATCTCGGCAGAAGGGCGGAGAAACTACGACAAGAGCAGGAACTTCTCAAAGAGAGAAGCAAAGCCCTTGAAGCCCAGAAACGAGAATATCAGCAGGTAAAAGACTGCTTTCAATCGATTGCAGCCCTTTTCTTGGTATTGCCTTTATATAATTACCGTATTTTTCGCACTATAAGTCGCACCTGAGTATAAATCGCATCAGTCCAAAAATACGTCATGATGAGGAAAAAACATATATAAGTCGCACTGGACTATGTCGCATTTATTTAGAACCAAGAGAAAACATTACCATCTACAGCCGCGAGAGGGCGCTCTATGATTTCAGTACAGACTACAGGAGCATTGAGCAGCATAGAGCGCCCTCTCGCGGCTGGGGACGGTAATGTTTTCTCTTGGTTCATTTCTCTTGGTTCATGTCAAATTAATTTTGATAAATAAGTTGCACCTGACTATAAGTCGCAGGACCAGCCAAACTATGAAACAAAGTGCGACTTATAGTCCGGAAAATACGGTACAATATTTAAAAAAAAAAAATCCAGCTATTATTAGTATTTTTCTTTGGAAAGAATGCATGTATAATAATATAAAAAAATAAATAAAGTGTGTGTGTCTAAAACAATACAGATTATATTTTTTAAAAATTACACATTTAAAATTGTTTTACTGTTAAGGCCAGACTAAAACAATTTATTTTATTTTATTTGCAACATCAGTACTGCACATTCTAGTTATTTTTGATGCATCATCGTGATGCCAGAGAACTGACCGCTTGTTTAACGTCTAATCAGGCAGTGATGGAGAGGTCACAAAAACAAAAGGAGCAACAGGCACTGAACAGACAGCCTCCCTCAGGTCCTAATGGTGAGCTGCAGTTTCAGCAAGAGATCCAGAAACTAGCAAATGAAGATAATCAAGGTGAGAAAATTGAAATGAGAATAGTCTGTGATTCAGCATATGGTTAACCTAACTTGATATCATTAAAATAACAAATAGACTGTATTAACACTATGAAGGTGAATTTTTCAGCGTTGGCCCTTTTGTCTCTTTCAGTGCTTAAAGTCCCAGTCGATGAGAATGGAAATGTGCCAGCTGAGCCACCACAGAATCTGCCACAGCACACGTCCTAACACAAACACATGCACACTTCTACCTGATTTACAGTTTTCAAGAACCTGCCTTTGAATTGCACAGGGCACGTACACATACACACACAAGCCTGTCGACTTAACCCTGTTCTTATCTTATTCTCTCAGCATAACAGAATAACAGTAATTAACAGTTTAACCTCCTCATGGTGTTTCTGCTTTATCCTCAACCAAATATGCTCAAATCCCTAATAGAGTGGCATCAGTATAGACCGTTTGCATGTTCCCTTCTAAAGAATGGCACATTAATATTGGATATGTGGCTTTGTTTGGTGGTAGTCAGGTTTTTTTTTTTTAATATTGCTACTTTTGCCCTGGTTTCAAGGTTTACAGCCCTGCTTGCTTTTCGTTGTGTTTCTCGACTGGAATAAAGTGGTTCTTTTCTGTGGTTCTCATTATGAGAGTAAAACCTTCTAGACAAGGCTTTCTGATGTAAGGTTTCTAATAGACTCAGACGAGCACAAAACTGTAAATCAAACATTCAGATACAGCAATGTGCAATCAATCAGTTTTATTATTATTATTTTTTAAATCTAATATAATTCCCACTGATTTTATGGCTTTCATTTAATAAAGGCTATTTATGGAAATATGCTACTGTCGTTTTTTATTAAAGGGATGTTAATAATAAGTGTTTTTTTTTTCTTGTGTAACAAACAAAAAAAAAATATTATGAATGCATTGAATTACTAAACAGCTGTCTATATAGTAAAAGAAAAACAACACTGGACCTCATTGATTTTGACTGTGTGGACAAAACACCTTGAGAACTTTTTCAAAGCTCTTTTGTGTTAAAAAAAAAGAAACCCACAAAGGTTTGGAACAACATGAGAAATGTATTAGTTTTAGAAACAATTTTGCCTCAGAAATTGCTAGTAAATACAACAGACTGCAAGTGATGCATTTAATGTAACTTTTTGAAGTAGAAAACCTGAAAATAGTATTTCTTGTAAAACAAACTCCAATAAATTATTTCAATTCATCTAACTTCCAAAAATACAATTTTAGTAAATAATTCAATATGATGTTTAATAAGTAAATAATGACATTTACATTTTGGGGTGAATCCTTTCACGCAACCAATAAGAATAAATTGCTTTTCTTTACAACTATTGATCATGTGTAACAGAAAAAAAATCCAAATGATTGGGTCTACGAGTGACAATGAACATTAAATTCACATTTTGATCTGCAGCAAATACCATCTAAACCATTCATAAGAAGACTCAGCCCATTTGTTTCTGAGCTAAACTAATTCCTTGGCTCCAAATGTCAGTTTCAGCTGCTCTGCATTTCTCTTCCAATAAGTCAATTTGTGTTTTTTTTTTCCATCTCTGAAAACAAGTGACAGCGTCATTGTTCTGAAATGTTCACTGATCTGCATTGAGTGTCATCTGCTCGCAGTCGTTGCCACATGGTTCATGCTGTAAATTCCATTCCATTTCTGTCAGTCCCTCCCTGACCCCAGTGACCCGCTGCAGCTGACACTCTCCAGTGATGCTACCATAGATATGTAAATAATGCCCCTCCACTCAAACATCAGTGCAGCAGTCTGAAACTAAGTGCTGTCCACATATTTCAACTCTTCTCACAGGGGTCACTTACGGGAGGGGTTTTGCTCCAAGAGATTTTTTTGAAGGGATAGTTCATCCAAAAATGAAAACATCATCATTTGCTTGCCATTGTGTTTTTCGAAACTTTTCTTCTTGCTATGGAACATAAAAATGATAGTTTGAATGTATTTAGTTGTTTAGTTTTTCTTGCAATGAAAACCAGTGAGGTCTAGTGTTGTTTTGGACAAATGACAGAAACAACTCAATTAAAATGAACTTAAATTGAAAACAATATATGCAAAATTAAAATATGTTAATAAAAATATAACTGTATCTCAATGATAGTAAAACGACACTGATTCAGAAGTTAAATAATACTTAATTTTAAAGTAATGCTGATGAGTAAAATGAATCAAAAATAAGTTTATATATGTGTATAAAAAAATAATAATGTTGACCTCAAATATACCTGTTAACAAAAACCAACCCTCCTTTTTTGTTTTGATGCATTTAATTCATTTAATTGTCCTTTGTGACAAACAAAGTCAGGTTTTGCTTCGGGCTGATGTTGCATCACCAGGACAGGGAACTTTGTAAACCAGCAAAGGGAGGAAGGAATTATTTGTTGAAAGCTCTAGCTTGTAAAAGACAAGAGGAATAAAATAAAGAGCCAAGAAAGATGAGTCAGAGACTGTGGGAAGAGTCTGCTGAAACGAGTACTTGTTTTGGATAGTGTGAAAGAGGGCTTCTGTTCGAGTCCTTTGCATCACTGAGTGGGCTGACTGCTGCTGAATCACTCACTTTTCATAATGCCTCATTTTTATTCTTTTTTCTTATACCAACCCTTAGGAAGTCAGTAGGTATTTTACTGTGTCTCTGGAGCATTGACTGTCTGGTTTCCACATCCTGTTTCTCGCATTTGATTATGTGAGGCCCCTAACAGTGATTTCTTTGCTGTTTTTTCACTCTCACCCTCTACATCAATCGCTATCATGAAGTTTTTTTTTTTTTATTTTAGGTTTTTTAATGGATTAATTTACAAAAAAATTATAATTTACTCTCGTTTACAACCATAGCCTGTTGAAAAAGCATGAGGGTGAGTAAATGATGACATACTTCTTATTTTTAGATGAACTAACTAATTTGTTGTTTCAGCAGAAGCAGATCTGAGGAATGTGTATGTGGTTCCTGTGGAGGAAAGCAACCATTAGAATTACACAATATCTGGTTATATTGGAAGACCAGGTATTTGATACTGTCTCTTGACGTTCTCTCATTCACATTTCCTACATCTCCACCCTTGATCTTTCCCTATCCCTGTCTTTTCCCTGCCTGTGAGGTTTGAGGGATGATAAGAGACAAATAAGCAGTTAACACAGCACTATTATTCAACACTACAGCACCTCTTGTCTATCATCTATCTGGGCCATATTGCAACAGCCTTTATGGACAGGAGAGGGGGCTAAGAGCTCATAAAACTTCCCACAGCACTTCTCGATCTGTGCCAAACACACTTGGTTGTCATCCCCCTATATCATGATAGCCACATATGAGAAATTCTGCTGCTTCTGCGCCGTTGTGCGCGGTATCTGGCCTGTACGATCTGACAGCGGTGAAAATACAGACAATGGATTGCAGCCTGAGAATAAGACATTGGTCCTGATGTACTTTCTGATAATACTCAGGTGATTTTTTTGGGGGTCATCACTTTGCTATTGTGTGACACAACCAAACCGTCCACACACACACACACACACACACACACAAACTAAATGTGCTGAGTTCACAGGGACAGACCACAGTCTCCCACTGTCACGTACAGGACATGGAGACAAGGGTATTTCATACCAAGAACCTATGATGCAGAATTCAAATACATTTTTAATTGTAAAAAAAGAAAATATATCTCCCTGGATATATCCCAGTGTACCTCAGCAGTGTCCTGTCCCTAAGTGCTCAGAAGGTTCTGATGCTGCAGCTCCAGGAGACACTCTGATAAACACCATGTTGCCTCTGTTGCCATGGTGACCGGCTGTGCACGGGTAGAGATGCTAGAAGTACAAGCTATGCAAGTTATAGATATATGGTAAAGCACAAGAGTAGTGTAATGCAAGTTGATTTTGGCACCTTGGTATGGGTTTGAAAAATGATATATGAAGTCCTATTCCGTGCAATTGGGGGTTCTCAAATTGAGAAGAAAAAGCTTAGAAAATCTCATTTGAGGCTTTTTGATTTGCACTGGTGCAAAAGCAGACATCCCTCACTTCGTTCTTGTGCAGCACTTCTCCAGCTGCAAGCTGTACCACGACACAGCTGCGTCTTTAAATCCGGTCTTTGTGCAAACGATGACATCATCCTCTAAAAACACATTACGTCACCCCTTTCGGGACCCTTGTCGTAGCTCCACCCTGCTCTCGCTCCGGTCTATTGGCGTATATCACTGCAGAAGCCCTCCTCGACGTCTGGTTTATTGGTGGAGAAGTCGCCGGTGTCTGTTTTTCATTGGCTCGTAGCGTCTGTGTCTGTGGTCTCCTCCACTGAAAGGGGCTCCTCGGCTCCAGACGCGTCGCGGGTCATTTGGTTTTCCTCGAGCTCACGCACTAAGTCATATGGACAGCGTCTTATTGTTTCATGATATAAAACATTGGCTATATACATCACAAATTATTAGCATTTTTGTAGAAGACAGGTTTTCTCCAGTTCATGGATTATGGGCTTTCTGAGCAGAGTTTGAAGCTTTCCAGATGCTGTCGAAGTAGGGTTGCTGTGTAAATAGGCTACTATTTTTACTATTCAAAATATAAATGTTTCGACGGCATTTTCATATGTTTCAAAAGCTACAAATAAGTTATATTGGACGTGTGTGTTATTAAATTCAGGTAGGGTGCGCTAAATATGAACGTGAGGTAACAGCTCGTGCATAGGTCGATCTTGATTATGCATTTTAAAATATCAGATGTAATCACAGAAACATTATGTTTTGTTAAAAATGCCTTTAAGATGTTTAACGGCTTGTTGTACTAGACGTGAAAAATTACTATTTAAGATGCACAAGAAGAATATGCTGGTGTCGCCAGATACGTCGACTGGAAAGGAATATTATGCAAAATATTATTTTACCTTAAACACAATTTTAAAAAAAACAAAAACAATAAAAGCCACACTTGAGTGAACATGCAATCCAACGCTGAAAAAAAAACGGTATGTGATAATTGTTAACAAGTACGGATGCGCAATACCGACAGCCCCCGGTAGAGGGAGTGGATGTGACGACACACAGAGAGAGACTCAGTGGTACCCAGGACCGATGACCATTTGGACCTTTTGCCTATGAACACGTCCATCCTCTTACGCGAGGAAAGGTGCTTGACCGTGTCATTTACAGACATGATATCTCACAGTCACAGTGGCCCCAGCAACAGCTCGTGTTTGTGATCGCTGAAGAAGGCGCGAGTGTTTCTTTAAGAGCCAGCACCTTTACATCGAGAGGGAGGGGGGAGAGAGAGAGAGAGAGGGAGGGAGAGAGGGGAGAGAGAGACTGGGGCTCTCTGTGGATAGATAGGTGTAACGTTTGCTCGCTCGGTGCCGTCGTTACATGTGTGAGAAAGAGGGAAGGGGGGAGGCAATAACTGGGCACCCGAAAGCGCTGCGCTCCGATGGGGTCGACGGGGATGAAATGATGCTGATGATGAGGATGATGTCTAGCGTTTACTCTCGACGATGACAACGGTGAGCGGTGCATATTTCAGCATCGCATGCATTTTCTCATATATGCATGTCTCTGTGTGTGATATCGCCCAGCTGTGGAGATGAGGAGGGGATGATGATGGAGGACTTGGGAGGAGGGGGCGAGGCGAAAGGATGGATGGGAGAAAGAGCATAAAATAGCGACATTTGAAGAGATGACACGACGCGTTCTTCATCAGACTAGTTCAAATGTAAGCATTTCATTTCGACGGCACGTCCGGTCGCGTATCTGCAGGAGAGAGACGGCACATATATCTGTCATGGTGGAGCGAGGCGAGCGGCGGAGGAATACGTCAACACACACATCCAGCCCAGTTCACACTGAGCGAACGGAGCGGTGCTTGCGTTTTATTCTTATCATTAAGCCGTTCACGGTAGTACGGAATAAACAAGATCAGCAGCAGCATCCAATCACGCTCGGGTTGGCTTTAAACGGACACCCGTTTCTTCCTTCTTCCTGCGTTTAGACAGCGGCCACGGACACACACACACACACACACACACACACACAAAGCGCTGCCAGGCTACACGACCATGGTGTAACACACCATGAATTTCATTTCCGTATATCATGCGCATCCATTAGCCTCTTGTCTAATAGGCTTCCCAGAGCCTGTTTAGAGAAGCGAATACACCGTAGGGGCGAGCGGAGAATAAACGCGGTGCGTTGTGGTGTCAGGAAACGGCTGCTGTCTGTGTTGAAGGGAATTTGAAATAGGTGTGTGTCGGAGAAAGAGAGGGAGGGAGGTTGAAAGGCAGAGAGACAAAACAAATGGAATTTAGTTTTTATTTGAATGTTCTGCATGACAGTCGCGGAAACAAGGCTTATGCGTTGTGTTTATTCGCCTGGACGTCGTTACCAGTCAAGACAGCGAGTATTTAGCAGGATTTGTGGCCTGTGCGAGGAATCACTGCTCTATTGATTCTTCCAGATTCCTGTGTCGACATTCACTGGAACAGGACGCTCTTTCACGCTATTCCCAGATTTCTGTGAGGGGGGAAACCCGATGGTTACAATGTTATTTTTTAGTTTGATGCTCCCCAATGTGTCTGCCACCATCTAATGCTGACTCTTGTGTCGAAGAGCCGAGTGATTTGAGTGCTAACTCCACGTCTCTCACTCAGTGCTTTTACATGCACAGGAACATTCAGATGTGAATTAGAATTTACTCATATTGTGATTATGTAAGGGTCATGCCAACACACTGATTGGCACAACCAGATTAATCCAGTGTTTTGGTTTCTGGAAATCTGAATTAGACAGTACGTGCTTGTATTATTGAGATTTGTGGGTCATAATGGAATATTGACTGTAACTGGACCTTCTTTTTTTTATTTGTCCAATCAGAGTTAATTTGTGATATTAGATATAAACAACTCCTAGATTCAGAATGATTGAAGACTTTTACTTTTCTAATGACAATTTTATCAAATTAAATGAATCACAATGGCCTGTATTTGTAAGAGTCTCATGACCCACATTTTGCCAATCATAGCTTGTGTGTTGGGATATGAAAGATATCTCATGAGTTGATTAAATTACTGTTCAAAAGGACTAAAATGCGTGATGCACTGTAAGTGGCTCAAGCAAACAGAAAAATGTTCAGGAAATGCTGGTGCTAATAATTATAAAAGAATACGTTACTATTTCTGGAGCATATGGAAATCTGTTTTCAGCATAAATGCTTACCCGGAATATGAACCTTAATCAGAAAATTATGTGCATGTAAAATTATGATGCCACTGTCAAGATTGGCATATTACTTTTAAGCATTACTGGTTTCCATTTAGTGTTGTTTATCACAGCATGTTTTAAAGCTTTACATGACAGCTGAGAGTCACTCATCAGCACAGATAATTGTCAACTTATCTACTCCATTTCTACCTATTACAACATTTAATGCATTAAAGGTCTGCACTGAAGGCATGTTTTATACGTAATTGCAAAAGTAAGATATCAGAACAGTTGTCTTTCACCTCTTGCTGTACAAAGCTTTTTTGGTTTTGTTTGTTGGATTATTTTCTCCCTTGTCTTGTCTTTCCTTTTTTTATCCCCATAGTTTTATCAATAAAGGCACTATTAAAGTCTACCAGGAAACTTACTGTTTTGAAATGGTTTACTCAGAGACTGTGAATTCACTGGATTTGATGTATAATGCTTTATATCTTCATGTCTAGCCCAGCTTTGACCATGTGTGCTAATGTCACTCTCCTTTATTTCCCTCTTCAGCTCTCCTTTACTTGAAGTTCAAACCCATTGGGTAGAAGACTTTCCTCCATGCCCACTCTTCCTTTTACCCAATCCAGTCCCTGCGACCCAGCGACTTTCCCCTCCTGCTTTCTCCTGCCACTGTTGTCCCACCTGAGACCACGTCTTGCTGCTCCTCCCAAACGCACCCGAGCCAAGGATTTTGAACAGCACATACTAAGAGCCAATCAGGAGCCTTGAAGCCATTCAGGAAATAGCAACACAACTCATGAATCTACCTGAGCACTGAGGAAAAAATAAAGGAAAGAAAGCTGTGGATAATTAACTCATTGTCAAGAAGACAACGCAGATAAACTGGCAGTACGTGTCTACCCTTGAAGAAGAGCACAGCGATTAGGAGTTTCCACCAAGAAAGCTTGAATAGAGGGTGAATTCAAACAGACACATTTACTGATGGACAGGACATAGAGGAAAAGAAACTGCACGCATAATATAGCATACCTGCAATACTCACAGTCCCACACACATTACAGACTGTTAAGGCACATCTACACATCCTAGACATCCGCATATGAATGACAAGTTGTTTATCTCTTTGCCGTAGGCTCTCAGGCACACAAACACCATCAGATTCACGGTCCCACACTGTGATTCTCGCAAGTTCCTCTTTGCAAACTTGTAGGGCCAAGACATTCACACACTCGCCCTTAAACTCTCGCACCTGTTCACGGCCTCAAGATGATGTGTGAGGTGATGCCCACCATCTCAGAGGACGGCCGGGGTGGTGGAGGAGGCCCGTCCTCTCCTGCTGGAGGTGGTGGGGGTATGGTGGGCGGCGCAGGGGGCATGGGTGGTGGCTATGGGGGTCGGGAGGCCCGCGGCGGAGACGAGGGCGGGAGCACTGGAAATCTGGAGTCTCTGATGGTAAACATGCTGACGGAGCGAGAGCGGCTGCTAGAGAGTCTCAGAGAGACCCAGGATAGTCTCGGCACGGCACAGCTACGTCTGCGAGAGCTGGGTCACGAGAAGGACTCGCTACAGAGACAACTCTCCATCGCACTGCCTCAGGTACGCATTAGGGCTCCTGGACGTGTGTTTAAAACAATATGTGAAGTTGCAGGAGATTCATGATTTGAATATTCGGAATTATGTTGATATATTGTGCACCTTAGTTTATAATCGTATAAATATTATGTTCATTTGGAGTAACATTCTTTAATGGAATACCTTGGGTCATAGTGAGGCACTTACAATGGAAGCAAAATGCCTTAATCTGTAAACTGTAAAGTACTCACAATTTCTTTTTCTTTTTATAAAAGAGAGACAGAAAAACACAAGATGTGCACAATATGTTAACATGATTTTAATGAGAAAAGGTAGCTTTCTAACCTTTTCTGTGTAAAGTTATATCCTATTTTTATATCCTACATTTCTGCTTTAACCCTCAATATTGTCCCTATTGTCTTCCATTGTAAGTTTCTTACTGTAAAGGTGCAGTCACAATTGCTAAATATCAAAATCTTGTGGGCGAAAAGGTCTGTTGTCAGTAGCCTAGCTATGTGTAAAGCACAGTTCACAGAGAAGTCACTTTCTAATCAAGCAGCTTTCTGTTCGGTCAGCACAGCGAATGCAACATTTTTGCATCGTTTTCTTTCCTTGTGCAAAATTCACATGGATTCTTATGAAAATGACACTATTTTGTTTTTATAATATTTTGGTGATAATTAACATGACACAAATGCTCTAATTTGAGCTTAAAGAGGGAATTTACTGCTGGAAAGATGGCTTTTAATAAAACTGTGATACATTGACTAAAGAAAACAAAGAAAATGAGCTGTGACGTATTCTTTTGCCAAGAAGTTCAACATCCTTAATGCACTTTTGATTTTGATGCCGCCCCTGTGATCTGACTGTCTGTGGGCAGGAACATGAAAATGCAGAAGTTCAATCTGTAGTTTCAACAACAGCTCTGGAGCTGTCAAATGGCTTCAGGTCCGAGAGGTTATGGAGCTGACTTTTGCTGAACAATCACAGATAACCAAATACTGATATATCAAATATACTGGGTGCAGGTAACACGGAGAAAAAGTATACATTGATCATTTATACTTGCAACATTTTATCAGTAAAAAGCTGCTTAACAAAAATCAGTTGAACCTAGAAACATTCCCTTAAGAATATCTTGAATTGAATAGTTTGCTTGGAAAAACAGGTCATGAGGAGATGAACCATGTCTGAGGATGAGCTGCCAGTGAGGTATAAAAGATGTTGCATACAGACAGATGAAAATAATTTTAAAGAGTCAGAACTCAGCTTGTCTTGTTAGTATCAAGTACTTTGTCTGATCTTAGTCTTCCAGACTTGCTGTGGGCTTTTCTGGACCTTTTTGCATCAGGTCTTGAACTGTTTTGTCTCACCTGATCTAATTTAAGATGTTCCACATATCTTTTTGAGATTATCTGCTTATCTATGATTCTGTGACCTGTATGAGAAGTCGGGATGCTATATTTTTAATTCCTGAGGAGTATAATCTTCTGAACAGTCCCGGTTGTTTCATTGGTAGATTCTGTATCCTTTAATGACATCACTGCAGCTTAAGGTGAGGTAATGAGCTTGCCTGATACATAAATCTGCCAGTTATACAGTATATGGGGATGAATATATTCACAAAAGCATAACCTTATTCAAATTCACAAAATCTAAAAACGTGTTCATGAGAATGATTTTATATTAGAAATAGATTGTTGAATCTGCATTTGCAAATCTTCTCATTATGAAGATTACATGCCTTAGATTTGTATGTGGATGTTTTGGAGATTTGATTCACAACTACATTTGACAATTGATCAACTCAAGCAAGGGGACTTGAGTAATATGCAAGAGTCTTTTCTCTGCAGTATGTCTTACTATAGGAGAGTTGTGTTGTAAAAGTGCTGAAAGACACACACACACACACATATACATCACTTCTAATATCCCAAACTGTCTGTCATTACCTGAAGGTGGTACATTTGTTTGCAGTGACATCCGAGTGTTCCTGTGTAATTGTACCATTTCAGCGTAACGTTACTCCTTCTCCATAAAAACACACTGCACAGAAGAGAAACAACAGGATACTTCTTGAGTCACAGTGTTGTTTTACAGAATATATAAAGATTATTAGTTAGTATTTCTTTGCCTTTAGTAAATTTCTAATGGTGTAAGAGAGTAATTTAACACATTCATTCCTTAAAAACCATATGTTTTGCAGTTTTTCATCTCAAGTAAATGTTACAGGTAAATAATACAAAATAACAAAACTAATTTTGTGAAGTCTAAAAAAATATATACTTTTAACTTGTGAATTAAAACGTGTCAGAAGAGTCACAATTCTGAGGCGACCCACAAATGTGTGACAATTTGCTAATTCAGATTGAACAATAAATTATAAAATGCAAAAACACTGGACAATTCATCAAAGCAGTTGCGTATTCATCCGAATTAGGTGACACATTTATGCTTTTGTAGTTATTCATTTTTCTAACACCATATTTTTATGCCAATTAAAGATCAATGTCTGTATCACTGGAAACATTTTGGGACAGACTGCCACCAACATGTGGCTTGAAATAACAGGTATCAGAGAGACGCATTTTCTGGGAGAATGACTGGATATTTAAGGGGCATAGCAACACAGAGAGAGGGAGAATCAATATCTCCCTCTCTCTTTCACACACACAAACATATGCAAACACTCTCTGAAATAAGCAGACAGAGCAGTGCTACATTAAGCAGGGTTCAGTCGGTGCATCCCATCAGCTTTGGGCGTGTGAGAGAAAAACAAATCGTGAAAGAGACGAGAGCTGAAAAAGGCGAGGTTGAGGTCCTGTGTGTCAGTGGAGCTGTAGCAGGAGCTTGAATGAGAGAGAGAAATAAGGCAGGACATTATCACGCAATTGTGTTTGGCATACTTGTGCAAAACATAATTCTAGTCCAATCTCAGCAAGGTACCTTTCCAGAATGCCAAAGTCCTATGGGCCCACTGAGTTACCATCTGTGTACCACTACTCCACTCCTAAGCCCAGCCCCCCACTCCTCCTTCTCCTTGCTCCAGCTTCCTTCCCCTATTTTTGCCTGTTGGCAGAAAGTGAGGCGGTTAGATATAGACAGGATGGAGACGTGACCCACCAAACGCATTCATCACGAAGGAAAGGAAACATGATTGGCCGATCTGAGCTCTGAAGGTACATGCAACGTGATTGGTCGAGAATTGTGCTTAGCTTGTTAAAGTCCTTTTGATTGGGGTTTGGTTTGCATTGCGGAGGGAATGTGATTGCTTAGTAAGATTGGCTCGGATTCAAATCTCCTTTTGTTTTGAGCCGCTGACTTGATTGATCCAGGATTTGATTCACTTTTAGGTTAAGTTATTAGTGTTTCTTTGTATCATCTCGCAAACATAGTGAGAATTCTTTAATAAAATTCCTACATCTGCTGTGCGTTTAAGTCAGTGGACACACAGAGTACATAAATACACATGCAATATGACGATTCTGTCTGCGGATAAGACAGGGAAGGTGTGTGGTGTGTGATTCTTGAGGAAGACGATCACATATAGGCAGCTGGAAAAAGATGCTCGCAGTGGCAGCCGTGTGAGGCCATATGTCATCTCACACAACGTGGTGCTATAAAGACCTTACACCCGAGAGTTGCTCATTGGAGTGTTCAGAATGTGGACTTTGTCATCTGTTCATACAGAAGCAATAAAAGTAACAAACTCTGATTCAATCTCACACTCGCACAAACACGATACCAACATTTGGGCTTTTAAAATGTATGCATTTAGCAGACGCTTTTATCCAAAGTGACTTACATTGCATTCAAGCTAACAATTTTCTCCTACCATGTGTTCCCTGGGATTCAGACCCCCAACCTTGCGCTTGCAAACACAATGCACTGCCACTTGAGCTACAGGAACACAAGATACTGGCCTCAGATTACTGATGAAATGATGCTGGGCTGTCAATAAATAAAATATAATATGTCAGTAATAATAACAGTAATTTGCGGAATCTCTTGTTGTTTTCAGTCAATGCGTTAACACATTCAGTTGGAAATTTTGTTTACAAAATGTATGCGCAAATGTATGAGGTAAAGAGATGCTCACACACATATTGTAGGTTAATACAACAACAACAAAACGCTTGGGAAGTGCAAACAAACTCTGAACCCAATGCAAATGTGCAATTATTTAGAATTCTTTCTCTGCACTTTTGTAGCAAAGATCTTTCGTCTGATGGTCATGTTGACGTGTACAGAAATACATTTAACTTTTGATGATCATTCAATTCTCTGTGTATTCCCCTACTTTTAAGCATCCTGTCTGGATTTTATTTATACTAATAAATGAGATTTATAGATTAAAAATGTGGTGTCAAATGTCAAAACCAGTGGTTGAACAAGGCCCCCCCCCCACCTCTAGTATTTTTAGCTGGAATGATGAGAATGCTGCTTGTTTCAAACATTTTTAATGAATAAACTGGGAGTGTGGATGTGTTAAATTATTAAACATGATTAATTTTGTTATTTTATAAGACTGAAATTCTGATTCTGTATGTTTTAGTAAAAAAAATTAAAGTTATTCAGGGGAAAAAAGTAACATGATTTTAAAAATTGCACACATTATTCACGTTATTCCCATTCCATCTCATCTCCTTCAAGCCATTTCTCCCGCAGTTGTACCTGCACTCACTCACATCATTAACATATCCCTCCAAACTGATGTTTTTCCCTCAACATTTCTTCCTGAATGATGGACCATCACCTTCAACTCAACCTTGCCAAGACAGAACTGCTTGTGTTTCCAGCAAACCCATCGTTTCAACACAATTTCTCCATCCAGTTAGGCACATCAACCATAACTCCTTCAAAAACAGCTAGAAGTCTTTGAGTTATAAGCTAACTTTCTCAGACCACATTCCTAAAACTGTCTTGTCCTGCAGATTTGCTTTATTCAACATCAAGAAGATCAGGCCCTTTCTTTCCGAACATGCTTCACAACTCCGGTTCAAGCTCTTGTTCTGTTCAGGCTGGACTATTGCAATGCTCACTTGTCAGGTCTTCCAGCCAGTTCTATCAAACCTTTACAATTAATTCAGAACGCGACAGCAAGATTAATTTTTAATGAGCCGAAAAGAATACACGTCACACCTCTGTTTATTAATTTGCACTGGCTTCCAATAGCTGCTCGCATAAAATTCAAAGCATTGATGTTTGCCTACAAAACCACCACTGGCTCTGCACCTCTTTGCCTAAATTCATTACTTCAGACATATGTGCCTCTAGAAGCTCGCGTTCTGCAAGTGAACGTGCTTGATTGTGCCATCCCAAAGAAGCACAAAGTCACCTTTACAGACTTTTAAATTAAATGTTCCCTCCTGCTGGAATGACCTGCCCAACTCAATCCGAGCAGAATCTGCATAAAACACATCTCTTTCATCTTTATTTGACCCTCTAACTTTAGCACTCACTATTCTAATACTATTCTTTACTAGCTTCAAATCTTTTCGTATTCTATCTGTTTTCTTTTTATTTATTATATTATTTAAAAGCTCTTACTATGTGTACTGCGTTTAAGTTAACTTAGACTTGTTGTAGCACTTGTGTATTATTGCTCTTTTGTTGATTTTGATTGCTTACATTGTCCTCATTTGTAAGTCTCTTTGGATAAAAGTGTGTGCTAAATGACTAAAGGTAAATGTAATGTAAATGTTATTCACTAATGTTCACATCTAACTCCCATTCATATCTCATTGCCCAAAACTACTGCTGAACTGTGCTGAATTGCAGCATGTTATTCATGGATCATTGTTGTGTGGTTAAAGGGATAGTTCACCCAAAAATGAAAATGCTGTCATTAATTCCTCACCCTCGTGTCATTCCAAACCTGTAACACATACGTTTATTTTCGCCAGAACACAACTGAAGATATTTTTGATGAAATCCGTGAGCTTTCTGACCATGCATAAACAAGCAGTACAACTACCACATTCAAGACCCAGAAAGGAAGACATCATTAAAACAGTCCATGTGACATCAGTGGTTCAACCATAATTTTATGAAGCTACGAGAATCATTTTTATGTGCAAAGAAAACAAAAATAATGACTATATTCAACAATTTCTTCTCTTCTGGGTTATGAATTGACTTAGTGGTTTGGAACGAAATGAGGGTGAGTAATTAATAAAACAATATGTGTGTGTGTTCTGTGTATATTTATGTATATATAAAGACACACATACAGTATATATTTTGAAAGTATTTAAATGCATTTAATTGTCTATATTTATATTCATATAATTGATATTATAAATAAATGTATTTAATATATAAACACAATATATTTTATTGAAATATATATATGTGTGTGTATTTATATACATAATAAATATACACAGTACACACACATATATAATGTAAACAAAAACTTTTATGTTGTATGCGATTAATCATGATTTATCATTTGACAGCACTACATATACATATATTTCACCCAAAAATGCAAATTCTGTCATTAATTACTCACCCTCATGTCGTTCCAAACCACTAAGACCTTCAATTCATAACCCAGAAGAGAAGAAATTGTTGAATATAGTCAAAGCAAATCATGATTAAATGTTTGTCAGCATATATATATATTAGCTTAATTTCATCTACAAAATTTGTGATAGTCTTAGTCAACAATATCAGCCCTGGTAAACATATATATTTGTAGTATCTTTTGATATCATTCCTATCTTTCTTTATTTTTTAACTTTCACTTTTTTTCAATCCTATAGGCAAATCTAGTGATTATTTCATCTTCAAAACAACTAAACTTCTCGTATCAGTCTGCAATTTAAACACAACTTTACAGACAGACTGTAGTCAGCCAATCAGATTAGAGCTTGCCAGACTGAGGAAGTGTGTGTTTCAGTTGTGTGTATGCAGTGTGTCTCAGACAGTCAGTGAGTCTGTGGGTGGTTCGTAGGCAGGCTGTCTGAAGCCCAGACTGCACAATGGACACACATATGAGGTGTATGTGTTTATTTCTGTGTTATATGTGTGTGTGGTTTGAGCGATCCGTAAATATATTTCAGGCTGACCACTACAAACTCATCAGTTTATTTGTGTTGATTGTTAGGAGCCTGTAAAGATCAAAACAGAGCTGATTTTCTGTTGTGTGTGTTTGTGTGTGTGAGCAGGAGTTTGCGGTGTTGACCAAAGAGCTGAATGTATGTCGGGAGCAGCTGCTGGAGAGAGAAGAGGAGATTGCTGAGCTCAAGGCGGAGAGGAACAATACACGGGTCAGTAACTCCATAACCATAATCTGTGCGTGTGAAACAGACATCACATCCTCTTTATATCCCCTGCCTGTGTTTGTGGTTTTGTATTTAGGGTGTTTGTATTTAATGCAATTTTTTGGCTGAGGTGCGATATCCCACTCCGCACCATATCCATTACTACATACTGTATATAGACTTTTTCACAAGGGCTTTGTCTCAGTAACTAGAGTCAGAAGTCCAGTGACATAAATGTTTTCTGAAGCTAGTTACTAACCCTTAAATGCATCAAATAAAAATTTTCATTTCTTTGTTTCATTCCAGCTTACATTGATTTATATTACTATTGTGTCCAATGAACACATTGGACATTTTTCTTTGGAATAATGGTGAAAATATTCAGTTTTTGTAGTTTGAGACTTTTTTTTTTTAAATAATAATAATAATACTCTCCTAAGCAGTGTTGGGGAAAGTTACTTTTAAAATATAATACTTTACAATATTGCATTACTTCCTAAAAAAGTAACTAATTACATTACTTAGCTACTTTTCTATGGAAAGTAATGCGTTATGTTTTTTTTTTTTTTTTTTTTGTTTTTTTTTTAGTTTTTAAATCTGGGAAGTTTGTTGCTTTTTTGTTTTTAATTAAAAAAAAGTCTTATTTTACAAATGCAAAAGCCCTTTCACAACAAAAATGAATTAAATACACCTCAGGCTGAAGGAAATATAAATGAATGTCTGTACAGTAGAGGAAGCAGCTCAAACAAATTGCACGAAGAATATGACGCTGGAGAAGAAAGTTCAACACTATCCAGCAATAACAAAAATGAAACACAAATGTGCCAGTTTTGCTTAGTATATGGTTGAATTGGATCATCAAAGGTCAGTAGCAAAGAATAGAATGGGATTACATACATAAATTATATTTGTCTTATTTAACATATTTAATTATTGCAGGTTTGTAAAATATTTATTCTGAGTTTGCATTTGACTGTTTTTATTCATTTTGAGAAACAATGTCTTTTTTTGCAGGTGAGATGAGTAAATAGATGTCAATGTTTAGTCTAGAGCTACAGTAACATCATGTTCACACAGCACACACAACGCCTCTGCGATTCTCTCAACATGGCAACATGAGAGCTGTCAGTCAAGACATGGGAAGCAAAGTAACTGGTGTTACTTATTTGAAAATGAATTAAAAAGTAATGTGTTACTTTACTAGTTACTTAAAAAAGTAATTTGATTATGTAACTCGCATTACCCTGAACACTTCTCCTAAGGATAATCTCTGGGAGTCGGTCCTTCTCTGGGAAATATCTCCCTGTTTACATTCTTACTTTCTCTGTTTCTTTCCTGTGCCGTCTAGCTGCTGCTGGAGCACCTGGAGTGTCTGGTGTCTCGTCACGAGCGCTCTCTGAGGATGACTGTGGTGAAGAGGCAGGCTCAGTCTCCTGCTGGAGTCTCCAGCGAGGTGGAGGTGCTCAAGGCCCTCAAGTCCCTATTCGAACACCATAAAGCCCTGGACGAAAAGGTCAGCAGCCCCAGCAACTACTCTCTCCTGTCCTACACTGTCAGCATGATGATGAATCCAAATATGTGAAGTTTTCCGAGCACAGCTGTTATTTGATTTCTGTTTTCATTGTGTTGTGCTGCTTAGTCCTACTCATAATAAAAAAAAAACAGTGGCCTAAAGCTCCAAAAATGACAAAAAGCACCATCAAAATATGACATAAGTAGCCCATATGACTCATGTGCTGTATTTAAAGTCTTCAAAAGCAATACAGTTGATTGTGTGAAGGGAAATAACAAAATCTAAGCCATTATTTCTCTGGTGCAAAAGTAGTTTCATTTGGTCCATTAAAAACCAAGAAAAAACATAACCTATTCATTCTGTGTTAAGGCACAGCTATCAATGATGCAGGAAACCTTCTCATATTTTTTTTAAAGTGCCCCTATTATGGGTAATGCAAGGTTCACAGTTTGGTTTTGGGAGTCCCCAACAACAGGTTGACATGCATGCAAGGTCAACAAACACTTTAATTGTCTTATAATATGCATTTATTATTACCTTAATTGCTCAATGACTCCCAAATAATTCGCTCAACGATTAATTTTTCCAAGCTCCTAATCTGTGGTGATTGGTCTCATTTTAATTTCATCATGCTTGTAACGCCTGATAAAGCAGTGTTTGTGAGCACAGTGCTGCTTTGTGTATAGCGTTATTGTGGAAACCGCAAATTTTTATCGCTCCAAAAGCGGCACCATAGTGGAAAAGAATAAACTGCATTTTCATCCAGACCAATGCGAAAAGACCAAAAAGTGAGCAGGCAATATGCTAATGTATCATGTTGACGTTAAAGGGATCATATGATGCTGTTTCAATTTCTCCTTTCTCTTTGGAGTGTTGCAAGCTCTTGGTGCATAAAGAAGATCTGTAAAGTAGCAAAACCAAAGAGATATTCTTTATAAAATTAAGACTCTGCCACGCCCCATTAAAACAGCTCATTCAAACACGCCCCCACATGTCTATGTCACTATGTGGAAATATTTGCGTAATGCCACCCAAATATTCACGCAATGAAAGAAACCATGGTTACAGTAACCACAGTTAGTGTTGAAGCAGCCATGTCAGGGAGATGCTGTGTGAATCTAGACAAAAGCAAAACCACTTTATTTGACCTTAAAGTAGATTTCCGACGAGTGCTTGCCGTGATTGGCCAATCACAATGCACTGGGTCAGTTGGCCAATCCGAGCAGAGTATGCTTATTGGAAGGAGGGACTTTGTAGAAAACTACATGTTTGAGAGAGGCGGGGCATAGAAGACCTACAATAATGTACAGAATTTGAAAAATGATATGTTTTTTGAAAAAATAAATCATGTCAACATATTCTGTTACACCAAATACACAAAATAATGATCTTTTAAAAGAGCATCATATGACCCCTTTAACATGAAACGGCTTTGGATTCGTTTTAAAAACGACTTGTTTTAATGATTTAGAGTGGACTCTTTCATTTAAGAGACAATAACTTTATACACGGTGCACTTTCAGATTTACAATTTTGAAGGATGTTTTCATTCACTTAGAGCTGTGTTTCCCACTGCATGAAAGGCAATTTTCAAAAATCCATAATAGGGACACTTTAACGCTGATATCAGTGTTTAAACAGTCAGACATCTACAGAAATGACTTGGTAATTTTTTTGGACAGGTTCTCCCTGTTGATTCATTGTCTATTGTTCTTCTCTTCCTCAGGTGCGTGAGAGATTGCGTGTGGCTTTAGAGAGAGTTTCTGTTCTAGAAGAAGAGCTGGAAGCGTCCACAAATGAGGTGAAAATCATACTTTTGCGATGTATTTTGTACCTCCTTTACTCTCTGTACGTGGCACACTGGCCTTGCATGCTTAGATTTGTTCGCTATACTTAGGTTCTGTCTTTACGGGATCAGATTAAAAGGAGAGAGCGGGGTTTGGACAATGGAAAGGAGGTGAGTCAGAACTAATTGGATATTGTTTTGAATCTTTTGAATCTTTTTTCTCATGTTCCTCTGTTTTTCACACAGCGTCTCCCGAATGGCCCCTCCTCCATCTTGGATGATGGCGAGATTGACAGACAGAGAGAGGGAGAGATCGAGAGACAGAGAGGAGAGCTTTCACAGTTAAAAGAAAGACTGGCACTCATGTGCAGACAGGTTAGTGTTGCACTGCTGCCTGTAGAGCAGGCATTTTAAGGAATCGTTGGCACACTCTCAACAAGGCAAGTTGATTAAAAAGAAAGCTGCATTCTAGCCAAAGAGAGAATGCAGACCAATAATACAGGGGTGTCCAACCTTCCCCAACATATTGGTCTGGAAGTTTCTAGGAATACTGAAAACCCTTGATTTTCCGATTCAGCTGTGCTTAATTTGGGTTGGAGCTAAACTCTGCAGGAACGTGCCTATTATTTTATTTTAATTATTAAATTATTTAAAGGGTTACTTCACCCAGATAGCAAAATTATGTAATTAATAACTTACCCTCATGTTGTTTCCGTAAGACCTCCGTTCATCTTCGGGACACAGTTTAAGATATTTTAGATTTAATCCGAGAGCTCTCAGTCCCTCCATTGAAGCTGTGTGTACGGTCTACTGTCCATGTCCAGAAAGGTAAGAAAAACATCATCAAAGTAGTCCATGTGACATCATAGGGTCCGTTGGAATTTTTTGAAGCATCGAAAATACATTTTGGTCCAAAAATAGCAAAAACGACGACTTTATTCAGCATTGTCTTCTCTTCCGTGTCTGTGTGAGAGAGAGTTCAAATCAAAGCAGTCTGGATATCCGGTTCACGAACTAATCATTCAGTTCACCAAATCGAACTGAATCATTTTAAACGGTTCGCATCTCTAATACGCATTAATCCACAAATGACTTAAGCTGTTCACTTTTTTTTATGTGGCTGACACTCCCTCTGAGTTCAAACAAACCAATATCCCGGAGTAATTCATTTACTCAAACAGTACACTGACTGAACTGCTGTGAAGAGAGAACTGAAGATGAACACCGAGCCGAGCCAGATAACGAACAAAAGATTGACTCATTCACGAGTCAAGAACCGTTTCTGTCAGACGCGTCCGATTCGTGAACCGAGGAGCTGATGATACTGCGCATGTGTGATTCAGCGTGAAGCAGACCGACACAAAGAGCGTCTGAACCGAATTGATTCTTTTGGTGATTGATTCTGAACTGATTCTGTGCTAGTGTTATGAGCGCGGGTACACCGAAGGCTTGAATCAAGGGCAATCATCGCAAATGACGCCATTACGTCGAGCGCAAAAGAAATGGTGAACCGTTTTCTTCAAACGGTTTATTGAATCGAACTGTCCGAAAGAACTACAGGTGATCCGAACACCGATGCAACCAGTTCTTGACTCGTGAACGAGTCAGTCTATTGTTCGTTATCTGGCTCGGCTCGGTGTTCATCTTCAGTTCTCTCTTCACAGGAGTTCAGTCATTGTACTGTTGGAGTGTATGCATTACTCCGGGATATTGTTTTTTTTTTTAACTCAGAGGGAGTTTCAGCCATATTAAAAAAGTTAACATAAGTCATTTGTGGATTAATGCGTATTAGAGATGCGAACCATTTAAAACGATTCAGTTCGATTTGGTGAACTGAATGATTCTTTCGCGAACCGGATATCCAGACTGATTTGATTTGAACTCTCTCTCACAACAGACACGGAAGAGAAGACAATGCTGATTTTTGATAGAAGTCATGCTCACCATGACTGCATTTTAAAAGAATTACACACTCAAACAAAAACAAAATAAAATAATAAAAAAAATGTATAAATACTGTATAATGTAATAACATTAATATTCTGAAATGTTAAAATAATAGTTATTTGAAATGTTTTCTACTTTAATATATTTTAAAAGTAATTTCTGTGATGCAAAGCTGAATTTTCAGCGTTATTACTCTGGTCTTCAGTGTCATGTTGTCTTTCAGAAATAATTCAGTATGTTTACATGGACAACAATAGTCTGATATTAACAAGATTAGGACAGTACTCTGACTTAGAATCTACCATGTAAATAGATATTTCTGATTTCCTTAATCCAGCTAAAGTCATACTTGAAGTAAACACAAATTGAATTGAGGTGTAGAGTATTCCTATTTTAGTCACATTGTCAAAGTACAGTATAGACAAGTACACACCTATTGTAATATACTGCCTACTGCCACATTTTGCGACAGGATACACACAGCAGTGGTCAACCGTTCAAAAGAGTTTTACCCATGGCTCTTACAAATGCGCTCCAAGACATGCAAGTTGTTGTTTTTTTCATTCTGCATCATCAAATTCCATTAACACAGTTCTATCCCACCATTCCTTACTTTGTACTCTCATCCAGTACCTCAGAGTTTGTCGCGGGGGCATTAATGATATGTTGTCGAATGAAAGGGCAGAGGAGGCCTGTTCCTGGAGAATTTGTATCTGGCATTGCCTGTTTGCATGTATTGCATGAAAAATAATTAACTGCACTTGAAGTTAAAAATAAAACACCTAAAACTGTATATGGTACTATAACCAAACTACGTCGGATGGCATCATTTTGGGGAGTAAAATGTGTGCCATTAATCAAACTATGTACTATAATATATAAAACAGGAACATGAAAGGAATATTCTAAAAGCAACTCGTGTAAACACCTTAATCATAATATGGTCTTATTCAGAATAGGGTCATTACCGTATTTTTCGGACTATAAGTCGCACCTGAGTATAAGTCGCATCAGTCCAAAAATACGTCATGATGAAGAAAAAAACATATATAAGTCGCATCGGACTATAAGTCGCATTTATTTAGAACCAAGAACCAAGAGAAAACATTACAATCTACAGGCGCGAGAGGGCGCTCTATGTCTTCAGTGTAGGCTACAGGAGCACCGAGCAGCATAGAGCGCCCTCTCGTGGCTGGAGACGGTAATATTTTCTATTGGTTCGTTTCTCTTGGTTCATTTCTCTCAGTTCATGTCAAATTAATTTTGATAAATAAGTCGCACCTGACTATAAGTCGCAGGACCAGGCAAACTATGAAAAAAAGTGTGACTTATAGTCTGGAAAATACGGTAATTAGATTACTGATGTCCATGTGAACTTACTCATTATAATATGCACAAATGGTGCTCAAGAAACTATCGCTATCAGTGTTGATAGCAGTTGCTTCTTAATATTTTCGTGGTAACACTTTATTTTAAGGCCCAGTTCTCACTATTAACTACTGCTTATTAGCATGCATATTACTAGCATACTAGCCTTTTATTAGTTCTTATGAAATACTGTAAGTTATTAAGTACTAAAATCCCTTATTCTGCATGACTATTTTAGATACCTTAATCGTACTCTATACCTGAACTTAAAAACTACCTTACCTAACTATTAATAAGCAGCAAATTAGCAGCTTGTTTAAAGGGTTAGTTAAGCCAAAAATGAAAATTCTGTCATTAATTACTCATCCTCATGTCGTTGCAAAGCTGCAAGACACACACACACAAGGTATTGACAGTGTCCAAATCAGTGACATATGAGGTTTCATGATGGTTAGAATACTGTCTTAGAAACAAGTTGGGTTTTGAAACAGAGCTTATACGTGTTTGTGTATGATACGTATATAATGTTCACAAACACAGGAATGAAATACGGGACAGACGGGGTGGGAGAAGACCTACAGTATGAAACACTCAAAGCACTCACACTTTCTGGATGAGAAGGTTCCAGTTAGTCTGGCATTCCTATGGTTGCCATAGAGATACAGAATGAGAGGAGATGCTGAGCGAAAGACTGTCTCAGATTCTGCCCTCTGGTGGATGGACGCAGCATTCCCAAATGTAAAAAAAAAAAAGAAAGGACAGAGGGAGAAAATGCTACTGGAATGCATCCAAGTTACATTGGCTGGTTTTTGTGTTTGCATGCGTTCGTGCGCACATGCTAACGTCTGAGTCTTGTCTCCCATGCGCAGGTTGGAGAGATCGAGGAGCAGCTGACTACCGCCAGGAGGGAATTAGCTAAATCTGAGGAAGCCAATCAGAAGCTTCAGAGGGACGTGAAAGAGGTGGGTCAGAGGTTAAGTTCTCATTGAGAGTGCTCCAAAACAAAATCAAGAGCCCTATATCACGCAACCATGGTTTTGCTGTCATCCCGCCTCCCTTCCCATTTAGACGGGTTTCCTGCCACGATGCAGTGATTAATTGCCGGTAAAGTGCTCCAGTTGTTGATGGGTGTGCCTGTCAGCCAGAGCGAGATCAGTCATACTGCCGACAAAATAATCAGCTGTCTATCTGACATTCCTCACGGAAGAAGTCTAGTTTTCTGTATAACAGTACAGAAGCACGCTGTATTCTCCTGCGGTAACACAAAGACTTGCCAATTTGGCAGCGGCGCCCGTTTCATGTCACAGACTCGCTTATGGAATTTTCCGGAATTGCCGGCAGCTTCCGTGCTGGCTTGGCGTCCTATTTACGTTGGATGCCTTGAGCAGATTTTTGCTTATGATCTGCTTCCACTGTCATAAAGTAAAATCTTGATAATGGCGAGTGAAGGGTGTTTTCCTCATTTCCCAAGACACTCTGCCTTTCGTTCTTTGCGCTACACTCGTCTTTCATTGCCTTTTTTCTTCCTCCCTCATAGCAATTATGTAATATTAAATACAGCTCTTTTGGTTTCGCAGTAACTGTTTATAGTCAGCTCCATTTGAAGTAAACAGTTACGGTGCTGTCTAGACAGACGCCCGACTGTAATAATGTTACCGAATGGTCTGATTGTGATCGTTTAGTGCGCGTTTGTGCCTCTGCGATCAGTTAGCCATATGTTGTTGTCTTTGATTCTTTTTGACGCTTTCTGTCTTTTATCTCAAATTTCTCCACCCCCTCAACCTCAGGCGCTGTGTCAAAGAGAGGACATGGAGGAAAGAATCACCACCTTGGAGCGCAGGTAAACTAGACCAGATCTCACAGCTGTTTTGTCGCACTTCTGAATGACACACAGATAGAGTCTCAGTTTTGGTTTGTCAAGCGCCCTGCAGATCCTCACCGTGTGTGTTTCTGTCTGTAGGTACCTCAGCGCCCAGAGGGAGGCAACCTCTCTCCATGACATCAAAGACAAGCTGGAGAACGAGCTTGCCAGCAAAGAGTCTTTATACAGACAGGTACAAAAGAAGAATCATGTACAGACACACATGAAAGGTGTAACTATTGAAGGATCATTTAACAGCGTGTTCATCAGCAGGAGTCTCTGGGGGTTATTCTCAGGGTATGGCGCCATTTGTGCCTGAAGATTTAGTGTTTCATCTAAAAACATTTCAAGACTTTTCTTTCTTTTCAATGAATTTTCAAGAAATCCTTCACATTTTAACATCTCAAGGTATATTGAGCTATAACCACCATAGAGAGCCAATGTTGGCCCCTCCAGTATTCAGATTAATGGTCAACAAATAGCCTTGTTGCTAACCACAACATCAAACTATGATTTTTTTTCATAAATCTATTAAATATATTTAGATTAACTCTGAATTCAATGATTTTAATTTAAAGGTTTACATTAAATATAATTTGAAATAACATTCAAATGTTGTGGGTTGGTAAGATTTTTAAATGGTTATTAAATAAAAGCTCTTTTGCTCACCAATGCTAAATTTATTTGACCAAAGGTCTGTATAAAAATATGTATGACCAAATTATTATTACAATTTAAAATAACTTTTTTTAGTTTTCTATTTGAATATATTTATGGGGCCAAGGTTTTTATTTTATTATTTAAATTAATGTTAAAGACAGTTGTACTGCTTAATATTTTTGTGAAAACCATGCTACATTTTTTTCAGGATTTGTTGATAAATAGGAAGAACAAACCTTATTTTCAACTAATGAAAAAGTATTTACTGTCCCCTTCAATTTAATTTATCCTTACTAAATAAAAAAGTATTAATTTCTTTCATAAAAACTTGTGAAGGCTTTTAAAATGTAATGGTTATAAATGGGCACATGCAAACTGATTAATATTCTGATATCAAAAAACGTATTTTATTTTATTATCACAGACGAATGTTTCCTGAAATTAATTTTCTACCTTTTTTCTTTCTTTTTTTTATCTGATTAAAGCTGATTTGTATATTTGCACAAAGCCTTTTCCCGTCAGATCTTTAAGCTAAACAGATCTCGCAGTAGGAGATGTATTTACAGTAAATAGAGATGCTCTGCAGATTTACACATTCTTAGCTAAAGGAACCACATGACAGTATTATTACACCTAAATTGCTATTGGCATTTAAATCTAACTGAATTTATTTTGATGTTTTAAAGGCCTGTGGGGTGAGGTCTGTAATTGTGGCTACAAGAATTTAGAATCTGTTTCCAAGCTTCGTGATGATATGTCCAGACGTGTTGGCTTTACGTCACATATGTCTTTGCTGTTCATACATAGCGTAATAATCTCTGGTTATAGATAATGTAATGACTAAACTGTTGTTTGCCAGATTTTTGTTCAAAATTTTATTTCTTTATTATTTTCTCATGGTTTGTTTCTAACAAAAAGAAGTCCCACTGTGTTCTCACCAGGTCTCCATCCAAAACAAAGCACTATTTTTCCTGAAGAGAGTGTGTTCATTATGGTGTTCTGTATTGTTTGGCCTCATTGTTGTGTCACTCAGAGTGAAGAGAAGAACAGGCAGCTTCAGGAGCGTCTAGACGATGCTAAACAGAAGCTGCAGCAAACCCTCCAGAGGGCCGAGACGCTGCCCGAGATCGAGGCTCAGCTCGCCCAGAGGGTGGCGGCACTCAACAAGGTGTGTGCTGTCAGGTTCAGAGCTGTTTGACGTGCTGTGTGTGCTATTAACTCCTTTCAAATTGAGAACAGGTCCAAACTAATGTTAATACACATTTTGTCCTTGCTCTGTTGTTTAGGCGGAGGAGCGTCATGGTAACTTTGAGGAGAGACTGAGACAGTTGGAGGCACAACTTGAAGAGAAGAATCAGGAGCTACAGAGGGTGACTCATCCTCTCTTTTTTCAGTTTGTTCAGCATGTGACTCTCAAATGTAGTGAAGTAGTTTCACTTTGAATATGCTTTTAGTGTAAAGATCCTTCCACACTGAGTCCGAAATTTGCATTTGTCACCCTAAAAATTAATTAAGCACAAATACCTCTGCTTGCTACAGATACGAACCCCCCCCCCCCCCCACCCAGACATTTTAACCCGATTCAAAAAAATTTTATGACCAATGAAACATGACTGACTGACAACGATAGGTTGTATTTGTTTTTTAATGCGCAAAAATTTGAGATGAGAATTTCGGACTCGGTGTGCAAGGACTTTTAGCACATTAAAAATAGGATTATTCGAAAATTTAAATGCAAATGCTGAGACATTAATTTTGATATAAGAGTAAATATATGTTTTTGTTTGATAAAAAAAAATTACATTAAGAATTTCTAAAGGAGATAACATCTGGAACCAGTAAAAAGTTAATATGTAGAATTTTTTCTTTTCAATCTTTTCAAAAAATGTTTCAAAATCTATGTTGATTTTAAAATGTTTAATTATATTTTAAATATTGTAAATTAGTATATTTCAAATACAGGTAAAAATAACAATAAAAACTAATCTGGTGCTTCTTAAACCAATTTAGTTTTTTTAAACATTCACATAAAAATACACATATATATATATATATATATATATATATATATATATATATATATATATATATATATATATATATATATATATATATATATATATATATATATATATATATAAATAGTGTTATAGAAGTGTTATTCTTGGATATGCCTGAAATCACACAGCATAATCTCTCATCAACGCCACAAATCTTTTTTTCACTGTTAGTCAAGTATATACTCCATCTTTCTCTGTCCATGACTGTTCCCTCTCTTTTTCACTCCCTCCCCCCAGGCCAGGCAGAGGGAGCGGATGAATGACGAACACAACAAGCGTCTCTCTGACACGGTGGACAAGCTTCTGTCAGAGTCCAACGAGAGACTGCAGCTGCACCTGAAGGAGAGAATGGCTGCCCTGGAGGAGAAGGTGTGGTCCCCCACTATTTCAGATTTGATTTCCCTGACAACGTTGCATGCACATCCAGAAAACAGAAAAATAGCCTTGACCTGTCACCACGTCTTTGATGTTTACCTCAAAACTCCAGATGTTGCCTCAATTATGTTCGCGTCTAATAGGAGTTCCAGGCTTCCCCTTATGTGTCCCCCCTCATTATTTCAGCACAAAAGCAGGTGTTTCACGCTCACTGCGTTTCTCATCAGAGAATCCGCGAATAAATGGCTGAAACATAATTTGCGCTTAATGTCAGAAACAGAAGACGTGTTCCTGAAAACAGAAGACATTAGACTGGAGCGGTCGAGGAATGTGCCGAACCACATATTTTCTAAATCTACTAGTTGTAGGATGCATGAACAACCACTGTAGTTAACTAATCAGTTTCGAGGAAGTATAATTAGGCTGTTTCTGGTTCCTCTGAGTGCAGCTGAATGTGTTTGTAAGAGGCCATTCACAAAAGGCGTGTTCAAAAACCGAATGAGCAAGTCTCAAGACGCGTTTTTAACCATTAGGAAAGCTATTTTTAACTCAACATACTGTTTTAAAAACATATGATACTCAGGGATCTAAAGGTCATGTGAATATGAGGAAATCTCAAAAGCATGGTTTCTAGGTCTAGAACGTCATAGAAAAATTATAAAATATTGCCTATTTTTTTTTCTACTTATATTTTTAAGTAATTATTTTTATTTTTTATTTTTTTTTAAGAATTAAAGAGATAGTTCACCCAAAAATGAAAATTCCGTCATTAATTACTCACCCTCGTGTGGTTCCAAACTCGTAAGATCTTCATTCATCTTCATAACACAATATTTTTGATGAAATCCGAGAGCTTTCTGACCCTCCACAGACATTGATGCAGCTGACACGTTCAAGGCCCAGAAAGGTAGTATAGACATCCTTAAAATAGTCCATGTGATATCAGTGGTTTAACTGTCATTTCTGACGTAGAACCTGGATGTGCTGCGGCTAGTTTTGGTTGCGTCGAGGTACTCTCGTGATTGTGACATGGAAGAGAAGAAATTGTTGAATAAAGTGTTTATTTTTGTTTTTTTTTTGTGCACAAAAAGCATTCACGTAGCTTTATAAAAGTACGAACCACTGTTGTTTCTCTGGTATTCCCATGCAAACTAGCTAACAGCTAAATATGGCATGCTCAGACAGTATGCTAATTTTAGCAAAAACATATCAAAAGCTAAAAGAGAATATTATTATAATCTAAACTAGCCAGTTTCACCTGACTACTTGGTTGACTGATCAGCTATTTCTCCACTGCGAGCCTTCCTACTATCATATTAACTGTCATGAGTTTGATTCCCAGGGAACACACAAGATTAATTTGGATAAAAAACCTTACAACTGAATGAATTTATATGTAAGCATCTGGTGTAATGTGTTACAGAATGCTCTCTCTGAGGAACTCGCTAACATGAAGAAGATTCAAGATGATCTCTTAGCGAACAAGGTATGTTTGTCTTTAAACTATAATGCTATTGTAAATAAATGAAAGGAAATACTGCTCTGTTGACTTGACCTGTGTCCAGATGGCTCCATTATCTGATACCAATATATGTGTCCTACCAGGATCAACTGATTGCAGAGCTGGAGAGGCTTCAACTAGAGCTGGACCAGCTGAGAGGAAGACCGGGTTCCTCTTACTCACGGTAAGATGCATAACATTCCTGCTCTCTTCTCATTTAAGTCATTTATGTTCATTTCATGAAATGTGTGACTGCTTCATTAGTTCTTTATGCTAAAGTTTCCATGATAAGACATTCACTTTCAATTTTACTTCAGTATGCAACATTCAAAGTTGGGGTTCATTAGGATTTTTTTTTTTTTTTCCAAATAAATTAATACTACTATTAACTTAACTTACTATTAACTACTAACTTAACTTCCTTTTTACCAAAGAAGAGGAGTTATTTTACATTTAATTATATATATATATATATATATATATATATATATATATATATATATATATATATATATATATATATATATATATATTAAATTATATAATGTTAAAGTAAAAATACAACAACAACAAAAAAACATCAGAATTGTAATCAGTATTTTTTATTTCTGAGTGAAACAAAAGGACATACGGGATGGGATGATTTTATCCATCAGAACCATAAACCATGGCCTCCTCTGCGTCTCTTTCAGGTCTCTGCCAGGAAGTGCTCTGGAGCTGCGGTATTCCCAGGGAGGTGGGTCACTTCCTGCTGGCTCCACCACTCACCTAGATCATTATGGAAACACAGGCACAGGAGGCGTGGTCAGACGGGCTCATCGTGGACGCTGGGGCGGGGCAAGGGAGGAAGCTAGCAAAGTGAGAACATCTTTGTATGAACCTGCAAATAAATGAATAGAAATAGTTTAATATGGAGTTAAACGAGTTTCTTCTTACCTCTCTTATGTGCAGTACGGCGACTGGGACAGCGGGGCTCTGCTGGGCACTGGGTTTGAGGGGGGCGTAGAGGACAGGTGTTCTGATGATGAAGAGGATCGCCATACGCTCTTCGAACCGGAGCTGCTCTCGCCAAGCGGCCAGACAGATGTGCAGACTCTCGCTATCATGTTGCAGGAGCAGCTGGAGGCCATCAACAAAGAGATTAAGTGAGTTTACTGCAGACGGAGGGACCTTGAGACCGCTTGAAAAAACAAACCTTTACTTAATGGGAAAGACATTTAAAATGGAGAGCGCTCAGAAAGGGAGGTTAATGGGAAAGAGCAGGACACTCGATAAGGAGAGTATATGGCAAGGAACATCGGTGCACAACAGTATTTTCAACATCAAGTAGTTGGTGGATTGCTTGAACTCTTAAGAAAACCTCGCTAGTTTTGAGTTTACATGACCCTGATTGGACGTTTTACAAACTACGTAATAAATTAATATACATTTATTAATATAATTTATGGTTTATCTGTTTAAAATGTAGTCCTGTGATGGCAAAGCTGCTATGCTGGTTAATATTTTGTGAAAAAAACATGGTTCTTCTAACTTTCAAAAGAACAAAATTTATTTGAAATAAACATATTTACTGTTACCTTCAATCATTTTAATGCTCCCTTGCGGAATAAAAGTATTCATGTCTTTCAAAAAACGACAACAAAAAATATGACTAACCTCATACATAACTAGTAGATTGAATGACATTTACCATCCTAAAATGTGGTTTATTTCTCTTTTTTTTATTCTGTCTGTCCTTAGGATTTTGTAAATATAAAAAAAGTATTTTATTTAAAAAAAAATTGTTGTTGTTTTTCATTCAAGGCCTGAAATTTGAGCCATCATTCCATATTTGTATTAATATTTAATGTTTTATGATGGAATACAGCACTTATGATTGATTCCTTGTTGGATTTAAGTAGATTTAAGGTACATTTATATTTATGCTTTATTAGTGGCATTGAAGAACTCAGGTTTGCAAGTGCATTCCCTAGAAATTTAACATTATGGAAAATAAAATTATGTTGGACAATAACTATAAAGTTTCAATAATCGTTAGAACGAAGGGAAGTCCACCGCATAATGACAAAGGGGAACAGTGTCATTGGATCACTTTCACTTTCAGCTGATGATCAATCATTTTTTTATACAGCCAACCAGAATCCATCCTTCTTTAAAGAATTTAGGCATTTAATATGGTAGATGACAAAACTGCAATGCAAGCTTAAAATAAAAAGATCAGTATCGTCCATTGTTAATGCTAATATAGTTATACAGTAGTTATCTTTATATATATAATGTTTGGTGTGAACACACCTTTAAAAAAGTCTTAAATTTAGCCTCATGATACCTACAGAAGCCGTTGTCTTACCCTCCCTTCATATTTTCTTCAGGCTGATTCAGGAAGAGAAGGAGAGCACCGAGCTTCGTGCTGAAGAAATCGAGAGCAGAGTCAGCAGCGTGGCTCTGGACGGCCCTCCAGTCCCCCCGACCTCTCTGGGGCGGGACAGCACAGGCCGTGGCTTCATCCCCTCATCCCTCACATCCTCCACCCTGGCATCCCCCTCTCCACCCAGCTCCGGGCACTCCACTCCCCGCCTGCCCCACTCCCCAGCGCGCGAGACAGACAGACAGGTGGGATTATTCACAAGCATTGCTAGCACACACTGAATAAACGTGCACACCTCTGACTCTGTCCATTCTGCCCATCAGAACAACAAAGATGACGACAGGTCCCTGGCCCTTCTGGATTCCACCCCTCCTCCCACCCCTCGTGCGCTGCGACTGGACAGGATGACCCACACTCACCCTGGTGCAATGTTGGATGACAGTCGCGAGTTCCGCAGGTGCGTTACACCACCCGGCCTGAAATCCATCTTTACACAGAGATTGCACAGTACAAAATATATTTCAGCCTTTTTTTAAGTGACCTTTCCCTGTCTCTCTCTGTGGGTTTCCAGTCTCTCAGCTGATGGCAGCAGCTCAAACAGCAGCCAGGACTCCCTCCACAAGGCCAGCAAAAAGAAAAGCATCAAGTCTTCCATCGGCCGGCTCTTTGGGAAGAAGGATAAGGTCCGAATGGGTCAGCCTGGACGTGAGTCAGCATCTCTGGGTGAGTCTTACTTACAAAAAAAACTCACCCAAAAATGAAAATTCTGTCATTAATTACTCATCCTCATTCCAAACCCGGAAGAACTTCGTTCATCTTCAGAACACAAATTAAGATATTTTTGACGGCAGATGGTGACTCTTTTGGGAGATGAATTTTAATGATGTGCTGACTAGCTTTCTGGGTCTTGAATGTGGTAGTTGTGTTGCTGTCCATGTGAGGGTCAGAAAGCTTTTGGATTTCATCAAAAATATCATAATTTGTGTTCTGAAGATGAATGAAAGTCTTACGGGTTTGGAACGACATGAGGATGAGTAATTAATGACAGAATTTTCATTTTTGGGTGAACTACCCCTTTAAAAAAAAGTGTTTGACAACAAAATAAAAAATAGCTCTGCACAAAATCAGAGGGATATGCTTTAATTATTTTGAAACATTCCTTGAAGCTCCTTAGAAATTGCTGACTTGTTCCTAATGAAACCATTCATTTGCTTGGGACATATCAAAGTGCTCATTTGCTTTTTAAATAACAAATAACCTTTATTCAACATGATTTTCTACATGCCAGTTGTTTCCTTTAGCACTAGAGAGAGACATTCTCATTCTAGAGAGCATTTGATTAGACAAATATCAGTGTAGTGCAACATGTGTAAATGCTATTTTTTGTTAATTCTCCAGTAACAGAAAAACTTTGTTTTATATGTGCACACTAGCATTTAAAAGCTTTGTAAGATGTTTTCATGTTTTTTAAGTAAGGCTCCATTTATTTGATAAAAAAAAAATATTATGTAAACAGTATTATTGTGAAATATTGTTACAATTTAAAACAGCTGTTTTCTGTTTTAATATATTAAGTTGTATGATCCTTCAGAAATCATTCTAATATGACGATTTGATGCTTAAGAAACAGATCTGGTTCCTAAAAAAGCCCAGTGAACTATATCTGCAGTATGCAATTAATTACCAAATATTATTATATAACCATGCAAAAATGGTAATCAATGCGGTATTGATAACTGCATCAGAATAAACTGCCTGCAACATCTTAATGTTTCTTTAATGGGCATTAAAGTGTTTAATATCCACTGTTCATTTAACTGCGAGTCTTAACCTTCCTGTGCCTCCTGTAGCCTCGACCCCCTCAGATGACCTGGGCTCTGGGGATGCCCTCGGACTCACTAAGATGGCCGGTCCAGTGGACAAGGACCGTCGCAGCAAGAAGAAGTAATTCTACTCTTACCAGTCTAGTTTAGTCTTTCTTCTCACTCTGTATCTTATTCTTTGCACTGAATTGACTTCTCTCCCTTTCTTTTAGGCATGAGCTGTTGGAGGAGGCCTGCCGACAGGGGCTACCCTTTGCATCTTGGGACGGCCCCACTGTTGTCTCCTGGCTGGAAGTATGACTCCATATCTTGAGTGTTGCAATGGATAGAAAGGGGCTTCGTTTTACATTGATATGTGCTATTGTGTTTAAACATATGGCATTGTTGTGTCAGACCATCTACTCACATTCTCTGTAACTTTGATGTCCTAAGAAAAGGTGCTTTCTGTTAGCACCTTTGTTTTGTTTTGTGCTTTCCTAAAGGTCACCTATCTCTCTGTTTCAGCTGTGGGTGGGCATGCCGGCGTGGTACGTGGCAGCCTGTCGTGCTAATGTGAAGAGTGGAGCCATCATGGCTAACCTGTCAGACACAGAGATCCAGAGAGAGATCGGCATCAGTAACCCTCTGCACCGCCTCAAGCTGAGGCTGGCCATTCAGGAGATGGTGTCCCTGACCAGCCCATCCGCCCCGGCCAGCACACGCTCCGTACGCTCACACACACTCACACACACACACTTACGTGTGCTAAATGCACCATAAAAGAAGAGAATTCTTTAATAATTTTACAGTAGGGTCCAAAAATCTAAAGATCGCAATTTAAATACCTTTGTTTATCATTTTATTTCATTTAGTTTTATTACACATTATATTTTAGCAAAACAATTTAAGTCAAAAGTTCAAATGAAAAATGAACATATACTACAGTTCAAGTGTTTGGGGTCAGTAAGATTTTTAAATGGTTTTGAAAGAAGTCTATGTTTGATGTAAATAAGGCTGTATTTACATCAAAAATACAGTAATATTTGGAAATATTATTTCAAATAACTGGTTTCAGTTTAGTATATTAAAAAGTTTAAAATAGTAACATTTATTTGAAACCATTTTTTATACCAGTGTAAAAGTCTTTGCTGTCTTTCCTGAATGGAAGTATTAATTTCTTAAAAAAAGGAAAATACTACTAACCTCAGACTTTTGGAAAGTAGCGTAAATGTCAAAATGTAGATATATTTTTTAGTGCTGTCAGATGGTTAATCGCGTCCAGAATAAAAGTTTCCATAATATATGTGTGTATATTTATAATGTATATATAAATGCAAATACATGCTTGTATATAAGAAAAATATGTTATGTTTATTATAAATATATTTATATATAATATAAAATATAAGAATATAAATTTATATACATGTAAATATTTTCAAAATAAACACTGTATTTATATATACATAATAAATTACACATTACACACACATATATTACATAAATAATTGTTAATAATTAATTGTTTGAGAGCACTAATTATTATTATTATTTATTTATTTTTGACGGTAGCATTTGAGCTGTATGAACTTGATTAACGAATGATCAAAAAACACATTTGATCAGTATCACAAATTTACTTGATTTACTTGTAATTAGTGGCCTAGAAAGAGTACAGCGTCATGATTTTTTTGTATTCCTTTTATATCATAAAATTACTTTGTCACACATGTCGAACATTAGAGTGTGAATCCCTGATTTTCAGTGTGATCTCAGACATTTTCACTCCACCCAAAATAATACTAATAAACAGTAATTCTGACTGTAAGTGTTGTTTTCTTTTCTTACCACAGTCAACCAGTAACGTGTGGATGACCCATGCTGAGATGGAGTCCCTGACCGCAGCCACCAAACCAGTTAGTAGCCACACTTCTTGTATTCTGTCAGTACTTGTTGATGCCTGACTAGATTACTAGTTTGAGAAAAGAACATGTAACAGATTCAAATAATGTGTGCTGAAGCCATCAACTACTAGAATACATTCAAAGAATGGATATTGACAAAACCTCTTATCCACCAATGACTGCACTTCTGACGGTTTTTGATGTGATACTTCATTGGTGAATATTTCTGTATTAATTACACTGTCTTGCATTCCAGTGCACATTTTTTATAGTAAATTTCATCTGGATAAAAATAAACACCGCTCTGCCGCCTAGTGGACAGTATGAGAGGCAGCACGAGGAGAGAGTGGAGTGATCAGACAAGTGTTGATGCGTCTCTCTCTTTCTCTCTCCCCCTCTGTGTGTCTGGCTAGGCTGTAGTGTTGAACATCCTCAACTTTCCCTCTTTTTTCTGTTTCAGTGTGAACTGCTTCCAACTAATGACCCGGTCACTAACAGTCTGTTCCTCCCTTTGTACCTCTCTTCCTGCTTTCCCTCTTCACTCTTCTTTCCTCTTTCTGTCCATCGATGTGTCTTTCCTGCTGCCCCTCTGCGGCGTTCCTTATCTCCTCTTCCTCACCTCTCTCCTATCATGCTGTCACCTCCGCACACAAGGAGCTGAAAGAGATTAGCTGGGATCAGGTGAGTAACGTCAATACGTCCATTAAACACTTTCAAACTGATGGTGCCATCAGATAGTTGAGACTAAATTATCTTTAAGAGTAAATGAAGTGTATATTTGTTTCAAAATCACATAGAGTCGCTTAACCGCTGTTTCCTTTTTGATAAATGGAAGGTAGGTCAGAGCTCAACAGTAAGGATTGTTTTTTCTGGCCTCAAGACTAAAAAATATTTATCATTTAAATTTCAGATTTTACATTTTTGATTTTCCAAATTTTAAATGCATATTCAATAATAATGCATACAATAGAATAAATAAAATGTTAAAATAATGTATTGTTGTCAATACATTATTTACAATTTTATGTTTTATTTATATTAAATATTTATTATTTAAGATTTAGTTTTAATTTAATATATACAATTTTCTGTGAAATATTAATCTTAGTTTAGTTATCTTAAATGTTTTTTTTTTTCCGAAGAAAATGTGGAGTAAGACCTGTAATAGCAATATATACTATTATAGTATATATTTTTTTATATTTATTAGCTTATATTTTTAGTTTTAGCTTTAGTTAACAATAACAACACTGTTTTATGCAAGGCATAAATATTTTTGAACTTATGATAAAAAGAGAAGACATAGTGCTGATCCAATAAGGCAAGTGTCTGGCCCAGAACTTTCTTTTTAAGCCCTAAAGTTTGGATTTGTAAGCATCAGATACACATTGTAATGAATGAAGTACAATTGTGATAGGAATCATGTTTTTTGGCCCTCCTTTATGGTAGATCCTGGCTTATGGAGATATGAACCATGAGTGGGTGGGCAATGATTGGCTGCCCAGTCTGGGTTTGCCCCAGTACAGAAGCTACTTCATGGAGTCACTGGTGGACGCCCGCATGTTGGACCATCTGACCAAGAAAGAGCTGCGTGGGCAGCTGAAAATGGTGGACAGTTTTCACAGGTATTTCCTTCTCTTTATCATTCCTAATCTCCTTCCATCTAATACCAATCTGTTATTCTGATGGTGCAGGTGTGTGTTTTAGGGCCTTTCCTAGTCTCTGATGTGCCTGGGGTCAGCTCTTGTAACAGTTTGTCAGGGTGGAGTGTCCTAATGAATTTAGAAAGCCCAGCAACCTCTCTCTTGATCCTTGTGACCTTTTGACCCCACAGGGTGAGCATGCATTATGGCATCATGTGCCTGAAGCGCCTCAATTATGACCGCAAGGAGCTGGAGAGGAGGAGAGATGAGAGCCAGCACCAGAATAAAGGTTTTTCATTTTCTTACTTGCTTCTCTTTGCTAACAGAGATCTCTAACACTGAGTACAAGGGTACAGTGTCATTATAGGGGTCTTTTCCAAGTTGCATATGATGTTGTTCCCTTGCATGGCATGTTGGTGTCTGTAACACATCATTAACACTATTGTAGCTCGCAAATAATGGAATGCGATTATCATGTGCATCTCGTCAGTAAAGCCGGTTCTGTGATTAGTAGAAAATCTATATCACGTGCTTTCAGCCATGTATCGCCTGCGATTATGAACATGATATTGTGTAGCTTGTCAGTGATCTAAGGTTCTGTGTAGTAAATGGAAATTGTGTGTAGTAAATTGGAAAATGTTTAGAGGAAATTGTATCATGAAACCAGTATCTTGAATTGTATCATATCGTGAGTGGTGTGAATCGTTACATCCCTACTACTGAAAAAGTTTGGGTTCAGTACGTTTTTTGTTTTTTTTTATAACTAACAACATTATTCAGCAAGAATGCATTAAATTGATTGGACATTTAGGGCCAGGTTTAATAAATGGGAAATTAGTGCAGTGGGAGGGGAAAATTCTTCATGTGATTTACTGACTGACTAAGGTACACAATAAATACCACAAACACAACATCTCATTTCAAGAGCACCAAGAACAGCGCAAATTACCGACTGCTTTATTGAGCGTTAAATAATGCAGCAAATACCAGTGAATTGACGAGCAAATCTTAGTAAATCACATTGTGTGATTCATTTTAATACTCTAGTCCCATTAATTTACTGATCAAAGGGGAAATTCCTATAAATGCGTATTCGATAAGGTGAGTCATGTCCATGCCTTTTCAGCGCTAATTTCCCACCGTGTGTCTTTAGTTTAGCTTTATAACGTCAAATAAAGATTTGAGTTGACGCAAGCTGACAGTAAATCTGCCCCTTTTTATGTTATGAAAGGTTAATCAAATAAATCCTGTTATTAAGAACTTTCTGCTCATCCAATAATTGTGAAAAAAAATGTATCACAGTTTCCACGAAAATATTAAGGAGCACAGTTGTTTTCAGCATTAATCATAATAAGTATGAAAATAAATATTATCTTTAAAAAAAAAAAGAATCTTATTTATTTCTTATTTTCAAATTTTTCACTTTCTGAATGATTTCTGAAGAATCATGTAATGCTAAAGATTGTAGCAATCGTGCTAAAAAATCAGTTTTGCTATCACAACAATAAATTACATTTCAAAACATATTAAGCTTGGAAATAGTTATTTTATATTATAATAATATTTCACAATATTATAATTTTTACTGTAGTTTTGGTCAAATAAATAAAGTCTCGGTGAGAATCTTTCTCATCCCCAAACTTTTGATTGCTAGTGTACTTTTTTTTATTTGTTCTTTTACACTAATTAGTTCATTCAGGAAGACTGTCCTTCAAAACTTGCTTAGTTTTGCATTCTGAGTTATACTGATCCACCAGCTAAACCAGTACTAAACCAGCATAAACCAGTCTGCATTTGCATGGAAGTCTAAGTTGGTCTAAGCTGGTAGAGCAGGAATTTCATTACATTTTCTGGTGGTTTTCCAAGTTCCCATTGGGTTTTATCATGTTAATCTTTGCTTTGCATCATCAATCAGTTCATACAGCAGAACAGTCTGATAAACAAAATGTACAAGATGGAAAAAGCAACAACAGTCACTTGTGGAATGTACAGTTCATCAAAACATCAGACAGTGAATGAGAACAAGGCAGAGAGAGAGGAAGGGTGTTTACACAGAATGCATTTGTTAGTAATAACATACCTTACCAGCAATGACGTCTGGAAAGCGTTGAGCAGCCCAGCCTTCCATTATGCACATGATTCAACGGCACAATAGAGATTTCACATTTGAAGACTCAACTGATCAAAGCACAATGCACAGATCGCATTATTAATCTCACAGTTGTGAGTTGTTTTAAAGGTGCAGTTAACGCCTCATTCAGTACCTTGATTAGAAACAGATGCCTTCGCTGATCTAGAAGTTATTCATCGCGTAGCAACACAGATGCCTTCATGCCATATGAGACTATATTAAGCATGAGTGAATAGCTTTGCATGTACACATCTCTCTGCTCGCTTTAGTGCATGGATACTTTTCTGAGTGTTGCTACATGCAGAGTGAGTCTTGAAAAATAAATAATACAAATTTAATAAAAAAAAAAATCATATTTGGAATTTTTTAATTGTTTTTTTTTTAATATTTTATTTTTATTTTTAGTAATTTTTTTAGTTTTAGTAATTTGTTATGTCAATTTTATTCGTGTTTAAATATTTCCATTTTAGTCTTTGCAGTTTTAGCACTTTAACTTCAACTTATTTTATTTTAATAGTTCACCAAGGCAACATTTTAATCTTTTCTTAGTTTAAGTTGTTCATATAAGAAAACTTTCTTTCTTTCTTTATTCCAGCCAGTGACAATTGTTTGTACTAGTTTTATTTGTTAAAACAAATAAATCCATTTCTTTTTTTATTTAACAGTAGCAATGCTGGCTAAACCAGGCCCCTTGTTCATGACATGTTGTCATCAATAGCTTTTCCACCCTTTATAGACAGTTATCTGAAGCTGAGGGTGTTTTAATATAGTCACCATTATATTAAATGACTCAGTAGGAACGGTTTGACAGTTTTCCACGATTGCATTCCTTCCTTTGAACTTTCGTTTGGAGAAGCTGAATCAACAAAACAAGTGCAAAGCCCATGCAATCCCCTGGAATACAAAACAGAGACAAAGACTTTGTCTGAAACAAAAACACATGTTTCCAAATGTTGCATTGGCCATAAGCGGTCCACCTGAAAGATCAGGAGCAACTGAAACAAAAGCTGAAATCCAGTGTCATCACCCAAGATGGAAATTGATGATTATCCAGCGATAATGATCATTGGTTAACACCCTCCTGGAAGTCTATTCATAGTCCGGCCCTTGTGTTTCCTGTCTAGATGTGATGGTGTGGTCAAACGAGCGTGTGATGTGCTGGGTGCAGTCCATCGGCTTGAAGGAGTATGCAGATAATCTGACTGAGAGCGGTGTGCATGGTTCCCTGCTCGCCCTGGACGACACATTCGATTACACTGACCTCGCCCTGCTCCTGCAGATACCCAATCAGAACACACAGGTACAATCACAGCACTCCTTTTACACACTTTCAGACATGACCAGTTTTGGGGAGTAACTAGTTACATGTAACAGAAGAATTACATAATTTAACTAAAAAAAAAAAACTATAATCAGTTACGTTATGTAATTTGTAGTTTATTTATTTATTTCATATTTTAAGCAGGATGCTGTTAAATGGTTAGTTCACCCCAAAAATGAAAATTAGCCCATAAATTACTCACCCCCGCAGCATCCTAGGTGTATATGGCTTACTTTTTTCAGACGAATCCAGTCAGAGTTATATTAAAAATGGTCTTTGATCTTTCAAGCTGTTCCATGGCACTCAGCGGGTGTTGCATGAATCAGTCTAAAAGAAGTTCAATAAAAAGCCCCCATCCTTAATAAAAAGTGTCTCACACAGCTCTGTGGGGTGAACAAAGGCTTCCTGTAGCGAAACTATGTTTTTCTAAGAAAAATAACCATATTTAAAACAGAGTAATCACTTTAACCTAGCTTGCGCTCACGGTTGATACTACTATGGAAAAAGTTTTGGGCTGATGACATATGAGGTCAGCGCTGCGCATGCACTGCTCAGAAGTCAATCATGTGGAAACGCAGCGGAGAGATCAAAACAAAACAACGGTCACTAATTAGAAGTACAAAATGAGGATTTGTAAAGAAGAATGTCGGAGGATTTCGATACAAGCTAAGAGGAGACTGGTTTTCTTTTTATTACAGTAAGGAAACTTTGCTTCCTTTGACCTGTAAACAAACATTGGTTTTCACGAGACTCACCGGAACAAGTGCAGTGCTGACCTCATATGTCATGCTCCCAGAACTGCTGTGTACAACTGTTAACGCAAGCTAGATTAAAGTGATTATTACGTTTTAAAAATGGTTATTTTTCCTAAAATCAAAATAATAGTTTAGTTACTGGAGGCTTTTGTTTTGCCCCTGGAGCTGTGTGATATACTTTTTTATTGAGGATGGGCACTTTTTATTTAACTGCTGTTTAAACAGATATTATACATTTTATGATGGAATTTTGTTTTCATTCAAACTCAGCCTGTCACATATGAATGTATCACAATGTCAAAATTTTTATACAGACTTCAGATGGAAAATGCACATACGAAAAACATATTTGTTTAGGGTGAATAAATGTTATTTGATAAGAAAACATGTTAACAAAATCTTACATGCACATCAAACCATGATTTTTTTTTCTTTTGAACAAATGGGATAGAAGCACTGCTTTCCTTGCAAATTATTTCTGTAATATTCCAATTTACTCATAAATGAAATTTACTCATAAAATAAATATTTATTTATACCGACAGTCTATTTATACAGTAGATGCATTTTTTTTGCATGAAAACCCTGTTGATTCATCAAGTCTCCAAACAATAAGAGCTTTCTAGATGAAAGCAGTGCCTACTCATTACTCCTGACTGGACCGGGTTGATTACATGTAAAGTATGTTTATTCCACATCCAGGCACGACAACTTCTGGAGAAGGAATACAACTCTCTCATCGCCATGGCAACAGAGAGGAGGCCAGACGAGGTGAGCACCAATAGGACATGAACACAGCTGGATGTTGATCATCCTTTACCTCCCACCACTGAAAGTAGAATGACACTCCTCTTACAGGACTTTCAACAGTCAGACGCCATGATGACATGACTGATAGTTGAGTTCAGAAGTGATTCTGGTGTTTTTCCTCTGTTCCTGTGTCCTGTAGGATGGCACCAAGACGTTCACACGCTCCCCTTCATGGAGGAAGATGTTCCGGGAGAAAGATCTGAGGGGCGTGACCTCTGACTCCTCAGAGACCTTGCCTGCTAACTTCCGTGCCTCAGCCATCTCTACCCCTTCAGTCACCCTGAGGAAGGTCCAGAGCGATGGTGAGCTTGCACATTCTCCACTGTCAAGACCCTTTTTTAATTTAAAACAATCCTATTACAGTTATTTTAAAGGGGTCATATGTCGTTGCTGAAAAAGAACATTGTTTTTTGTATTTGGTGTCATGCAATGTGTTTAAAGTTTCAAAAAACACATTATTTTCCACATACTGTACATTAATGTTTCTCCTCTATGTTTCTCCTTTTACCCGTTGTTTATAAAACCATATCTGCATTTTTTATTGGAGAAACGACAAACAACAATTGCTTCTCTACACTGCTCAAAACTCACGTTTGAATCATCAGTGGAAAATTTTTAAAATATGAAAACATACTTACAGACTGTGAGTCAGAACACCGGCATTGAAGTCTTCTCTCCCAGGAGCAGGAAACAGTCCTTGTATATTGTACATATATTGTATATAATTTCACACCCAAAATGCACTGAATCAAAAAAAAAGACACTTCACTTCACAGTCTCAAATCAAATCATTTACAGTAATTCCATAACAATAGTAAAGCTTGTCAAGCAACAAAAACACTTTGTCACTCACAAAATGATGAGCTAAAAACACAAACAAGCAGCATTATCTAGTGTTTACTTTTGTAACATTATTTTTTTTTTTTACAAAGCAAGAATGACAGCTGTTTAAAATTCCCTGCAGAATATGTTACATGGTTTATGTTTACTATACAGTACAAATCTAGTTCCAAATTGTCCTCTTTTGAATAGGCCTTAATGCAGTTACCAGCTACATCAAAACATTTTTTATAGTACTTAATTTTTTAGTATTAGCAATATATTCCAATATGGCATTAATGCTGTAGAAATGTAGCAAATTGTCTTATTCAATTGTGTTTTATGAGTTTTTGCAGTGATTATGTCTTAAGTGAGAAAGAAATACCTGTAAACTGAAAGATGTCTGAAGCTGATGGGGTCAGGAAATGGCACAGCAATTCCCCAGGGGCACGTGTCACGGGCATGCGTGCCAACCATTAAAAAAAATCTGCTATTTTAAACTCATTTTGGGTTATTTTGCCAAATGTCTGTGCTCTGTGGGTTTGTGGGTTCAAATTTGTGTATGGCACTCTGAATATTATAAGATGCATTGACAAAATTGATATACAGAACTAGATACTGGTACAGGATGTGGAGAAACTGTCAGTTATAGTGCATTTATGTAGTTTGATCTCTTTGTGTGTGAAATATTGCATACTACTATACATAATACAACAAACACGTGACCAGTAAGCAGACATACAGTACTGTATACTATTTCACAGCAAACAATAGAATAGGACATACCATAATGCAGATAACAAATGATGAATCAGAGGAAAAACTAATGAAAAGATTGGACCTAAAGACCTGAAGAAGATAAGCGAGGCTTTGTGGAAATCCCCGCAATTAGGTCTGAAATAACTTTATGACGGAGGGATTTTGTGTTAGTTTTCAGATAAACTTTTTAAGAAGATTGTTTCCTTATGAGAAAGTGGTGCTGAAGTGAATGCTGTATAATGCTGTTTAGAAATACATTTCACAGCTACATCTCTCACTTATCTGTTTCTTCAGCATCTCCAAGGGCAGAGTCTGGCTCAGTGAGGACCTACTCCTGTTGAGGGACTGCAAAGGTGAGACATGAATAGCTAGCTTTTTTTTTTTATAACATAGATGTATTATTATAGATAATTTGAAAAAATAAATAAATATATATAAATAAATAACAGACTTTCTAAATCTAGAAAGTAAAAAAAAAATTAAATTTTTTATTTAACATAACAGGATAAAGATTTTTTTTTTTAACAGAACAGGATAAAGAGTAAAGTATGTCATGGAAGTACTTAACGACCGTGTGTGGGCAGGGCCTCCTAGATTTGTGGTACGCCACTAGCAAAGATTACCCTCTGCTGATGCCTGTAAATACCAAATCGCGAAAATTTGCTCATTTATGAGTTTGACTGAAGCGCGTTTAGCATTCTGTTGGGTTTCCTTGGGTTTCTGTAATGGAGTAGACTCCTCTGTATTTTGCTCGCTCTTTATATGTCTGTGACATTAAACTTGTTTTGGAAAGGATGTCGCTTTTCATGTTTTTATTGAGATTCATCATGTGCTTTGGGTTTGTGTGTGAATCATTATCAGGCCCACATGGAGTCTGTGGCCACAAAACTTTGTAGAATTCTGAAGTCCTTCACACACAAACAGCCCTCGTTTCCAGCTTCCAGCAGTGTCATACTTTCAGCACATTTAACACTTTTAACTGGTTTAAAATGCACAGTTTATCCTAAATTCAGAAAAATAAACAACAGTCTGCAGATTCCATCTGTATGGAAGCCCATTTTCACCACACAGGGAGAATAATAATGCATTGCTAAATATGTTTGTGACATAAAAAAGCCATAATTTTGATCACTAAAAAATTATAACAATAATCATGAGATTAAAAGTTTCAGTTATGACATACAAAGCTGAAACGTTTTGATGGAACTCATCATTTTCAAAATAATTTGTCAGTTACGACTTAATATTTGATCATTTGTCATGTACAAGTTATATGACAAACAGTTGAGATGTGACATGAAAAACTTTTTCATCATAACAATTTACTTATAATTGAAACTTAATATCAATTACGTATATATCAATAAAAAATTTACGACCCTCAAAATTATGCCTCAGTGTTATAACCATAAATCAGACTTAATCGATGCTTTATTGATGAATGTCTATGCACGAAATGTTGACAATGTTTGATAATTGTGTCTTTCGCACACAGGAGGCGCCGTTGTCAGAGAGCTGGAACCGGCTTTACATTTCATTCACGGGGAGGAGGGGGGATAAGCAGAAAAAAAGCAATGAATATATACATTTATAAATATAACTCTACTGGTCTGACCATTCTGCAATAACAGAAGAGGGATGGAGAAAGAGCAAAAAAAAAAAAAGAGCAACATGAAGAATGTACGACACAAGAGTGGTAAGAAATGGGATGGTTGGAGGAATCGGATGACTGTTTAATCTTTCTTTCTGTCGTTCTCTCTTCTCACTTCCTGTGTCTGTGCTGATGGGACATCTGTAGATGAACTCTCTCGTCTTTCCATCCTTCGTTTCAATGGCGCTGCCCGCAGCCCTAGTTCCTCAGAATGGCTTTCGTTGACCGCCTGCAATTGGTCTCTTGAGTCTCTTGATAGCAAAGGATGTTTGTGGCAACTCAAGCTGGACTTCAGGGATGTTTACATACGGTTAGGGCCAGAGGAAGTGTTCTTAAGAGCACAGTGGAGGGGTCAGGCTGTGTGAGGCCAACACTTCACTATATGTGTTTCTCAATCAGCACAAGCTGAGAAAGACCGCAGCGAGAGCTAGGCGCGAGGCTGCCGAGGGCACAATTCTTGCTCAGTTACTTCTAGGTGTTTTTTTCATCTTCAAGCATTTAGATTAAAGACTAAAAGTCAGCAGAGAGTATCAGCATATGAAGGGAAGCTGGTGGTGGCAGATAGATCGATGCTTGCGGACCAAGCAAGTGACCAGCAGACATGAGTCCTGATGGACGGAATCATTCTAACAACGCAAGCCATAAAAAAAGACGACAAGCGGTGAAACGGGGGATGGGGAGGGAGGGAGGGCCAAAGTGAGAGAAAACGTTTAGCTTCTGTGTTGCGATGCATGTCAAACAACCAAGACGACAACGATCTAAAACCTTCGGGGGAATAAGACAATATGAAGTTAAAAATACAAATTATGTGTACATGAACGTATGAGGTTAAAGAGCTTGGGGAACAATTTGTAAAATGTGTGTATTTTCATTTTTACTTTTTATTTTTATGATAACTATATTTATTTTCTTTATGTATGTATTGAATAACTGTATGAACATGTTCATTTAATAACTGTAATTTAATTTTATCTAGTTTAAAGCGTAAAAATATAAAATCTTAAGAAAAAAACATGGTCATTCAGATATGCTACTTGTATGTGTACATTTTGACAAAATTGTGTTATGATTCAAAAACAAACCATTACTGTCGATGAGGATGACAGTGATTCAAATCGAAAATGATGTCTGCAAAATAAACAATAATGATAATGATGATAATGATGGAAATCAAAATAAAATAAAGCGTTCCTTATGCTACTGAAGAGTTTTCAGAGGCTCGTTTGTGTGCGAGGAGAGGTTTGTTCGAATTTCCACCACTGTGAGTCAAAGTACTTCCTGTTTTTTATTACAAAACAAATAGTACTACAATCACATATTCATATATTCCACTTTGCATTTTACTAAAGCCCCTCTCACTCTTCCATCTACTTTGTAAAAAAAAACATATGCAAAAGTATCTACCTTACAAAGATTACAATAATACTTTTATTACAATGACTCGATGTGAAAAATGACATCAGACCCTGTGTACAGACTTCCACAGCTTTCAGGGAATTGGACTACAGTTCATTTCTTCCAACACTCATTCTTTAACTGTATTTCTGTAACATTTGCTGAGTGAACAGTACATGGGTGAACCATCGGAGCGGACACTGAAACCGAAGAGGCACATGTTTTGGGACAGGCATTTGAAGGACACCTAACGAGAATGCCTTCAATTAGAGATTCTGCTAACCTCCAAACAGCACAATTGTTTTTGGTTATTATAAATACACATATTTGCATAATGTATATGTTTCACATATTGTATAGGAAATATATTAATATCAAGTACTTACGCTTACATACTAATTCAACAGTAATAACTTATTGTCTGCATACTATAGATACAAAAAACAAATGCAAAAATATATGAAAAGTACGGAAAAAATCGTTCTCAGTAATGAGGTTTTCTTGTTTGTGTGACTTTCCACACTGGCCTAGCGAGAAGTAGATATGGACTGGAGAGTGGAGGAACTCATCGTCACCTCATATAACTTCAAACCAGTATATGGTTTCATGAAACACCAAATAAGTTACAGTGAATGCGTCTAGAAAAAAACGCAATTGAATGACTAACATTTCAGCCGCATTCTTACATGACTTGACAAGACTTGGAATATCAGCAGACATATTATTACCCAAAACAGTTCCCTTGTATTGCTATAAATTGGCGAAACAGGAACACAATCTCCATTTCTCACTTAAATCTGAGACTTGCGCAACCTTAAGTACATGCTTTTTACTGCTATTAGAGCTTAAGAAACATTCTTTATGGGACAGATCATGTCAGATTTGTTTGCCGACTTGGAAAGATGTCATTTAAATGTGAGTTTGGCCATTGTTTGATAGGGTTTCAGTATTTCCCCGTTCACAAGGATAGGTCTTACATTTGTTAAAGGTACAGTTGAAAGTTCTGTCATTAATTACTCATCCTCATGTCGTTACAAACCCGTAAGACCTTTGTTCATATTCAGAACACAAAATAGGAAACTTCAAATGAAAGCCGAGAGCCTTCTGACCCTCCGTAGACCACAATGCAACAGAAACTTGCGTTTTCCAGACTTTGCACACAAAATGTATTCTTATAGCTTCGTAAAATTACGGTTGATCCACTGATTTCACAAGGACTATTTTATGGATGTCCTTTCTGGGTCTGGGAACATTTCAGTTACATTAAAGGGGGGGTGAAATGCTATTTCATGCATACTGAGTTTTTTACACTGTTAAAGAGTTGGATTCCCATGCTAAACATGGACAAAGTTTCAAAAATTAAGTTGTACGTTTGAAGGAGTATTTCTGTTCCAAAAATACTCCTTCCGGTTTGTCACAAATTTCGGAAAGTTTTTTTCGAGTATGGCTCTGTGTGACGTTAGATGGAGTGGAATTTCCTTATATGGGTCCTAAGGGCGCGTCTGCCGGAAGAGCGCGCTCCCGTATAGCAGAGCAGAGAGAGCACAACAGACTTCACTGATCAGAGCGAGAGCATCGCGAAATGTCACAAAAGGAGTGTGTTTTTGGTTGCGAGGGCAAGACAACCCAACACATATTACCAAAGAAAAAACAGCATTAAGGGACCAGTGGATGGAGTTTATTTTTACAGAGCATCAATGGAGTTGTACAAGTGTTTGTGTTTGTTCCCTGCATTTCTAAAATGCTTGTTTTACAAACAAAGCCCAGTTTGACGACGGATTTGCGTATCGTTTATTTCTTAAGGATGATGCAATCCCAACGAAAAAGGGGTCACGATTGTGTGTTGGAACCACATGCGGTGAGTAAAACTGCTTCAAATATCTCTGCCTCCTTGTTAGTGCGTCCGCCTCCCATTGGAGACCCGGGTTCGAGCCCCGCTCGGAGCGAGTAGTTGCTGCTGCTGCTCTCATTCAGTTTCAGCCTTCACAGCTGTCACAGCTTCCAAACGCTTTCAACGCAAAAGCCTACTGGCACTCGTGATTCTTTAGCTCCACCCACACGTCACGCCTCCAGGCGCTCATGTTTTTCCGGGAAAAATCGGTACAGACTATCTTTCGCTTATGAATATAATAAAACTAAAGACTTTTTGGAGTTATGAAGGATGCAGTACTACTCTATATGTACTCAAGATTAACAGGATATTGAGTGAAAACGAGCATTTCACCCCCCCTTTAAGGTCTATGTAGGGTCAGAAAGCTCCCGGATTTCATCAAACATATCTTGGCGTTCTGAAGATGGACGAAGGTCTTACGGGTTTGGAACAACACGAGGCTGAGTAATAAATGACAAAATTTTTATTTTTGGGTGAACTATCCCTTTTAAATACCTACCTGGAGGCATTGCAAATATGGCTGCAGAGTGAACTGAATTTTCTCAAAAGGTACTTTGATTTAGTCCATACAACCATGGATTCGTTTCAAAGTACTTTTCTGGAGCGTAACAACTTGAAAGTCACTGGATTTTGTTGTATGAAATTCACTAAATATACAATATTTGGACACTTAAGCCACATTTAAAAATCCATCATGTTTTTAGCATTATATGTGAAAATATCAAAACGAGGCATTTATTTTTAAAAGAAATGTTGCACAAGTACAAATTTATGGTTAACTGGTCTTAAAATCTTGTTCAAAATGAAGACAAAAAAAAGTCCTTTTTGGGGGTCAAACTGATTACTATTCTGCTACAAAAACCTGCATAAACTTGACTTCATACACCTTGGTAAAAACAACTTTTAAAAAAGTGGCTCAGAAAAGTGAAAAGCTTGGGCATTATTTGTTAGCAGATGCCATTAGGTTTGATTTAATTAGTTTTTAATGCATTTAAATGCAAACATGTTTAAAAGTGACTTAGGTTGATGATACATGGGGCAACTTTTTGGGCAACTTTTTTTGATGAATGTCGCTTCAGCATTTTCCCAATGAGAAGATGGCAACCTTGCCCAAAGTTGCCCGGCAAAAAGTTGCCCGTGTATCATCAGCCTTATTGTCCAAAAACTCCACTGCTGTATCCATTTGTGTCCCACAGGAGAAAATAAATCATACCGGTTTTGAGCAACATGAGGGTGATTTTCATGACCATCCCTCACAGTGGTACAGCGTTAAGATTTTGTCAAGTGAGATGCAGGAACATCTGGAAAAGAAATATCCCCCACACAGTTGACCAGAACAGATACAGTCCTTTAAACGCTCTTTTATTCACATGAACTCTGCGTCAATCCTTTGTTCAGACAGTCAGAGCTATCTGTACCTTCTTCCCTCTCGCCCTCTTTCCCTCTCCAACTTCTTCTCAGTGTAGTACGTTCCTCTAGTGAGCAGTACGCAAACGCAGGAGGAGTCAATACGGATCCACCTCCATCCTATCCTCTTGTTCTGATCCGAGGTGAGCGCACGTACGTACGACTGCTTGGTTTCGCACTTGCTCATCCAGTGTTTCTTATCCACCCCCAAGCAGCTGGTCCCCTCCACCGCCTGCACTTCACCTCTCCTGTTTGGATCTGGCTTACGGCACTTTGTTTCGTAGAAATACTGTTTGAGCGGCCCAGTCTTGGTTGGGATCTCTTGCAGAATAGTGACGGTGTTGCTCCAATAGTCCACCGCCGTCTTCTTGTTGGTTACCCACCCGGTTTCGGCCTCGCATACGGAGCGTTCTTGTACGCTGTGGCCGACTTGACGCTTGCGGCGGACACCTGGAACGGGGCCGTCAGAATCCGAGAGGCCCAAGAGTAAGTTTCTGTATGTTTCTTTGTCGGCTCCGTGGCCAGACGTGGCAGGATCCATCATGTGACTTTCCTCATCCTCAACGTCATCGGCCAATAAGCCCAACTCCAGCATTAAGAGCAGAGGCGGGTGTTTGGGTGGAGAAAGGGCCGGGGAGAAGAGTACTCGCGGATGGGCGTCCAGCAAAAGCAGCTGATCTTCTTCTCGTAGGCCTATGTCATCAAACCCTCCATACTGCTGCAGCAACTCTTTCGCATTTGTCTGAGCTTCGTCCAGATGTTCCTGCACTGGAGAGCTCTGCAGAGAGACCTTGGGACCTTCAAGAGGCCCGTCTTTCAGTTCACTTCTTGCCTTCCCGTCATCTTTAAGTAAAGTCTCTGCCTCAATACTGCTTTCTTCATGAAACTGGCTACGTTCAAGCTGATAGTCTTTGAGAATATCATTGCTTTTGGAGCTGTCTATTTTTGGTGATTTGTATTTCCTAGGATTATGCGGCCTGGAGGCATCTGCTCCCGTAGTCCTTCCTCCACCTGTGTGGTCCTGCTCTGGGTTATTGACAAAAATGTCTTCTGTTTGAAGAATCTCTTGGTCTGCTCTACCTTTGGATATATGGTCCTCCTCAAACGTGCTCTGCTCATCGTCTGTTCTGTGAGGAGCTATGTGATGTGTGCTGTGGTTGTTGTGAGAAGAGTCATGGTCCACTGATGAGTTGGTCAGCATGCTGATGTTAGCTGTCGGGACACTGCTGCTGCTGTCACTGTGGTTTCTGCCAGGCTTTATCATTGCGGCAACAAGCCTGGGCACAGGACTTTGAGAGAAAGGCAGGGCCGAGGCGATCACCATGGCAACCAGGGGAAGCCAGTGCATCACTCCCAAGACGTGTCAACTAGAAGTTGATAAAAAAAAAGCAAGCATTAGAAAGCACATAAAAAGAAAGAACAGTGGCGATTAAGATGACATCACAAATATTTACTTTGGAATGATTAGAATGTTAGCATAACAGAATTCATCTGAGTGTAACAGACTGTTGAAACGAAACAAAACAAAAAAGAATAAATCCTGCACACTATCCACACTTACAATTGTATCAAAATATAAATGTATTATTCGGTCCCAGTTCGGACAATCCAATTTAAAAACAACACATGATGAATCGCTGAAACAAATGGACACACCATTACCAATCAAAATCAATGATGTAATACATGATGAAACCTACCTCATCATATATTTTGATAACAGTTGTAAGTGCAAAGGGTGTGTGGGGCTTATTCTTTTGTTGCTTTGATGTTGGACTTGTTTTTTTTTTTGGTTGTTTTTTCCAACACACCTATTGATTACCTACAGTTGTCCAAGTGTAACTGTTGATTGGTTGTCAATTGGATGGAGGCAGATCTTAATGCAAGCTTGCTTTTAATTGTAATAAATTGATAGGGTTTACCGGAAAAGTCCAGCATACCTCACTCGAGAGAAGTCTGTTGTTTCTCCAGAAGATTATTTGAAATAAAAAAAAATAAATAAAAAAAAACACTTGTATGGATGAAATGCACACAATTAGATATACAACATGCATATGGAAAATAGATAGGGTGTTTCATTTTATGCTGACTTGAGAATGTAAAATCAGAACTGGGAGATCAAATTCGCAATTAGCGTTTTTTTTTACTCTTGAGGTGAAAAAAAGGATTTCAAAAGAACAGGCTCGATGCCAGCTCATAAAAATAGGGTAAAATAAGCCTAAAAGCTTTACAGCTCTGGCATGTTGGTGGAAAAAAAGATGCAAACTTGCTTCACTATCGCTTGCTCCGGTTGCTTGGCGCAGACATGAAGTCACCGGCTAGCCGACATCTGGCAAAGCCCCGCATGAAATAAAGACATGAACAGTGTTGGTCCGGGGCTGGCCTAGCTTCACACGAGACCACAATCACCCCTGGCATGTGTGGAAAAGGTTGTGAATTCTACAGATTAGGAGTATGACGGAGGAAAACAAAAAGATGCCACTTTACAACAGAATAAATAAATAAAAGAAGATGATGTTGCTTTAGGCCTCAAATAAATGCTCTTTTCGTCATCTTTTATGATATTTATTTGTAGGTTTTTGTTCTTTGTGCTCGTCTTATATCCTTTTTTTTCCATACGTTTGACCTGATGATCCCGTATTCACATGCTTCTGTAATATGACTCTCTGCAGTACTGAGAATACCTCAGAGATTTGGGTTATTTATTGACAGGAACGCCAAAGTTCAGCAGTCTTCTACCTAAGACAAGCTCCTGGGTGGTTACCTGCTCAGTTGTAGTGATTTATGTGCTTATTTAGTGGGGGTCAGAGTAAAACTACACTGACAGAAGAAGACTTTCAGCACTAAATGAGCAAACACTCATACTGTCATCCACCAGGTGGAAGCAAAACCATCACATCAAAAATGATAAATGCGCCTCATCATTTGGCACTTGTGTAGTTTTTGAAAAGATTAATTCAGTACAGAAACCAAAATATCATCAAACAATACATAAAATACACTGCTGATCAAAAGATCGGGGGCTTTTTTATTTTTATTTTTTTTAACAATAATCTCTTATGCTCCCTGAGGTTGCATTTAAGGGATAAAAAAACAGTATTGTATTAATATTTGTGGTGGCAAAGTAGTATTTAGTGTCACATGAACATTCAGAAATCATTTAAATATGCAGATATTGTGCTCAGTAGTGCTATTTTTCCAGCATTCTTTGATTTAATGCATTGATGCAGAAAAAAAACTATCTTTGAAAAACCTTACTGACCGGAAATTTGTAAATAGGAGTTTATATGGAAACAACTTAATGTATAAAAAACGAGTGCAAACTACATAAAGTGTGTAAGCTATGAGGTGCGATGCTCTTAACGGCAACAAAAACATATCTACTTAAAAGTGCTTGACAAGAAAAATATGACCACACAGACCGAGAGTGTGTCATCTTGCTGATGATACAGTGAGGGATGCTCTCGACCTTTCCAATGTTAAGGCCAGGTGTAAATCACTCATCAGTCCTGTTGTTGTTGTGCTGAGAGATGAGGGAGGGAGAGGCATTTAGAGAGAAGGAGAGTTCAAGAAAAGAAGAATTCTCAGAATGTCAGTCATGGGGCTTCAACTGAGAAAACTCCTCCTGGGTTTCCCCAGGCGGGACACGCTAGAATGCAGGAGGGGGCTGAGGGCGAGTAAAGCCAGTGACTGTTCCTTTGAGAAGAATAGATAATCATTAGACTCACAGGGAGAGAGTGGGTGGACAGAAAGGTTGTGTGTGAAGTGCAAACTCACCACTTGTGACGCTCATAATAACAGCACCCCGCCCCGGACACGGTTTTCTAATAACACTCAAAGCAAGCAAACACACTCGCACATAATGCACGACTGAGCCTGCGGTCACATGCAGGGAAAGAATGTCCACACGTATACATGCCGGGACATGGAGCACTACACGTATAAGTGCTTACTTCCTGTTTACGTTCAACATAGAGCCTCATTTGCACATATCACAACTGTTCCTATCATCTTTTAAATGCAAATATTGCTTAAGGGAGCTGTGCACATATTAGAATTTCAGGTATTTTCGCTGAGAGATTTATATCCTTGGACAACCGCAAATGATGACAGAATCATATTTTATGCATCTGACATGCCTTCCATGCTATCTCAGAAACTACAAAATGCTACAATATCAAAACAAATATCATTAAATCCCAGCATGTTGTTGACAGCTGAAATGAAGTTACATATAGGACAGCATGGAAGAATCAATATTTAGGTATTGCTTCACAATATTTAGACTACGTTTAGATTAAAAGGTCAACGACAAGTGAGTCCAATAAAGGACAAATCTTGCTTGAAACCCACGAAGGCAAGTTCTTAGAAATGTACTCTTTGCACTCGAGTTGGTTTCATATGGTTTTGAAAATGGGTTTCTCCATTTTCAAGAAAAGATTACACTGAATGACTCTAAAAATGTGTAACCATCAAATCAATGTACTAAATTATTTTCTCTACACCTCAAATATATGATTATATACATACATATAAATCTATGTTAAAACACTTTTGAAGTAACGACAATGATTTTCAAATATTTGTTTATATTCATGATAAGATAATCAAGTTTTTAGATGTCACACCACATGGCATTTTTCAAGTAAACTGAACTAATCTAGCCTTGTCATAAAAAGGTCAAACTGTCTGATGTTTTAGGAGACTTGCTGAACTTGAAACACAGTCATGGGTGTTTTTTTCCCATTAATAAAAAGCATGTTTAACATAGAAGAACTGTTTTTAAATTACTTTGTGTATAAACTGCATTTTAAAAAACTTATTTACTAAAGTTATGTGTTAACATAAAAGCACTTTTCATGGTTGAAGGTAGTATGTGTGTGTGTGTGCACACCTAAGTGAAAAAGGGTGTAGTGCATGTATATGTGTGTGTGACCTGAGAGGAAGACTTGCTGGTTATTATGTATGTTTGCTTTGGAACAGGAACACAAACAGTAGGCAGGCAGACACACGTGCAGGAAACATATCTGCAGACGCTGGGCGACAGGCAGAATCACTTCATCAGCGCGCTCCATTTGCAGCAATGACATGCTTCACAAACTCTGCCATCCAGAGAAGCCCCTCACTTTCTCTCCTCACCTTACGCGCAGCTCAAAAATGAGCCTCCAGCCTCACAAAAAAAATGCCAAGCTCCTGAACACAATGAACCCGCATGTTTAACCCGATCTTACACACTCTACCTCACAGGAACCTGTGCGCACACATCCACACATATCTTTGATCTGACCCACTGCTCCCACCCCCATGACAAGCGTAATCTGCCATCTTCTAGACAAAAGCCACCTTCGAACAACACTTCGGCTCTCCCACCTCGTTCTATTCTCGGCTTCATGCCACTGAAAACTTGAAACCCGCATTATAAACAACCTCTTTCTAAGATTTTTCACTGGAAGTCTGCCAGAGGATCCACTACCACTTCACGCCATCACTCTATAATAAGCCTGTCAAATCAATTATTGCAGATGTATGGACTTCATTATTTATCCTCTCCAATCCGAACAGCGTGACTCACGACAGACATCCCACAATCCCCCTGTTCAGACTTGACGTGACTGACAATTTTGGAATTTTCCCATCGTCCCACTCACCCTATACACTCGGCCATAAGCGTCCAATGCAGCACAGTCTGAACTCCCTTATCAAACCACAAAGACGTGGAGGGAAAATGAAACATAAAGACTCATGTTTAAAATCAAGTTAAACAGGTCGTGTCATGACGAAATTTAATTGTATAATTTTTTTATTTACATTGATATATTTTATATTTATTTGTATTATAGCTTTCAGAACTCAAAACATTGTATCCAGTCCAAAAACAAGACCATTTGTTGAACTGAACTGCAGAAATGGCTTCCAGCTTCCAAAGATTTCCTATTAGACAGCTGAAAATATAAACCAGTGACCAGCCACGTTTACACATTGCTATTCAGTGTTTAGCAATCTGTCCAAACCAAACCCAGTCAAAAAATAAGGAAGAGGATTTAAAATGATTCAAAAGTAAAGAAAGTCATTTTTCTAAGTTCTAAGTAATCAAAGTAAAAAAAATTCTAGGAAATGTTTTTTAGGCTTTGTATAGTTCCTTAATTGCATCACTGTAGTTTGTGTGGCTTTATAAAGATGTCTTTATTGCAGACTTTGTGATAAGGCTTTAACTGAAGCATGGGGCGACGCCAATCATAATATATAACAATTATAATTATAAAAAAAAGATAAACAATTGTTTGACCTCTTTAATATTAGTTTAAATTGAGAAAGAGAGGAAGAAAGACATCTTTCCTAAAAAGATACTGCACAAAAAGTTCTTGGCAGACAGGGATTATTATTTCAAAACATACATAACTTGTCCCTCGTCTTTCTCGTAAAATAACTTTTGTCTCTAAATAATTTACATTAAAACAAACCTAGCTGTACAGATGTTTCTGGTCAAAGGCAATGTAATGCAAGCTGAGAAATCAGTAGCTTAAACACATCTGAAAATGGCTTCCACACACACTCCTCTTACTCCTCTCACACTTAAGGATATTCATCTCCATCCACACTTTCCCTCTTTCTTCTGAGAAAGAACTTTGGTCTGCTTCCGATCCTGTCTGGATAACTGGAGGAAGAGTTCACATTAAAGGGATACTCCACTCCAAAATGAAGATTTTCTCATTAATCACTTACCCACATGTCGTTCCGAACCCGTAAAAGATTTGTTCATCTTCGAAACACGGTTTCAGGTCCAGAAAAGTATGAAAGACATCGTCAGAATAGTCCATCTGCCTTCAGTGGTTCAACCCTAAAATTACGAAGTGACGAGAATAATTTTTCTACGCAAAGAAAATAAAAATGACTTTATTCAACAATTTGTCTCCTCTGTGTCTCTCCATGTCAGCGTAGCGCCATTTTGGAGAATCTGAGCTCAACGCAAACATTTGTTTTCATTCAAATCAAATCGTAAATACAAGTAGAAAACGTATCCCTGTGTCGCGGCTGACACAGAAGAGCGCAAACTGCTTGTGTTCAGTGGATGTTCTCCCAAATGGCGCAACGGTGATGTGGAGAGACACAGAGGAGGTTAAGGTTTTCTTGTGTACAAACAGTGTTCTCGTCGCTTCATAACGTTACGGTTGAACCACCGATGGCAGATGGACTATTCTGATGATGCTTTTCATACTTTTCTGGACCTCAACGGTGTAATTTACTTGGAAAGTCAATGGGACAGTCACAAGCCTCCCTTTTTTTATCCAAAATATCTGAAATTGAAGACGAACAAAGCATTTACGGGTTTGGAACGACATGGGGGTGAGTGATTAAAGACAAAACTATAATTTTGTGTTGGAGTATCCCTATAATGCCTGTAGGTTTATTCTCACTTGTTCTGTCTAAGTGGCTCTTTATGTGTCACAGGGGTGAGAAAACAGTTACAGCAGTGATCCTCAAATCTGGCTCACGAGATCCAGTTTCCTGCAGAGTTTAGGTCTTACCCTAATCAAACACACCAGAGTTTCCTAATCAATGTCTTCAGGGTCATTAGAAAATCACACAGGTATGTGCGTCTGATCAGGACTGGAGCTAAACTCTGCAGGAACGTGGATCTCGCGAGCCAGGTTTGAGGATCACCGAGTTACAGAAACATTCATTATGTAGTAAACAAAAGTTGTGAGCTTCTGTTTTGGTTTCTGTTTTCAAACGCTAGCTGGACAGGTGACTGACAGGATCCGCATGTGTTATCTATTGTTTTAATGGCTGCCAGCTCCCACCCTTTAACTCCTTTAATGTGTAAACACATTAACACTGACCAACTACTACTCTCGTGTGTAAATCTAACATGCATTTGTTTTTTAAAACTTCCTTCAAAGTATATACGATAAAACGATTTGGATTATGATGTCATTCTGATTAGTTGTAAATGCAAAAACAAGAACACACCTACTGTGTATTTCAAACAGCATGCTGGACTGGCTTCAGAGAAGCTTCTTCCGAGGTACGCTGAGGTTGCACACCTGAGCTGGACAGCGGAGAGCGTCGATTTAAACGCACACCGCACGCGAGCGACGGGACAGCACCGTTGAACGCAAATCAATTTCTAGTTTTGTCGATTCGCTAGCGCCTAGCCTACTGTTGAAAAATATTAGATCAAGCATATTTGGTCTTTCGCCAAAATAGTTTTCACTAATCCCTTTCGAGGCCCGGGGGAAACGCTTCTCAAGATCGCTTTAATTCCGATTGGTAATCAAACCAACTCATTTTTATGAATCGGTTCTTTCAAAGAAATCGTTTCAGGTAAAAAAAAAAAAAAAAAGAAGAAGAAAAAAAAGCTGTTTAAATGACTGTACGTGATGATGGGGTCTCATATTACATGCTCTGCTAACCGGTTCAGCAAAAATATCAGGCTTACATGTCCAGACAATTGCTGTTTATTGCCGTTTCAATATATTTTTTATTTTTTATTGTGATTTGTTGAACAGTTTGTTTCAGCCATGATTTAGCTCATTTGAAACATAATTTACCTAAATGTAATTTGCAATAAACAATACTGAAACGTATCTACACCACATGGCTGGAAAGGATGTTTTAATAAAATTCTATTAAAACCAGCTGTTTTCGTAAACATACTATGAGCTCATGTATCGAAAGAGACTCGGTACATTGACAGACTCGCTCGGATTGAATTCAGTGAGCGAAATATTTTGCGAACCGTAAAGATTCGACTCAAATGAACGATTCGTTTGCGTTCGGTTAATTCCAAAGCTTGACAACCTGTCAACGAGTCCAATCAACACCTGCTTCACATTAAATTAACTGTTACAAAAATGAACCCAAATAAACTGACTATCTGTCATTACACCACTTTATATGTTATCAGCAGTAGACACAATACCCGTAGTACGCTAACATGCTAAATACAAATAAAAAGTGACTGAAAACACGCAGCACCTACTGTTTAGGTGAGTCTCGGGCCACGCGTATCTTCGGAGAAAACCACATTGATTCAGTCCGTCAGTGTCACGCAAAAACGTAATGAAATCTCCAGAAGAACTCTCGATTCACATCGTTCAAACTGCAGAAGTCTTCCTTATCATCTTCGGAGTCCAGTCAGAAAGGTCCACGTCGAGTTGTACTTCCACGGTTATCTGTTTAAAACGCGCCTTTTAATCTCAGGTCTTTCTTTACGCGCGACTTTCTAAAGGATTGGCATGCAAACGGTGAACAACCAAAGCAATGATACACCTCTGACACTACGTGCGTGAGCGTCAGCTCTACTTTTCCAGCAGTCAGAACACAAATCGCAAGCTCTGAGCTATAAATGTGCAACGTTTAATCTGAAATACTCGTTTAAAAAAGTTCGTAAAGTGAACGCATAAGTTCCCGCGCAGAGAAGGTTTGAGTGCTGAAGTAAGGTAAGGAATCTTCATGAAAGGCGTTGAGGGGACAACAGCCAGTGGGAGTGAAAGAGGGCTGGTTTAGAAGAAGAGGAATGGACAGAGTGAAAGAATACATTATGGTGGAGGGAAAAAAGGACGAGGACCATCTGCTGACAGTGGGTGTTGAGAGTTCTCATAATGGAAACCATAAGAGAGTGGAAAATGGCTTAAATCTAGTGGATGGACTGTGGTAGGAACTGATTTATTGTCATTAAATTGAGTTTAAGTCAAAACTAATCACCCCAAGCAAGTTCGTCTACACCTTATGACCTTTTAGTTTTTAATAACTGTAACTAAAAGTAGGGGAAAGTGGAATTTAATTCAATTCATGTCAGTTTATGGTGATCTGCACAGATTGGATTTTGGATTTTGAATAAGGGGGCAATTCGATATCTTTATTTAATTTTTTACATCATCTAACCCTTTTTTTTAAAGCAGGAGATGTATATTGCCTTCTCTCGTTCTCGTTCTCCATCTCTCGTTCTCCCCTCCTTTCACCTAGCAGAAATTTGCATCCCACCAAAACCCATTTCCCCAGAAAGTTTAAAAAGATGAAAGGATAAGGGAAAGAAAGGAGACAAAAGAGAGAAGTGTTCTGTTACAACCCTGCCCCTGTGAGACTGTCTGTGAAAGAGTTAGGGGATGAGAGAGACGGGGGAGAGAATAAGAGAACGAGAGGGGTACAGAAAAGAGGTTTTCAAATGAGGAATGGGGAACCGGTGTGGAACTTCATATTTAACACACTCAAACACAGGTGAGCACACACACACACACACACACACACACACACACAAACAAAGCTCAGTGAGGTCTAAAATGTGGTCAAGCCCCCTCATATCTTCGCTCCTGTCCTCTCTTGACGCTGTTCCTCCCTCTTGGCATTTAGTGCCATTCATTCCCAGTCTTTACCTCCTTAACACTATTCTGTCTCTCTGGTTTTGTCTGAACTTGTTTCGTATGCACTTAGATATTTCAACCCCAGGGCGTATTGGTGAGATTGAAGAAGTGAGAATGAGAGAGAGCCACAGGAACAGAGAATGATTGAGAGCGAGGAGTCACTGAGGTATTGAGTGAGATGACAGGCGAACAAAGGTAGAAAGGGGAAGAAGGGACAAACTCAAATGCAGGTACAAAAGTTCTTTCACACACTCGCACTCAGATGGCTAAACACACTGACACGCACATGCACAGAGAGTTCTGATAGCTAATTGTTGGAGGATAAAAATACTTTTCTGCATGTCATGCAAAAGGTCTTATCAAGTAGTAGTGTGAACCAGCATTACTTGTTTTTGTGAAAGACCTTTTAGCACCCTACACCCCAAACACCTACAGGGCAACTCGTCACACAAGGACCACACCGCATGTCACTAACACTGAGTCATACATGAGAGCTTTTGATGAAATTGCACATCTTTAAGATGCCGTAACCATACCACAGATAAGAGACAGTCATTCTCACGTAATATGACCTTGAGCTTTGCAAAAGACACTCAATAAATAGATGCTAATCTTTTAGTGTTTTAGTATGATTAATACACTATAAGTTACAGTTTTTGAGTAAATATTTTGTTTTTATTTTCATTAGAAAATGTAATTGTTTTTATTTTTTTTATAATTTTAAAGATATTTGTATATATAGTTTTTTCTATTAATGTTTGTTTATTTTTTTATTATTATTATTATTATTTTAAGTTAAACAAAATTAAAATGAGAAATGTGTCCTTTTTAAAATGTTTTTTAATGTTTATTTTAAAAGTAACAAAATGTTTTTTTTATGGCTTCGGTGAACTAATAAGTCATAAATGCATTATACTATTAAAATGTAAACATAAATACAGTTAAAACAATAACGTAAGTAATTGTAACAGTTTTATTTAGTATTAATAATAATCGAAATAAAATAATAATAGTATTTAAAATATTATAATTTTTTTTTTTTTTTTTTTTAACCTTACAAAAAGCAATATTAAAATTATGATATAGTTTAATAAAAATTCAATAAATGTAAAATTATCAAGAATTGATAATATAAAAAAAATAAAGAATTATAATATTAATAATAAATGTAATAATCAAATGTAATATTTATTATTTAATCATATAAATGTTAATATTAGTTCAGTCTTCGTTTAAACTTTGGAAAATTTTGCTTGCGGTACATTTTGTTTTCTTTGTCCCTTGTTCATAGTGTGTGTCTACATTGGATTTATTTCCATGGCAATGGATATCCAACCTCAAACCTCAAATATCAAAGCAATTACATTCTGTTACATAGCCATTATAGCAATTATTGAAAATAGCGGAGCTGTCAAGGAGACCAGTATGCTGTCCACAGACGCTCTCCTGGGCCTGAGGTTAGATTTATGGTCTCAGAGAGGTGTCATTCATTCATTAAATTCATTTTTCCTTTCTTTATCCCCCCCTCACACTCTTCAATTTCATAGATCTCCTTCATTACTGAACCACCTTACATTACCCCCATTTTCTTCACCCCAAGCGCCACCATTACCTCTTTCCTGGTGTGTTCTCTCTCTCTCTCTCTCTCTCTCTCTCTCTCTCTCTCTCTCTTTCTCTCTCTCTCTGTGGGCTACAGCATGTGTTTCCAATTTTGGCTGTAATGCGCAGTTCGCCGCAATCTGACCTAATTAGCCCCCGTCATGTGGGTCCACCCTCAACAGCACCCACCATGGCAGACAGGCTAGAGGTCAGAAGTCAGGGGTCGTAGGTAGGAGCACGGATCGGATAAGGGAGAAGCGCCTTTGATTGATGTGTCAGGTCCCGCAGCATTAAGGGTGTGTTCGTCAGTGTCCAGCTTGAAAGTGCGACTGCTGTCATTTCTTCAGTATTTGGGATCAGAGAGGGTTACTGAGGCCTGAAATTGGATTTCGCAGTAAGACAAAAGGAGGTCAAGAACAAAGGAGTGCAGTTCTTAACAAAACACACAGACTAATCCACAATCTCACACACCTTGATATGATAGGGGCTTGGTATCGAATCCGTGGAATGCCTTGCTACTGGGAAAAGTGTAGGGTTAGACCAAGGGATTTAAGAGGGGAGACTGATTTTAGGAATTTCTTAATTATGGGAATGGAGAACCTAACTCTCTGTTTAATCCTTAATGAGAAACAGATTCATATGGAATGGAGGGAAGCAGAAAAAATGCTTGAACTTTAAAGGGAACGATAGTGCACGAGGGAAAGCTTGTCAGCTTTATAAAGCACGTAAAAGTGTGGCTCCATGCTGTGTGTGCTTTCTGTAAAACGATCTGATTATATCTCATATGGAGCCCGTTTTTATAAACTCACCCTCAGCCTCGTTTTACAATCCTCATAACACCAATAGAGGGAAAGCCATTAGAGAAAAACATTCAACAAGCAACTTGAAATATTCCTCCATTGATTTGAGTATGGAAATGGGGCTAGCAGTCCCAATGGTTCTCGGTTGAGTACAGTGTGGTGGACCGCTGTTGCCGCAGGCATCCGGTGGGCTCTTATGCCGTCTTAATGGCTTTATGTTTTACTCCTTGAGTTTATCCGTAAGTAGTGTCCTTGAGAAGATAAGCATAGACTGTGATTGTCCTTGAGAAAGGCCTTGCTTTCCTTAAAGCAGGGGTCTCCAGCCTTTTTCACACCACTGGCCGGTAATGTTTTGAAAATATTCTCACTGACCAAACTGGAGGTGGGGGGGGGGTCTTTGGGGGTGTGCAAGAACAGCACTTGAGTTGCTAATTGAGTTCTCTGTAGTCTCTTATTTTTGTGGTTTAAAATCACTTAAATGTGTAAATTGGCAAATTAATAACTGTGGTCCGTACGTATAATAACAGATCAACTGCGATCCATTTAGCCTCAAATATATGACGGATCAGAACAATCAAATCGCCAAGTTGCTGCTCCATATCAATCACATACAATGAAAATATAGAACTCTAATGCTGTGTTCACACCAAACGCGAATAGAGCGTCAAATTCGCGTCTACCGCGCCTAGTTTGCTGCTTGACCATTTTGAGGTCATTCGCGCGAGTAATTTGCTTCATTCGCGTGTGAAATTTAGGGCCGTTTCATAGTCAATGCGAGAAACGCGAGCGACGGGCTCCCTTTCATAGTCTAAACAGTGAACGCAAGCGTCACGGGTGATGCGTGTATGCAATACACCGCTCACGCAACAGGGGGTAGTAGAGTCGGGTGATATTAGTAGAGTCGGGTCGCGTGATATTCAGATCACAATGGCAACTGTAGAGGAGTGTATTCTGTTGCTGATGAACTATCGTATAAATGTGGATGAATACGTATAAGTTCCCATCATTTTTCCTCTTCGCCCGCCATTGTATTCAAACCTTCTTCTTCTGTAAACACAATATACCTGAATTAATGTACAATACTTGCAATGTCGCCCCCCACCGACAACGCATAGTATTGCGTGAATCGGCGTGTCGCGTATCAAAAACTAGGACGACACATTTGGCTACGCACCGACGCATAATGGCGGCCGAAGCGTAACGATGCGTAGCCTCGGGGACGAGTATGTGTACAGATGCGTTGACTATGAAACGGCCCTAACTTCACAACAGACGCGAATTCGTGTCATGGGGGGGGCTTCTGCCAGCTAAGTTCACACAGCATTTTCAACCGACATTTTTATTCGGATAATTTTCAAAATATTACTGTTATTGAGTCATGAAATGTAGTTTTAAAAGTATTTCAGGCGAGAATGTAGTTGTTTTAAACTCAAATATGCGGTTTATTTATAATGACAGCGTCTATTTAAAAAAATGTGTTTCGCCGATCTCGGAGATGAGCTCCATGCGATCAGCGGGAGCTCCGTCATCATGTATCCGCCGAGAGCAGCCTCACCTCGAATAGATCTTCTGACATTTGCCGCTGGCTCTGATGTTTCTTTAGTGGTTCAAGATAAAATATAATTCGTTTGGGGTAAAATGAAACGTTTCTTATCTTTGGCCTTTATTCAATTTATCTATTAATATGTTTTTATATATATATATATATATATAGATAGATAGATAGATAGATAGATAGATAGATAGATACATAGGTCCTTTTTATTCCTGTTTATTTTGTCATATAGCTCCGGTTGACTGCTCACTGACAACATCAGTCGTTCCTCCTTGTTGAATGAGTGGAGAAGGGTATTCCTGCACAACCGGAGGCTGCAGGAACATACTGTTGAATGAGTGACTCCTAGCAGGCTCCTGATTGGTTAACGCGGCGCGAATTGACGGCAAAATAAAAAAATTTCAACTCGGGCGGCAGACGCGAATTCGTGTCAAACGCTAAATGCACAAAAAGCACCATTCGCGCTTAACGCGCGTTTCGCAACCCAGTGATTGGGGACCACTGATTTAGTTCACCCAAAAATGTGAAAATTCTGTCATCATCTGTTCACCTTCATTTTGTTCCAAACCTATGTGAGTTTCCTATATGGAACAAAAAAGAAGATATTTTGATTGATTTTTTTTTTGTAGATACAATGAAAGTAAATGGGGTCCAATGTGGTCTTTGAATTGTAAGAGTAAAAACAGTTTAAACATTCTTCAAAGTAAAACCAAATCTATTCTATATAAGTATACAATCATGTATGACAGCTTAAAAGGACATAGAAACAAAACCACAATGCAAGATGATTTTTAATTTGAATTTTTTTTTCTTGCAGTTAATTTAGAATGAATTACAAGTACATGAATATAAAACATAGTTCTCCCACTTCATTTATTTCAAAAACATTTTTAATAAGAAGAGAATTTGTGAGAATTCTTCTAGCGTTTTGCATTTCTTTCATTACATTTTCAAATATTATTTTTTTCCAAAACATTTCACATTTTCACTGAACCATTGAAGCTTGGCATTCAAAATTCATACAAGCACCATCTGCTATTAGTCAAATCAGGTAGTTTATTTTAAGTTCTCTTGAGAATTTTAACCAAGAACTGCAAAATTCAGAGGACATGTGAAAAGCTGAGTAAATAAGCTGTAGTTTGAATATTTGACTGAGATACAACTATTTAAATATCTGTAAGCTGAGTAAAAAAAAAAAAAAAAAAAATATATATATATATATATATATATATATATATATATATATATATATATATATATATATATATATATATATATATATATATATATATATATATATATATATATATATATATATATATATACTGAGAAAATCCACTTTAAAGTTGTCCAAATGACATCCTTAACAATCCATATTACTAATCAAAAATTAAGTTTTGACATATTTGTGTTAGGAATTGTACAAAATATCTTCATGGAATATAATCTTTACTTAATATCTTAATGTTTTTGTCATAAAATAAATCTATAATTTTCACCCATACAATTTATTGCTAGCTATTACATAATGCTGATATGGAGCTGTGAATACAGTACTGTGAGACATTCTTTTGCTGCACAAATAACATATATAAGCAGTTCAATACAGGTGGAGCTGGGGAGGTGGAGGGTTTCAGAAGATGCTGCAAACAGCTCAAGTGAATGCTAACCAGCCATTTAAATGTAAAACAGTAACCTCATTGGCTGCATATGCAACTTGAACCAATCAGCTTGTGCCAAGTCAACGCTGTGAATATCATCAATTTGCGTTAATTACCCTTCAGCCTGCGCCATCTAGCATTTAATGAGAGAACTTGGCATTTCAACTTACATTGCATTTAATTTCTCATTCCATGCATTCCCTGGGAATTAAAACAATGAAGATTTTGGTGGTGTTACATGCTGTTGTTTGTGAGATCATTGTCTGAAGGTTTGACTGTAGTCATATTGAGCACATTATCTCTTCCATTCGTTTATATACCATGAGTGGACTGTTTCTTGAGGTTTGCATAAATGACATGTTTGCTATTTGATAATTACACAGATGATAGTTATTTAGGCAGAGTAGCATTGACATGTTTTACAAGACCAAACTAATTATGCTTTGTCTGTTCCTTAAATTAAATCGGCTTATGCCACCAAGTAATCAGCCACAGCATGTTTTCCTAATAAAAGCATTAAAGAAATGTATGACAGTTTGTCGAAAGGGAATGAAGAGGAACAGGCTTTTGAAGTTCGCATAATTAAACTGCATCTGGAGATGGGGAGAAGAAAGTGATTTTGAATGTCAAACATCATGGAATAAGAACAGTTGTGTGGCAATGTTTTTATTAAGCCCCATTTTAGATGCACTTCTTGTGGTCTGAATCTGTTCCATATTATTGTGTGTCAGTCTAATTATTGTGGAAAAATGGAACAAAAAGCTGTAATGGTTGCAAAGCATTCCATTTGCAAAAGTTGTTGGTTGGTTTAGAATTTAAATTAAATTTATGCATTTAGCAGACGCTTTTATCCAAAGCGACTTACAGTGCATTCAGGCTATCAGTTTTAACCTATCGTGTGTTCCCGGGGAATTGAACACCCAATGCTCTACCAATTGAGCTATAGGAACACTTTAATTTAATTTGAATGGTGATAGTCTGTTTCTCTAAAGTTTCTTTGATGGACAACAATTGGCTCAGGTTGCAAAGGAAGTATAAGACATGTTTTATCTCATTGTACCTAAAGAGTCTTAATAGCATTCACACCATTGTCTTTCTCCAGTGCAATACAAACCATTCATAACAGCTCCTGGGACTCCTTTAGAAGTTGTATCATATACTGCAACTTTTTAAGTTACGTGACTCCTTTTTCTCAGCGGAGGTAGCATGAACCGTATTTTACTGGGGGAACACAGTTGTTGCGGTTTCCATTGTGATAAATGTTGTCTCCAATCGTCAAGACAGGAATTTCTGTCTAAATGGTCACAAATAGTCACCAAAATCACTAGTGCGCTCAAAAAAATAACTGTTTTGCTGCCTAGATGTCAAATTAGAGACTGTTTATAAATCAGTGCCCTTGCTGTGCAATTCTGACTGATGTGGTAGACTTCCCTCGTCCCTGATGTATGCTGAAGGAGAAATGTAACACATTGTAAATTTGACTCACTATACAACACCCTGTTGGGTACGGTTTCAGCGGCAGACTTTGTGTTTGAACCACTGTGGCAATTAGCAGGAGATAGACTTACAGCCCATCCGCTGCACAATAGACAGCAGGAGAGAGAGGGGAATAGACAGAGAGGCCGCCCCACTTCTGTAGCTCTCCTCTGCCCCTCCATCTGTCAGTCCTGTGGGACAGGGTGTGTGATAGTGACTGGAATGCATATATGTATGTGTTTGTTGTATATTTGTGTATGTGTGGAAAGAGATTTTCCTGTCATTTCTTTTTTTTTCCTTTCTTTTTTTGGGGTCATTGCATAACTTTGTGTTGGGGGGGGGGGCAATGTGATGTTGTACAGTACATTTGTCTTAACATAGTTTTCCCGTAAATGTTTTTAAAGTGAAGGTCCAGTGATGTTTCGCACCTCATTAACATTCATGTACAAAAACAGTTCTATATTACTATTATTAAGAAAGTCATACAGGTTTGGAACATTACAAAAAAAAAGAAAAAGAAAAAATCAAATAAACGTTTTACTAATCCCATTATGTAATGTTCTGCATGTTCCTTGTTTTTTTTTTTTTATGTTTGTATTCACATTTCTTTGCAGGGAACATTCCATTTTTATCATTTTGCAAACATCTGAATGTTTTTTTTTTTTTGAACAGCTGAATATTCTAAAACAAGTAGTAACATTTACATTTTTCTAGATGAACATCCAACTAAAACGTTTTATAAAACTTACAAATAAATGTTCCACTAACAATTTCTAAATAATATTTTGTGCTACAAGCTTTTGAAAATGTTTTTAAAGACAAGATAACTTTGAACGAAAATTCTATTAATGTTAATAGAAGAACTTTGAGAACCTTGCCAGAATGTTAGCAAAAGTTTTGGCAATGTTCCCTATTAGGTGGGATGGTGAATAAATGATGAGAGTTTTTTTTCATTTTGGGTGAACTATCCCTGTAAGAGCCAGGTGTTTAAAAGAAGTGTACTGAAGCTGAGAAACACTGTCACATTAGTATTATTACATTATCTTTCTCTAGACACACAAAACCAACTGACACTGTAATGGGTCATTTAACATGTTCAGTATTCGTTTTCCTCTGCATTCAACTGTGACAGGACAGATCTAATAATATGTGCCATGAAAAGTAGAAAAAAAGTCACTAGGATTTTTGTTCATTTAGACATTAACTGCAGAAAAATTGGAATCATATTAAGTAATTTATGTCTTTTACTCAATATGTTACCGGATTCCATACAGATGTTTTATGGGGGAAAACTTTAATTTACCTGTGGCAGTGTTTGTTTTGATGCAGTTTGGCACAGTGAGTCCCTATGTGTTCTTTTCTTTCCACAACAAATAAATCCAGGTGAGTGGTTGGAGCCTAAAAGAGTTGGTTTGCTACTGATTAAAGCCTTCAGGGCTGAGTAATGATTTAGTAGAGCACTTTGAGTTCTCAGCAGTGCATCTGGACGTGTTTAAACCATTACATCCAGGAGATCTAATAAGCCTGTGTGTGGTTTTATCATACCATTGTTGTGAATCTGAGAGATGCATAAATCACTAAAAAATTTTTATGAGGTTCACAGCAGCCAAACACAGCTATAAAAGTAACGATTTCAGGTGACAGGGGATGACGATTACTCAATCTTCCTCTTTCCTATGACTAAGTTGTTAGGTATTTGATGTGATACAATATATGCAAATACCTGTCCTAAGCCCCGCCCCTCAGCTTCATATATATATGAGGAAACAGAGCCACATCGCCATCCAGTGGGTAGAAGTGGGACACATTGAGATTAAGAACATGTCCTACATCTTAATGTTATTTCTCCATCTTCCTCTTAGTTTAACATAGCCTCCAAATTCTGATGTCATTCATGTATTACTATCTCTCTCTCTCTCTCTCTCTCTATCTATCTATCTGTCCGTCTGTCCATCCGTTTGTCTGGCCATAATTCAGTGAATTAGTCTGATTATGTATTAGTTGGTGGAAGCAGACACAGCTGACAGAATAGCAGGATATTGGAGGATTAATAAAATAGATTTGATTGGGATAGTGTCAGTGTGAAAATGAGAAAAAGAGGGAGAGAGAGCAAAAGAGAGAGAAGCTGAGCGAGCAAGCCCGGCTCAGGGAATCAAACCGCTTTTATTAATCTGAGAATTTTCTCAGATGACGCAAAGACTGTGACTTTGCCTCATCTCTTTCTTGCTCTCTCTCTCACTCCATCTCTCTCTCTTTATCACCCTCTGTCTATTCTTTTCACATGTCTCTTACCTAATGCCTAAATCTTTTTGGATGGGAGAAGGCACAACAGCACAGGTAAGGCAATGAACTCATGCATGATGCTGTTTTTGTTTCCATTTAAACGTGTCCCTTACCTTCTCCGTATGCCATATAATTGTATCTATATTTTTGTTCATGCTTCATTTAATTGGGCTTGTTATATTATGACATGCTAAAACACCGTATATTGGACATAAAGTACTTTACTTGATTTCTTGCTCATAATTATCACCGGTTGTCCATGATTGTTGAAGCGTGCACAGCATTTCCTTTTTGCCTTTAAATTCCTCTCAGTGTTGTCGTTGCACATGTCATTGCAGCACATATCGGTTAACAAATAGCCCTGGTTGGGCAGTTTTTGAGTGTAGTGGTAGTGTGAAGTTGCAGAGAGATGATGGATGGTTTTAAGAGTGCAGATTATGAATGAGGCATGCTTCATTAGAGCCACTAGAGAAAGAGGAGTCAGCCAGTCGCAGATTGATCGTTGGATTGAGACATATATCGCTGTCACAATGAGTGGAGACCAGGGCGGCTTCAGAAATGAAGTAATGAAAGAGTTGATTGTGCAGACATGGAGCTTAAGGACAGATTGACATGGATTTAGGAAGGTAAAATGGGGGTTCCTCGGGGCTTAGTTAGGGAAAAACTTGCAGTAGAGAAACAGAGAAGAGGGAATTGGGGATTTATAAATTGTAAAGCTTTAGCAGGGTGAGGCGAGCAGATGTGATAGACAGTCTGTGCTTAAGGAGTTCAAACAACAGATTAATACACTCAGATTATAGTCAGAGATAGAGGGGTAAGGGGGAGGGTGTGTGCACGGATGTGTGTGGTTAAGCAAGATGACCCATACACGTCTGCACATGCAAAGGAATAAGCCCCCAGATGGACTTACCTGCAGATGTGCATGATCACCCTTTTAACGTTAAACACAGGCAAAATAATTAAAAACATTATCTCTTTACTGTATGCATACATTTTATTGCTTTACATCAATCTAAAATAGTGTTAATTGTTTAGTGACATATTATGATAGCATTCTGGTAAAAGATTAAGATGCATGGCTTTGAAATAATATGCAATAGTTTTTTTTTTTTTTTCATGTGTGCAAACTTGAGATACATTCGTTTCTATTTTCTAGACTGCAATAAAATAGTTCTTAATATTTTTTTATTATCTCTTTGTCCAGGTAAAATACCTAAACTTCCTTAAAATAAAGTTTTGTAATTGAGGATAGAAATTGTTAACTTATATTATGACTTGTTTTACAGAATGTATCTTTTTATTAAATGTATTATTATTATTATCCCATTGGAAAATGTAACATAATTCATTTTGGTTTAAGTAAAATGTATTTAAAAGTTTATTTAATGTACAATTTAGATTAAAAAAAAGTGTGTATATATATATATATATATATATATATATATATATATATATATATATATATAATTGAATGTATTTTAAATGTATTTCATTTTTTGTAGCTCAAACAGTAGTGGATGGCATTGAAAACATCAGTGTCAATGATTTGGTTCACAGGGAATGCTGACCTCAAAAACATATACCATGAATGCAGTGTAACATGTTTGGGATATAAACATCTGCCAAATACATAAATGTAGTGTAGTTATTTAAAAGCAAATTTAAAACGCTGATTAATAAAATAGTTAATTGCATTTGATGGTTGGAATGTAATATAATACTTAAGATGTTTTCTATAACAATAAATAATTCCTGTAGCTCAACAAGATCATGTAACTGGTCAAATATATAGTTTAAATTCAAAGTGGATTAAGTATTTATCTGAAATGTATTGTAACCCATCCATATATAATGAGATTATGTGGATGGGTCTAATTTGCATAGTTCATGTGTGAAGTTGAATAATAACTGGTGTCCAGTCTGTCACTGTGTTGCTTCAATTTTCTCACTGAGGCAGGGAGTTATGGGATTATATCTCTATCCTCTTGCAAAGCCCACACCAAACAATCAACCTCAGAAAATAATCCACATACAGTACACACACACACACACACACACACACTGACACACAGACACAAACACACACACACACAGTCTGGTCAGCTGTCCTTGTAGGGTCTCTCCTTAGGTGTAATGTTTTTTTATACTGTACAAACTGTATTTTCTATCGCCCTACACTAACCCTATACCTAAACCTACCTGTCACAGTAAACTTTTAGCATTATTACTTTTAAAAAAAATTAAATAAAAAAAAAATCTGTATGATTTACCCTCCCAAAATGTATAATTACCCAGCTATGTTGAAATCGTATTTGATCTAGAAAATTAGCAAAAAAAGAAAAAGTGATTAATAAATAATAAAACATAGACATATGCATATGAAAATGCAAAAATGACTATAATAATAAACCAAACAAACAGAAACTTAAAACAGAATGTATCTTGAAACAAATATCCATAAGATCATATTCTTCAGTAGTTCTCCTGTTTAGTTTAAGCCACCAATTGGAGAAAGTTATCTGTAATGTGAGAGAAATTTGGTTGTTCAAACTTGTTGCATAACTTTTGTTTTCTTTTCTTTTTTTGACATTGATTGCTATCTTCCACACTGTTACTGAAGCTCCTGCAAATAAGGGCAGCCAAACCACAAGAAACACATTCTTACCTCCTCCAGCTTACCTCCAGAAAACAAAAGGGTGGAAAAAAGCAGCTATGTGGTTAGCAGGTGTCCGTGTGATGGTTATAATAGCAGATTTAGTCAGCTGGTCAAGATCGGGAGACTAGCTAAACTGTCTTAAACCAGGCTTGGTCAAGGTTTAGCTCCATTACACTAATCGTTTTGTCATTCTTAAATGCTTAATTTGCTTCTTGGCTAGCTTTCTAAAGGGATTCCCCCAGGCCTTTCTGTTTTCCAGGGTTTTTATTTTGACCGCAACATCAAGTCTTCTGACTGGAGAAGTAAAAGTTATATCTCTCTCTATCCAACATCTTCTGGAACACTGATCAACAAAACCAGAATCTTTCATTTCCACACTGTGTGATCTACAAAAGGAGGCCAACCGAGATTGTTTTTTTAAGCTGTAGTTTTGCTTGTGGCCAATAGTTTCATCCATTCCATTCCTGAGTATCATGTTCTGTCATAGAGAGCTTGCAACTGTAAACTGAACTTGTTCTGTAAAAGAATGCTAAAATAAGATAAGTTTGTAGTTATTCAATTGTAGTAATCAATTTACACAATTTGAAAATAACATTTTATATAAAAATGTGCACATTCACTCTTTATTTGTATGTCTAATAGTCGAAAACGCAAACATCTCTTGTCACGTTCATTTATGATTTACATTAATAATGATCGCATATTTTCAATTCAAAATGCAGAAATTTCGCACAACACAAACTTTACACAAACTCTCATTGCGTTGTGACAGTGACGGTAAGACCTGCCTTCTTTGATTTGATTGGCGATCTTGATCATTTTGACATTGACGAGTGCTATTGGGCCACTGAGGTAGACCAGCTTAAAAACTTTTAAAAAAATGTCATCCTAACAACAAACAGCTTTACTCATTCTTATACACAGAATCTTATACTATCTATCACCTATGACTTTTTTAGTATTTTGAAGGACACAATGGGTGGAAAAACCTAAAAGTAATAAAAATAGACATAGATGCTTCACACCATCTGCTTTGCATTTTCTGATGCTGATTAGAAATCTAAATCTAAATCTTTTAATCTAAAAACACATCTTGATATTCCATCTCACATCCTGTGTGAATGGTACTTAATGCAGCACTGGGCCCAAGTAATGGCCCGATATCTTACCAAATATTCCAATATCGCCAATTTCGCTCAAACATATCCATGGAGACTCTGCAGACAACCAGAAGTAGCTGTAGTTTTCCAAACATGTATGATTTTTTTCCATCTTCATTGGAACATGAAAGAAGATTTCCTTTGGTATTACGGGTGAACTACCACTTTAATATTATCTTCTGACTGACAGCCAAAGCTCTTACATTATAGGTGGCCAATCCTATTCATGTTCTTATTCATAAATCAGCATGGATTGGTGGAAAAGAAAAAGGATGCATTGTGACTCTGGCTGATCTTACAGACCTGCATCATGTCTTAAGAACAGGTTAAGAAATTATGCATTTCATTGTGAAAGTACTTGCTCTTTATTATTGCAAAGGTTAACAATTTTTAATGAATTTAAGTCTTTGTGCCTTACTTGTTGACTGTCATTACTCAATGTTTCACTAACATCCTGACCTTAAAATCACTTACTTGGTTACAACACGTAACCTCCTCTCTAAAAATACAAAGCAGCTCTCCAACAAAGGGATTAGCAGAATGTAGCAGAGCTTCATTTTTATACATGCGGTTCTGGCATGTTGTTGCCTGCATTTGAATGTGGAGACCTTTGTGAAAACAGGTTTAAGCTCAAAATGAAAAAAATGTGAGGTATTGTAAAAGGGATGCAGACTCACGGGTCATAAGCTTCTCTTTCTCACTCTTTCTCTCTCTCTTCTCCACATGAGGCTTCACAGAGGATTATGTTTGTGCAATTGAAACTTGGCAAATGACTTCCCTCCCTCACCCTCCAAAAAAACAAACAAACCCAAAAACATTTCAGCAGTGCTGCCAATCCGTCTTTATGTCTGAGCAGCAACTGTTGTTATAGTTTAAATCTGACATGAAGAACAAACAGATGAACAGGACAGGGAACATCCAGAGAAAGAAAGAGAAATGCAGTTCAAAGAGTCAGAATCAAACAACACCGAAAAACGGTAAGAAGGGAAAGGGCAAAAAGGCCAAGACGGGAAACTCGGGTAAGTATTTCTCTCATCTAGTTAAAAGACTATTAAAAAGACTTATTCTTTGTGATGATGCAATTCACAAATGTTTGTCGCTCTGTCTTTCAGCTCTTGCTTTCTTCTGAACACGTGTGTTTATTCTATATGTCTCATTACTCAACCCTGAGTTTCCCCTACCTCGATCAGTGTCCGGCTTTAGGCAGATGTTTATAATGGGCCGAGGCTGATGAAATGTTTATCGGTCCCACTTGGCAGTCACATGGTATTCTAAAGGAGCAGGAGCTTTGTATGATTCCCATATGGAGGTTTGACAGTGTATATATGGGTGTGTCTGTGTGTGCGTGTAAGGGAGCGCTTGAAAAATTGCAGTTTAGAAGATTAAACGATTGGAAGGGGTTTATAATGTTTTCCTGCAAGGCTTTGTGTTTTTGTTCCTTTGCGATCTGTGATCTCAGTGACTTCCAAACCGAAGCAAGGCTCCATTTCAGCATAATTAAAGTTCTTATTATAAAAAAGGCAGCGTGTTATAGGAGAAACAGCTGTAAGATGCATGTGATGTGAGGAGGTGAATAAGTAAATCTCTTTCTTGACTGTTTCGGACGATCATAGGGATGACGGAATTGGCAACTGCTTGATGTGGATGAGAAAAGCATCATGTTGTGTGGTGCAGATGTTGCTTTGGAAGTTTCTAATAAACCTTTTGTTTATTTATGCATTTTAGACTTGGTCATAGTCAGTCATAAATAAATAATTTAAATATTAAAAAGAAGAATACAATGAAATGAGGCTGTGCGATACATTGGCCTCTGGCGTCATGAGCATAAATGGCGACAGATGAAAATAATACTGACCAATTATGGTAATCTGTTGTTTTATGTGTCGGCATGCTGACGTAAACACAGCAGAGGGTCGGTCAAGGATTTCTAATGCAAATGCATGAACCTGCCATCACACTCCTGCTGGAATCTTTTCTCAGCCTGTGTTACTGAGGCAAAACATTGTGACCAGTGCATTATTTGTGAGGGTGTTATTCCCATTTACAACAATAGTTCATCAGTCTCAGACATCGCAGTTGGGATCTCGCTAAGAGAGACCAATCCACTTCGAATGTAAATTCAATGAGCCAATGCACATTGGTATGCAATTATTTCATCCAGCTATTGCTGATCACAGCATAAGTAGGCAGCTGGTGCAGCACATATTCAGCTTTTTGTTTCGGAGCCAATTGGTTTCAGTGTTCTTCTCCTGACCTTCTGCTATGAGTGATCTAACTGATCGAGTTCAGAATCCTCCACCGCATCCCGAACCCTCGAGGCTGGATGATTGATTTCTTGGAGTTGCTCATGCTGGTTCTTGGCTTGCCCGCCTTTCTTCCCAGAGGTCCATGATGAGCTCACTGGGTCATGGACGGCACTGTTCACTGCCAGAAGCCACCCCAGTGGTTCATCCTTCCTCACCACCCTTGATGGTGGTGCAGCACAGGGGTATACGAAAGTCCAGGGTGGAGCGATCGGTTGTAATGCAATTGTGTCCAAATACCACTGCTACCTGGTGGGGCAAGCCGTTGCTCCCCTCCCTGGCCTATAGGTACTCTTTGGCCCTGACCGGCAGTGCTTATGCTGCCTGCGGAGAAGCTGCCTCTACCCTACACGCCATGGCATTGTTGTCGGTTCATCAGGTCATGGCATTGAAGGACCTGCACAAGAGTGGTCACGACCCAGAAGTTCTAACACACAGTGGAGAACTTCACCCAGTAGATCTCCTCTGCCCAGAAGCAGACGGAGGACATCAGGCGCATCCTGTGCCGGAGTGCAGCAGCTGCCTCCACCTGGCAGTGCCTCAACCTGTTCGTCGCCAAGAATGGTCCCCTGCCACCACCCCCATTCTTGCGCAGCATACGCAGCAGCCTCCAGCAAAGCAGCGCAAGAAACATCTTACTGTCTGTTGTTTAGAGGGATAGTTCACCCAAAAATTACAATTATGTCATTAGTGACTCACCGTCATGTCGTTCCAAAACCGTACGACCTCTGTTCATCTTCGGAACACAGCTTAAGATATTTTAGATTTAGCAGTTTAGTGATATCCATTTCGCAAACGAATCATTCAATGTAACCGGATCTTCTTGAACCAATTAACCAAATCGAACTGAATCATTTGAAACGAGTCAATCTTTAGTTCATTATCTGGCTTGGCTCAGCATTCATCTTCAGTTCTCTCTTCACAGTAGTTCAGTCAGTGTAGTGTTTGAGTAAATGAATTACTCCGGGAGATTGGTTTGTTTTAACTCAGAGGGAGTGTCAGCCACATAAAAAATTTTTAAAGCTTAAGTCATTTGTGGATTAATGCTTATTGGAGATGTGAACTGTTTCAAATGATTCAGTTCAATTTGGTTAACTGGTTCAAGAAGATCCGATTACATCGAGTGATGTGTTCAAAAACCAGATATCACTAAACTGCAGTGTTTTGAACGTGCTCACAACAGACCCGGAGGAGAAGACAATGCTGAATAAAGTCGTTTTTGCTATATTTGGACCAAAATGTATTTTCGATGCTTCAAAAAATTCTAACTGACCCTCTGATGTCACATGGACTACTTTGAAGATGTTTTTATTACCTTTCTGGACATGGACAGTAAACCGTACATACGTTTTCAATGGAGGTACAGAAAGGTCTCGGACTAAATCTAAAATATCTTAAACTGTGTTCCGAAGATGAATGGAGTTCTTACGGGTTTGGAACGACATGAGGGTGAGTCATTAATGACATTATTTTTCATTTTTCGGTGAACTAACCCTTTAACTTCCTGACCGAAAGAACACTCGGCACTGACGCAATGGCATACAGCTGACTGCGGGGCCTGTGCAAGTATGTGTTTGCCCTGTGAGCATTCTAGCACAACACTGTGCAAGGTCAGGGAGGACGAGGATCAGGTCCGGTTAGTGGAACCCTCTTTGCCCACCCGAACTTGGTTCCAATAACTAATACTCCTCGTGACATCACCTCCCTGGCCGATTCCTTTGTGGGAGGATCTACTGACTCAGAGATGGGGCACCGTGTGGCACCAGCGTCCATACCACTGCAAACTTCACTTCTGGTCCCTGGATGGGACACAGAGGTTCTAGGTGACCTATCCCAAAAGGTAGTTGACATTATCACTTCAGCCAGAGCACCATCTATGAGACACAATTATGCCTTAAAGGGGAACCTGTTCATCGAGTGGTGCTCTTCTCACAGAGAAGACCCCCAAAGATGCATGGTCAGAGTCATGCTGTACTTCTTGCAGCAAGGGTTGGAGCGAAGGCTGTTTCCCTCCTCCTTCAAAGTCTATGTTGCTGCGATTGCTGCTAACCACGACCCCGTAGAAGGGAAGTTGCTAGGGAAGCATGACCTGATCATCAGGTCTTCTTACTTCAGGGATCAGGTAGTGAGCCTGCAAGCGCTGCCCCCAGAGGAGGCAGTCCCAGCCTTAGCTTTGCTCTGTCCCGTCCGAGCATTAAGATGCTACATAAACCAAACACAAAGCTTCAGGACCTCAGACCAGCTCTTTGTCTGTCACAGAGGCCAGCAGAAGGGGAATGCCATCTCCAAGCAGAGGATGGCCCACTGGAAAGTGGTACCATCACCCTGGCTTTTCAGGTACAGGGTGGCCCTGCCCATTTAGGTTGCAAGCTCACTCAACTAGAAGTGTTGGAGGATGCAACAGGATGCAACACGTTCACTAGATTCTGTAGCCTTCGTATGGAGCCAGTATCCTCCTGTGTTCTCACCTCAAGCAGGCAGAAGCACTTAGAGGCCCCGGCTTTGGGTTGGCTTGCTAAAAACACTCCAGAGAGCCCATACAGTAGACCCTGTCGAGCTCCTCCATCCCCTCAGCAGCCAGACATGCCATAGCAGTAGTAGCTGGTCTTCTTGTAGTAATCCCTGAACTGTGCCAAAAATTAGCGGCGCAGGAAGTTTCCACAGGACACTGAAAGGGGCAGTAGCTATTGCCCTTTTGGTAGGGATAAAAATTTGTTGGTCAGCGTCGGTAATCACGTCCCTACACCATAGCTTCTGTACTACCACTGAGCAGCTGGGTTACTAGCTCAGCTTCTCAGCGAAAACCTGGATATGCGCTGCACCAGCTGCCTACTTATACCCACACTGTGATCAGCAACAGCTGGATGTAATTATCGCATGTCAGTGTGCTTTGGCTTGTTTAGTTTACACTCCGAGTGGATTGGTCTCTCTAAGTGAGATCCCAATTCGTCAGTCATCTGATGTGACATCTCCATTCCCTCCTTCGAGGAACAAGGGTTACCAAACATAATGTTACTTCATCTATTTCTGTGGTATTTGTGTTTTTCTATGACTAATATGACATTAATACACACATTAAGTTTGTTGTAATTCTGGTGAATTGTTTTGCTTAGTCACTGATGACAGAAGGAGAGCTTGAAGTATTGGGAAATATATTTTTGATTGTTACTTATTCATCATTGCACTAGTATTTGTCTAGAGCAATTTTTGGAAACCAGGCATGATGAAGGAAGTTTGTCAGACCTGGAGAAAAGAATACCTTTGAATTCCCATTCATCTTAAATGTCAGGGAGGACAAGGATCAGGTCCGGTTAGTTGAACCCTCTTTGCCCACCCGAACCTGGTTCCAATAACTAATACTCCTCGTGACATCACCTCCCTGGCCGATTCCTTTGTGGGAGGATCTACTGACTCAGAGATGGGGCACCGTGTGGCACCAGCGTCCATACCACTGCAAACTTCACTTCTGGTCCCTGGATGGGACGCAGAGGTTCTAGGTGACCTACCCCAAAAGGTAGTTGACATTATCACTTCAGCCAGAGCACCATCTATGAGACACAATTATGCCTTAAAGGGGAACCTGTTCATCGAGTGGTGCTCTTCTCACAGAGAAGACCCCCAAAGATGCATGGTCAGAGTCATGCTGTACTTCTTGCAGCAAGGGTTGGAGCGAAGGCTGTTTCCCTCCTCCTTCAAAGTCTATGTTGCTGCGATTGCTGCTAACCACGACCCCGTAGAAGGGAAGTTGCTAGGGAAGCATGACCTGATCATCAGGTCTTCTTACTTCAGGGATCAGGTAGTGAGCCTGCAAGCGCTGCCCCCAGAGGAGGCAGTCCCAGCCTTAGCTTTGCTCTGTCCCGTCCGAGCATTAAGATGCTACATAAACCAAACACAAAGCTTCAGGACCTCAGACCAGCTCTTTGTCTGTCACAGAGGCCAGCAGAAGGGGAATGCCATCTCCAAGCAGAGGATGGCCCACTGGAAAGTGGTACCATCACCCTGGCTTTTCAGGCACAGGGTGGCCCTGCCCATTTAGGTTGCAAGCTCACTCAACTAGAAGTGTTGGAGGATGCAACAGGATGCAACACGTTCACTAGATTCTGTAGCCTTCGTATGGAGCCAGTATCCTCCTGTGTTCTCACCTCAAGCAGGTAGAAGCACTTAGAGGCCCCGGCTTTGGGTTGGCTTGCTAAAAACACTCCAGAGAGCCCATACAGTAGACCCTGTCGAGCTCCTCCATCCCCTCAGCAGCCAGACATGCCATAGCAGTAGTAGCTGGTCTTCTTGTAGTAATCCCTGGACTGTGCCAAAAATTAGCGGCACAGGAAGTTTCCACAGGACACTGAAAGGGGCAGTAGCTATTGCCCTTTTGGTAGGGATAAAAATTCGTTGGTCAGCGTCGGTCATCACGTCCCTACACCATAGCTTCTGTACTACCACTGAGCAGCTGGGTTACTAGCTCAGCTTCTCAGCTAAAACCTGGATATGCGCTGCACCAGCTGCCTACTTATACCCACACTGTGATCAGCAACAGCTGGATGTAATTATCGCATGTCAGTGTGCTTTGGCTTGTTTAGTTTACACTCCGAGTGGATTGGTCTCTCTAAGTGAGATCCCAATTCGTCAGTCATCTGATGTGACATCTCCATTCCCTCCTTCGAGGAACAAGGGTTACCAAACATAATGTTACTTCATCTATTTCTGTGGTATTTGTGTTTTTCTATGACTAATATGACATTAATACACACATTAAGTTTGTTGTAATTCTGGTGAATTGTTTTGCTTAGTCACTGATGACAGAAGGAGAGCTTGAAGTATTGGGAAATATATTTTTGATTGTTACTTATTCATCATTGCACTAGTATTTGTCTAGAGCAATTTTTGGAAACCAGGCATGATGAAGGAAGTTTGCCAGACCTGGAGAAAAGAATACCTTTGAATTCCCATTCATCTTAATGGCTATTACTCAGCTTGCGTACGTTCTGTGCAAGATGATAACAACCTTCCTCAATGCCTGACTTAAAACATATTTTAATTTTTGTTCTGGCTAATTAAAGAACTTAAACATAACTATTCTAAGCTGGCAGTCCAAACTGTTAAGTGTAGACTGATCAAAAAGTTTTGTTGAAAATTTAAATTTGCTTTGAGTTCGAAATTTGAATATAGAATATATATATATATATATATATATATATATATATATATATATATATATATATATATATATATATATATATATTTTACTGTCTGTTGTGTTGGTCAAATACTGTAAATGCAGCCTTAATGAATATAAGAGACTACTTTCAAAAACATTACAAAAATGGAGAAACCGCCTTTGGCAGTAGAATTAAATCATTTTGATATCAACCAAATGTGCTGCAAATGTCCAAAACATTTTGATGTTCAGATCTGGTGGCTGGCTGTAGTACAGGTCATAAACCCTATATGTAAACAAATGGTACTTGAGGCAAAATAAATAAATTACACTTAAAAATAAAAAAAATTCCCAAAGATGGTTTAAGTATAATTCTCATCATGCTGACGTATGTAAAACATTTTCAAATCCTCCTTGTTTTTCCTGAAAAGCGGACACGGCCATTTGTAAATTTTATAGGTCTGGCTTCCGGTCTCATTTGCCTCAAGCTATTTTTAGCTGTAAAAAACAGCTTGTTTTACTGGTTGATAATGCAGATTGGTGTGTCTTTCCATATAATTGCAATGTATTATCTTAATTATCAACACACCAGTTAGTAGTGCAAACAGTTTTACCATTTACTTGCACTTTGCTATTCTTCTTATTCTTCTTCTTCTGCTAATCAACCATAAGTCTCACCTATAGACTTACTTCTGCATTGAAGAATCAGGTGGTTAAGTTTGCTTTTAGTTCATTATTTGATAGTGTATTGATAAATAGCATCATTATCGCAAGATGACAGTGGCTATACTGGCATGTTCTAGATTCACTTTTCTATAGTAGAAAGAACTGGAGAAGCATCATCCATCCATCCAACCAGCAGGATCTAACTGGGCCATGCTAACCAGCAAAAACCTGACCCCCTGACCCATTGAACAACCCGAGTTCACTGGAGGCATAAAGTGAAGCATAGGATGTTAAAGTTAGCATCACTGTTTATTTACCTTGGATTTTTTCTTTCTTTCTTTCTTTCTTTCTTTCTTTCTTTCTTTCTTTTTTTCTCTTGACTTATACAGACAGAATGACGAATAAGCATTTGGGCAACCAGAAAAGTGCAGCATTGCAGATGGAAGATCGAGTGGACGCAGAATTACAAGGCAACACAAACCAACAATGTGGCTGGTTTTCACGCAACCTGCTCCTTGCCCTCACCGTGCTAGGTGTGCTTCTGTGTGTGCGTGCATGTATGCATGTGTGGGAGTGTTTGTACACATTTTCAGATCTGTCTGTGTCTCCTTCCTTGGAAGTTAAGGGTATTAAATAAATGTGCCATTTTATTGTTTGGTGGACATAAACTAATAAAGCCTAGCAAGTCATAGTGAGGTGATAAGGACAAAACAGGAGAGATGGTATTATCTCTAAAATTGTTGATAATATACGGGAAGAGATTAGTTGATTTGCGTATGCAAAAAGAGGCGTAGCAGTTGGAAAGAGGAAAGAAATGGTCATGAAAACTGAAATATTACTAGGGTCCAAAAACAATTTATAAATGTATGATACCACCAATTTCATCTCAGTTTGTCAGCTTTTATCATCAGCTTTCATCTACTCATTCTTTATACTTGCAGTGAGGAAAATATTTCTTTGATCCCCTACTGATTTTGTAAGTTTGCCCACTTACAAAGAAATGAAGGGTCTGTAATTTTTATGTTAGGTTTATTTTAACGATAGAGGCAGAATACCAAACAAAATATCCTGAAAAAGTGCATTATATAAAGTTTAGAGATAGATTTGCATTTTAGTGGGTGAAATAAGTATTTGATCCCCTACCAGCCAACAAGAATTCTGGCTCCCACAGATTGGGTATGAGTTCATGTGGAACACAGATTAAACCTGTCACTTTAAGAAGTTAGTCCTAATGTCAGCCCATGTATAAGACACCTGTCCACACAATCTGTATCTTTCATTGCAACCTCTCCCACCATCATGAGCAAGACCAAAGTGCTGTCAAAGGATGTCAGAGACAAGACTGTAGATCTGCACAAGGTTTGAATGGGCTACAAGACCATCAGCGAGAATCTTGGTGAGAAGGATGCAACTATTAGTGGGATAATTCGGAAATGGAAGATATACAAAACAACCATCAATCGGCCTCGGTCTGGAGCTCCGTGCAAGATCTTGCCTCATGGGGTAAGGATGATAATGAGAAAGGTGAGGAATCAGCCCCAAACTACACGGGAGGTGCTTGTTAATGATCTTAAGGCAGTTGGGAGCATAGTCACCAAGCAAAACATTGGTAACATACTACATACTGACATACACCCCGCAAGGCACATATACAGGCCTGTTTAAAGTTTGCCAATAAACATCTAAATGATTAAGAGAAGGTTTGAGAGAAAGTGCTGTGGTCAGATGTGTTGAGATTGAGCTCTTTGACATTAACTCCACTCGCCATGTTTGGTGGGAGAGAATATGCTGACTATGACCCCAAGAACACCATCTCTACAGTCAAGCACATTATGCTTTGGGGCTGTTTTTCTGCTAAGCGTACAGGATGACTTCACTGCATTGAGGGGCATATGGAAGGGGCCATGTACTGTAAAATCTTGGATGATAACCTCCTTCCTTCAGCCAGAACATGGGTCACAGATAGGTCTTCCAGTATGACACTGACCCCAAACATACCTCCAAGGCAACAAAGGAGTGGCTCAAGAAGAAGCACATTAAGGTCGTGGAGTGGTCTAACCAGTCTCCAGACCTCAATCCTGTAGAATATCTGTGGAGGGAGCTGAAACATTGAGTTGCCAAACAACAACTAAGAAAGTTCAAGGATTTAGGATCTGTCAAAATGAGTAGACCAAAATGCCTCCTGAGATGTTTGCAAACCTGGTGACCAACTACAAAAAAACGTCTTTCCTCTGTGCTTGCCAACAAGGGTTTTTGCACCAAGTACTAAGTCATGTTTTGCTTGGGGATCAAATACTTATTTCACTCACTGAAATGCAAATCAATTCCTAACCTTTATATAATGTGTTTTTTTCTGGATTGTTTGGTATTCTGTCTCTATAAATTAAAGTAAACCTACCATAACAATTACAGACCCTTTGTTTTTTTTTTTGTTTTTTTGTAAGTGGTCAAACTTACAAAATCAGCAGGGGATCAAATAAATATTTTTCCTACTGTACATTCTTAGAAATATAAAAGATAAACCTTGTCTGTCGTTTCATAACTGTGGTCATCGGTAGGTCAAATGTAGACAAATACCAAAATAGCAAGTTCTCAGCAAATTTTTTGGCCCCAATGTAGTGACACTGTTTATACAACAGTAGTTTGATATGTTGCAGATACAGGACAGTTATGCAGTGGTGCATGTGAAATACCCAGTGTCCTACAATGATCCATACAACTTTTAATAAGCAGGCCAAACATAACTGTTTAATCAACACTCTCACAGGTGTTATAGCGGGCACAGTGCTGGGCATGATGCTGCGTTATATTCCTGATCTGGACGCAAACACTCTTATGCTGGTTTCGTTTCCGGGAGACCTCCTAATGAGAATGCTGAAGATGCTCATCCTGCCTCTCATCATTTCCAGTCTCATCACAGGTCAGTGCTCAAACACATGTGTTATATTTTAAGATTGCTAAATGGGAACAGAGTCTCTATAGCACCAGAAAAGAATCCATTTATCTTTGTTGATGCAAGATCTCTCTCTTGTTCTGTCTGGCTCGCAGGCCTGGCCGGTCTGGATGCTCGCTCCAGTGGAAGAATGGGCTCCAGAGCAATGGTGTACTACATGTCCACCACAGTAATCGCTGCTGTTCTAGGGGTCATCCTGGTGCTTGGAATACACCCTGGGAACCCAAAACTCAGGTCCAGTCAGTTCAGTTCCGCCCCCAAGAACCAAGAAGTCAGCAGTATGGATGCCTTTCTGGATCTGATCCGGAACCTTTTCCCTGAGAACCTGGTCCAGGCCTGTTTTCAGCAGGTAAAAGAATGTGCTTGAGCTTTGGAAAGTTTTAAATGTAATCATAAGATCACCCAGTATGCATCTGGGGTCAGTGGTTTACCATGAAACCAGGTACCGCCCACAAACATCATGGATGAGAGTCTGTGTCTCTGATGACTTGTGTCTCTCTCTTCAGGACTTTTCTCTATATTTGTGCTCTATTGAAAATATATATAAAAAAAATTCATCTTTCTGCATTTCTGATGTTTAGAAAATGTGAATCTTTCAGAACAGTGGCACAGCGGGTTGCTCGTGATGTATATTGGGTCACATCCCAATTGACCTATAGTTTCAGGCTGTCTGCCGCCATTGGTTCACTGCTGTTGTCTTTTACATTGTTTGTTAATGGTTTTTGAGCAACCTGTCCTGTCCATCTGCCTAGTTTGTCTTGCTTCTAACAAGTGAAGGATGAATTTGTGTTGAATTTTTCCTACAAACAATACGAGAATCATTTTCTATTATCTTTTAAAGTGGCCTATTTATTTTGCAATCCTAACGTTGGATGATTATTTTTTTATTTTCATTCAAGCATAGTTTTTTCCTGCTGTCAGATAAAAACAGTACACTTATTGTCCAATTATTGTTTTAATATTGCAATTTCATCTGTGTTGTAAGTTGTAATTCCTTCATCCAACTTAGTTACCAGAGTACATGCAGTTTGTTTAAGGGCCTAAACATTAAAATAAACTAAACAGTCTAAAATTTGCATTGGTTCCCTGTAGATCCCACTTCCTCACGTGTCAGTGATTCAGATCAGTCTGTGTGTAATGACAGAGCGATTTGTCAGCCTGCAGAGCTTCTAATCTCTAATAGTTCTCATGGTGCTTAGATGTTAAATGCTGATCGATTTTTTTGTTTTATTGGTCTTATGAAGTATTCTAATTTGTTGAGGCTTTTTGTTAAATGCGAGCCAAAATCATCACAATTAAAAGATCCAAAGGCTTAAACTACTTCAGTCTGTGTGCATTGAATTTATTTAATACACAAGTTTCACAGTTTGAGTTGAATTACTGAAAATAAATTGAATGTGTATATACATAAAAATATACACATAAAAATATACACGTAATCAACATATATTTCTTTCTTCCCTTTTCAGGTTCAAACGGTGCTCAAAAAAGTAGCCGTCCCAGTCCAGAACCAAACTGAACCGATCCTTGTCAACAGGAAAAAACTGGAAATGAAGTGGGGAATGAATGTTTTAGGTTAGAGTATATTCGGGGTTTTTTCTGTACTTAAAACACAAAATACAGCATAGATGAAATTTTAAGTAACATCAAAAAGAGTCATTTCAATTTGTGATGCATTATTAGAAAAACCAAAAAATATTATGATTTCTCAATAGATGAATTTCTGTTTGTCACTGTTTTTAATGGTCATTTTTCTCACCTCTCTGTGTTGTAAGGTTTGATTGGGTTCTTCATCACATTTGGTATCTACATGGGGAAAATGGGCGAGAGGGGGAAGCTCATGAGTGATTTCTTCAACATCCTTAATGAGATCATCATGAAGATGGTGTCCATGATCATGTGGTCAGTCTTCTGTCTTTATTATGATTATATATCTGTTGCAACTGAAACAAATGAATTTATTTTAGCCATTTTATGGCTGTCATCCACTCATAAATAACATTAATTAATCTCTCCATGTTTTGATTGCTGAAGCATGGGATTAAACAGGCTACTGAAGTGTAGAAGGTTTTTTTTTTTTACTAAGGAATTATTGTGTTTGAAACATGTTCAGAGGAGTTCAGCAGAGTGAGGGAATGGTATATAGCATGTAAGGAAGAGGGAAAGAGGGGGATTTGTCAGGGAGAAAACAGCACAGGAATCTGAGAGAGTGCAACATCGTATTTGTGTTCCCAGGAGTAAATGTGGGAGTATTATTCTGGATGTAATATATCCTCCGACACATAAACCGCAGACAGATACCCACACGCTGGCAGAAAACAGATAGAGCACTGAACTTACAGTATGATTCATGTCTGCAGAAATGAAATGCTTGAACCGAAATGCTAACAGGCCATTTTACAGCACAGGAGAAGTGAGACAGTGGGAACGAACATGTCCGTTTCATATTCTAATACATCTTTAACAATAAAAAGAAAAAGCATGGAATAAGTTAACAGCCCAAAATAAAAGCGTATGACAACAAAGACAGTCCCCGCTCAGCCCTGAGACCGTCCCATCTGTAACTAACTGTGTTCTGTGTTTTCCAAATGGTACAATAAAGATCATCTGTTGCTTACTATAACACACTGTGAAATATTTATGAGCAGCATTTCAGATTAATTAAATTCAGACCACATAAGAAGTAACATCATCTCACATGGTGTTCAGGTTGTGAAACTGGGCCAAAATGATGATCCTCTTGCAAGGGACTCCCTGCTAAAAATGTTAAAGGCAGCTATATATGAATAAAGATCCACTTGTAATGTGTGAAGAAAAAAAGTAAGTGTGATTTTACTGTGTGTGTGTTCTAAAGATTAAAATAGTATTTATTATATAAGTATTTATTTTTTATTATATACAAACAATTTTATCTCATAAATATTTCATATACAAACAATTTTATTTACCTCATAAATATTTTCTTTTATTTACTTATACTTTTTTCTTGATACAAACAAAATTTATTGATTGTTAAAAAATACATTCAAACATGTTTTTATTTTATTTTATACTGCTTGTTAGAGAAGTATTATCGCTCAGCAACATAAACAACAACAACAAAAAACACTTGACATCAACTGTAAACAGCTAAACTGACCAGACTAATAACTCAACTGATCTGTCTTCAGGTACTCTCCAGTAGGCATTGCCTCCCTCATCTGTGGGAAAATTGCTGCTATCGGTGACCTGGAAGTGATGGCGAGGCAGCTGGGCATGTACATGGTCACAGTCATAGTCGGCCTCATCATTCACGGCGGCCTCATCCTGCCAGTCATATTCTTCGCCGTGACTCGGAAAAACCCCTTCACGTTTTACTCTGGTATCTTCCAGGCGTGGATCACTGCTCTGGGAACGGCCAGCAGGTACAGACAGCAGACCACTCCTCATGTGTCTCATGCTGTTCTGACTTAAAGAGTTAAAGGTCACTTATCTTGAGAACCAAGATCTATCTCTGTTTTTCTCTCTTTTACATGTAGCACAGCCCAAACACATTCTCATGTAAAAAAAAATATATATATATATATTTTATACTGGTATGTGGTCTCAAATGTTTTAATATAAACTCCAACATAACAACTTAAAAAAAAAAACATCAGATGGATGACTTATATTTTAGGCAGCACATAAATCATCCACACTACGTAATCTGGCCGAACAAGTTGTCTGATGTTCTCCAGAATGCAAGTCTAGAAGGATTAATCAGTGTAAATGGATGGGAAATTATTGAAACATATTTTAGAGAGTTGTTTATGAATAAATCTGGGTTTACATCTGTTGCACCAAACTATTTTCTGAATGTCAAACCAACTGTCAGTTTGGCACAGAATATGCATGCAATCCTATCAACCGGTCCTTTTTGTTTATTTATTTATTTATTTTTATTACTGGTTTTGTGGGTTCTTTTGGAAATAATGTTTAGTCAGGGCAATTTTTCAAACAACAAATTAGCATTAGTTAGACAATTATAATAGATTTAGCGTTCTCTTTTTCAGTGCTGGGACATTGCCAGTGACTTTTCGGTGTCTGGAGGAGAATCTAAATATTGACAAGCGTGTGACCCGCTTTGTGCTGCCCATTGGAGCCACCATAAACATGGATGGCACTGCACTCTATGAGGCCGTAGCAGCCATTTTCATCGCCCAGATGAATGACATTTCCCTCGATGGAGGACAGATTGTCACTGTTAGGTAAGGAGATGTGGGGCTGAAACAAGACAAATGGTGGCTTATGCAGCGGCTGCAATAAAGAAATCCTTGCATTACAACACATGCACACAACAAAATCCCCTTATCCACGGAGGGATTCAGCTTTTAGGTTATTCAGAGAACCTTTTCAGTTAACCTTTTTCATTTTATTCATTTTTTTATTCCGGTAAGACTTGATTCCTTAGAATTCACTTGTAAATGGGTTGAATTTTGAAAATACAAACCCAGATCTTATATATATTATATAATATTAATATAAAATTATATAAAATACCATTCTTAGATTGTACCATCACATTTTAATGACCGCAAAATTGTAGTCAATTATTTTATTTTATTTTACATCCTATTTTATTCAGGTAATATTTGATTCTGTATAAAATGTCATTTGTTGTCTCTTTTAAACATCTGCCCGCTAGTTCTCACATTCAGTCTGAATGCAGTCCTGATTTATGAGTCACGTGTTTGGTTTTATGATCCTTTGTGTTGTGCTATAACAATCTGGTTATTATTCCAGTTATTAGAATTGCCTTTTATTACTATTGCTCTATAATTGCAATACAGTTACCAAACAAAACTTTAACCTGCAGCTACATCACAGATGTTCCTCCTTGAACTGCGCTAGCATCTTCTTCCAATTCTTGTATTTTTCCATCTTTCCACCATTGAATTTCTATTGTTTCACCCCCTCAGTAGATCATATCTGTCAGTGCCGCCCCATACTGTCTCAGTCGTGGTGGTATAATCCCTCTCTCTCTCTCTCTCTTTCTCTGCAGTATGACAGCGACTTTAGCCAGTGTGGGAGCGGCCAGTATTCCCAGTGCGGGTCTGGTCACCATGTTGCTAATCCTGACCGCTGTGGGCCTTCCAACCCAAGACATTAGCCTGCTCGTCGCTGTCGACTGGATTCTGTGAGTTCAAACAGCTCTGTTTGTGTTATGTGTGGGCCCTGACGACGGCCTTGCTTTAATGATCAACTGATGTTCTGAACATAAACAGCTGTCCTGAGCTGCTCTGTGTCAGCGTTTAGAGCTGTCTTTTGTGTGTCTTCAGTGACAGAATGCGTACCTCCATTAACGTAGTGGGCGACTCTTTCGGGGCGGGCATTGTGGACCACCTATCACGGGCAGAGCTCGCCTTGATCGACGGGGAGATCCCTCTATCAGACGCGGAGTTTGTCCCCCCTCCACCCCTCCTCACTGAAATAGACCTCATAGACCCTCTCAAACCACCCGAACTGCCCCCCCGCTCCCCGCGCCCCCCAAAGCTCAACCATCACGCCCCGTCTCTGACCCCTTCACAGTCTCAGTCGTACTCTATCCCGCACTCGCCCCGCTCCGTCCGCTCTCCATCACCTCACTCCATCCGCTCGCCCTCCCCTCGCTCCGTGTGCTCTCACTCCCCGAGGCCTTTCCGAACACATTCCCCTCGCCTTTTACGCAGGACAGAGCCTGGATACTGCGCCCTGCCCACTCATGACAACCAGGTGAGGCTTTGTTCAGAAAATAGCTATATTATGGTTTGATTTTTAAGTTACGAGTGCACAGATTGATCTTACACAAATAGGTCACATAAAATGTACTCACCTTCATGTTGTTCTAATCCTGGATGACTATCTTTCTTCTGTGGAATGCAAAAGTCACTCTTTTTCTTTTCCATACAAAAGTGATTAAACTGGTGTGCTGTATTCCCAATTTTTAATTATGAGATAAATACAGTGTTTTTAGGTAGTTTTTTTGTGCAAGAAACAGACAGCCATTAAGTCATTATTCACTGTTAAGCTTCTTGACGTGTTTAGTAGAGTTCATTAGAGAAGTTACACCGTCTGATCCGTGAACAAGTCTTTCTTTTGAGTCTGATCTTGACAGTGATGTGTTATTTCCAGTTCACCAATCTGAATCATTTGTTTGCAAATGCGACTGATCTGTGGAGCTTGTTTTGGCACCCTTTTTAACCATCCTTAGAAAACTTCTATCCTTGTTCTTTGTAATTGCATGAAAAAGAGTGACCAAGTTCTGCGGAAGAACAAATACACTACACAACACAACACAGAAAAAGTGCACAAAAAATGTAATTTAAATGTATGATCAGCTGTGGTTTCCAGAAAAGTGTTTCAGTTTTTGGTGTCTGTATATTTTACTAATTATACTTGTATATTTAATTAAATCACATATTGTTCATAATAAAATGGTTTCAAATACAAAACGCCATCAGAGTAATAAAAAACAAAAATAGGAATATGCAAATGACTTATATATGATGTGTGATGTGGCTCTGGGGGGAATGCCCTTTTACTGGAAATAATCCAGAAATTCATAGGTTTACTTGCAACCATAAATCTGACAGTAATTTCACCACAATGGTGAACCATTTACAGTTTTCCACTGTATATGTCAGCTTACAGTTAATCAATAAATAGTTTTTACTTTAGTGTGTTTACTGCAACATCTTTTTCTGTAAAAATGACATTGTATTGACATGAGGGTGAGTAAACTAGTCATTTTAAGTTTGATCAAGTAATTCCGATGTTCTTATACCGAGGTGTTTCTGATGTGAATGTGCTGTTAAAAGTCGCCCGTCACTTTGCATCCCGCAGATTACCACTCTTCCCAGAGGTTTCCGAGAGAGAGGCAGAGACCGGGAAAGAGACAGAGAAAGAGAGAGACTGCGCGAGCGGGAGCGGGATAAAGGGAGCGAGACTGAGGAGGACGAGGAGAAGGGAAGAATGATGGATGTGGCGAGTGACGGAGAAGAAAGCGACGACACGGCGTACGACAGGCGCCACAACATCCCACTTTGTGACCTGCCCTGAAGGGATCCACAGACAAAGCTGCAGCACATTTCCACAATACTTCTTCCGTATCTCAGAACCCACCTTTCTGGGTGAACGCTGGCATTTTTGTTGTTTTGGCAAAGACTTTGAGTACCTAGGTTCGTTGTGTGTTTGTTTTGCATTGAGAAACGTGATGTAAGTCAATGGAGGGTTCACTGTGTTTCAGCTTTATAGTCTAGCAACTGTTTGTAACTGTAAACCGGATGAGTGGCTCCGCGCGTTTATTGCACGTGCTCTGCCAATCTTGACTTTATTTATTCGTTGACTTCCCTGTCATATAATTTATCTAGGCTACTGGGATACTGGTTATAAGAATGGATGTCACTGCACTGCTCTGTAAATCCCAGACTTACTCAATGGTTTAGGGAAAAGATAGCCTTGACTCACTTGAGCTGCCTTAGTTTACTTTTATAGACTAGATGTCCTCTGTTCAGTTGCCAGTGCAACATAAACAAAATGACAACAGGCCGTTCAAATGAGTCGAAGCAGTTGGTTCCTATAAACAGTCCGAAGTTGTTCCAAATCTCCCGTTTTATGATTTGTTGGGTTCTTCTTTTGACGGTGGCGAGGACGTCACAAGCAGCTCTGAGTAACATGATCCATTTTCTCAACGTACCCCTCATGTTCTTTTCCATTTCCGTGTGTCTTTAAAATGTGAATCATACACTGAAACATCATTTGCATGTACAGATTTACCAATACACTGTTTATATTAGTGGGTGTGACTATGACATCAGGCTTACACACCTCAGCATTACCAGAAGTGTAAATGCAGTTACACAAATCTGACAGCCAACTTTATTGTTCTTGCACAAGTCGTCCACGGTCATGCTGTATGAACGCCAGTGCAGTTTTCACTCACATCCAGTCCATTATAAAAATAAAATAAATAAAAAAACACACAAATTAGATTTTTTTTTCTGTAGTTACTTTTCATACTTAACAACACATTGCCAAATAATTGCAATATTTTCTTTTAAATACAAATTATTTCATTGTTAAATTACAATAGTTTGTAAAATTATAATATATTAAATTCTAATATTAAATTATAATAGTAAAATTTAAGTTGAAGGTCAGTCATTTTTTAAAGAAATGAATAATTTATTCAGAAACGATGCATTCAGTTGATCGAAAGTGACTGTAAAGTCATTCATCGTGTTACAAAAGATTTCTGTGACAGATTGTGTGATGTTCTTTTGATCTTTCTGTTCAATGAAGAATCCTGAAATGACATGTTGCATATTTTATGTTACTTTTCCACAAAACATATTAAGCAGCGCAACTGTTTTAAACAAGAATAATAATAATAACAATAATACATGTTACTTGCGCAGCAAAGATAAGCATATTAGAATGATTTCTGAAGGCTCACGTGACACTGAAGACTGGAGTAATGACTGCTGAAAATTCAGATGAAAAAATGTAATAATATTTCACAATATTACTGTTTTTACTGCACTTTTGATCAAATAAATACAGCCTTGGTCAATATTAGAAAAACATTCCAAATCTTAGCGACCCCAAACTTGTGAATGGTTGTGTTAAAACAGATTTGCCATTAAACCAAAGTCTCAGATTTCAGTAATCCTCATCAAAACCTTCCTAAATCATAAGCAATCGACACTGTAGCTCAAAAATCTTACCGTACGTCTACAATCATCTCATTTTTTTGGCATTAGTATCTCTGAGACGGATTTATTTTAAACTACGAAAGATCTAAAGCGATATTTTTCTCCCTCCTTTACAGTTCAAGAATTACTTTGATGTTAATATTGTTGTCATTTGCTGTTATGGATTATGTTTATTGTCTAGCGTTGCACTCGAATTAGTCAAACTTAGCTTGCTATTCATAATGTATTTTGTCTGACTCATGTATTTATCATGTCTGATAGACTTCAATTCACTTTCCTATGAAATCAGCTGCTGTCTATGGTGTGCGTAATAAAATCGTAATGATTTATTTAACTTATCGAGTGCTTTGTCCTTTAATGCCTCTTGTGTAAGAGTCGCTGTCAGCACGAGGCATGTTTAAATCCCGTCTGGGTGAACGAAATCCCTTCAAGCTCAACATTTCCTTGCACAATGATGAGACAAAGACATCACAACACTTAATCCGCTCAAAGAAAGCAAAGGATGGGAGAGAGCAGCAGATGGCCAGAAAGACGTCAATCCTCCTCATTCGTCCCAGGACAACAGGGGACACTGACGTTATCGTGGGGACCCTGGACGTCACCGAGACGGAATGCGAAAGCTTAAAGTAGTTGCATTAAGATGAACGGGCAAAATGGCAATTGGAGAAAAGGATGTGATTCTTTAGGGATTGTATTATAAAAGACATCGGTCAACACTTGATGGAGTCCAGCTGTTCAATTACACTTCCGTATTTACAGTCTTTAATCATTTACAGGGATCTAACAATTATTGACAGACCGGGTTTTCATGTTTGTGCTAACTTTTGTTAAGATAAGACATGCACACTTGAACTTTTTCATTCAAAAGTTTCACTTGATGCCACACTGCCCTCTCTAGCTGATGGGACGGTAGTGTAATGTCCTCTCGTCCTGTCATGAATGCTCAGATGAGCATGAAACCCCCTTTGAGTGCTTTTTATGGCCTCTTATCTGTTCTTGTTTAAACTGCCACCTCCACTCCCATCGTCTCTTAATACTGGGAAATAACTGAAACACTTTCTATTAAATAAACAATGATTTATCTGCGATATGCAATTTTCAATTCTATATGTTCTCCTCTTAGTACAAAAGTCGGGGGGGTCCCCTGTCCTCTGAGATCAGTGGCATATCCGGCGTGGCCATGTGAGATTTACCATCAGTTTTTCCTCCTTCATTTCCTGAAAACAAGTTTGTTATCATTTTTCCTTTTCGTACTCGAGTGACTCATGGATTCTCTGTCGCTCTCTCCTGCGCACCGTATAAATACAAGTTTACAGAGACATGTCTTCTGTGTAGACCATCTTCAACATCTGGAGGTCTTGGGGACATCGCAATTTGTTCGCCTCTTACTTTTTATATATCATTTACATTTTAAGTCGGTTCTAAGGTTTATTATTACAGATATTTTCTTTTTGAGAATATTTCAACTTTTGAATACCATCCATTTGTACTGATGAGCACCTGTTCGACTCCGCCAGTCATGCTTTTTGCCTGTTTTTTCATTTTTTTTGCTCTGTGTCCTCCTCTTCATTGGTGTATGTATGTTCCTGTAGAGAGCGTGCTTCTGCCGTTTAGCACACAAGTCAGGGAATGCCTGCTCTACACAGGTAACCTTAACCTTTAACCTGTTACAATTGTTGCAAATGGGTTTCTGCTTTTTTTTTGAGCTGCAGAGTTTAAATAGATGCTAGGATCTGCTTATTGTGGGTGACTGTGATGTGTGCTACTTTCTTCTGTCAACATGGTCCTGTGCCTTTTATATAAGGGCATTCGTTTTGCGCTACAATTGTACTGTGTTTTCTTCCTAAAGAGCAAAGACTGGCTTGAGGTAATGGCAATAACTGTGTTCATGTGTCTGTGTGTGTTTTTATTCATTTTAGATAACAGAAAATATGGGCTGTTCCTCGAAATGAAACCTGACGGCTCCGTTCTAGGGTCTCAAGTACAGAAGCCCGACTGTAAGCAACTGCTGCAAACATGAGTTGAAGAGCACAGTTTACTGTCGGAGTATTATAATCATTAAGTAATCCTTACTTCTCCGAATGTCCTTCAAGGACAAATACCTTATCAGAAAAGATAACAATTCATAATATCTGTGATAACAAGGGTTATGCAAATAATAACAAATTGTCGTCATTTTGGCTGATGATATGAGAATATCTTCTAGTGGCAGTATTAGAGGTCTGAAGGTGATGTGTGTGTTTGCTGTGCTGCAGGTGTGCTGAACCTGCGCTCGGTGAAAGCCGGGGAGACGGTCATCCAGAGCGCCGCTACATCGCTCTTCCTCTGCGTGGATGATGAGGACAACTTGAAAGGACAGGTCTGAACATTCGAACATCTTCACAAATGTGAAACATCCAAAAGAGCATGGTTATTTAAAAACAGATTAATTAAGATATTATTAAACTGAAAAGTGACAATTGATAAAAAGATACCATTCTAGCCTAGCAGTGTATAGATAAAATGGATACTATGGCGTTTACTGTTTTTCCATTTGTACAAGCAAAAAATACAATATTATAATATGATATTTTATTTAAACTTTAGATAGTTAAGGTACTGAGTTTTTGTTTGTTTGTTTTTTAAAGAAAGAAGAAATGTATACTTTTATTTAGCAGTGTGGCATTAAATTGAACAGAAGTGACATAAACGATATTTATAATGTTACAGAGAATATATTTCAAATAAAGATATTTTTTTCTATTCATCAAAGAATCCTGAAAAAGAAAGTCAATCATGATTTTTGCAAAAAAAAAAAAAAAAAAAAAAAAAATGCTGTTTTCAAAAAAGATTTTGGGAAGGTTTTTGAGCTGCAAATCAGCATATTGAAATAATTTCTGAAGGATCATGTGACACCGAAAGCTGTAATGATGCTGAAAATTCAGCTTTGCATCAAAGGAATAAATGACATTTTAAAAATATATTTACGTATAATATATAAATAATAAATTACATTGCAACCAAATGAATGCAGCCTTAGTCAGAATAAGAGACTTCAAAAACACACATAAAAAACTATTTGTGTATTTTTTATGATTTGCACATTTAAAAGTCATTGATATATAAATATTTTTTCAATTAATAATTTGTTTTCTCTTCACTACTCAAATAGATAGACTCTAGATTTGTAGAAATGTTGATTTTACTTTATTACACATAATTCTATACATCTTGTTTTTCTACACATCTTGTTTTTGAATCCTGTATTTCATTATTTATTCGATGTGGAATTGATTTGACATGGTTTGCCAACACCTGTAGTAAACACTGAGTAAGGTGTTAGTTTTATTTAAGGTACATGAACTTCACTGGTTCTGAGTTTTCTTTTCTTTTTCAGTCACATTACACTGAAGGAGACTGCACCTTTCAGGAGTTGCTGCTGCCAGATGGATATTCTTATTTCCTTTCTCCACACACTAAGAATCCCGTGTCGCTCCTCTCAAAGAAGTCCGGGCTGAAACACAGCGCCCCACTATCTCGGTTCCTCCCTCTTGTGAAAACTCAGTTGGCAATGGCAGAGAAAGGAGAGGACAGCCAGATACAGGGGGGCAAACAATACATTAAGGACATAAACCTGGACTCTGACGACCCGCTAGGAATAGGACATCACTCACATATTGAGACGGTCTTCAGTCCCAGTCTGCACACTAGGAAGTGAAGACTGGAGAACATCGGTTATGGAGGCATGCTTTACATTATCACTGGACTGCAATGTTTAAAAATGTTTTGTCACTGTGTTTTTTCTTTGCCCAAAACTGTATTTATTAGAACTTATTTATTTATTTGCTATGGTCTAAAATTATTTAAATTAATTTAACTTAAATATTGTTATATTAAAAATTATACAATTGTGCATTTAAATATTTAAATTCAGCTGGAGAAGATTCCACCTGCAGTTGGTTCCTTCTTTTTGTAATACACCGAGTCACTTCAGTATGATTTTTGTGTCATTAAAAATTTTAATAAATAGTATATAAACATGGCTCAGCGTTACACAATTCATGGAGCACACACACATCGTAAATCACTGTACATATTTTCCTAAAAAGCCTTTGAATGCAGAAGCATTTCACCAATGTCAGAACAGCAGTAACACAAAACTGTTCCAGATGAATGATACTTAAGACTTGATCCATTCATCGGGACACACAAATCCCTGGCACATTCATGGCTGCAACACGGGCGACAAAATACATGACATTTAAATGACACCGCATGGCGCTTCTTCCTACGATTAAGTCAGACAATAAATATGTCAACAGTTCCAGTAAGATCTTTAAAGCAAAGGTGCAAGCGCTTTCATTGCACAACACAGCTCAGCTCATCTTCAGCTAGTTTTCCAAAACGCATTGAGATGCCACTCTCTAAATAGATAAACATAGTTTCTCATTCATTGATTTAAAGTTCAGTGGAAAGGGTGTGATGTCAAAAACGTTTGGTTACCGGAACATTAGAAAGGCGGTTTAAAGACGTGTTATAAAAGTCAATGTTTTTTTAACATCTTCATACCTTTCCTTAAGATAATGCATCTGCATTTTGTACCTTCTTCATCAACTGTTTTGTGTTTCTTGCATTTATTCCTTCCCATCATCCACGTATATTCAGTGAATCACAGTGAGGCAGTGTACCTTAAAACATGACAGAGGACCACCTCCATCTCTCATTCCTCCTCTTTGATCTCCAGTCTCTCAGACTTGGGTGACTAGCGGGTAAACGCTCCCTACACTTTGCACTCCGGACTGTCCTGTGCAAAGTCCAGCCAGGAGAGTCCCATTAAGAGGGCCGCAGATCCCCATATAGGTCGTGCCTCCTTCAAGAGGAACACAGTCTCCCTGTTCCCCAGGCTCTTCCTCAGCATCTTCTTCTTCTTCCCCTCCTTCTTCCTCTTCCCAAAGGGAGGTGCTGACGTGTGTGTATTCCTGGTTGTCCACACACTCCGTTTCGCGGTGGTAGAAGTAGCTGAAGTTGGAAACGATGACGGGAACGGGAAGTGAGATGGTGAGCACGCCGGCGATGGCGCACATGGAGCCCACCAGCTTTCCGCCCACCGTCATCGGGTACATGTCGCCGTACCCCACTGTCGTCATTGAGACCACGGCCCACCAGAAGGCTTCTGGGATGCTGGTGAAGGCCGTTCCCGGGTTGTCCACCTCAGCAAAGTACACGGCCGAGGAGAACAGGATGACTCCGATGAAGAGGAAGAAGATGAGCAGCGCCAGCTCCCTCAAGCTGGCCTTCAGCGTCTGGCCCAGGATCTGAAGGCCTTTGGAGTGGCGAGACAGCTTGAAGATCCGGAAGACTCGAACCAGACGGATGACTCTAATGATCGCCAGGGACATGGACGGCGTCGCTCCCTTAGACTTGGCCAGCTCCGTGCCGAGCGTGACGAAGTAGGGAATAATGGCAAAGAAATCTATGATGTTCATCACATCCTTGAAGAAGGACATCTTACTGGGAGAGCAGGAGAACCGCATCACTAGCTCAAACGAGAACCAGCAGATGCAAATGGTCTCCACCAGGAAGAATGGATCTTGGAAGGGAGAGGACATTGGGATGTGCGAGGTATTGTTTCCGGCAAGGAAAGCCTGGTATGCCATTTGCTGCAAAAGATACAGAGTAAAGAAAAAAAAGATAAGAAATTAGATGCAGAAATGGGATAAAAACATATGACATTCAAAAACATATTAAACACAGCTAGAGCGTGACGTGCATTTTGCATGTTCAAGGAAGGCATATGTTGAGCTTATTTTGTGTGCTTTCAATATACTGTAGTTGAAATATTTTCTTTGTGGTTACAACCTTATACTTTTAATTTACTGTGCAGCTATGTGTGTGTGTGTGTATTTTAGAATTTTGGAAATACATTTGGAACCAGAAGTGAGCTAAATCTGATAACATTTTGTGGACATCCTCATTTGTAAAACCTGTATATATTAAATGTATACATTTTAAATTTGTAATGAAGTATTTATTCTTTTAAATTTAGAACTAATTTTAAATCTATCGTTATTCATAAAATAAGGGGATTTCTAATGCTATTTCATGCATTTTTACTAATATTTACACTACTAAAGAGTTGAATTTCCAAACATGACAGCGCACATGACCAAAGGCTCAAAAAAAAAGTTGGATATATGATGGACTATTTTTGTGCTAAATATACTTCTTCAGGCTTTGTATAAGTTTCTGGATTTTTTCTACGAGCATGGCCCTTTATGCCAATATAAAAGAAGAATGAGAGTAACTGCACGTGTTTATTCGGATTACAGAATTCGTCGGCACAATTGCTTGAGAAGAATTTGATATTTTGTTTTTGGTTGACGAGGGAAAGATAACCTTGTTCAGCTTCCCAAAGAACCCAGCATGAAATCAAAATGTACAGTATTTATTTTGTTAGTTCACATGGTTAGTTTTAAGGTGAACAATTAATCCGTGCAAGTTAATCCTATGAAAAAAATGATTTGTCTTGGTAATCTTTAATCAAAATCTGATCATTTGCTTGTTCTCCGGAATGATGACGCATGAGCCATGGCTTTGGGAAGAATTTGCTGAACTACAACCTTCAACCGTTAGTTTGCTGCGAGTGAAAGATGAGAGGAGGAGTGCAAATCTACTCAGTATTCAGTTTAAGAAGGAAATACATCACAAATAAAGTCTGCAGCAACATCCGGTTCACATGAACAAATGCAGGAAATTCAGAGAAGAAAGAGGAAAAACTCAAACAATGCATTTGGAAGGGAATGGAACATTAGAAGTGTTTTAGGAATAAAAAATGATCAGACTGAAGTTACCATGGAAATAATGATTTTTTTGGGAGGAAGAAAGTGGTTTAATTAGAAGAATTTAAGATCACCAGGAAGTCATGATGTTGCACTCTCCAATATAGGTGGCGGTATACACCTCAACGCTGACCTGTAACAGCCAGAAAAATAAAAGAAGAAGACAGTTTCATCTCGCCCCTATTGAGCTAAAAACACAAATAAAAGCACAGCCATAAGATGAAAATAGCTCAAAAATATTCCGCATCCTAACAATGAGCAGGAGAGATTTTTTATTTTTTTATTACGTTTGAAATCTGGATATTTATCTTACAAAAAACATGGATTCGCTACAGGGGGAGTTTATTCACCCCCCTGAGCCATGCTAGGGACGTTTTATTACAGATGCGAGCACTTTATTTCACATCTTCGGATCTGTTGACAATGAACATCCATTTACCCCCATTGAAAGGCTTGGAAATGCAAAGACAATTTTTATATTACTCCAAATGTATTCATCTAAAAGAAGAAAGTCACATACAACTAATGCTTCGAAGGTGTGCAAAACATGGACATTATTTTCTTTTTTGGGTGAACTAACCATTTAAGTTAAGATAACTGTTCAATATAGAAAGATCATTTCTGAAACTTCTCTTGACACCAAACATGTTTTGCCTAACAAGAGCCTGACTGAAACTATTTGGTTGCCCATTTGACACCCACTTCTTGAGTGAAGCTGAATGTCCCATTCTGCTTTTAGGGTCACAGAACATGACCTGTCACTCAAAGGTCAGTCATTTTTGCTCTTTATCACCCTGACTCCATAAAAAATGACTTGATCTAATGTGTACACGAGCACAAACCACATCAGTATGTAAGAGGTAACCAGAGTAGGGCTATTTTCAAATATGTATCCATAAACACGTATAGCTTTACTTGAATTTCCAGTCATAACTCAAAGCTAAGCACGTGTTTGCATGGAAAACAGATTTATGAATCGCAAGAAAGAAGATTCGAAAACGACATGTGAGATGTGAGTTTGTATGCACGTGTGGTGTGTCTGATCTCATGTCGGGCTATTATTAAGTGTTCCCTATCGTAGTGCTTATTTAGCTTTTGCTAAAGTCATCATAGGATGTTGTGAAAGTGTGTTTCCATTCCTATTTCAGCGTTCAAGGTCTATTTATTAATACAAGCTCCTGTATCTGTATTGATATGCTCTGAAGGGTTGTCCTTACTCTAAAAATAGCACCTCAGATCTCTAAGGTGAAACTTGAGAATGTACAATCTCTCTCTCGCAAGCTTTAGTTTACTGCTCGTTGACGGTCTGATCCATGCAGAATTACTGAGCTGCTTTGGCAGCGTGTGGAGGTTGCGGTCTTGTGCCGAAGCAGTCGGGGCACTGCTGGGAAACTAATTTGATACTCTTTACTAACTTTCCCTCATTGCCCCTAACCCGCCCTGCGTCTCTCTGTTTTCTCTCACTCGATCAAGCACAGGCGCTCTTTCATACTATCACCTGTCATCTCTCATCTTTTTCCCATTTTTTTCTATCTGTGTGAGCCGATCTCTCCACGGACACGTCACTTGACTGTTTACCAACCCCCCCAGAGTCTCTGCTCCCAATCTGTGGATCAGATTTAACGACACGTCTAAAATAATCTCAGCAATAACCCTACACTGCTCCTGAACTTTTCATCTGTTTTCTTTTTTTTAATGCAACTTCTCACACTTTTAAACTTATCCTATTATTATGTGTGATTTGAAATGTGTACGCATTTTTATATCTGTATGTGAATCTGTATAGGCGTATAGTCAGTAAGAATGCCTCTGTGCTCTTAAAAGTTATCATTTAGCATTAAACATTTTTTTTTTACCTTTGATAGAAATTCAGAATGCAATGTAAATTTACACAGCACACTACTTGGATAAATTTGTCTGTACTTTAATATGCAATAGGCAATATGCAAAAAAGTCTCTATTGTCAAGAGAAATAAGCACAGATCAAATTGAAGTCACTTTCAAACGAAGCAGCTTTCTGCTGGTCAAAATAGATCAAATCTGCATGAGCAACTTAAAACTGTTTATAAAGTTTTAATTATGGATATTTTTCTTACAAAAATGCATCGATTCGCTTCAGTAGGGCCTTTATTAAATACCCCTAGAGCCGTGTGGAGCACTTTTTATGATGGATTCATGCGCTTTATTTTGCTTTATTTTCACCCATTCACAGCCAGTTTAATGCTTTGAAGAGCCAGTATATATATATTTTTTTTTACATAATTCCAGTTGTATTACTCTGAAAGTCATACAGACCTAGGATGGCTTAAGGGTCATTAAAGGGATAATTTTGTTTTTTTTTAGGTGAACTATCCCTTTAATTATTGGGGAAGTACATCAGTTTCGCTTCAACAGAAGACCAAGTTATTAAATGTTATTAAAATTTATGAATTCAGAAAAAAGAAAAACAAGAAAGGTGGATAAATCGTACACAATAAGATCAACAACATGCATTAATAACACACTTAGCAAAGAGAATTTCCATTTCATGCTGAGTAATACAATACTTTTTAATGTATGCTCATTCATCTGTATATGCTCAGGAACCCATCTGCTTCATGCTAAGAGCCTTTCTAACATTCTTAATTATTGCTCTGGCTTTGCTAGAAGTTGTTGCTCAAATTTCTTTTCTTTTTTTTTTTTGCATTATGTCTACTAAAAATAAATCCTGCATTTTCTGTATGGTGATATCAACTGACAACAACTTGCTAGTGTTTAGTATCATTCAACTATGTGTGTCACACAGTAGTGTAAATCATGTTGAGTCAGACACTGTAACGTCGACCTCTCACCTCTCTCAGCTCCTTCTCTACTCTGAAGTCAGGCAGCGTCTCCAAACAGAAGATGAGGATAGAGAGCACGATCACCATCACGCTGATGATGGCGATGATGCGGGCGCCTCCAGAGGACTCGGGGTGCTCAAAGAGCATCCACAGCTTGCGCTGGATCTCATTGTCTGGCAGGGGTCGAGGCTCCTCCTTGGGGAAGCCCTCATCCTCTTTGAAGCGAGCCATGATATCCTCACCCAGCTCATAAAAGCGCAGTTCATCCATGAAGACGTCCAGAGGCACATTGGCAGGCCGCCGTAACCGACCTCCAGACTGATAGAAGTAAAGGATGGCATCAAAGCAGAATCGATTGCGGTCCAGGAAGATCTCGTTGCGGAGTGGGTCAAAGTAGCGCAGGCGCCGTTGAGGGTCTCCCAGCAGAGAGTCGGGGAACTGGGCCAGGGTTCGAATCTGTGTCTCGTAGCGCATGCCTGACACATTGATGGCCAGACGTTCAGACAGCGCCCAGCCTCCTCTCCACATTGAACCAGATCGTCGACTCTCTCTCTTACTCTCACCCTTCTCTTTGTCACCCTTTTCTGCCTTGTTGCGCTGGTCCTTGAGCTTCTTGTCACTTTCGCTGATCTCTTCCTCTGCTTCTTTTTTGACCTCCATTTCCCCATCCGATCCTCCTCCTCCTCCTTTGTCCATCTCTTCTTCTTTTTTCTTGTTCACTCAGTCTGTTATATTGAATAGAAACACAGTCATCTCAGCCAAGCATGAACCCAGGAGTTAAAGGTTTGTAGAAACCTATAACCGCTGTAACACTAACAGAAGTGGACATTTCTTCTAGCGTCTATGATAGTCTTGTGAATACATTTTCTGATTACAGATATATTTAGTTTATTTTAATTAAATATTAAGTAAAGATTTTCAATTGTTAAATAATTTTGCACTTATTTGCTATTCTGTCTAATGATTTATTATTCAAATAAGTCAATATTATGTATATATTTCAGCATTATATCATTCCATAATAATTTTGTCCAACTATGTCAATTCAAGGTGTGGAAATATTTTTTTAAATGCAATTATTATAGAATTAAAAAAAAAAATGCTAAAACATATGTGATGCATCTTCAAATTTAATGTAATTTAAATTTATAAAATGTAAAATTAAATTAAATTCAAAATTCAAAATTACATTTTTTAAATGTAATTTAAAACATTTAAACTTAATTACACTTTGGGAATAACATTACACTCAGAAATTGCAAAAAATGCAAATAATTAGAAATACAAACAACAAATAACATGTTGAATTTTTTTTGAAGTATAAAGTTTTTTTTCATTTACTGTACATCAAAATCTTTTTTTAGAGTATATGTAATACAATAGTATTTAATATATTAAAATAAAAGCAAATGTACAATACAAAGTACTTTTATCTATTTTCCAAGTAGTAAAATGTTTAATTAAAATGTGTAACAGATAAATAAACTGCTCCACAACAAGAATTTGGTAAATGTATACAGTCATGTTCCAGTTATGTAACTAAAGATAGTATCCATACTTAAATTCTTCTGCAGAAACTTCTCCTGCTGTTCCATGAAATCATATACCAACATTTCATGTACTCTGTCCGAACCCTGTGTTGACTCCTGCAGACAGATCCATTACCACTTTGACCCTCACCACGAGAATAAGACTACAAGACTTTCAGACAAATAAAATAAAAATAAAAATGTTAAGAGAGCTGTGTATACAAAGACAGGAAAATAACCTGACTTCAAGAATAAAACAAGACTTTAAGTGAAGTTAAGGGGTGAAAAATGTTCAACAAAAACTTCACAATCCCTCGCGAGGAAATATCTCCCAAAATTCGGAAATGTAGTAGCTACTAGAAATATAGAGGCTTGAGTCGTTGAAAAGTTTCTGAGAAGGCGCCTTGTTTGTCCCTCCACTTACCCTCTGCCACTAGTGTCCGTAAATCCAGAATAGTTACCCCACGCTATTCGTGTTTCTTCCCTACCTGCACCACACCATGAGCTGTGTATCTACTGCCAGACGGTCTATAGCCTACGAGTCCAACAGGAGGTGTTTTCTCCTGTACCCTGAACCACAGACTCTGTCCTGGCCTTGGTCAGTGCAGTAGCCCACAGATTCTTGAGGCTGTTTGTAGGTCACTGTCTTCACTCCCTCTCACACTCACCGCAGCGCTGGGGAATGCTGTCATGCTGAAATTCAATCCAGAGCCCCTCGTCCCCTCATCAGCTCACTGTCCCAAACATCGTCACACCAGTACCAGCACCAGCACCTTAAAATGCCTATTTCATTTATCTCTTTTTTATATCATTTTCCTTTATTCATGTATGCATAACAGGTTTTTGCTATTTGTTATTTCATCCCAACCCAGCATTTCTGCCAACAAATAATTAATTATACACAAAACAAAAACTCCTAACTAACATTTTTTCTTTTATTTTTTCCAGACTAATGACATAGGTTTCCAAGTCACTTGTGTATTTCTTTTGTAGTTCATTAAAATAGTCTATATGAATAAAATGAATAAAAAAATTCCAATATTCTACAGATATTCCAATCTCAGTTAATATAACAATTAATGTTTAAACATTAACATCTAGAACAAAGGTTACTATAATTCTTATAAATCTTTCTTTTTTCTTTTTTCCAGTTCAGTTCATACCTTCTTAGCAACACCCAAAACTACAAGAACCATAACCTGTGACGTCTCTGTTGACACTCTGGGGAATCAGATTTCCCCGCCCCCTGCAAACTGGTTCTCTTGGACTGTTTGTTTCGATTAACCTGATCAATACATAAAATAATAATAATTACTAAAAAATAGTAATGTGTAAGTTCATAGCTGATTTACATGTTAATCCATCAAATAATAATACAAATATAAAATAATAATTGTAATAATTATTACAATAATCCTTATTATTAGAATTAGTAGTAGGAGGAGGAGAAGGAAGAGTAGGTCTAGAAGAATAAAACAATTACATAGATGTGAAAAAGCTTTAGTAGTTTATCATTTTATGGTTTTAGGATTTAGTTTGAATATTAAAACCTTTTCCATATTAAAACTGAGATCACTAATAACTTATACGTTTTTTTGTTGTTGTTGTTGCTATTTTGTGAATAAAAAAATTATTGCTTTTCGTTTAAAATAATTGTAATGGTGTAAGTACTTTTCATTTCATGATATGTCACATAGTTTTAAATTTGTAAATAATTGACAGCTTTGGACAAACAGACTGTTTTGTAAACAACGCTGGGTGGCGTAAGTCCACGTGTTCTTCGCCTTTGGCCTAATAGTAACTCGTGCAAGTTTTTCAAAGCCCCAAATACATGAATGATATGTAAACGCATATAAAAACTCACCTTATTAGTGAGTTCACCTTATTCATGAGAACCCAAAAGGAAATTGCATTTCGTTTCTCATTCAAGTCCTCGATCCACGTCTGTAACTTATTCGTTCATAAAGTGACTCTTGACCACTGATCTATATATAGATCAGTGCTCTTGACTCATTTCTGCAACTCTAGTTCAGTCAGAAGGATATTCACGGATGATTTTTGTGGAAATATTTATATTGGTAGTGTTCAGTTTTTTTTTTTTTTTTTTTACTAGATAATATCTGTTGGGACAAAGTAAATGTGTTACAAAATACAGCTGCTTTGCCAACCTCACACACTCCAGCCCATCATCACGTATGCTCAGTTTTCTCCAGCGGTTGTGCACGTCACATATGATGTTACAGAGACATCTGTTCTCAGTTCAGTCCTCTGGAGCACCTGCAGGAGCAGCGCTGTTGACTCAGGAACAGCTGGGAGACCGGGATAGGATCATATTTCAGACGATCCAGTCGGACTCAGCGAACCGGTTCATCAAGTTTACTAAAATAACTTCAACATATCGATTCGTCCAGGAAGCGATCCTCTCTAGTTGACACACACACGGTCGGTCACTACCACTTCTCTATCAGATGATTTGATTACACTAGAAACCTCTTACTCAAGCAGACTCTGTCAGCCTGTGCAGAAAGTTGGCATTATTTACATTTGCTGCACAAGTGAAGGTTTATCGTAGCTTGTAACATATGGCTTGTGCGCAGCGTTATGTCAACAAAGTTGTCATCGTTACTGGGGGCACTAGAGGCATTGGAAGGGGCATCGTTAAAGTGTTTGGTAAGGGTTTATCATATTTATCTTTCCACTCAGTTATCGGAAGTAAAGGGAGTAAGTCAAATTGATTTCGTCTTTGTTTTGCAGTGCAAAACGGAGCCAAAGTTGTGTTCTGCGCACAAGAGAGTATGTGATTGATTTAAATAGCCTTTCGATTGTACGGCTCATTCGCCAATAAATGCAATAACGTTTCCTTCTTTCTTTTTTTACGATTGTCAGCTGAGTGGTCAGCTGGCCAGTCTCTGGAGTCTGTGCTGAACAAGGAAGGACTGGGATCATGCACGTTTGTGTCATGTGACGTGACAAAAGAGGACGACATCAAGGTAACACACTGTCTTACTCCTTTATTTTTGCTTCTTAAACTTGCATATACATAAGAGCAAATACATAATGCAGAGGAAATGGATCAAATAATAGTAACACTTAGCTAATGCAGTTAAACTTTTATGTTTTTTTTTTTTTTCATTTTTGAAAAGGGTTCCATGTAAAACTTGAGATCAGTAATATAAAATAAAACGATTTTTGTGCTTTTTTGTGGGTTAAGCATATAAAATAAGTATAATTATAATGTAGTTTACATTTACATGATGCATAGACTTTTTCAAAACTAATGTATAGTTCAAAATGTATTGTTTCACTAATTTGATTGTCGTATATCATCTTGAAGCGATTAATCAATGTGACGATCGAGAGGTTTGGACAAATAGACTGTTTGGTGAACAACGCTGGCTGGCGTAAGTTTTATTCACCTTTTTTTTTTTTTGTATTTAAACTTCTTTATTTGTTTCTACACTCTTTATTTTAACAAGGGCCTTTTGGATTTCTTTGGAGAAAAAAAATATTTATAATAATAAATAAATGTATGATAAATTAATAAATAAACAGTTTTCTGTATATAAAATCCCCTGCCAGACCCCCCTCACAAGACCACAGATGAAACCACAGCGGAAGAGTTTAGAGACCTGCTTAATCTGAACCTCATCAGTTACTTCCTTACTTCAAAGGTAAGGAAGTGATGTAAAAAAAAAACTTGAGTCTCTTGTGCACAACAACTTTTTTTTAACCTCTTTTCATTACCCCGGGTCAGTATGCACTGCCGTATCTGCGTAAAACACAAGGAAACATCATCAATCTGTCCAGCCTTGTGGCCTCAATAGGTCAGAAAGATGCTGCTCCCTATGTGGCAACCAAGGTGAGTTTCTCTGCTTGTTCTGGGTGCTTTCCTTGATCATCTTAGTTGGAAGTAACAGTAATGCTCAGATATATACACAAGGGGGCGATCACCGCGATGACTAAAGCAATGGCTGTGGATGAGAGTCGCTATCAAGTGAGAGTGAACTGGTGAGTGATCCTGCTAACATCTAAGCTGTCCCTTACTTCGTTATTCATATCTAAAGTATATAGGATTTTTCTCTTGTTCAGATCCAATTGAATTTCCATCTGTGAACATGCTGTTTATTAACATTTAAACTATTTTATAGCATCTCTCCAAGCAATATAATGACGCCTCTGTGGGAGGAGCTTGCCGGCCGCACAGAAGACGCTGCTGCAACTGTTAAGGGGGGAGAAAATGCTCAGGTAGGTGTTCATAAGGTTGAATATGCAATGCTGTTCTGCTGAATATATTCTAGTAACATATTTCTACTCAACAGCTGATTGGTCGAATGGGAACGGAGACTGAGAGCGGATTAGCGGCCCTCTTTTTGGCAGCTGATGCCACTTTCTGTACTGGGATAGATTTGTTTCTGAGCGGAGGGGCTGAACTGAATTACGGCTTCAAAAGCCAAATTCCATAACCGGACGACAGTGATGGAAAGGCCCATGAAATGATAACGGGGCATAATTTTTCATCTCAGACAGCTTGTTTCATGCTGCTTCTCAGTGCAACTATTTGTGTTCTCAGTGTAACTAGTTCTCACTGTAACCAATAAATTTTTTTTTAATCATTGCAGAATTTCAAATCGTTGTGCGAAACGATTTGCACAACTTTTATTTGAGTGAGGTTAAGTTTCATATTAAACAATCATATAATTGAAAGTTTCCTTAATTTCCAAGCAATTGAACATTGTTTTTCATTCACTTATGATCAGGTAAATGGTGCAATAATTGTTCAATTTAGAGCCAACTACATTTATTTGTATGTCAAAATTTTGGGGGTATCGGTGAAATCCTAATTAATTAATCTAAATGCTGAGTTTTTCCTTTTTAAATACAAATTTTAGTTAAATAGTATATGTAAGGGACCTGCACTATGAATTACAGTGCCATGAATGTGCAAAGACTTATTGATGTTTACATGTAAACATTCCATGGACTGTTTGTTACACAATAATCCAATTTTTCAATTGTGATGTAGTGATTGTTCTTTTGACAGGTTGTGATTTGCTTCAAACACAAAATTATTTGTATTCATAATATATATATATATATATATATATATATATATATATATATATATATATATACAATTTTCACCGCTGTCATATTATTTTTACTTAATATTAGCTAGAAAAAGTATGTCAGAAGCATGGCCTATGCCACTAATGTGGATTATTCTGATATGATGATACAAAACAAGTTGATAATGTTGTTTGTCTTTTGATATCAAAATGCTGTGGTTAGTCCTCAACGATATTAAACAGCTGGAAATGCATCGCATTATATGTAAGTTACAAGACAGTAAATAATAATCAGATTGGTGTAAATCTGGTAGCAATGCCTAATTAAAATTAAATTCAAAGAAAGAAAACCCAATTCAATTTAATATGCAAATGGACACTAGGTTTCTTTGTAATCTAAAGCCAAACAGCCTGGTTTACAATAGTGACCAACACAAGTGGGAGGCTATTTTTATTTTCATCACATCGTCAGCTGAAGGCATAGAACATATTGACATAGAACATATTTCTTCAAATGTCCAAAAGCCAATCGTTTAACGGGATCGGACTAACGTCTCATGACCAGAATGAACTAATGAACTACTGGCCAATGACCGGAATGTTTCCCCAAACAACCGCCCCCCCCCCCCCCCCCCCCACCTCCGGCACTGATTGCGATTCGACTCTTTACTTTTTTATCTAATCAGATGCAAGACACCCGTCACTCCCACCCGCGGGTCACTATTAACCCTTTAATGGACAAGAATAGTTTTGTTTGTAACATTAATGACTTTTAAAATTCATATATATATATATGATAAATATATTGATGATGATGATGATGATGATGATGATATAATCGACCCATACCTATTTATTAATCTTATTATATGAGTGTTTTATACACTCATTTTTATACATTTAAAGAATTCAAACCCTGAGCACTCCTGCCGCTGTTTTCTTATGGGGACCAATCCGGAACGCAGAGAGTCCAGGACTAGTGCTCCCACTCGGACTAGTTTACCATTCATCTCTCAGCACGGCAGCGATGGCAGCGATCAGGACGGTGAGTTCAAAGATCATTTCACTTATCCCCCGCCCCCTTACACCACATCCTGCTGTCAATAATTAACAGCTCTGTCTAAACTCCCTATCTGGAGTATATTTAACAGAACCGGATTTAGCACCGTTAAACTGCAGATCATAGACATTGCGAATCGACAACACGGATGTTTCAGTTATCACATAATTGCATGTTTTTAAGTGTTTGATTTTATATTTATATAAAACATCGGAGGGTCATCTATTGTGTCTCTCTTTGAATTGCCGCTCATACTCAAATCTGTCTGTAAATCTCCAGACGCGGATGAAAGCTTGATGAATGAGAGAGAGAGAGAGAGAGAGAGAGAGAGATAGCGCAGCTTTCCACGTATTTCCGTGCGAACGCATGCGCCTATGGCAAGCCCTGTTTACAATCGTTCATAAAATATAATATTTTTTTTTTTACGTTGCCAGCACTTTTCTAAGAAATCACTATTAATATTTCTAAAACGATTAGTAGGATTTACAATTTTAATTTTACTTGTAACTCTTTATTAGACAGGAATGCTATAATTCATTCCAGTAATGGTAATCAATGCCTTTTCAGTTGTGTGACTAGTATTCCTTTGCTATTAGTCACTATCCAACAAGGAACTATTCCACTTTTACTGGTTACAGTTTGCAAATGTAATCAAAAGGTGTCTATATTAACTACCTAGACCTACTTCTGACCATCCATTTGTTGCTGATATTCCTGTTCTACCTGTATCTTGTCATGAGGGGCTAGTACCTATATTTTAGTTACATGTAACATAATGTTTAATCTTACTAGATTTTAATAATGAAATTTAATTTGAAATGTTGAACAATAAAATTCTGACCTGTCATTACATGTACACAAGTAAAAAGCCATTGCGTAAATAGTATGATTTTTTTTTATCTTACAGCTGAGTAATATTAGTTGAACCAATATAATAGTAAATATAATATAATAATATAATAGTTGAATAGTTGCAACTTTTGCATTTGAATTCTTTCCAAAATTGATGCCAGTAGCATTGGTGTTATATTTAGTTAAATAAAATTTATGCATTTAGCAGGCGCTTTTATCCAAAGTGGCTTACAGTGCATTCAGGCTAACAATTTGTTTACCTAACATTAACTTGGCCATATTTTGGAAGTGACTAGTAGCAAAGAGAATTGAATGAATAGTTACTATAGTGAATTTGAAAACAATTCTAGCACCTATTGGATTACTTATTAATAATTCAAATAATACTAGTTGCAGTTAAATATGCTAGTTAGTTTTTCAGGAACTAATGGTAAAACATCTTGCCATAAGATCCTTTTGCCTGCCAAATTATGCACAGAGTTTAGTGAGGTCACCCATCAGAGCTATCATGTAACCCTACTACATTATTTATGATGTAAACAAATGTCTAAAAAAAGAAAAGAAAACACTAATAGAAGTAGGATTAGCTGTGTCTTACAGTAAAATAGGCAAACACACATCCGATTTCCTTGCTTTGCTTGTTCACTCAGGGTTTTTTTAAGTTATTGAAAGCACTGTTATGCAGGTATATACAGCTGGCACATAATAAACCTTCACATCTCACGACGAGGGCTCAAAAACAGCTGTCTAGAACAACATGCTCTGTGTCTGATTGGGCTATGAAAGGCAACGGTCGAAGTCACACTCTGTTTCTGTGTTTTAAGGCCCTGAATGGACGCTTTCTTCAGCCTCTCTCCCTGTCATGTGGGTCGTTGCGGTTCATCAGCTCCTCCTTCAAGGTACTGAAACTAACCTGATGTGCCAGGTTTGTGCACTACTTTCATTTCCATGCCACCACAAGTCAGTCTGGGCCTCCCAGGTCTTGTGATTGTGTGTCTGTTTTTAGTTGGCTCAGAGTTTACGTTCACAAGTTTTAAGGTTCATCCAGAGTTGAATTTTCTGACTTAAGAAGGCCTCGGTGTCACCTTGTGGGATCTGACGTCTCTTTTCTTTGTGCCTTTGCTTTCTTGCATGCTTTCCCCCCTCTCCTCTCTTCCCTTCTCACCACAATTTAATTAAATTCAATTTCTATAAGAGCTTGACTGGCATGATGAATCCAGATTAATTTTTCAAATGCATGTCCAATCAGTGATAATGAATAAACATCTCTCCACGTGCCGGCTTTACTCCCTGCCCCTCTCTGTCTTTTTGTTTTCTCTCCCTCTTTCTCTCTCTCCGCGGTTGTTTGTGCCAGGCTGCAGATCTTACCATAGAGAGGAACCCTGTACTGAAGCCAAAGCCAGACCCCTCAACCCTTGTGTTTGGCAAGCAGTTTTCAGACCACATGCTGACAGTCAGCTGGTCTGCAGCAGGAGGATGGGAGGCACCTCAGATCAAGCCCTTCC